>NC_140338.1:19835268-20439861 GCF_963514085.1 Chelon labrosus | reverse complement strand
TAATAGAACATATTTCATTTGACTGCAGTATGGCTCAGTTTAAGAACACACTTTGCACTGTCCGGGGTATCAAGCCAGTCCACAGAGAGTCTGTGCAGCGTCCTCCTGCTCGGCAGCGCGCCGAGCACGGGGATCAAAGAGTACAGCATCCCCTCCTCTGCGCCCTGCTGAGACCAGCAGAGCAGGCTCCAGCAGGGCGCAACCCAGTGAGTAAACATCTCTCTGGGGCTCCCTCTCACTCCGTTTCTCCATTCTCTGAATGGTGCTCGGGAGTAATGAGAACAGAGTCTGTTTATTGGCTGAGGTATTGTGCTGGCGCTGGAACACATCCAGACAGAGTTTGAGCAGATTTTCTTCCTCCCTCTCTCTATGCTCGATGCTTGCTTTCCGCTGCTCGCTGTCAGAGAGCGTCTCATTCACTCTGGCTCATTCGCTGTCTCACATTTCTCACTGTCCTCATTCTTTCCTTTTTTTGGCTCCCCTTAGAGTAAACTCCACCCCGTCGCTCTCCTCTTATTTTTTTTTCTCAGCTAAGTGAATTTCCTCATTGATCACTTTATCCATCTTACTAGCCACACTGTCTTTGCCAATCTCCCTCTCTCTCTCTTTTTCAATTGACCCTTGGGTTCTCTCTGTTCAGTCATCCTCGTCAGTCTTGGTCTCCCTAGTTTGCTCTCCCACACGCCTCATCTGTCACTCAAAATCATTCACACTTTCTGTCCTGCTCTCTGTGTTTATCATGGCAGACCCCCCCCCCCCCCCCTT
This sequence comes from Chelon labrosus, assembly GCF_963514085.1. Taxonomy (NCBI): domain Eukaryota; kingdom Metazoa; phylum Chordata; class Actinopteri; order Mugiliformes; family Mugilidae; genus Chelon; species Chelon labrosus. The sequence continues at coordinate 20,439,096 of NC_140338.1, read as the reverse complement.
GTCTTGCTTGACACTGGTCACACTCCTCCTCCTCCTCCTCCTCCTCCTCCTCATTTTGGCTACCCAGGGCCCCCATGCTGGTTTGTGGCTGTGGGCTATGTCCTTGAACAGAGGTCAGGCGGGTTTCCTCTTGTGTAAGGGGTCTCTCCTCAAGCAGATGTTCGTGTGTTACATGTGTGTGTGTTTGGGGACAGAGAGTAAATGTTATTTCTGAATCTGTGTGCTTATAAAAGCTCAAGGACGTGTGTTGTTTGCATACGTGTGCGAGTATTTTGTCTACGTACAGAGGAGGGGCCACGCACGTTCCTCCCTTCCAGTGATTGCCCTTGACGTACACACAAGAGGATAAGTACACACCTGACTGCCTGCATTTGTACGTGTGATGAGATTTGCATGTGTTCCTGCTTGAGTGTGTGTGTGTGTGTGTACGTGCTTGTATACGTCTGCTTCGCATTTCCTCAGGATAAACAATGCCATCCGAACCTATTATGAGTCCGCTGAGTAAACTGACACTGATTGTGCGCAGCGCACACGTTCACAAGTAAAACACACTTGAAACTCTTGTCTCTGAATCAACATACACATGCAGGGTGACACGAGTGCGTCAGACTTTTTGGGCCAAGATGGCTACGTTTGACCTCAATCACTCCACACGGAGAGAACTGTGGGAAGGAGGGGGCGGAGACTCACGGAAACAGCCAACACCTGAGCAGTTACTGCAGCAACAGCAAGTGGAACAGTTGGCTGGTGTCTCCCGGCTGCAATAATGAATTATAGTAGCTGGAAAAGACCGCTGGGAAGCACAGACTGCTGCTGGCAGTTCACTGGGGCGCTGGTAGCATGAATCGCCATCCTCTGCATAACAAACTTGTCATATGGCCGTTTTGGGGAGTAGCGCTAATGAGTTTAGTGAAATTCGGAGCAGAGCACCTACCTGAGCGTTTTGGTGGTCATGTCAGCTGCTGTGATGCCGTGATACACCAGCGTTTCATTCCACACTGGATTCAGCGTATTCTTCAGGGTTTTTGTGCGTAGCTTGTTGGCCTACAGAGGAAAAGAGAAAGAACTATGAAAAGACAGCCCTCCATATACAGGATAAAAGGAGAGTGGGGAAAGGGCGAGGGAGCAAATTCATCACATGTGAACGAGAGAAAGAGAATAAAAGATCCTGAGAATGTAGCAAAAACGGGTGATAAAAGATCAAGAGAGAGAGAGGAAGAGAAAGAGTGGGGAAACATCATTCATCTCTGTCCCTCAGGAAACCTCAGACATCTGCTGCCTACTTTGGAGAAGAGAGTGAGAGGACGAAAGGCTTCCCTCGCCTCACCTGTTCGTCTGTCTCCTGCCTGACATGAAAAGGCAGTGCATTAACACCGGCCCCGACCTCCAAAACAAGCACTGTGTCTCAACACAACAGAGCGCGGCAGCCAATTAAACTGCACAACACAATCAACATGAAAAATTAAAGCTTTGCAGGAGAGGAAAACCCACGAGCCCCTAATAGCTTCTCCATCCATAAATAAAGTCTGCAGCCACTAGCTACCTCATTTCACATATTTGCCTACAGGACATCTTTATCTTGTTTTTATTTCGGAGTGGATTCATAAACCTTTCTAGAAAATGGGTCTGGATCCTGAGAAGTTTACTGACTCCCAAGATACAATTTCTACACACCTCTGTGGTTTAAATGCTTATGATCTACAGATATTTAGTCATTAAATGCTGGATTAAGTAGACCCTGTAGAGCTATAGGCAGAACTAATTGGATGTCCCACGATGCAGAAATGGCATTTTTCATTTCTTCCAATCAAGTATTATTTATTATTTTAATAGTGACTAGAAATGTATAACATATAATAATCATTTTTTTATGATTTTGTGGTTGTGGAGCAAAGCAGGAAGTGACGGGATGAGAGAGAATGACATGCAGCAAAGGGCGTAGGTTGGAGTCAAATCACTCCTTCAGAGATGACTATAGCTTCAGTTCATTAGTAATATTGTGTTGAGGAGTTTAGAATAAATATATCATTAAAGAGATGATAATGTAGAGCATGATTTTCACTCTCAAAACAATAATAAAATAATAATTATCAAATGGATCCTACTAACAAGAATAATCTCTGTAGCCAAATTCCTCTTTGCCAAAGAGCTCCACTGTGCCTGCGGGCATTTAGCACTGCATTTCTACAGAAATGAGCCTCATCATTGTTACAACGATGAGGCTCATTTCTATAGAAACCATTGCAACGATGAGGGTGAGCCTTTTAACCGTGTACACAAGCTCCTGTAGTTTATGTTGCATCGATCCCACATCGACCACACGGCTGTAAATATTCAACAGAGCGTGTTAATATGCTGCTTAAAACAGTCCCCAACAAATGCACTAAAAGCTACCTGCTGTTTTGGAAAAATATTCAGCGGTTCAGCACAAAAATGTGCGTTCACAATGCATTTTGTACGGAGATTGGAAACAACTGAAGACACTGAAGGAAGGATTAACGTGGGATTTGTTGAGACAACATGGAATTTGGCCAGTTTTATCTTTTAAATTACTCAACAGCAGGTGAAGTGTGTGGAGATATATCCACCTGGATTAGTTGCAAAAGAAGCATATACAGTATTTAGATCAGTCATTAATAAGAACCTGGCTATTTTACACTAAATGTTATCTGCCTAGTAAGTAATACAGTTACTTATAATACTATTACAGTTACTTACAGTACTATTATAGCTACTGTCATACATCTTTGACAACATTTTGAATCAAAGGTATTTTGACACTGTGGCATGGCTAAATATACTTTAAGTGCAACTTTACCCCCGACTCTGTGGCTTACTCCATCCAATGCATAATTTTGAAAGATGTGTGTGTGTGCGTTATTTGAAAAAGGAAAAAAAAAAGACAGGGAATAGGCTGAAGGCTGAAGCACCTGGGGGGCATGATGTGTGAGGCAGGAGTTGCTCGGTGTCAGCTTTTTATATCTCATAACTTCTCTCCTTCACTCTGGATGAATTTTAATACAATCCAGCAGAAAGAGCATGAAGTCAGATGTTTTGAGACTACAGGGACTTATTACTGGTTTTAAATAGATAGGAGAAAGTACCCCCCTTTTTTTTGTGTGTGTGTGTGCACTGCAGGAATTGAGAACATTGTTAGGACAGTTTCTGCTCCTGTGTAGGGTCGGCACCTCCCTCGCACAGGAGCAACCTTAAAAAACACATTTATGCAGCACCAGACACTGCCTTTATCAAAAAAAAAAAAAAAGAGGTTTAAATGTCACCAAAAAAATGTCACAAAGAACTAAATCGTATTACTATACCAACCTCCAGCCAGTCATTAGGTTAATTTCCCATTCCTGTTAAGTTCCTATTGCTGCTACGAAGACAAACAGACCAAAAACCCCCAAAGTTGTAAAGTTCTTGAGGGACTTTGGTTCAAAACAGTGAATTAAATGTGGTTAACCAGAGGTCCCTTCCTACCTATTTCCAGTCTGCTGCCCTGCACTGCATAAATCTGGATATTGTTACTTCTACACAGCCTGAAAAATAAATCCCATCACACATGGCTGTGCAATGATTTCTGCTGTATTTACGTGTTAAATGATCACTCAGAGAGAAAGTTAGAAGCAAACTCATTTTTTCACTCTGAGTGCACAGCACATCAGCCTCATCTGGAGGAGGTTTCAGACCAGAGGCGACGAAAGTGCAAAAGAGGGCAGCACACCTCTGATTAGAGGGTGTTAACATTGTTCATTAACGCAAACTTCATGACGTAAAGAAGTCCCAAACTGTTGACTCACCGTCAGCGCTGGCGTTGCAACGTTCAGGATGATTTCAGTAGCTGCATACATTTGGTATAAATGTCACGCGTTTGATCACTTTCAAATTACATTATTTAGTATACAGATCAAAAAGCTCATTTATGCATGCAGTGCTTCTTTCAGTAAATGATCTGCTGCCTATGCAAATTTATATACATTCAGTCCAGGAAGTGTATACACTCCTCTTTTTAATGCACTCCTGCTCATGCCTGAGCCTTTGGATGCCTCCGCTATCTTTCTTTTCCATTCTGCTTCAGCCAGCCTCCTGCTACAGTGCCTCAGACCCAGATGCTAAACCCTCTCTGCCACCCTCTTTCTCTTGGTCTGTTTTTGTCCCCACATCACATTGCATTGTTCTGCCTGTGCCGCCTCACCTATTCTTCTCTCTCCTCCCACGACTTTCCCCCTTTTCATTCTCCTTTTTCTGCTGAAAACTTGCAGCTTATCAACAAGAGTCAGCCCTCCAGACCTGGGTCCATCAAGGGAACAAGTGTTTTCGATTCATGTCATTTATTTGATTCATTAATGTGCGGGAGGAGCCGTGCACAGACAGAGTCCCGGCTCACGGTGGTGTCTCACAGCTGTATGTGTGCCAGCACAACTCAACAGAACCAATAATCATCACTCCTTTTTGACTGAACTGGGTTGGTTTTCTGAGCACATGCTCCACCGACAAACACTTTAAACACTAGTCCCCTTTCGCTGCCCTCTGTCACTCCCTGTCTTCATTTCCCGCCGTACTAGTGCTTCTGCATCTGTTTCTAAATGTTTAATCTCTACTCCTCCATCTGTCCATCACACTCTTCCTTCCTTTCTCTCGGCCTGTCTTCATGGATCTTTTTACTTATTTCACACTTCCTCTTACTCAGTCCCTGCTTCCCAGAGCTGTGAGTAAACAGAGTCTAGCTGTGAGTAGATTTTCCATGCACCTCGGTTAGGCATGAGCAGACGAATATACCAATGACCATCACAGAGGCAGCGAGACACTACTCTCTCTGCATGTTTATGTGTGAGGAAAAGAGAGGTAGTGATGGAGAAGGAGGGAGGGATGGCGGGAGCTTCTAAGTGTGGCTGTGACTAAACCCTTAGCATGTGTCTGCATAGACACAAGGTCATGCGCTGCATGTATAGCAGCATGCGCTTGTAATCACAAGACGGCACGCTTCAGTGTATTCCAGCTAGAGAGGGAGTTCTGGTGGATGTGTGAAGGAAAGAAAGGAAGGAAGGAAAGAAAATGTTTGGGGAAGAGGAGAAGATTCCTGAAGCCTTTTGAGCTCCGGATTAGTCATCACAAAGATCACATACTGAGTCTGGACGTGGACAGGAGTGGATGTGTGAGTGTGTGTCCGTCATCCTCACTTCTACGTACGTGCGCGCGCTCCCACTTCTCGGGTGACGTGGCTGGTGGGTATTTAGCAAACAGTAGTTCATGGGCACTTACCTACTCATTGACGCTTTTCTCTGCGCGCCCCCCCTCCACTACCACCACCACCTATATCGCCCCTCTCCCCCCATCAACACTTGCCTGTTGACGTGAGCCGTGTAACAATCCTCCCTGTTTCCATGACAACCACCTGCTGCTGTCCTCCCCTCATCTGTCTCCCCCTCCCTTTCTCCACCCTCCCTCCCTCGCAGTTGTCTCCCCTCCTCTGCGCACACTGTTGGTATTTCAAGGTCAAAGAGGGTCAGAGGCAGACAGTGAGATAGAGACAGAGATAAGGGTGGGAAGTGGGGAAAGGAGACTGATAACAACGGGAGAGGAGACGGACAGAGGAAGTCTGGAGGACAAAAATCCCCCAGACGTTGTTATTGTTGGCACCTTAAACCTCAGACCTCATTTGCCTTGTTCAACCTATCTTGCCTCCGTGTCCTCCCGTGCACTTATCGTAACCCCAGTTCTGGCCTACCTGGAGCCAAAATGGCCGACAACAGGTTGCTTTCTGCCGCAGCTCGGGGTTACTGTTGCGGCCAGCCTCATCTTTCCCGATGCTTTAGCTGAAAACAAGACAAGAGCGGTGCAGCCGACCAGAACGTGTTCGTGCTCAATAAAGCAGAGCGCTGGGCGGGACACATTAAGCAGTAACCAACCGAAATGCTCCCCCGATCAGCGGCTTGAAACAACACACTAAATTAGTCCGAAGCCAAGGTTGCAATTTTTGCAAGACTGCTTTAACCTTTTCACAGGGTTTGACAAACAAGAAGTGACAAGGGAGGTTTTCATTGACAAAACAAAAAAAGTGTGATTCTGCAAAAGATGTTTACCGTTTCAAGGCTTTTGAATAATTGATGTTTTACTGCAAGTTACTGTGTGATGTACAAGTTTAATGAGTCTGTGTCAGCGTCTGGGGCAGTTCAGTGCGGTAGTATGTTACGTTAATCGTCTATGAGGTAAGGTTGGAGCATTGACCTTGCTAGCCCCGGGGAGAAGATGAAGCTTGACGTATGGATCGGCCAGCCCATTGGAGTCCATGGCTTTCAGTCCCTGTGGGCACAAGCAGACATGTGCGCGCACACACACACACACACACACACACACACGCACACACACACACAGCAGTGTCAAAGGTGACGTCATCATGCCCTCGAACACCTCACGCAACTGACAGGGTCAAAACGACAGAGAATATGACAGACCTCCTCTACTGTAGTTACATCTCTATCGTGCTCCTGGGTGTTTCTTTCTATGCCAGTATGTTCTACACTCCTCGAGTCCTTTGTGTTGTCGTCCTCAAGAGAACCATTCAGCGAGATTTACATAATTAACATCACGTGTCAGTTGACAACATGAAGCGCAAACTCTTGTGTGTCCTTGTGCGATGGCCACACCGACTGTGTCTGCGGGAGCGACCTAGCCACATTATCCAACATCGCGCAGTGCCGCGAGACGATTTTATTTTGAAATGACAAGCTGACGAGTGTGTTGGGCGAACATGTCCCTTTTGTAAAAGGTTGAGAGACAGCAGTCTCTGACGTCTTGTGCTAACGTAAACGCGTGTACAGGCGAATTGTTTTTATTGGGCCTTCAAGGACGATTACGCAACCGCACGCAGACAGACGGGCGGTTTATATGAAGATGATATCACAATTGTGTTTACCTTTGCCTTGTGAATAGTACAATGGAGACAGTTGTTGTCTTGATCAAAGAGCAGGTTGAACTCCAGCGTTCCTAGGTAGGCTGAAAAAAAAAAAAAAAAAGAAACAAACCACAACAATTACTGTCAGTAAAAAGCACAAACACATTCATTCAAACACATACACACTCACTCAGCAGCTCTGAGTCACATTCGCAGCAAATGGCTCCTTAAAAACGCGAAGCTGCCTAATATGAATTGATCTGTCTTGTTTGATTACTGTTTGGGAATGAGCTGAAAGTAGTGTCCCGCTATTGCGACATTGTGTAATAAATCATCACGGCCACTGTGTCACATCAAAGTAGGAGTGACAAACACTTTTGGAAATATGCTTGCCTCCACAATTACTCTGCGAGCATATGTTGGGCTTCCGAGGAAAAAATGTAGAAACTCAAATTGAGCCAAACGAGATGACGCTCCTCTCCCAAGATTCAGAATTGGCTGTGTTGTTTTTTAGAATGTATTCTTTTTTTTCTTTTACAAGAATGAACACACACAACCTTGAACACTGACCACAACTTTCCCACTGCTAAGAACTCACTGTCATCGTCATCAGAGTCGATCACCTCCTCCCTGCCTCCATCAATGTCCCCACTTCGCTCCCCATCCTTGTATCCTCCGCCCGTCTCCCCGTTGAAAGTCTCCTCTTTCAGGATTTTCTTCTCCCTGGGAGGCGGTGGCGTGCATGGGTAGTCGTGGAAACGTGGGAAGAAGTCTGAGATCTGTGGGATGGGGAGGATGGGCCCCGGGCAGACGTTAATGGCAAAGTGCTCCTGCATAGAGATCTTGACCGGCGAGGGAGGGGGCGGAGCGGTGGAGTGGGGGGTCGCTGAGGGGGAGGAGGCGGAAGAGGAAGGGGTGGAGGTGGAGGAAGGGGGGATGGCCAGGTGGGAGGTGGAGGGTGGAGGTGGGGGCTTGGAGACACTCATGTGGACTGTCAAACAGGACTATGGGATGAAAATGAAGACGTGAGTCGGAGAGAGAAAGAAATGAATGAGGTGAGAAAGACAAAGAATAAAAGCTGGGATCATAACAGTCATATCCTCGGCCTCCTGTGTGTTGGCAAGTCTCTGCGAGGTTATAAAGTGGCAGCAGGGGGTCAATTTGATTCAAAGACTTGAACACAACGCGTCTGAAACAGCCCGGAGAGAACCCAAAAATATGTTTCTGTTTTCATCCCGTTTTTCAATCCCGACTTCTCAAAAACCAAAATAGAATTTTCCAGAACCTTTGGCACTTGGAGTGTGACTCACACATCAAGTCAGCGCATCAAGTCTGCGCTCCAAATGAATATTCAAATATAGTGCTGTAAAGTATGAACAAGTGATGTCACTTGTGTATCTGCACTTCACTCTAATCCTTCTCTTATCTCTCTCATTCACTCTTCGCTCTCTCTCTCGCTCATGTGCACGTCCCCTGAGCAATATTTACATAATACCATTTGAAGCCTTTCTCAGTCCTCAACATATTTGTCGCCAAATGAGGCGAAATAACTGCTACCAAACTCCCTCCCCGTTAAACCACATGCTATCTTTTCCTCTTTTTCTCACAGTGATTAAGAAAGACTGAAGACGTTTTCTCTCGTGCACTCCCACGGCGCCGACGCGTCTTTAATATTTGACGAGCCAGTTTTGATTTTATTGGTCACAGAAACAAACTTCAAACTGGAATCTGGCAATGCCCCTTGTGCTTAATGGTGCCGTCCCAGATTAAAGCGTTAAAAATAACTAGATTATAAACACTGATTTGGTCTGCAACTAAAAATGACAGAACCACTTGCTGAACAAGCAACTAAATCACCACTGCTAACAGCGTTGCAACGTCAGGTCATTCGAGGATGTATGACAGCCGTCATGTCCTTATATGCTGTACATCACCATCATGTCACTGATGGTTAAGGGTGACTGGTGACCTCTGCTCCTTAATGTGTGTGCAGTTTGCGTGTGTTTAACATTTAGGACTATTATTCTTCCCCTCTAATCTTTTTCATTTCATTCGTTTGTTTGGAGACCGGTCACTTATCTTGTGTTGGTTGAAAAGACATATCAAAGTGTCGAGTCCAGTTCTGAAGTAATTTTCATAAAACATTAATTCACTGTTAACTAAAATAGACAGAAAATAATTGTGACTTATAATAGTATTAAGAAAAGAAGAGCTGTCCACATTTAAGGTTGACAATGATTAACTAGCTAACTTTGAGTTTTCCTTCATAGTTTACAAATTGAGCTAAGCCTTTGCAGGAATGTAATTCAAGATAAATTGTCCCTTTTCTATCTGATCTACTGGTATGGTGTCGTAACACAACATGCACGTTGCCAGAAGATTTATCATTTAAACTTAAAATTCTGTTGCGTGTAGAAGACATGCAAAAACGATTAAAAAAAACCACACTAAGGCTTGTAACACTAATACTCTCTAGCGCAGAATAAAACATACTGAATCTCTCTCACATACATTTACATATGTACATGCGTATGTTCCGAGGCAATCCGTCAATACACACCCATATCAGACAGAGCGAGACTTACACTCAGTTGTAAACTTGCATTTCCGAGAGCACATCCCACCTTCTTCACCAAGTTACCCTACCTCACAGACATGTTAAGACCCTGAGAGCAGATGGAGAACCCAAACTGCCAGTTCCTATCTCCAGTACCGACACTCAGTCAGTCATTCACACCGCTCTTATATAACGCCACCCAAATTCACTCATTGGGGTACCCACAAATCATCACTTGCAGCAGGTTGCTTACAAACTCATCCGCTCTCATCCTTTTACAGACTGAGACGGCCACATGCAGGCTCATGTGCGCAGATACACTTTAAGACATTCGCACTCACAGATATAGCCACCCATAAAAACGTACCCAGGGACAGTCTTCATCTGTGCCGGCACTCCATCTTGCCTTCTCTCACGTCCTCTGTCTCACACACTATGAAGCATGCAGCCCAGCTTTGAGTCAATATATCCCTCTGTACTCCCTCGCCGTCTCTCTCTCTTTCTCTCCCCGTCTCTGTTCATGGTTCGCTCTCCTCTTCTCCTCTCCCGTCCCTCCCTCCTTCCCTTCCCCTTTAGTTGTGACGTATCCAGTTAAAATCCCCCACCGTTTGTTTTTCAGGCTGCACACAGCACTGTCACTCACTTTCTCAGCAGTGGGGAGATTTAAGGAAACCCGGGAAAGGGGTGGTGGTGGTGGTGGTGGTGGTGGGGTGGGGGGCTGAGAGTATGAGCTTTTGTGGTGGATGAGGCGAATGCAAGGAGCGCAAAGACAGAGGGACAGAGAGAGAGTGACAGACAGACAGAGCAGACCAAGACAGAGAGACATACGGGGAGAGGAAACCAGCATCACACAGACGCACAGACAAACGCAAAGCGACACCGGCAAAGGCAAACGCACAGAGGGGCAGATATTTACTGCACTTGAGAGGAAAATGAGTGTGAACACACTGAAGGCACACAACAGGAAATATTGCTCTGGGATGAAAGAGAAAAATAAATTACCAGCTGAAGGACAGAGACATGAAATTAAATCAACATGTCGGCTGAGCTGAAGAAAATACACTGCCAGCCATTAATTCACACTGCCGGAGTACTCTGTGTTGGCTGCTGAGTCCGGCTAATATCAGACAAGCATATGTGTGTGTGTTTGTCTGTATGCGACCAACTGTAGCAGCTCTCATAGTAAGGGTTGCCATCTGTCCCAGTGATAAAATGAATCAAAGAAAAATGATACACCAATAACACCAAGGACTTTTTGTTGCAAATCACTGGTGGACAAAAGACTGAGTGGATGAGAAAGTGTGAAATGCTTGGAGTTTCAAATACAAAGGTAGATTTCACATTGTTTTATCTCTTTGATACTTATTTTAATCCCAAATCAGTCTTTTTGGATTTCTTTTTTTTTTTAATAACGGCTTATTTATAAGAGGTTTAACAGGGATTCAGATTTGTCCGTCCTCTATTAATTCCGAGTCACACTGCAGGATAACATATTGTAGATCTAAGTCTATTAATGACTTTCACGCTATAAAAATCCAAAGTGAAGTTGGTGCTTCAATACTTATTACAATACGTATTATACATGTAGCTCAAAAGAAAAAGACCTAAAAAAAGCCGCAGCATATGTCTGGTCTAAACATTCAGATTTCAATCCACCTTCATCGTAAAGCTTTGCCTTCTAATTTAAATGTGTTTCCCCTCAGCTCTTGACAAATGTCTTTTCAGTTTGAAAATGCTGCAATCATCCTCCACCCCGTTCACCTACAGTTTTCACATCCAGGGTCCAGCTCGAGCTAATCAGAGTCCACTCCTCATCCCCTTCTCTTCACCTCCTCACCACCGCCGGTGTCTAGACCCATGGTGGGTTTCATATATCACGCACAGCCTTACTCCACTCAAAATCTGTCACGTCCCTATTCCGTCTAATCACCAAAGGCTTTCACATTTTTCTGTTGTACAAGTTATCAAATAAAACCTTTGTTGTTCACTTAGAACAAAGTCTCTCCTGATTGACATTCCCTTTGTCAGGTGCAGTAGGAGATCCCCTTTTACTGTATTGCATAGAAAATACATAAAAACTGATCCTGTGTGTGCAAGTAGCTTTTTATGACCCGTAGCTCATTTTCATTATGACTGTGTCCTCTAGGTCATGTTGAGAGCACATGTTGTTGTAAAGCTACAACGCCATGATTAAATGGGTTGAGAAAAAGCAATAATTCACACAATGCTTTTTAATTCACATAGGAAACGGAAAAACAAATATACTTTTAACCTCAACAGCATGTTTCTTCTTAGAATTATGATGACAAAGGTCATCTCATTTCACCCTGATCTTCTCTAAACCTAACCAGGTTGTTTTCAGAGGTGAAAATATCCATGCTATGTTTCACAATGTCAGTGCTATGCTGCCTACAATAATTCAGGCAATACCTCTATGAGTTTTTTTGTTGTTGAACAAGGTGAACGAGGCCCTAATTTGCAAGATTGAAAGTAGTGCTGCCTGTGTTGTCACTGAATGGGTTTAAGTTTTTGTTGTCGTGATGCAGGCTGCTGCAGTGTCCTTTGAGTCATCAAAACATTCAGAGCTTGAGAAACGGAAGCTGCAGATGCTGAAAATATCTAAATAATACCGAGCAAAGGTAGTCACTTCACTTTAGTCATACAGAACTTGGTTTTGCAATTAAAAGTTAAAAGTAGCACCACGACAACCTTGTGGCTGCCCCTGAATGAAAATCATACAGTGGAACGAGAGCAATGTGTGTCTCTATGAAATCACAGCTCCAAAGCTAAACACAACTAAAAAAAAACATGGTGAAATAGAGCATAAAGGAGACAATTTTTGATGAACAAAAATTCTAAATGCAACCCATTTTAAAAACCTTCATTGTGAATGCTTCTCCACTCTTGGCCAGCAGTGGCTTTAATCCAGAGGCAACCTATGTGCAATGTAATTTCTCCATCACCACAAGCAACAGCTGATCAACAACAAGCCTGGTCAATTAAATCAATGGTTAGCAGGAAGGAGATGTGTGAGTGCTCATCCTTTTCTAAACACTTCAGATTTACATTGGGCATCTCATTATCAGCAGGATTACCTCGTCAATATTGCATTAACAGACCATTACACTGTATATTCATTAATTTGCAAAAAGAACATGCGGGCTAAATGAATTGAAATGAGATAAATGAATACTCAGTGTACCAACGGCAAACAATCTAAATATAAACTGTTGCTCTAATCATGGGCCACATGCCTTAAGTGGCTTGAAATTGATGTGATGCAGAATGGCACTTGAAGTACAATACACCTCTGTCTGAGCTCTGGTCACATGGGCAGAAAGATGAAAGTAATCTCACAGCCTTCATGGTGCTGCGTTCTATAGAGTTGCTCATCCCGTCAGTGAAAATGAAGACGCATGTGTGAGCATAGTTGAGTATTTACTCCACCCACAGCAGCACTTATCAGACCACTACAGAGTGCTCACATCTGACCTGCCAACCTCCAAATCTCTGAGACGTTCTCTGTGTGACTGGGCGCACAAGAGACATTAAATTCTACCAAGACGGCTCTTAAAGCACATTCAGGATGATTTACAGTGAATTACAAACTGCTAATGTACTTTTGCAATGATATTTAAATGAGATCGCAAAAGAAAATATTTTCTCTGTTACTCTTAGTAGTACTTTTCCAGGGATATGTCATGGATCTCTTCTGTGCGGTGAGGCTGACCAGTCTTCCAGGATGGGGATCACTGTCCATATTTAAATTCAGAATCCCACTTCTTCAAAGGTTTTGCCGCCTTGTTCTGGTTGGACCTCCTTGGGTGATAAGCCCTTGAGACCAAGTTGATGACTGCACAAAGGAGCAGTCTGTCAGACAGTACTGACATGCAAAACTATATATAATAATGATTGCCATTTAAACAAGATTATATGCCCAAATAGTAATCCACCTTACAAGGTCTATAGCATTTAAATATAGGTTGAAAAGCGAAGTAAAGATGTCTTTCAAATTCAACTCAAAGTGTATTCAATACTACCTTAATGTGTGGGGTGAAAACATCATAACCACAGATTGACAATGTGGTGATTGAGGTAATAAGAGCATTTGACGGACACAGGCTCAGATCACACTGGTCTTCGTTCACAGAGTTATTGATTTGTCTGGTTTACCATATCCAGGCTAGTTCTGGGGAAGAAACACAATCAATTGTATTTGAGGAATGAAGTCTGGACAATGGCGCTGTGGTATTGATCTTCCGAGTGGAAAACATTAGGTACCCTGTCAGAGGGATATTTAACACGGTACCATCGTCCATGAGCTACCAAAAGTAAAAAACAGTGGGCAGCAAGTGAAGAAAGAAAGAAAAGTTAAAATTCAAACAAGAAGACTGAAGTGTGACTGAATGAATAAGTAAGAATGGAGGCGCAGGGATTCAGAATATTTAGAGATGCTGCGTTGTTTGCACAAAATAAAAGAATCTACCTCTGAAACAAATAACATGAACTGTAAATAAAAAAGAAACTGAAATGAATGATAAAATCTTTGAACAAAAGAAAAATATGCCCACCTGCCACACAAGCCTCAGCCTCCATATCAGCATGATTAAAGCGTCCAGATCGCTCCTGGGTATAATATAAATAATAAACTTGTATAACGAGCAAGGAAGAGATTGGTGTGAAGGAGGGAGAGGCTATGAGCAATTTGTGGAGGAGCATTCATCCAGTCCTTCTGCATGGCAAGATAATCTCCTCCCATTACTACAGCACAAAGCACTGCAGGTTTTCCATTAAGTGTACAACTACAGCCTCCCTAGCCTCTCGGTCAGCCATTAACTCTGAGATTAAGTAAACCTCTATTTACATACCGTTGCACTAGCACATACTGAATTTTTCAACATTTGGCACCACACAAGACAAGAAATTGCATAAATCTTCAGATAAAGATCAAAGGAACTACTCACCACATTGCACACTCGCCCTTGAAAGTATGTGCAAGACATATCTTGAATTCTTGATATATTTCTCTGCTTCTTTTACAAAACGCAAAGCCAAGACCTAAAGGGAAAAACACAGCAAACCAGTATCAAAGGATACCGGAAAACAAAGGCAGACTGTGACGTCCCTCATGTCGCCTGAGCCTGGGCCTGAAATTGGCATTTGAACACAGCACAAAGACTGCGGCCAACGGCAATATGGCACATATATTCTGCGTGAAAATATATAATTATTTTGGGGGAGCGCAAGTGCTAGTGTTGGCTGGGAGGCTAGGATGCTAGGATGAGCAACAAATCATCGCACACAGCCTCTCCTGAATCCTGGTTATCAGCTGGTTTTTGTGTCACGTCGTAAAAAAAAATCTGTGTTTAAATATTCAGATGAGATGAAGATGTAAAACAAGTGGAGCTTTCTCTCTGCGTCGTTCTCCTTATATGTACACTGTAGCCCATAAAGTTGGAATAATTTTGTTTTCAGACACATTCCTCTTTTTATTCCTGTTATGCAAATCACATTGTCACAGTCAATTCACGAGAAGAGGTAAAAAACATATTATTCCAACTTAAGCAAACAGCTTAAAACCACTGACAGAAGAATGCGAAACGTTTTGACCTGGCATTCATGTGGATGTTACTTAGACATGCACCACCCACCTAGACCAGACCAGACCAGGCACCCCCACCCCATAGCAATGACACTCCTTGATGTCAACAGCACAGACACACACACAAAAACAGTTTAGGAACAACTCGAAAAACATGAAAATCCGCACAAGGTGTTGACCTGGCCTCCAAATTCACTAGATCCCAAACTGATCAAGTGTCTGTGGGATGATCCACAGAGGCCCCGTCTCTCAACCCATAGGACCCAAAGGTCCCCCACTAACAACATTCTGTTTCCAGATACCACAGGACACCCTCAGAAGGACCATGTCCACTCTCTGATGAGTCACAACTGTTTTGGAGGCACAAGGGAGATCTACACAATATTAGAAAGGTGGTCATAATGTTGTGCCTGATCGGTGTATAATTATTCAGAGAGCGCGTCAGAGCTAGTATTAGCCGGAAGACTGGGAAATTTTGTAGTCACAGTCATTCCCCTCAAGTATCTGACAAACAGTCTGAGTGATGTTTGAATTCTGCTCAAGGCTGGTTAAGAGGCAGTCACTGCATCTCGAAATGACGTCAGTCACAAGGATACTGAATGAACCTAGTAGGCAACATGATGTGGGGGAGTGTCTTTTTTAACAGGTGGCTAGTTATGGATGTTGCCCCGGGGTGGCAGTTGGTGTCACAGGTGCTGCTCGCTCTCCACGTCACTCTGCTTCAGGGGGGAGTCACTGGTCATGTTGGCAGAGAGTGCTGTTCTGTCAAGGTGAATTATTCTTTTCACCACGTGCCACGCGCCCACCTTAAGTCCCGCATGGCTTCTGGTCTCGCACAAGGAGCTGCTCCTTCTGTCTTTCATTCATTTGCTCTCAGCTCGACCACTGCTATCATTGACCCCCAAAATCACCTTCCACTTTTGCCCTTCAGTCTTTCCTCTTCTCTATTTGTCTCTCTAAGGTTTGTTATGACACAGACAGATCCCATTAACCTTACCTGTGATTTATCCTGAACTCTGACAAGCGGGATCGCACACAGAAAAGGGACAGCTGTGGGTTTTCAAATCTATATTCATGCACATTGTCACTGAACAAGTTTTTTTTATTTTTCTAATGTTTCGTGACAGGCCCAGCCAGCAATGCAAAACAAAGAATGACCCCTGTCAAATAAAATGACAGATTGACGGAATGATATTCCCTCAGGTTAAATGTGTTATTTCATCTTTTTGTTTATTCTATACTCTTCTTGCTCTTTTTGGGCTTATAAACACCATCGGTCCCTCTGACATTTAGCTTTGTTTTTGTTCCGGCCTCAGTATTCTCGATTTCGTAGCATGAGTGACCATGCCGTTTGGAGCTAGAAACATGCAATTGGATTTGAAGCGCAGAGTCAGGTTGTTGCGCAGGTTTGAGGTTACCTTATTTCTTGTTTCATCTCTCATGAGATTGAATTACCCTCCTGCTGACGTCGATCTCCGACCAGCCTGCTGTTCCAACTCCTGAAGCACAGCTCAGCACTAACGCAGCCACATTATTTGCCTCTGACCCAATTAGATACTGCATAGATCCTATAATACATATTTCTCTCTCTCTCCTCCCTTTCTCTTTTCCATGGTTGGCCTTTCCTTATTTTTTTTTCCTCAGCTGTTTTTGATGAATGGCTTTGCTATTTGGGACAAATGACAGCTCAGTGATTAATTGTGTGTGCTCTTTCACTCTTACGCCTTCTCCTTTTGCCATTTCAATTTATGTTTTGCACCCTGTAACTACAAAAAAAAAAAAATCTATCTTTACCTGCATTTGCCCCATCAGCATATTCCCATAAATAAAACGCGGGAGAGCGTGTGGTGGAGGGAAGAGTGGCCCAGAGGCAGGGCAGTGGGCTTGTGCAAAATGGAGGGGTGAATGGAGAGAGAGGGAAAGAGAGAACGCTCCAGATCAGGAGTATGAAGGTGACTGCAGTGAATAAATCAGAGAGGTGGAGAAGAAATGAGAATAAGAAATGCAAAATAATCAGTCTAAACAGACTGAGAATGAGGCAGAGGCAGGAAAAACATAAATTAAAAAAAAAATAAAAATGCCAGAGAACTGTACTGTATGAGGACGTCCGAATGATTTCCATTGACAAAACAATGAAATCCATGAGCGGACACCTGCAGAACAAGTCTTTAATATGAAGAAAAACGGTCCCTTGTATCGAACAATAAATGGAGCGTACATGCAGCATGCAGAACAGCATCAGAATGAGCAGAGGAGCAGCACATGAGAAACGGGGACGTATTGAGATTGCAGTGATTGTAGCGAGGTGTGCAGCCGGTGCCCCGTGGCAGGACGTCATGCTGTGCTTAATGAGGCAACAGTGCGGGCAATTAGTTCCTGATATGACATTATCAGTCACCAATAAGTGAACACATCATTAACCACACGACCCCTCCAACAACCTCCCAGCTTCCGTCTCCAGCCTTTGCTCACTTACAAACAGCCAAATTTTCTTTGGCAAACAATTAATAAACACAAGGCTAACAGTGTTCTCTGTTATTTTCTTTTCTGTACCAAATATGCTCTGAAAGAAGCCTGGCATTTTTGTCAACATCACGAGGAAAAGTTGATTAACGGCCACATAACGTTAATCAACTTTTCCTCTGACTGACTGTATTTCTATACTGGTCGTCAGTGCAGAATATTCAGTTACAACTTGTTTTTTGGGGTTCACTTGAAATCTAAAGCCTCACAGTTTCGGAGGTCATGTTTCGCCAACTCAATCGCAGAAAAGATGTGAGAAAGTGTTGATGTACTGTAAAGTTACCTCATAGGGCTACATGCCAAACTGCACCACTGTCCTGAGCCAATCCAAATCAAGCCAACTACAAAAGTGGATTTCTACTTAAGTCAACAATTCAGAGGTCTGCAACCCATTGGGAGCTGAGTGGTGCATGAAATGCACATTATTGCACTAGCTTGTTTTTTTTTTCCTGTGAAGGTATGGGGTGGAATAAGTTTCCACTTCTTCTTCTTCTTCAAAAAAAGCAAACCGCTAAATAAGGGCTTTGGTTGGATGTACTAAGCATATTTGAGCGTGGCGAGGGTCTGATCGCACTGGGGAGTAGGTTCCTCAACAGTTTCTCACTGCAGTACAGCCTCAATGGGCCAAGGATAGAGGAGAGAGAGAGAGAGAGAGAGAGAGAGAGAGAGAGAGAGAGAGAGAGAGAGAGTTAGAGAGAGAGAGAGACAAAGCAAGAAAGCAGAGAGCAGAGAAAAGCATAAAAATTGGATCATGCATCACCTGCAGTTTTTCTTGTCTTATGAGCACAACAAACCGTCTTTGCTCCATTTACAGGGCAATCGGCTACCACATGAAAATAATAGTTGCCTGTTTTTTTTTGTAAAATTTACAACATACAACATCTCACTGAAACAAAGAGATTTAGCCATTTTGTCTTTTTCACGCATTTTAAAGTGAGGTGTGGCATTTATGTGATTTGTGGGTCATGCAGCAGCTTTACCCGCTGAAGTGAGACAAAGTTCAGCTACTGACCACAGCAGACCACAAATAAATGTCAAGCAGAGGAACAACAGACTTTCTCTGGACAGTAACACATCTTCCTGAAGGTTAAAGGGACCTCCATCATTTTTGTACTACTTATAAAAAACAAGCCCTTGATGTCCACACCTAAAAACTGGACAAAGCAGAGTTAATATGATTCCGAGGTTACTAAAGTTAAAGACAGGTGCCGGCTTTTATTTAAGGTGTCCTTTCAGCATGAGAAGCGAGCCTGTTTGTGATACATTGGCAGTCAATAAACAGCATGCCGTTCAATAGGAAACGGCCCGAGGGACCTCAAATCCCTCTAAATCCTTTGCCTGGCTTAACTAACAAACAGCAGTCAATCAGTCAACTTCCAGTTAGGAAATGGAAAGATGGACAGTACAAAAGGGAAAATTGCTATGCATATGCAACACACACACACATTTGCCCTGCAGTTTTACAAAGCGTTCTCAACTTTGACTTCAAAAAGTTAATCCAGTGTCATCCTACCAGCAGCCGTTCACAGCCCATGTGTATCAACTTCAAACTTCAAGGCTTAAATGGATAGCCACATTTTCTTCAGTCGTCAGTTAATTAACCTCTTGATTCTTTAATAGTAGACTGGTTTTCACACTTACTGCCACAAATACAATATACTGTATATTCCTTATCTTTTTTCTCTAATACCTGGATTAATATCCAATAACTCCAGCATTATGTCATAAGATTTTCTAATAACATACCGTACTTCCACCAAATTCTGCATGACACCTGCGGTAGCTTTGAGAGACAGCCCAATAATTTGTTCTTCCGTCCAAAGGTTGAGTTATGCTTCCTCAGACTGTTTCGTTTCACCTCTAGTTTGTCATTAGGAGATGCTCATAGATGTCGCATGAAAGTTAAATAGGGACAGTTCTTTATTTATTTCTGTTTTTCTGATATTTATCTGTTCATGAGGGGACATGCCCCTGCTTTCACGTCTACCAGGTTTGTTATAACGATATATATGTTTGTCCTGGGGACAAAAGAGCCTGAAGATTGATTTATGTACAGTATATAATCTAGGGAGGGTAAGTCCTGGCCGATCGGGTGGGAAAGGTTTAATGATTTTGCATCTTGAATCTAAAAACATTCTAACTAAACTAGCCAAAAATAAAGTATTAACTGACCCAAATACATAAAATAGCATATCCCCAGTAGGACAATATAATTGTCCTGGTGAGCCTCCGTTTCACAAGCTTGTGTAAGTAAACACAATCTCTCAGTGAGTTTCTTTCATCAACCTTTCTTCAAAAAGAAAATAATTGTTTTAAGAATTTCAGTATTTTTCACAATGTTTTTTGTCCCACTTTTATTATAGATGTGTCCACCTATTTCATTTCTAAATTGATACAATTAAAAGAGATAACCTAAACAATATGGTTTAAAACTTAAGCCATACAAAGCAAACCTTGGGTCCTGGCATTAACATTTATGTGAGTTTGTCTGCAACAGTACCAACAGCTGTAGCATACATGGGAGGGGGCAGGTCAGCATCCCGCCACCCAAAAGGATTCGTCACCAAAGTCCTTGCGCCAGATAGCTCAGGACTGCCCCAGAGGTCCACGTCAATGCCTCAACGGGTCAGAACCATTTTGGTGGCACAAATGGACCTACCTAGCATTAGTCAGGTGGTTTTAGTGCCATGGCTGACCAGTACATAATAAACAGAAAGCAGTAATAGAAATAATACATCGAATTATACACCGATCAGGCATAACATTATGACCACCTTCCTAATATTGTGTAGGTCTCCCTGGTGCCTCTAAAACATTTGTGACTCATCAGAGAATGGACATGGGCCTTCTGAGGGTGTCCTGTGGTGTCTGGCAACCGTATGTTGTTAGCAGGGGCCTTTGGGGCCTATGGGTTGAGGGGAGGGGACTCTGTGGATCATCCCACAGATACTTCAGTTTGGGATCTAGTGAATTTCAGATTCAGATTCAGAAAACTTTATTTGTCCCCAGGGGGCACACCTTGTGCTGTTTTTCATGTTTCTTGAGTTGTTCCTAAACTGTTTGTGAGTGTGTGTGTGTCTGTGTCAGGCTGCATCCTGCTGGGGATGGCTGCTGCCATCAAGGAGTGTCATTGCTATGGGGTCGGGGTGCCTGGTACATGTCTAAGCAACATCCACATGAATGCCAGGTCCAAAAGTTTCCCAGCAGAACATTGTCACAGGATGGTCAATGTTATTCACTTCTCCTGTCAGTGGTTTTAATGTTGTGGCTGATCGGCGTATATTATAGATCAAACTAAAGAACTATCTACAGGTGATATCACTGCTTTCCCTCTGGGAAAGTTTAAATACATGTTTCCCCTTTATTCTCTTCACAGAGCACATCAATTTAATAAAACCCTTTGTTTGCTTGGTCCCACACTCTGACTCACTGCTTATGTTGTCTGTGAGACACACATTTGCAATGACGGAGCTACAGATTGACCGATCGGCATGGGAAAGGTTTAATCATTTTGCATTTTGAATCTAAAATCATTCTAACCAAACTAGCCAGAAATTACGCATTAACTGACCCAAATACATAAAATAGCATATCCCCAGTAGGACAATATAATTGCCCTTTTTGTTCTTGAGGACAGAGGCAGCCCGTTACATCTCTAATCCAGACATATTTAGCTGGATAATCTCCTTTCATTATATAATCCCCTGGTTAGGTAGGCTCCATACAGATATACTTCATCCACCTCTGTCATTCAAGACAAAGAAGAAGAACGATCAGAGTAAGTACAATGAACAGAAAATAGTCTTCTTTTGGTGGCTGGAGAAGCTAAACCTGTATATGTGAATGTTGCAGAACTCGTGAGTTATAGTGAAGTTCTTCTTTTTTATTCTGCAGTGTTTAATAATTCAAAACAACTTGGATCAGCTATGGTAGATTTGTAGTGAGCAAGCCTTGTGGAGAACATGTCTGAGGCAGCCCACTCACACCCTAATGAGACTGACAGGCATTTCCTTTCTGCTTCATACTATTTGATTATCTGGATCTTGAGTGTATTTTGCTGTACACACCAACAGATGGCCAGTCCTCTGTTTACATTTGTTTTGGTTCAATATTTGAGCCCCTGTTGCTCGCTACAATGCAATCACATCGACAGACTTATTCAAACCAGGCTGATTACAAGGCTGTCCTGCAGAAATACAAAGAGGAAGAGGATGTAATTAAACAAGAATTATACAAAGAAATATCGAGATCTTGCCACATGAGGAGACGGGGAAAGGTCTCTTTGAAAGAGAAAAATCTCTCGCCCTCTCCGTCGCCCTATCTGCTCCGATACTGAAGGCGACAGTCTCATTTCAGAGCCGTGACATGAAATCAGTGCTGGAAGGTGGGGAGGAGTAATGTGAGGTGGGGGAAGTGGTGGTGAGATGTTAGGTGTTAGGATAGGTGAAGATAAGATGGAGTGCCAGACCTGATTGCATTACTATCGGTTGTTTATGGATCAGACGCAGATTGGTTTGGGCCCCAGGGATTGATTGTCTTCTGACTGGACAGCTGGCGAATAGAAAGATAATACAAAAACAAAGAGAAAATAGGGGGAGAGTAAAAAGAAGGGTGAAGCGGCTCCTGAATTCATTGTCAAGAAAGGTCAATCTTTGCTTGTTAAATAGATGAGTAACTTGAAAACCCCAAACACTACCACATTCAGCCAGTCAGGATGGCCAAAGTGAACAACCATGGGCCCTATAGGTAAGAAACACATTAGGTGGCTTGGTAATATAGATTACCAATCTGGTAATACCACTGCCAAGCCACCTAATGTGGAACCAAATGATGTCAAAATGTCAATGAGTCATTGACACTGATGTTAATGAACCTGGTCGGTTACTTCTCAACTGCAACTATACCAAATTTGATGCACAAGAAATGCTAGGGATGTCCCTGTTGGTAGTAGAACTTACTGTATCGGATCATTTCCTCGAGCACGTCAATGTGAAAAATGTTACAGAGAGGGTTATGGAGTTTATCACATTGGACGGCCAACAAATTTCTGTGGTAGGGTTTATATTGGAACTGGAACAGAGGATCTTATGAAAAACATTTGCAATGCTAACATTTCTGACAGTGTGTGAGATTAAAAGCAGAAAACTCAACAGTTCCCCCTGCACAGTTAAAAGATTGTAACCAAGTTATGAGCCATCCTCTCGATACGACATGTCAGCTGCAGCCCGGAAATTTACAACAAGAGTTTGGGTTAAGGTGTTATTATTGCATTAACTTTGACAGCCCTATTTATTTTAACGCAGTCACATGGTGTACATGTAACCCTAGGAGAGTGCGATAAGACAACCCAGTGGAGAAAATTTGCTCATTTGAGATCGGAACAGGCCGATATTTAATATTAGTTTATCAGTATCGGATCGAGGGGTAAAAAAGTTTGATCGGGACATCCCTAAATGCTACATTCATTTAATTACAGAGATACCGATAGATCTCTTCGGTAAATTTGCAACACTTGGCAGCCTTTGAATAATGGCACTAGCTGGGTTTCTAATAACAGATACAGTCCCAACCTCCTGGGTGGAAGGGCTTCAGTGATTTGATCCTGACAATTTCCTTTAAACAGATGTGGAAAACATAGTGGGCTTGTCGGCTGTATTAAGCTCTCAGACCAGAGCTGTGCTAAGTGTAATTAAGTGGTTCAAGTGTTCGGGTCAAAGAGTTCAAGTTTGAAAATGAAAAAAGCAACTTGAAAGAAGCGACCTTACTAGAGCTCACTCCTTATCTGGGCTCGGGGCTGGTGCCTCAAGGCTACACCTGCTAGCATTAACCAGTGGCGGGCCGTGCATTTTCCACCTAGGCCTTCAATGACCTCTAACCTTATTCAAAACACGTCTTAATACGATTGCAATGATGCCACTGCTATAGAAACCATCAACATTACACAGATACGCAATAAAACAGGATGTTGCATCGTAGACAGGTATTTCCTATAGATATATGAATGCCATTACTAAAGCAAGAAATTCACTTAGAACTGTTCAAAAAGTCCCCTCTCACTCACTACAGCGCACCAGCGCCACATACCTCAAATCCAGCAGAAGCATCAATGTCGGCCCAATAAAATGGCAAAAAATATAGGCAAAAGATGTAAATATAATTCATTTTACTCACCAGAACCTAAGAAACAATTTAGACTTCTCCTCGGAGCCTGTCAGCCAAGGGTAGCGTTCATAGTCGCTGTCCTGAAAGTTTCCCTGGCTGGATATTTTGAGGAAGGCCGCCTAATCCTGGAGCTGGCTAGCCTGACCCAGCTGGGGAAATTTTCATAGTCGCTGTCCTAAAATTTCCCCGGTGGCGTCAAGCTAGCTAGCTCCAGGATTAGGCGGCCTTTCCTCACAATATCCAGCTTTTCCTGGAAAGTCTGCGCCACATCAACAGACTCTCCTCCTTCCGCCATTGTGACTTCAACAAATAGCTATCAAAACGTTAATGGGGACAATTTGCTTGTGCAGCTTGCAACAGATGAACATGAACTGCTAGCTTGGCTTTAATGGAGTGGCTCTTTGACCCTCCAATCAGAGGATGCGAAAATGCTGACGCTACCGTAGGCCACAGAGAAGGCCTAAGAATACGAACTTGACATGTGTTTGGTTAAAGGAACAGCGTCATTACGATATGTTTCAAGCTTCAGCTGCAATTGTGAAGGCCCGGCAGATTTCTTTGACTCCACCAAAACACGATGGCTGAAATATGATTAGATAAAAGCTCTAATGCAAAGTTACACTGCAGGGAACACCACAGCTAAAGTTAATGGGAAAATATTAAAATGTTTGTCAGTGATTGTGATAAAGATTAGCGAACAGAGAAGGCTTTGCGGGCCCTGACGCCCCACCACTTGCATTAACACATGTAAACCACTTACATTGTGGATAAAGTTGAGTTTTCCATAGGAAGAAGAATGTGTGGAAGAAACAATATCTTTACTTCAGCTGCATTGATATGAATTGATTTCTTTAAACTCCCCTGTGTGAGTCTGATAATATAAAGACTCCAAGGCTTTCTTAACACTTGGATCTCTTGGATGGATGACTTCAATAAGCCTGAAATGTTTTTTCTCTGTTAATCTAACCTTAATTTGATTTGGCACATAAACTAATTGGATGAATTATAAATGTGTTTTAATATATTGTATATTTTCCCATGACTGGTTTCCAAATTCCTGAAAAGATCTGCACATGAAAGACAGTCACATTTGTTTTATCCTCATGTCCAGTTTGATCTTTTTTTCAACTCTAATTCTTAACCAGAGGTCTGACCTTCATAAATCTAACCAAGTTGGTCAGTGCCTACGATTAACCAAACAAAGCCTTTACCATTGGGTTTGAAGGACTTAAGATTGGCCTATATGCTGAAAACTCCTCAGTGACTTTTTTATTTTACCAAACTTGCAAATATGAACGTGATTCGCCAAGATGTGCTGACACAGTGCAGGAACAATAGGAGTACCAACAACAGCGGCCATAAGCGTGACTCACTTGAAATGTTGAGTCTTTCATAATATTACAAAGCCCTAATATTAGCCACAGGATTTAGGCACCCCCCTCAATATCACAACTGTCAGTGGACAATCAGAATGATGTCTATTGCAGCCTTGGTGGAGTAATTGCTTCTCTGATTGTTTTCTATCTGCGCATGTACTGTATGTAGGTCATGTTTGTATGACATATACAATGAATCTCATTGCCCTTCACTCCAGTGGCTCTTGTGAAATATATTTAGAATTTCTATTTAGTGTTTAACCCCTAACACTCCAGGCAGGCTCGTTCAGCTCCTCCTACAACATCGCAGCTCTCGGGTGCAGCCTGCTTTCCATCATCGGCTATGTTAGCTGTGTTTGGTTTTGCCCAGTCCACCTGGCCCTTCCATTTCATTACTTCAATTAGCGTGATTAAGATCTAAAATTGCTTGTGTCGGCTCTGTGACTGACAGCAATTGGCCACTTAGGGAGGAGAGCTACAGACACACACAGTGATGCTCAAATGGCTCGTGTAGCGAAACGAACGTGTGTACGGGGCGTGCTTGTGGGCGTGCTTGTGTTTGTTTACCCTGATGGGAGTTGTGCTCTCTGAAGATGAAGAACAATTGTTCAAGCAAACAATGTGAGACCAGTACTATAGAAAGTCCAGATATTTTGCTTTACCCACATGTGAAATGAGAATGTTTGGCGGGGGTGGAATTTCCTGCTGCATATATACATTTACATAAATACGCAACTGATATACACGATCAGGCATAACATTAAGTGAATAACATCGACCATCTTGTGACAATACAATGTTCTGCTGGGAAACCTTTGGACCTGGCATTCAGGTGGATGTTACTTACATGTACCACCCACCTAGACCAGACACCCCCACCCCATAGCAATGACACTCCTTGATGGCAGCAGCCATCCCCAGCAGGATGCAGACACACACACAAAAACGGTCTCACTCAAAGAAACTTGGAAAAACAGCACAAGGTGTTGACCTGGCCTCCAAATTCACTAGATACCAAACTGATCAAGTATCTGTGGGATGCACTGGAAGAAGCCTGATCTACAGGGGCCCCTCCCCTCAACCCAAAGGACCCAAAGGCCCCCACTAACAACATTCTGTTGCCAGACACCACAGGACACCCTCAGAAGGTCCATGTCCATTCTCCGATGAGGCACAAGGAAGACTTAAATTATATTTGGATGGTGGTCATTACGTTTTGCCTGATCAGTGCACATTTACATAAAAACGGTATTGCCCTATTATCAGTGTAAAATACCGTGAACTATAGACATGCCGTACACGTAGCACAAATACTATCCAAGACTGTGAAGAAAACTGATCTCCTCTTTTAAACCGTACAGGTTAACATGCTCTAAGCGTGTTGCAATCAGCATGTACCACACGCTGATTGTGTGAAAGCGTGACAGACAGGCAATCACTACTCAGTCACGGCACGTTTTGTTCCAACCAGTGGGACTCGGGAATGCGGCTTGTTTGGCAGAGGCATATTAAACGGTCGAATATAATCTAGAGGACTGGCTGGTCTTCATGTCTCTTCTCATTACAGCCCTTGTGGTCTATGTGGTCCTAAGTAGCGACTGCTGAAGCAGATCTTGGGTATCTGTCTTTGCACCATCTCCGTGGCATGCGAGATGCTGGAGTGAGGCATTACGTTCATAGCGCATCAGCGCCATGAGCACGGCCGTTCATCATCAGGCGCTGATACTCAGAACCGCAGAGGTCCATGACAGAACATTAATCTGCCTCTCAAACAGACAGCCATAAGTCTCTCTTCCTCCACAAGTCCTAAACACGTGATCGTCATTCCCTTCATCTTCCTTAATCTTCCTCCACTCCATCTATGTCACACCATTTTCATTTTCTACATTCATGTCAATTTTCCACCTCTCCACCCACACTATCATTTTATTAGTTTTATTGTATTGATCGGGTACAAGCCCTGTGATTGACTGGTTACCTGTTCATTCAATTAATTTATCTCTGAATTGGAGCCTGCTCAAGAAATCTGAACAATGAATGAAACGTGTAATGTGAAAGGGGTTACTGGTAGTAACAAACTCATAGAGAAGTATTACCCAACTATGCAGTTCCCTCAGCCCTATGGAGCGCCAGAGCATAATAAAGTTCATTGTTTTGGGTTGACAGCCTGTAGATTTAAGTGGTTAAATCTCACCGTTTCCATCAACTTGTTGGGACAATTTTCAGGATCAGAGCTCTGACAAATTGACTGCATGCTCTCTACCCAGTAACAAACGACTGACTATGCTGAGAACATTAACAACATTTAACATCGAAGACGTTCTGAGACGTTTGTGTAGTTGACAATAGTACAGCTACAATTTCACCATGGTGCTTTGTATGTGATAGATGTTTAATCCCTATGTTACAGCAACTTTATGTGTATTTTGCTCCTTTCATGTGAAGTAAACTGAACATTATTTGCCAAAATCCATTTTATCCTTTTAAAAATAGATTTATGCGAATATTTCATTACATGTCATGTGTGTTCATCTTTCAGCAAGGATGTCTATAAAAAGTGCAAAAGGAGGACCAGAAAGCAGACCATCCTCTGCTGCCAGGTCAGTAAAGAAATGTATGGGGGAGTAAATATGATCTAAATTAAAGTCATATTTAAGCTTTATTCAAAAGTTCAATAAAGAGCCATAGTACCAGTAAATCTGAAACCTTAATAAAGCAATCCGCTGCATTAAGTAAGCAATTCAATAACAGGTGAATTCCTGAGAGATAGTTTCGTGACTGGAGAGATTTTTTAGTTTTGTTTGGGCAGCATAATCCCCAAAACTTTAAAGGTTTTAAAAAATTTACTGTGATTGCACGTGCTGTCTATTAACAAAATCATCTTAACTCCCTCAACAAGATCATCCATTCTTACTATAATCCACCATCACATCAGTGTTGGGTTTTCTTGAGTTTGAGAATATAAAAAAATTAACAATATAGATTATACGCACTTTAAATGAATTAAATCCTCTTTCTCTCCTAGCATGTCTCCACGAGGAGGGAGGGGTCCAGCAGCAGGAAAATTATCGCCTGCTCCAGGAAGATTCAAAAACAAGGCCCTTCAGCTCAGCCTCTCCAAGAAATTCTGGTTATTATCATTCTCTATTTCTAATCAACATTGATTAGGGCGAGGGGAGTGGGTTGTGTAGAGCTGTGCATCCAGTTAGTGTCTTTGGATGACAGCATCAGCTTAAAAACAAGGCTTCAAATTTTTAAACTGGTCCTCCTGAGAAACACTGTATTACTCTACTTTCTCATGACTTATGTAACGACTGAAGATTATGATTTTCAAAGGAGGCTGCTTAAACACCTTGCTAAGAATATATCGTACAAAGACACATAAATGCAGTTGTTAAACTTAGGAGTCGTTAAAGTTAGGAGGCAAAATTATAGGCTTGACTTTGATGACGGCAGCGCTCAACAATTGCCATGCACTTCACAGCTCAAAGTCAGAATCCCCCGCACACCAGGGGAAGGGCTCTGCTAACGAGGATCGGCGCGGTAAAAGGAGCCTCAGCAACAGTTCGGCGGTAGCTGCTGCCTATATCGCTTACCTCAATAAACTTTTCGGACAGGTATGTTTAACAGCACAGTTCTCACACACATGCACGCTGTCACAGCCATGACGCACATGTGGATCATAAGTAGTGTTAGTCATTTAAAGAAAAGTGTTGCTGATTGAAGCTTCCGCTTTTATAAACCCACCACGGGGCACGCAAAGAGGTCTGTGCAGCTGGTAAATCAACAACCAGGCACATCAAATGTCAAACACTAAAGTCAATGTACGTCAAACATTCGGTGTTGGTAGCATTAAATAAAATGTTTCATAACGCAGTTACTTTCTCCAGGGTATCCTCTCAAGACAAATGTCAGAACTGATCGCAAATGACCAAAAATTACATGTTTACATTCAAATGACAAAACTCTCTAGAAGCAGACAATTATTATGTGTCTGTCATGAGCAAAGAAGGGATTCAATTGTTGTCATTATGTACCCAAAACAGCATGCAGCATAGACATGGAGATGGTTCCCTAATTTCAGCAAAGTAATAATAATAGTAATAAAGACCGTACATACAGCGGTCCTTAAAAGCAAAGCACAACTATTATAAACAATGCACAGATTAGGTGAATACAGAAATACATTAAAAAGGGGAAAACACGTGCAAAATAAAACAATCTGCCAGAAGTGCTCAGTTTGTATAAGCAGTAACATTACAGATAGACCACCTCAAAGCTGTAATAATTATTGTCGTAGGATTGCTATCAGTTCAAGTCAGAAAGTAACCCCTTAGATGTTACTGATGAATGTATTACCTGTTTGTCCACGTAATGCCTATTTTGAAGTCTGCTCCAGAGATTTCAGCAATAAAGCTGCTAACCCTGAGATCAGTGGCTGCTGAAGAGCTATTGTCATCACAGGGAGAACTTGGGAGGTCTTTAATGTACTTCTGGCTCTGATGTCTTCATTCTGATACAGAACGAAGATAAACTTTCACTGTGGACTCTACTGAATACTTCAACACTTCAATGAGAATGAAGGTTTTAACGTAGAATAAAAAGCTTGAAACTGCAAGATGCCCCTGTGCTTTTTAAATAAAATATACAATTCTCATATGGATGCTAAATATGTTTTGGGTTTATGATTGCCATGTATTAAGGTATCTATATTGATATCTAAATTGTCCAGACAGCTGCAATCATTACTTTCTTAAAGGTGTGCATGTGTTTTTCTGTTGATGGCACAATGTGTCCTTCAAAAACACATTTTCAACTGAAATGCATTCAAAATAAAAAAAACGTGATTATCCTTAGGAAGGTTCTGCAGTTGTAAGGAGCTTCTATGATTTCTAAGCAGGTTTTGCCCATTACGTGGCGTACGTTGTCTGTGTGCCATGTCTATTTGACACACATTGTAACAGAGACAAAGGGCTTTAAAGCAGTCTGTAATTGCCTCCATGATAAGTGTGTCACAGCTACTGCTCAATGTGTTTACTTCCCGCTGTTTATAGAACACCAGCATGCACCTGTCCCATTTCACATCAAGCTGTACTTTTATCTCATTCCGCTCCATCCGTGTCACCACCATACTTCTCCTCACGGCCTGAAAACATCTGGAATAAAACCACATTTTTCACAGGAGGAAGGCCCACCCAGTGGAAAACAAAGCAGCCAAAATGGGCTGAAAAACACCTCCCTACATGGACAGAAGGTGCTGGGTGACTCCCTCCCTCGTCAAATCACCGAAATTAAAAGCCTGATGTCAAGCAGCTTCATTCAAACATTTAACTAGGGCTACAATAACACATCTACTTAATAGATGAGGTAATTTATTTAAAAACATAGACTTGCCTGGCGCATTTATGAAATGGGATCTCTATTAATAAATGTCATGTTGAAATATATCATCATAAACAAAATGTTAATGGGAAAAAATCTATTGATTATTCTAATGAAAAACATAATTGTATGTCACAGCTTATGTTTAGTTACCAGTACCAAGCTACATTGACTCCATCCCCAATTATGAAAGCTCCCGCTGTCAGAAATGCCGAAAATGACCAAAAGACAAAAAAACAAACATCAAAAGCGTAGGAATCCTTTATACGTCAATCCAGTAACATGCACACTTTGTAAAAATAAAACAGGCCACCACTTTAGCACAAGTACACCAACAGAGACGATCCGTCTGCATTTCATCCACAAAACAACAAGACAGCAGCGTGAGTATTTGGGCAATTACAGTGAGTTTGTCTGATTCTCGGTTGGAGACTAGTCCCTGTGAGTTACATCCTCTTCAGTTCCTTTTCAGAGAAGAACTTAACAAAGCCTCTCTAGAGCATGCTGAGGGTTTTGTATGGTAGCACTGCTTTTCCGTGCATTTGCAATTGCTAAACAGCTTGTTTTTCCACGTATAAAACTAAACAATTCCAACAACCTCCATTAACGTTAGGCTCTAAGTGGGGTTAAGCAACCTATTATAGATAAATAATACAGGTACATTTCTAACTACAATCAACAAAAGTCATTAAAATTAAATCACACTCAGACGGTGTGTCTTTGCAAATTAATGACAGAACAAGGTAAACAATATGTTGCCTAATTGGTTTAACAATGAATAACTTCACTTTTTTGTGATGAATCGTATCATGTAAATGGGTCACATTATGTTTGAATAAAAGATAAAAATTTATTAGGGGAACTTCTGTTAATTATTTAGTGGTTAACCAAAGGATTAATCGATTACTCAAAAATATAATTGTAGCGGCCCTAATGAAGTGCTTTGAATTTAAATTTTTGGTTGCTGGCATCAGGCCATTAATCAAGCTGAAGAGGCACTTAAATGGGGTTCTTTATTTTCATTGGCATAAGGGAATAGATGTAAAAAGAACCACTGGCCTATACATACTGCTGCGATTATGTAGGCCTTATTCATTTACCTAACATTGTACATTTAGGCCTCCACAGGCAATGATCATGTCAGAGATGAGAAACTAAAGTAGAAATTTACACAGTAAGTCACAGCTGGAAGAAACAACATTGTACACAGATACAAAACTGAACAACGACCCCATTGTTCAACTGTTTCCAAGCAGTAACTATTGGCAGGTTGAAGCTGTATGATCCCTACATATCCAAATGGAAAGCTTTGTTTGAATGCAGTAATTGTTGACGTGGAATACGCCGTGAAATAAGCATCTAATCATTCCGACAGAAAATCAGGACTGTGGACTGTTAGCTCGTCTTCTAAGCCTAAAAAAAAAAAAAATATTTCAGCAAAGTCACCCCAATAATTTCACAAACGATTTACTGCCTGGACACTGGGCCTCCTTCCATTAATGCCCTGTTTGGCTCAAGTTGAGTGTTGGCTCTGTTCATGGCTGATACCATGATCCTAGATTTCTGCAGGGCATCAGAGAATATCTGGATAAGTTACAACTGGAAATGAGCCAACAAACGATGCAGCCCAATGGCACCTTCCCCATTCCTGTTAAGAACATTAGCTGATTTATATACGGAACATTGTTTACTGTATCTGTACTATAATAATAATAAAAAAAAGGAATGATTTGTTGTGCCAAAGTGTCTTGAAGGACCTTGTCACAACTACGGCCGAGCATCAGGACTGATTTCCCGAATCGCTTTGATTCAAATTCACATGGTACCAGTTCAATTCAACTGAATTAATTTAGAAATATTACTGTTTTTAAACAAATTGTCTGGAGATTTACACAATCTTTTACCTCTAGTTGGTACGTGTTGCCTGTGGCTTTGCGTTTGTTCAACTCTTGTCTGTTGTCATAATTTTTAAATCCAGTATGCTGCCACACAGTTCAAGCTTCACTGTTCACTGAATTGTAACTTCGTGAGACTGGTTTCGCATGACTAGCCTCATGAGATATCAACCAAATTAAAGGATAAAGACAATTATTTTATTTTATGAATGGCTATCAGATCTTTGACATAAATTATGAAATAAACCGATTTGAAACGGAAAATCACTCAGATTCTTATATCATTTTGTTGTAGTTCGTATGGACTATTTCATTATTATTTGAATAGGTTTTATTGTTGTTTTTGTTGGTTGGCTTGCTGTGGCTGTTACTGCAGAAATCTCATAAAAGCTCCTTTTAATCGTGGAACTATGAGACCCTGGTGTGATCTTATTGCAAAGCAGAGCCAAAGGCTGCTACATAAATGCCTTCATCACAGGAAAGGGATTTACTGTAAAAGATAACAGAGAAATCTACACCCGGAGGAGTTGTGTGCGTGTGAACATTTAATGATGTTTCATAACTCTTTTTTTTTTCATAACTAATGGGACTTTTTTTATTGTTTTACAACAATTTATGGGAAAAGAATACCATTTCACTGTGACCTTGGGCTACTGAGGACACTTTAACATCCTTCCCTGACTTACTACGCCACCTGCCATGACTGATCTAGTTTTACTGTGACAGTCTCTGGTTTGAATTTACTAGTAGCCAGGTAGAAGGTTGATGCCTGAGCACTGAGTCAGAGAGATCTATCCTGCAGCATTCCTAATCCGAAAACAAGCATTAATAACCCCTTTAGCAAGGTTCACTGTCAGACCTCATCACATCCAACTGGAGAAGGGGATTGCAGCAAGAGCAAGAGAGAGAGCATTCACATACGTGGATGGATCCACAGCAGAAAACAGAAAACAGTTGGAAGTGAAACAAAACAGACTGTAGTCATAAATTGCTATTACTGTGCACATACTTTTACTGTATAGTAATGTAAGTGCCTTTTCAATCTAATGATGCCTCTTATATGTGCACATGCGTCATGCTTACAAAGCAGCGGGGTGCTCAATGGGCCATGTAGAGGGAGAATGAAATGAACTGTTAATGGGATCGTTCTGACGGATGAATTGAGAGTCTGCATGGAATGATGTCTAATCCTCTCTGGGTGAAAGAAGAAATCCAATTAATATGTTGACCTTGCCATCTAAATATGCCCTTGAGTAGTCTAATGATTCTGGGCGCAATTTTTTATTTTTTTTTTATGCTGCAACAATAGAATATCAAATATCATATTAAATCTTGTTTATATGAATCATTAGTTTTTGTGTTTTAGGCAGAGTACACTTGTAGTGATATTACTCTTGATGCAATTGCATCTTGGCATTGCATTGCATTTTGCATTTTGCAACTCTGTTGGCAATATTGTACAGAAAAAAATCATTTGAACATGTGCCATGCGGAGCAGCTTCCAAATAAACCACGGGCCTTCTCCTTTTCCTAATGCTGTTGTGCATTTGAATAATAATATGACCTTGTATGATTTATATATTAGACACCCCGAGTGCCATCATGTATCAGGATGAAAATATGGCTCTCCGCTATAAAATGACAAATGATGCATGCAAAAAAAACTCACAGAAATAGCCACTATAGCAATCCAATGAATATGAGGTAATAAAAAAAAAAATCCATAATGAAACAAGACAAAACACCAGCGGCACAGATAATTACAATGTGCACAACTGCTACCACTGTGGCTTTATCTCACAAATTGCATTATGTTTCAAACTGTATAGAGTATCTTTCCTTACTGCATCAAAGAAAAGAAATGCAAGCCCACAGCAAAGTGGTGCATATTTGTGCTTGCATGATCAGAGCTTTCATAGGCCCCTTGTGTTAATGCTGCTTATTTGAACTTAGAGCCTATATCCACAGGCTTGTGGTCTCTTTGTGCTAAGCAATATCTGCATATGTCAGGCTCAGTTGCTCTCTACTACAATGACCATGTTTCCCGCCTCCCCTGCAGATGATGTTTCTGTAGAAGAGTTGCACATTGTTAGCAAGATGTTGAGTCAAGATACTGTGGGTACGGTTGATTTTAATAAAAATTATTCAGTTCGTTTCAGTGTGATCTTTACTTATCCAAGCTTTAAATATGTGAATGCTAATCAGGTCATGTTTACATATATGCTAATTAGAGCATTGTTTCAAGGACTGAGGCATGTCATAAGTGCCATCAGCACATTTAAGACCAACATATGTATGTGTATGACGGCTCTACAAAA
Source organism: Chelon labrosus (assembly GCF_963514085.1). Classification (NCBI taxonomy): domain Eukaryota; kingdom Metazoa; phylum Chordata; class Actinopteri; order Mugiliformes; family Mugilidae; genus Chelon; species Chelon labrosus. The sequence continues at coordinate 20,404,386 of NC_140338.1, read as the reverse complement.
AGCTCCCAAACTTCAAAGCCCATCCTGTTAAAATAGACTATATCTGTAGCCAGACATACTACCATTTTGCTATTTTAAGCCCTTAACGCACATAAATTTTATCTATTATGCTTACTCACATTGAGAAGATTTTGTTACCTTGTTCCTAGTTTTGTCTCACTCCCAAAAAATCCATAAACAATGAAGAGAAAGAGAGAGAGAAAGAGAGGGTGGGATCTCCCTGAGAAAATGTCAAAACAGGGCTGAGAATACTGAATGTTTTACACACACAGCTATATGCAAATTATATGTCTTGTGCCTATGTGGGCAAGTGTATAAATTGTACGCATCTGTGTCTTCGCTTCCATGAATTCTCTGCGACACTGCAAGGTTTGTGCAACTCACTGTCATGTGGATGTGCGTGGGTGTGTATTTGTATGCACAGACTGAGCTTATTGCTGTGTCTCCCTCAAGATGCATGAGTGTGCATGTGTGTCTTGAGTGTGTATGTATATGTGCACGAGTACTACTCATATTGTGAGGATGCAGATCTCTGTTCTCACAATCCCACTGTGGAAGTCCTCATTTTGTAATGAATATCTGGTTAAAGCGAATAAAAGCAAGTTCAGGCTGGGGTAAGCCAAGGACTAGACTAGTTATGGTTAGGGTAAGTCTCTGGGAAATGAATCTAAGTAAATGTAATGTCCTCTGAAGTGACAGAAACATGCCTGTGTGTGTGTGTGTGTGTGTATGCGTAGGACTGTGTGGTATTGTGTCCTTTTGCAAATTAGAAACACATGTCGCTGGGTGAAATCCCATTAGAGTTTACTGTCAGCATGCGGCAGTGTTGACATGATATGCATGTTATTCTAATTTGGTAGTCAAAAACAGATTATCATCGGGATATTTCTCAGGAGAATTAACCGATTTAAAAGGCACCCTGATTTTACGTCCTGTCTTCTGATGCTGCCTATGGTCTTTCTTTTCCATGCTGCTCAGGAGAGAGAGCTGATGCCAGAGGAGTTAGATGGTAAGATGTCATTGATGGTGTAATTACGAGCACATGACAGACTACTAGTCAATGCAGAGCGTTATAAGTCGAATTGATTTTTGCTCTCGTTAAGCTTGCTCATCTTCATGATTTATGTAAGAGACTGAAGGTTCCTTGGGTTGCCTTGAGATGTTGCTTGCCAATGACTCAGAGCAACAGAATCAATTAATACACCACAACGTTGCAGCCTTGAGCCTTGGCTGTAGATCTGTTTAGCTAGGGTCAACAACTAAGATTCAGGTAAGTTGAATCTGCACAGACTGAATATTTGTGTGTGTGACTTTTGGGAGAAATATGTCACCCTGCTTCACGGTTTGTAATGGTCAGGGATATTTCTCCCTGTGTTTCTGTCAGAGCTGCAGGTGGCCTTTAAGGAATTTGACTACGATGCGGATGGCTTCATACATTATAAAGACATTGCAGACTGCATGAGGACCATGGGCTACATGCCTACAGAGATGGAGCTCATCGAAATCATACAACAAATCAAGATGAAATGTAAGTATTTCTATGCCTGGTGGTCACATATATATGGGTGTGTGTGTGTGTGTGTGTGTGTGTGTGTGTGTGTGTGTGTGTCTCTTTTCATGTCTTCCTCTTGGGTTAAAGTGTGTGTGTGTGTGTGTGTGTGTGCACTTGTCAACCAGCGTAACAGTGGACATCGGCGTCGTTACACACCAACAAACAGGGGACTTACAGTTGAACAGGGCACATTTTTTAAGTCCCCTGTTTGTTATGCCTTAAATCAAGCTAAAATCATGTCTAAGACGCTCTCGTGAAATTTTTTAATATTAAGCAAAGTGGGGACTTGCAGGTATGTGAGTGTTAAACCCCATACTCAGCGGTGCCTCTGCTGACTGGAGCATGGATTTTCACACGTCATTCACACGCGTCGTTTCTTAACACTCCTCCATTGTCTGAATGGCTTGCAGCCCCAGCCAGTCATTCAGATAGTAGTAGGGCTATTCATCAAACTACGTAGTGAAGAAACCACTCTATTGAAACACAATTCATCATGCATTTGAAACAAAATATAAAGGTTCAGCTTTAGAAGATATCAAGTAGATAAGTTTCGAGCTTGACACTATTAAAATAAAGGACTGCCCAGGAAGCAGGAGATTAAGTAAATTGGAAATAAAATGGTCAGACGAATTAACCTCTTTTCGGTTTTAAGTAAGCAGTAATACCTTATTTAGAGTCTGACTTAATATCAGATTTTGACTAGACCGTAGACCATTTCAAAATACTCACCAAACCAGTTTTCACAAGGCCTGGATGTCAGTTTTCAACGTGTATGCTCAGTCTTTACCTAAAGGAATATAATTTGTTTGTTGTTGTACATTACGGAAAAACGTCCACACTTATATAGCATGGATCGACACAAGTCCACTGATAGCTGACGAATAATGACACAAGTTCGTTCTTGGATAGCATAGAGCAAAAGGCACACTCCAGCATGGATAAATAAAAGAAACTAAATTTAATTTATGATACTTGTGTGAAACTAAAGCTTAATGTGCATTTCCTAATCAGTTTCAAGCTTATGACTGTCTTAAACAAAATGCTACCCACAAGGCAGCAAAATAATTTGTATTATATAATAATTAAGTATTATAGTATACAAAATAGTATACAAAATAAAATAACACCCAATATTTAATTAATAAGTATTTAAAAATTAAACGAGAAGGAAAAGAAAAACAACCAGGATGAAGTTACAAATAAAATGGGTAAGATTATTTATATTTTTATTCACTCTGATCACTTTTATTAGACATTCAAAGCTGTCTAATCCAAATCTCAAAAAACTGCTGCTGAGATTTTACAAGCCCTGGATTCCAGTTTATAATAATAATTCACAGATATAGTAATTTGCACATACAGGGATACAATATTTGCTCATACACATTACCAAAAACAAAAAAGGTCCACTGTTGGCTGGCGAATTATGACACAAGTTCCCTCTTGGATAGCACAGAGCGACAGTCATACTCCAGCATGGGTGAAAAGAAGAAATAAGCGAGAATATTTAAAACTTAACTCAATATCTCAACTAAATAATTAAATAAGAATTAAACATGATTAGTTAATATGTTCTTTGTTTTTGTTTTAAATACAGCATGATGGCTCTATTAAAGCGGAATTAAAATGAAGGGCTACTCAAAGGGCAACAGAGTGATAAGGACCTGAAAATCTAAAAATGGGCAAAGAAAATAAAAAAAAAATAAAATGGTTTATAGCCAGATCTTCTATACTTATAGAAATCTATTTTATTTTTTCATTTGCATTACAGCAAAAGGTCCACATTTAAATAGTGTGGAACAACACAAGTCCACTCTTGGCTTCCGAATAATGACACAAGTTCCCTCTTGGATAGCATAGAGCGATACTTACACTCCAAAATGGATGAATAACAGAAAAAAGCAAAATGAATGGTAGTTTTTTGTTTGTTTTGTGGGATGATTTAATGTGTTTTTTGTAACAAAACACAAAGACATTAATGTTTCAAGACAGAAAGGCCTGCATGGCCACCATGAGCATATTATTTACATCTTAATATTAACCTGAAAACTTAGGTCACACTGTTTGAACAAATTTGTCTCTTAAACTAGTAATGTCAGACCTGTGATGGACTGGCGACCTGTCCAGGGTGTACCCCTGCCTCTCGCCCGATGACAGCTGGGATAGGCTCCAGCAGACCCCCGTGACCATTAACAGGAATAATCGGGTATAGAAAATGAATGAATGAACTAGTAATGTGAATGTTATTTTGACGGTTGTTTTGAGAATAGGGGAATAGATTATTTATCCTCTTCGTATGTTTCATATAATTACCGAGATAGAAAAGAAAACTCTACATCGAAACGGTGAAGTGACACAGCACAGATCCCAACTTTTAATGCTGAATCGTGGTGAGTGCTTTAATGTATGCAGCTATACATTCCTAAGCATGTAGATTCTTTATTCTCTTTGTATGTTTCATATAAACCATACATATGTTGTAGTAAGCAATGTAATTTTACTTAATTTTTTAGGAGGAGTTGCATATTTTTTATGGGAAACAGTGAAGTGACACAGCATCCAAGGTCTTCACAGATCTGAACTTTTAAGGTTGAATTGTAGTGAGTGCTGCTGTCTAAAAGTGAGTGACATCAAGCAGGGAGAGAGTGTGAATCTGTGGTAATGAGGTTATCAGTCCTTCAGTGTCTGCATTGTGGGGGATGGTAACCATTGGGCCTTTCTACCAAGGGCTTCAGGGCTGCTAGCTACTCATAGCCAAGACGACATTTCCAACTCAGACTGAGACACAACTCACGTGAAATGAAAATGATTGATTTAACACAGAAAGGTTTGCAAAAAATTTCACACAAGCTTGCATGGCCACACGAACTTCAGTAGACCAAAAGCATATTACTCATATCCCAATATTGACCTGGAAATTTAGATCCTACTCTTTGATGAAATTAAACTTTTAAATTAGTGTTACAATTGCTTTTAAAATGTTATATTTGGATGGGAATAGAGTGTTGTGACCCATCGCTGGAAACACAAAATATTTCCCAAATACTGGAAGTACAGGATTTAGGAAATTAAATATTTTTTGCTATTTTAGGGAAATGTTTATTTCCCTCAGGAGATACAGAGCAGGAAACACAATAATCAACAATACATGGTTTTCTGTCCTGAAGTATACATGCAGGAGTATGAGTGTTCCACTATTGCATGGGAGACCTATGTCAATTTGTTGATCATTACATATTTCTGGGACTTTCTTTAGTTGTATAGGATAAAGTTCAAAACATTGTTTGACACACAAAGCTCTTTGTGTTGGCTCTGAGAGAAATTGATGAATTACATGTCCATATTTATAGTGTATACAGACAAAAGTTGATAATTACTGATAATGATAATTACTAAGCAAGGAAAGAAATTTTCCTCAACCAATATAAATGACCCAGTACAACTATGGTCCTCACCAGTGTAATCCAACATAAAACCCAAATTTGGGAGGAAGTTTGTTATAAGATTTGCTTCACAGTACCAGGTATTAGTTAGCAATTTGTGCTTCATCCAAAGGACCAGTCACTGTCCAGATAGTTGGCCAGGATGGTATATATTCGCTATCTCACAGAAGGTTCACAGGAGTCTTTGTTGCATTTTGGAAGTTTTGCACTAAACGACACGTGTCCCCTGTTAGATGGTGAGAAGTGACATTCACACTCCCATAGTACAGAAAAAGACATAGACAGCCCTATTTTATACCACCAACAATCACAAACCTGTCCCTCAGCAAAACTGGATGCTTCTGTAGCCTATACTGTATGCTGTCAGATGCAGTTGTTGATAAGATAGAGTACTGGGAGATGAAGGAGGCAGAGGGTCGACCAATGATCACAAACCTGTCCCAAATATTAAAGTACCAGTGCACCGAGCTTGTAAGGGGAATGGGAGATAACACTATGACTGTTTTAGTTCATGTAACGCCCAAAACACTCCTATGATTAATTAAGAGACTAAATGCAACACCTTTGGACGTTGTATCTTTCTTTGCTCTGGGCTTATGCACAGTTTAAAAGTGGAGTTGGACATTGTACACATTGAAATGCCCTAATTCCCCTGTTTGATAGAACTAAAGGACACGTGTCCCCTGTTAGATGGTGAGGAGCGACATTTACACTCCCATAGTACAGAAAAAGACATTTAGAGACTGAACTGAAACACTTAATCAGACGAATAAAATGCTCTAGTATAAAATATTCTGTGGCTGATGTGGACAATTGGAATAAACATTAATGATTCAAGACACGAAGGCCTGCATGGCCACCATGAGCATATTACTTATGTCTTAATATTAACCTGAAAACTTAGGTCACACTGTTTGAAGAAATTTGTCTCTTAAACTAGTAATGTGAATGTAATTTTGATGGATGTTTCGGGAATAAGGGAATAGATCATTTATCCTCTTCGTATGTTTCATATAATTACCTAGCTAGAAAAAAAACCTCTACATTGAAACAACGAAATGACACAGCACAGATCCCAACTTTTAATGTTGAATTGTGGTGAGTGCTTTAATGTATGCAGCTATACATTCCTAAGCATGTAGATTCTTTATTCTCTTCGTATGTTTCATATAAACCATATATATGTTGTAGTAAGCAATGTAATTGTACTTTTTTTTTTTTTTTTTTTAGGAAGAGTTGCATATTTTTTATGGGTCTACAGGAACCTCTACATAGAAACAGTGAAGTGACACAGCATCTAAGGTCCTCACAGATCCAAACTTTTAAGGTTGAATTGTAGTGAGTGCTGTCTGAAAGTGAGTGACATCAAGCAGAGAGAGAGTGTGAATTTGTGGTAATGAAGCTATCAGTCCTTCACTGTCTGCATCGTGGGGGATGGTAACCATTGGGCCTCTCTACCTTGGGCTTCAGGGCTGCTAGCTACTCATAGCCAAGATGACATTTCCAATTCAGACTGAGACACAACTCACGTGAAATGAAAATGATTTGATTTAACACAGAAAGGTTTGCAAAAAATTGAGTGTTTGGAAAGAGTAAGTGAGAGATAGAGCGGAGGAAAGTCTGCGATAAGGAGGGTTAAATGGATGGCAACGAAAACCCAGGTGGTAGTGGTGAGAGTCATCCACCCACCCGAACCAAACTCATGCCCATAAAAGGTTGTCATTCAGCAGTGTGGAAGTATTTTGGATTTAAGCCACACGATGACAAACAGTGTGAGGTGCATAGTTAAGTGTGTTTTGCCCTCGTTGCAGCATTACAAGTTTCCTCAGTCATCTTATGTTTTTTTGTTTTGTTAAAGTTCATCAGTGCAATAAACATTTCGTGAAAAAAAATTGCACCAGAGAAGCGTGATCTCAGTTCTAAGCAAACTTTTTAACTGCAGTGGTTCACTCCACACTTTTGAAGTGTGAGGTGAAACACTTTAAATGAACTATACACTTGTATCTCAGTGGCACACAATACAACTCTAGTTAACCAAACTCAGTGAATAGATGAAGTTTCAGAATTTGTGCTGATCCTGAAAGAAGCTTTGTGTGACTCCTTCAGAGGTCCGTTTTAGCAGCCCATTTCCATACAAGTTAAACTATACAAGTCCAGGATTTAGGATTAAATATTTTGTGTTTCTTGTTTTACTGACAATATTTCAGAAGCAATTGCAACACTAATATATGAGTTTAATTTCATCAATAAGTGTGACCTGTGTTTTGAGGTTAATATTTTGGACAACAGTAAGATGCTTATGGTCTACTGGAATTTGTGTGGCTACGTGGCCCTTTCTGTCTTAAAATAAGCCCCATCAGTATATTGTTGTCCTAATTGTTTCATTTCAGATTTTCTTCATCATATGTGCCCAGTATTGTGTGATACAGTCTATCGTGATCAGAAAAAAAAAATTAACTAAAGGTTAGTGTATTTATACCCATGACAAAAATGGAGATGGATAGTAAGAAACAGCAGCAAATCCAATATCTTATGGTGGTAAAACATAATCTTGCAGTTTTTCATCAGTGCAAGTCTTGGGGTTAATCTAGCCTCCATCTGATTTGTCCTATATATCATCTCTAATAAACTTATAACATACTGGTCTTCCAAGGCAGTACTTACTGTATCATGGACTATATCAACTTATACAGCAATCCCTACAAGGACTGTCCGCTGTTATCCTAACAACAAGCCTTGGATCACCAGCCAGATGAAGGGTCTGCTGAACAAGAAGGAGCAGGCCTTTAGATCTGGAGATGAGGACAAGTTGAAGAGGATACAGTGGCAACTCAAGGTCAAGCTGAGGGAATGTAAGGACGACTATAGGAGGAAGCTGGAGGCCAAACTCCAACAGAACAACTCCCGGGATGTGTGGAGGGACATGAAGTTGATCACCGGCTTCAACATCAAAGCCAAGCAACAGATTCAGCTCTGGACCCCCTGCTGGCCCTCCACCCCCCCACCACTCCACTCTAGTCTTTACACCCCACCCCCCACCCCCAGACGGTCAATCAACAACTCACCAACTGAATATCCTGCTGAAAGCAATCCAAATTCAGAACAATTTCAACAAGTTCAGAAACTTCAAACAAATATAGTCCTCTCTATTTTAGGCAAATGTTTATTCCCCTCAGGAGAAGCAGAGCAGGAAACACAATAATCAGCAATACATGGTTTTCTGTCCTAAAGTATACATGGAGGAGTATGAGTGTTCCACCATTGCATAGGCGACCTATGTCATTTTGCTCGGAGAAAGAGTTGAATTTGTTGAACAGTACATATTTCTGGGACTTTCTTTAGTTTTATAGCATAAATAATTCACACATATAGTAATTTGCACATACAGGGCTGCAATATTTGCTCATACACATTACCAAAAAAAAAAAGGACATGAATCCACTGTTGGCTGGCGAATTATGACACAAGTTCCCTCTTGGATAGCACAGAGCGACAGTCACACTCCAGCATGGGTGAAAAGAAGAAATAAGCAAGATTATTTAAAACATAACTCAATATCTCAACTAAATAATTCAAGAATTAAGCATGATTAGTTATTATGTTCTTTGTTTTTTGTTTTTGTCCTAAATACAGCATGATGGCTCTATTAAAGCGGAATTAAAATAAAGGGCTACCCAGAGGGCAACAGAGTACCTGAAAATCTAAAAATGGGAAAAGAAAAGAAAAACAACTAGGAAAAAATAATAAAATGGTTTATAGCCAGATCTTCTATACTTATACAAATCAATTTTATTTGTTTATGTGCATTAGAGCAAAAGGTCCACACTTAAATAGTGTGGAACGACACAAGTCCACTGTTGACTGGCGAATAATGACACAAGTTCCCTCTTGGATAGCATGGAGCGATACTTACACTCCAAAATGGATGAATAACAGAAAAAAACTAAATGAATGATAGTTTTTTGTTTGTTAGTTTTTTTTCCAGCTTAATAGTCTCTTGAGAGATGATTTAATATGTTTTTTGTAACAAAACTCAAAGACTTCCTGACCAGTTTCAAGTGTGAGACTGTTTCAAATGAAGGGCAACCCATGAGGCAGCAAAGAATTTTTAAAACTTAGAAGAAAAAAGATGACTATGAACAATTCAACTAAATGGAACCTGTAAATCCACGGAATTATCCGTTTAAGCATTGACAGAAGCATCTGTAAAAGGTACAGCGAATAACCTGTTAATCTATGGAATCCGTTATCAGGTTGATGAAAGGTGTCCGTAGAATCGAGTGCCAAATAAACAGAGATGGACAGAAAAAGGTCAAAGCCATCAGGTGCCCAATTTAGGACAAAAAGAAGAGGAGAAACGAGCAAAAGATAAAGGTATGCTATGTACTCTCTGTTTGATTACAGCATCCATGTCATGAATGGAGGGCTAATGTTAATTGGTGGTATACGTTTGTTACACAACCAGCTGCTTTGCCACTACCTCGAACCAGACAGGGACCACAAGGGAGACGGGTTCAGTTCCTTACCCCCTAACCTTGATAACCTGTATGCAGAACCAGCTGTCCTGAAATGGATCAAGGAGAACATCTCTGAGTGGAAAAATTGTAGCCAAAAGGGTCACCTCAATAGCGGACAGGCTGAATGTGGACTTTGCCTTTTTTCTCTCCTTGTGGATAAGAGCAAACAATGTCAACCGCATAATTTCAAAGCCAGGACCGGCCTTCATGGGACCTTTTACCTGTTTTTCCCTTTGTTTGAATCATAACAGTAAAGTTTAGTTATTTTATTTTATTTTCTGCCTAACCCCATTCCAATATTAAGACTTTGCTGAAAGACGCCAGAAAGCCATCATGTCTGACAAGAAGGCAGTGATCAAGAACACAAATATGTCTGATGAAATGCAGCAGGATGCCATGGAGAAGTACAACATCGAAAAGGACATCACTGCCTTTGCCAAAATTGTGTGTTGGCTCCCTTAAGCTCACTTACATTTCTAAGGTCAGCGATGTCACTAAGCTGAGGCATAAAGCAGAGTTCTGCTTTGTTATCAATGCCGGGATGAGGAAGTTCTTCCTGCAGGCCAGTGATCAGCAGGACCTTGTGGAGTGGGTCAGCGCTCTCAACAAAGCCACCAAGATCACAGTGTCAAAGGTGCCCGATGGCCACCAGAACTTGGAGATCCAGAAGGCTTTGCTTGATGTCTTAGGGCCCAAGAAACAAGTCTAGAGGGGTCAAATATTTGCACATATTTGTATTTCCCTATGTATACATATCAATCTGCTAGAAAAATTTCCCACCAAAACTTCTAAGTATGGGACCCCGAAAATCAGTCTTCAAAATAGTGCACTCCTTTGTCCTCCATGGAGAGGACGGGGACCTAACCATCAACCTAACCTCCGCATGCACGACCAGAGGAGTAGGGAGACCACCAGGAGTATGGACTTACACAGACAGAGACTCCAGAGAACTACATGGTCGTCCTTGACAAGGAGGGATTCAAAGAGCTGCAGCCATCGGACCATCTCCAAGTAGAGAGCTCCATTTGGCTGCCACTTTACGTGGTCTGCAATGGCAACGCCTGTTCCTCCTAACCATTTTAGGGGAGTTGGGACAACATGAGTATTGTTTTAGTGTGTTTTATTTTAAATGCATGTTGATTTGATGTGATTTTATTAATATTTTAATAAAAATATTTGTATTGTGCATGCTGATTTTGACTTTGCCTCACCATATGAGTTTCCTTATTTATTTATTTATTGGAAAAATACCAAGTTTAAACGGTCGCAAAAAAAAATGTTTGCTTCCGTCTTCTTCCCACAGGTGGGGCACCGATGTGCCAGGTCTACTTTTATTATGGCTCTGTTTATTATGACAAATTTAGCAAGGCTGTCTCTCTGTAACCATCACTAGGTCAGGACCACCTATTAGACAAAAGTGTATGTAATCTTATTATTGCCGGTTGACTCTGTACTTGCTGTAGTGCATGTGTCAACTCCTTGCTGCAAGTAAAACTTTTAAACGAAACTCCAGTGACTCTGTGACTCTTGATAAAAGAATTTCCGTAACATTTATTTATTTATGTTAAACCCACAGAGAGGAATTATCTTTTTAGTCACCCCAATTTCCAGGCATCAGCTTTCAGAGGGGATCCCCTACCATGGAATTTTATTAGAAGCTCACCACAACACCCTTGTGTCTTAGAACCATTAATATGTTTGTCTATTTTATTACTAATTGTCATTACCTTTTTTTATTATTTTGATGTTGTTTTTATTATGTTTATAACTTTTAATATATTCTTTTCCTACGCTTTTTAACCAGCATTGGTTCATCAAAAGGAGCCAAACAAACATATTTTATACATTTTATTCCCCCGTCCCTCTGCAGCATTTTCTTTCCCAACCTAACCCCCCTTAACCCTACAGGATGTTACTTCAATGCACACACAAAAAAAACACAGATCATGTGAAACTTTTTTCTTCTAAGTTTTAAAAATTCTCTGCTGCCTCATGGGTTGCCCTTCATTTAAAACAACTCAAACTTGAAACTGGTCAGGAAGTCTTTGTGTTTTGTTACAAAAAACATATTAAATCATCTCTCAAGAGACTATTACGCTGGAAAAAAACTAACAAAACAAACAAAAAACTACCATTCATTTTGCTTTTTTCTGTTATTCATCCATTTTGGAGTGTATCGCTCCATGCTATCCAAGAGGGAACTTGTGTCATTATTTGCCAGCCAACAGTGGACTTGTGTCGTTACACACTATTTAAGTGTGGACCTTTTGCTCTAATGTAAATGAACAAATAGTACAACAAATAGTCTTCTATAAGTATAGAAGATCTGGCTATAAACCATTTTATTATTTCTTCCTAGTTGTTTTTCTTTTCTTTCCCCATTTTTAGATTTTCAGGTACTCCGTTGCCCTCTGGGTAGCTTTTCATTTTAATTACGCTTTAATAGAGCCATCATGCTGTATTCAAAAACAAAAACAAAGAACATATTAACTAATCATGTTTAATTCTTGAATTATTTAGTTGAGATATTGAGTTAAGTTTTAAATAATCTTGCTTATTTCTTCTTTTCACCCATGCTGGAATGTGACTGTCGCTGTGTGCTATCCAAGAGGGAACTTGTGTCATAATTTGCCAGCCAACAGTGGACTCATGTCCTTTTTTTGGTAATGTGTATGAGCAAATGTTGCAGCCCTTTATGTGCAAATTACTATATGTGTGAATTATTATTATAAATTGGAATCCAGGGCTTGTAAAATCTCAGCAGCAGTTTTTTTTAAAATTTGGATTAGACAGCTTTGAATGTCTAATAAAAGTGATCAGAGTGATTAAAAATATAAATAAATTATCTTACGCCTGCCCATTTTATTTGTAACTTCATCCTGGTTGTTTTTCTTTTCCCTCTTGTTTAGTTTTTTGAACGGTGACATGTCCTCTTTACGGTTGTGCCTCTTGTTGTACTAGCTCTGACAGAGGTTGTAATTGATTCCATAGGAGGACAGATCAGATCAGGTTGGAAACATGTTCTAATGCAGGAAAGAGTGATTACTATATGCAAAGACAGATCTAACTTGGCTCAGCGTAACTCAAAATGACTGCCTATTCCACATCAATATCTTATGGCTTATCTTGCCTGATGTGTTCTGGCACATTTTGTACACAGATTTGGGAACATTACTACTCTGCACCAGTGGTTAAAACACCCCAGATGAACTGCACACTTATGTTTAGTAACTTTGAGATTTATTTTTAATTATTATGAATCCCAGATAAAAGTCAATTTTGCTGCTAATACTGCAGCATTTGAAATTAGTGCATGCAGCGAAGTTACTCCTAATTTGAAGATAAACATTTTTTATTCTCAGAATTCCAGTGGCCATGATTATTTAATATTTGTATCACAGAGAAAGGTTTAAATGTTGATAACATTAAAGTTAAATTATCATTTGAAAGAATCAAAGGCTTGGCAGTAAACAGGCACTCATTAGGTGAAACAATGGCTGCAGATAGTGTCACTGTAGCAGTGGGAGGTCCCCTGCTTGATAGGTAGAGATCGCTCAAAGATGCAAGTACCCTCTTTGCTTTTTCTTCAAAAAAAATTAAAAAGCACATTTTAAGTAATAATGTGGTAAAAGGCCTTTAAAGTAAATTTTCTATGTAATTGTTTTTGATTAAAAATGCCCAGAAACCCAAGTCCCCTGTTAGCCAATGAAGAATGACAGTCCACTGTTAGCCTGGTTCACGTGTATTGGTGTGTGTGTGTGTGTGTGTGTGTGATTGATGGGTCTTTCTGAAGTGAGCAGGTGTGAATGTGTGAATAATGGGTCTACGCATGTTGCACCAACCAATGTGCTTGTGTTCTCTTCTATGAGTCCTTGAGGAACTGATGTTTCTCTTCGGAGTTGGGGACATTCAAGATGCTTTAGCAGACTGATTAATTGCTCTCACACTGCAGGTGCAGGAGTGTGTGAGTCTGCATGTAGTGTGCGCTTAGACCTTGTTTCCCCTCAAGAATGTAGTGTTTGTTTCTGCTTTCTTTTCTGACTATTCAAGTACATGTCTGTGTGGTTAGGGATTAAAGTTTAAGGGGAATCAGCACACCAGCTGAATTCTAAATTTTTGAGAGTTCTTGTTACCCCTACATAGTTTCAGAGCGAGGTCTGCAAATGTGAGCAGAGTTTCTGCCAAGACCTTAAACCAACCTTCAGTGGACATGCAGTACACGTGGAGCTAATTAAGGATTTATTATTATATAGATGATTACGCTACTATATATATACTATAATAAGAATAATATTTAATATTGCATGTAATGTCAGTTATACCAGTGGCTTACCCCAAATCCATCAGAACTGCTATTTGATCCTTTGATCCATTCGAGCAGTGTTCTATGCCTTTATAATGAAGAAACAGCAATATTGGATTTGTTAGCTATACAAGTGGCACTTAACTGCATAAATCCTTCCCTTGCTTCTGCCTTTTCCTTATTTTATTCCCTCCCACTAGGACTTCAATGGCTGGTCAAACTTAGCAATTTGTGTTGTAGTGTTTACCTGAAAACACTGCTGAGTGTTTGGACTAATACACTGACTTTTTGTCTTATTTTTGGACATACAAGTCTTCATCAGTTGTTTTTGAGGAAAACAGAGTTGATTTCTGCACGTATAGACCTATAAAACGAAACCATCCAGATTTCCATTAATGTTAAGCTCTAAGTGGGTGCAAGCTTTTGCAGAAGTCTGCATCACAGCATGAAGGTTCTGGATTCAAACCAGCTGGCCGGCTAGAGCCTCTCTGCATTGACTTGGTATATCTTCAAAGTACCTTCATCAGGTCAGTGCAGGTATTCGGAATATTACCAAGAGTTAAAGTGATTTTTGTGGAAAAAATGGACCAATATGAGCAGCCCTTTTTCTATCTATTCTAGTAAAATAGGACTTGCCATCATAGCACAATAAAAGAAGTGTCTAACTGCTAACTGCTAAACCACAACCTACTACACACAAGAGACTCTGAACACTCACAGACTCTGAACAACAGCCCACGTTCCTGCAAATGTCTTCGTCTTATCTCACCTGCACCTTGGCCTGCAGCACCGGTGACCAAACAAACATTCACTGGGAAAAGTGGACTGCCAGAAGCATGAATAAATCGTAAGCTGCAGCACATTAAAGAGCATAAATTTACCTGCAAATGTCTCTTCAGTCCATTTAAATGCTGCTGTTGTGGTCCTTGCTGTCCAATAACACTGCTTTAAAATTGCCCAAGACTTGGACAATAAGCTCCAGCACTCCAGTCTCTTGTTGCCCCGTTGGTATCCAGAACCAGAGCTCAGTCTGCCAGCTGCTGTCAAACAAACACAGACACCAAAACTGTGAGAAAAAGGGTATTTTGACGTATGTCCATGCCACCTGTTTTTCTTCATTTCATTAATAAAAAAAAAAAAACAATATCTAAACATTTTTTTTTTTACTTTCTAGAAAAGTGTATATAGCCTTGTAGGATCGGCCCAGATTTCCACTGAAGAAAGTCCCTATGTATTATCAAGTGTTTCTAAAGTTGTGTTGTTTAAGGTCTTGCCATAGTATTATGCCACAAGCATGAGCATGAAAAAAGTCTTGAATGGCAAACAGAACGAAACACTGCAAGTCTTCTAGGTAATACATGTTCTTTTTTTCTAAACAACTTTTTAATCTTAATAACTGGCAAAAGCAGACCTTTCACCAGGTCTCTAATGTTCAGCACATGGTTGATTTTAATAGTTTCTGTATCAAAGACTTTGAAAGTTGCCTTAAAAACAGGGTTCATTTGCACATACGAGCACAACTTAGTGTTGTACCCTCAGGAAAATAACAGATAATGAGCGAAATACTGGCCTTTGAGTGCACAGTGTAACAAAGCAGATACATCACACTGTATACAGTTAGGCTGTGTTTATCAGCTGTAATCCTCAGGGAACAGGGTGCAGCTGGTTTCCTGTCCTACCAGCGAGTTAATTAGATTCACCTGGTGTCCCAGGTGTAAATGGTTTCCACATTAGATTTCTAGAACGACAACAGGAAGGGATCCTCAGAAGCGAGGATGTGTTCAATAAATGGAAGGAAATGCATTTTATGTCTAGGATACACAATGTGGTGTGGCAGCGAGGGTCAGCCATGGTACAAAGTGCCTAAGATGAAAGGAAAAGAAAATCATCTTAGGCTGCTTTCACACATATCAAATTGTTCAAATTCGGAGAGTGATTGATACAATACTGCTACCGTGCTGCATTTAACATTGGTTAGGTTCGTGTTCACGAGAAAACTGAGATAAAGCAAGTTCTAACACACCCACGACACTGGGCTCGTACGAACTGTTTTGTGATTGGTCATAATTTTTCTGGAAAACTGGATTTCAGGAAATTTTCAATAAGGAAATAATTGCACTGAAAATGCAGCATCAGCAGCGAGTGTAAGCACCCTGAGAGTGCACTGCTCCTGTTGATTATCTCCAAAGGAAAGACACACTCTGGAGGAATACATCGACCTAGATAAACTGCTTGGTTATAAAATTAATAATAGGGGTTAATAACAGGGGTTAATAATCGCTCCGTGGGTAACATATTATCAGTGCAAACGAACTGCACCAGGGAGCAATTGCAAGCAGGCTGAAACTACTCTGTCTAACCAGTCTCAGTTTGGCTGATTTGATCCTGAACAGAGTGTGATTGCAACAAACGCTTCCAGTTTCAGAATAAGAACCAAGGCGCAAAGAAAACCCCTTCAATACTTTGTCCTTTGCGCTTTGCTGCTTTGTTTCATAAGAGCTATACATATAAACACGAACTGCCTGGTGAAAGATATCAAAAGTTTCAGTATCTGTGACCAAAGAAATACTGTATTTATTAAATGAATGCTCAAAGTTAGGACTTAGTTAGGACATAACTAAAGCAAACTGAGCATATGCCAAGTCCTATGCTAAAGGAGATAAGAAAGTAAGCACTAAAGCACCTTTCTTTGGCTCTTATCATGGCTGCCACTTAGTCTTCCAAGTCGAGAAATGTCCTAGGCAAGCCCTAGTCAACCACAGCCCAGGGCTGAGAGACTTATGTCTGCATTAACCTCACAAAGAAGTCCCATAAGTGTCTCTGTCCCATGTGTACAGTTGCAGCAACTGACATAGCATCTATGAACATTTGTACATGAAAATGAAATATTGAGCCTCAAGCGGTTGTTTCTGGGCCTGTCACAATTTTTCCCTGAAAGCAATCACTTGAGCTGAAAGCAATCAATTTGAAGGATCCTTAAATTGTTTCCGTTCACCTGTATAAGACCATCTGCAGGAAACAAAATAAATGTAACATTTCCATCACTATTTCCAATTCATTTGCCTTCATATGAGGTTTGACTGGCACTTTATTAATGACCTTGTTGCATCCACTCTTTCTTTTATGGTTTAATAGTACCGGAGGGGAGAATTAAATAAATAATAAAAATTATTTGTATGAAAATAATCAACAAAAAAATTATGATAGTAACTATACAACTAACGTTTCTATATTTTATCTGTGTCATAGAAATGGATTGTCCAAAAGTTCAATGATGCACTGGTTTGATCAATAAGGTATTACAGGCTTTACTTGCTTGTTATATGAAGCATAATCCCTATGGAGCTATATTGGAATAGTGACGTCTTTTTCCAATAACAGCTATCAATTAAAAAGTAACAATAATCGCCTCAGACTTTAGGCAAAACTCTGTGTGATTATAGACTGACCCAGTTAGGCACAGAAATTCTTCAAGGCGGTGTCGAGATTCCCCCAAGACTGCTGCTCCAGAAGGGTAAAGACAGTCAGCTAAAAAATACATTTTACCTAGAGGCAAAAATGAAAATCCTTTGCCAACTCAAATATCACAGGATTAATTACAAGGAGTGGTCTTTTATTTAAGAATTAACTAGTTTCAGCCATTCGTCTTATGTTTCCCCATTTTCCCCCCATTTAGAATACTTTCCATCTACGCAGAGTTTGCTGAGGTTTGACTCACAATCCCAAGACTCAAAGCCCTGATTAAATTTTGAACCATTTAAATGACCACATGGCTTTACTGAAGTAGCCCTTCACTCCCACCAAAGCCCAGATAATGAAAACAGACTGAGCCTACTGGACTACACTATCAAATAAGTCTGTCTTCTGTCCAACTAATAACATGAGTCAGTACTATCCGTCTGTTTTGATAATTACCATAGGGATCAAACAAAACAAAGTGGGATGCAGGAAGCGCGGATATGGCATCCATGAACTGACATCCTCAGAGTTAATGAACAAGCTTGGCATTAGGTCTGTAATGGCTAGGAATACAGGAGGTTTTACCTTTACTTTTTCTGTTAGGTGAAAGAAAAAGGTTGTGAAAGGTATTCATAGTCTTGCACTGGCTTTTAAAAATATACACCATGAACAAAAATTGGCAGGCAAGGTCAACTGAAACTGTATGACACTGATCCCAATTCTGACCTCAGAATGAGGTGGGTGAGGGGGCTGAAGATGTAGTTTAATTTTGGAGGCGCATACAGGTGCCATTATACAAGGGGTGATTGATATGTTTAAGGCCTGAGAAAGACTAGACCAGGCACCCCCACCCCATAGCAATGACACTCCTTGATGGCAGCAGCCATCCCCAGCAGGATGCAGCCTGACACAGGCACACACACAAAAATAGTTTAGGAACAACTTAAAAGACATGAAGAACAGCACAAGGTGTTGACCTGGCCTCCAAATTCACTAGATCCCAAACTGATCAAGTATCTGTGGGATGATCCACAGAGGCCCCTCCCCTCAACCCATAGGACCCAAAGGCCCCCACAGGACACCCTCAGAAGGCCCATATCCATTCTCTAATGGGTCACAACTGTTTTGGAGGCACAAGGGAGACCTACACGATATTAGGAAGTTGGTCATAATGTTATGCCTGATTGGTGTAAGTGCATGTGCAGTTCAGTGTTTTGTATGACTATTTTAAGTTAATAACTTTTGTGGTACTTGAAATCAGCTAACTATCGCTGCCCGAGACAGCCGATGTCTAACCCGTGAAATCATCTCTTACCTCAGCTTCAAGGGCATACCACCCAGGGAAGTCCACAAGGAAATAGGGGCAACGCTGGGGGCAAAATAATCATGAGAGCCGTCAAACATGAACCTGCTTGGATATATTTAGTAGTTCTACGAGAGTAGTTTGCTACTTACAAGATAATATACAAAATGTATCACACTAAACAGGTACATTCGGTGTATAAGAACATCAACCAGTGATGGTGACATTTTGCAGCTCAGTTTTATTTTTTTTTTTATTAAATTAATCTGGTGATGGTGCTCCTTTAACCCAAACAATGGATCAAACTACTACAGGCATGTTAACATAAAAGTGGAAACGTAAAATTATTTTGCTGCACCAGGCAACTGACTCATTTATCAGTTAAAGACAGATTTCCTAAACAAGACGAGTCTCAGTTCAAATTAAGACTCCAGTAAATAAACTCAGTAATAAAGGATAGGTAACTCAGTAAAACATAATTTTTATGTGCCAACATCCTCCATGTGCAGCACAGACACTTCAGAGAGGCACAGAAGTTACTACTTGGTAGTCAGCCCGTGTGTGTCTGCATACAGTATGTATGTCCTCTGTCTTTCTGCAGGGGGTGGTCACGTAGACTTTGATGATTTCTGCGAGCTAATGGGGCCAAGGATGCTGGCTGAGACCGCTCATATGGTCGGGCTGAAAGAGCTCCGCTGTGCCTTCAAACAGGTAAGAGGTCCCCAGCGAGAAAGTGTGAAGAAGTATGACTTCAAGTGAATTGGGCCTGGTGCTGACAGTACTTCCAAGGACCCTTTTTTTAGAGGGTGCCAAGAGTGCATGACTCTTGCTTGTAAACAAGCCTGAAAGAGGAGGGCTCGCTGGCTATGAATACAGAAGAAAGGGTTTCAAGAGAAGAGGAAAATATTAATATGGGTAATGCTTTCATGCAGCCTTACCAGCAGCCGCAATTTCTATTCTATAATTCATAGTCTCACCTGTTATTTGTGCTAACTAGAAATGCCTGTTTGATTTGAAATGCTGTGGCACCTTCATGGTTTCTATTGAGTTTGATATCAACACAGAGGCTCGAGGCCCTCATGTGATGTGTGACTAGGCAAAACAAATGAGGTGATTGTGTTACTTACAAGCGTCACAAGTCTGCGTTCATATCTTTAACCCGTATCTGCATGATAGGATACTGCAAAACAGACAGTATTAATAACGCACTCTTTGATGGTTACAACTAAGAACTTGGGGGTGTGCAATATGTTGCTGAGATACATTAATGTTATAAATTTAACCACGTGTGTTTAGTCTGGCAACGTTTCTCTCTCATATAAAAGCAAGGGAGAACTTGGACATCAGCTTTGTCAGAGAAATGTCCTTAAAGGAATAAGGAATTAGATAATTAAAATGTATGCCAAACACTTTATAGTTGTACCTTTAAAGACCCTTAGTTACAATTAATTATGCCCCATATCATTCTTGTTAAAAAGCCAGGACCTCACATGTTTTCAGGCAGAACAAAAAACATGAGCACTCACAGCTTTTTAAGAAAAACATCAGAAAGCTCAGAGAATAGTATACTCTGGACAAATGAGTATTTTAAATGCATTCAAACTCTCACACTTTCAGACTTCCAGAGTCACCAAGCAGTCATTTTCTAAAAGTGAAACTTAACTTTAATTTCTATGTTATTATTCTTTATGCAGTCCCTGCAGTCTCCTCATCCTAGAAACATGTGACTTCTCTAGTCCTTGTGTCGGTTAAATCCTCTTCACCTATGATCTATTGATTTGTCTCTGCTTGCTCACTACATGTGTATGTGCCCACTTTCTTGTTCTTCACTCACCCCACACACCGCAGTTTGACTGTGACGGTGATGGAAAGATCACGCTCGATGAGCTGAAAGAGGGCATGAAGACCCTCCTTGGGGAGAAGCTGAAGAAAGGCGAGCTGGAGGAGATCCTCGGCGACATTGACCTCAACAAAGACGGCAACATTGACTTTGATGGTGAGCAGTTCGGTACTTGAGGGGAGAATGTGTAGGAAAGGACAGACAGGTAAAAAAAACTGTGAAGGGAATGGGTGGGCTATTTAAAATAAATCAATCCTAAAGTTCATTTTAAAAATTATGAGTTGTGACTTTGTTAGTTAATTTAATATCTGCATTAGGGCTGCTACAAACTTCAATACAAAATTCAATACATTTATCTACTGAGTATTTTTGAATTTTATTATTTAATATTTAATATAATATTTATTATTATTCAGTTCTTTAGTTTTATTTCAATTATTTTTCTGAGTAGTCAAATAATCCTTAGCACTAAGCAATAGCTTTATCAACTTTCAGCCTTTTATTCAAACATTAAATGAAGAAACCCTTTCAAACTTTTACCGGATAGATAGATAGATAGATAGACGACTTTATTGATCCCTTTGGGAGGTTCCCGCAGGGAAATTGACATCTCCATCGCAACCAGCACTTTCAGACATACATGTAGGAAACAGTATAAAAAGCCCAGAATACCAATACACCCAGTGAAGAATAATAAAAATAGTAATACAAAAATAAATATTGACTGTACATGCATGGTTGTTGCATAAATAGAGAAATAAATATTGTGACTGTACATGACTGTACATACTGTATGACTGTACATGTGATGATGATACTATTCATCATCACAAAAGTTTTAATGTATTCAGTGTATACCTAATTAGGGAGATGTTGTTTACTACATTTTGTCATCAATTAGCATAGATAGTGTCGAGTGTGATTCAACTTCAATGGCTTTCCATATCAGCCAAAAGCATCTGCTTTTGCCTAAGATGGAAATCAAGACACGACGTCGACTCTGCAAAACTGCATTAAGTTCACAAAGAAGTCCCACAAATGTCTCCATCTCATGTGCACTGTTGCATCAAATTACATTGCATACTGCGAACATTTGTACATGAAAAGGAAATACTGAGCATATCGCGCCTCAAGCAGTTGTGACTAGACCTGTCACAATTTTTACCTGAAAGCAATCACTTCACCTGAATGCAATCAGTTTGAAGGAAAAATTGTTTCTGTTCACTTGTATAAATCCAGCTGTAGGAAACAAGATAAATGTGAAATTTCCATCACAATTTCCAATTAATTTTCCTTCATACAAGGTTTGACTGGCACTTTATTAATGACCTTGTTGTATCCACTCTGTCTTTTATGGTTTAATAGTACCGAAGAGGAGAATGAAATACTTATATAGAGGCACTTACATCGTAATGTGGTGAATAGTGTATAGTGTGCAGCCAATGGACCTTTTCTGTTGACGTGATCATGCATAGCGCTTGTGCTGCTGTGGTCGTCAGTAAAATCTTTTAAAAGGCGGCCTCCTATTGGGCCTCTGAATTCCCACACTCGGGTTTGGGCTTTTTTTTTTTTTTTATCATATTTCAGCCTGAGCCGGTATAAGTGGAGATGAACGTAAATACTCAGACGTGTTGATATATTCCAGGCAAATTTACATGTCATGTTGTATAATTAACACCACTGATGAGCTTGGTGAAGATCTTGATCACCTACGTTGCAGCAACTAATCCACATGTTTGTGATAAAGATGCAAAATAAGCAGCAAACAAGCAAATGGATGGTGTGCTGCTTCTATTTGAATGTATCATAGTCATGAAGATGCCCATCACCACCCATTTGTCACCGTGTTGTGTGGACGTTATAAAGCAATAAAAGAAGTTGCATTTGCCAAAGTCAGTGAGTGGTTGAAACACTGTGGCTCAATGGAATGAATCCACATTTGGCTAAAAGTGTGATAAATAGCTGGCTTAACAAGTAGTTCAGACTGTTATGAGTAAATACTAAACTGTTGAAAATGTTAGCTAAGCGGCTGAATTTGTGAAAAAAATAATATAGCTTTCCTGTACTTTGACAATTTATTTATACCAGTAATTTATGATGCATTCATAAAAACACATTTGGTATATGAAGGGTAAGCTACTGTTAAAGGGGGAACCTGAGCGTATCATTGACAAAAACAGGTTACTGACCATCGGTGTAGGGAAACACAAACCAGAGGAAGGACAAAGCCATGAAATGAGGTGGGAAAAGGGTGAGTTGGGACATGGTGCGTGGTTAAGTGAAGGTGTGTTGGCTGGAAGGGCAAGTCCAATCTAATCAGCAGTGCATTAAGACAATCGATATACATGCCTGGACAGCTGTCACACGCTACACACAGTAACAGACACCACTGGACACCTCAAGGACTGTGAAGAAATTACATTACCATGTGCTGCCTCTCGAATAAACAATACAGTGGAACGCTACCACACACACACACACACACACACACACGTGCATGTCAACGTGCATATGAGCAGGTGCCATCAAAACCACACGCGTGTTATGTGATTATAGGCTGCAGCACACTACAGGCTTAGGGGTTTGATCCTGTTTGTCTTGTCTCAGCAGTCCAATCAATTACAATTATTGAGGACATATGAATAGGCGTGTCAGTCACAGACGGGATCAATAAGCAGGCGCTCTTCATTATCATCATTAGCTTCCAAGGCAGCATTTGAATTTATGCGTCCAGTTTAGCTCCACGTGCAGAGTCTTACATGTTTTACATATCTTACACCAGGTCAACAAGCTACTGGAAACTACTGCCCAAACAATCAATGGATTCACAACTACTGTCAAAACGGGAAAACGGGACAATGGGAAATGGAAGAAATGATTGACTGGATGGATTTAGCTGTCTTGATTGACAAGTGAACTCACAATAGTCAGTACCGTTAGCTGAAACACAAGCAATCAACTGATTGCTGATTACGAGGAGAAATGAACAAACTGAGAAGGACAGCACGAAGGGGCAGGGGCAGGTGCTCAAAATTGAAAAGGGCCACTTAGAACAAGATTTTAAAACAACACTATAAAGAAACATGTTTTTGTTTTTTTGAGATATTAGCAAAGTCCGCATATAAATAAAGTGACTCATCGCCCAATGCCGAACACATAAGTACTGATGTGTGTATGGACAGAAAAACAAACCATTATTGCAGCAAATGCTCAGGGACAAGTTTGGGTCATGCATCAATCAACTATATCAATCGCACCCAACGATTTTTCTGCCCAACATTGCTACAATTCATTATCAATCCATATAGAAATATTTCAGTTTTCAACCAATTTTACTTAAAACTCAAATTACAGTTTTCAGTGGTATCAGACATTTGTGGTTCTTCCACAATATTTTACCTCTAGCTTGAACATCTTACATAACGGCTTTGCTTTTGAGCAGCTCTTCTCATCATCATACTCTTTAAATCCATTCAGATTCTATCATCTCACACACATCTCGTTCAGTGGTCTCTTGAGACTGGTCAGACGGTCTTATTAAACGTGACTTAAATTCAATTTAAATTGAGTAAAACCAACTAACAATTAACCACAGAGGGACAGTTGGCATGCAGGATTAGTTAAATTAGACGCCAGGTAGCGGTAACTATACTTGATAGAAAAATTATAATTTTTTCTCCAACAGCAAAGACAGAAAGACATTCAAAACTCACCTCATCCAGTGGTTGAAAGCAAACCAGTCTTGTAACCACTGCCTTTTATTTTCTTAGTAATGCACTGTCTTGTGATATCCTCTTATTGTCCTGATATGCTCTGTCCTATATGTCTTATCATGTTTTTGTGTTACCTGCCTAGAGAGTGCGGTTGCAAATTAGCATTGTTGCTATAATCCGGTATATTTACGGCTAATGCTGTCTGAATAGATGTTCATTAATGCGCACTGTCCGTATCAAATAAATAAATAAAATAAATTAATTTTACCGAAGTCAAATGAAAGTAATTGATACACACAGAAACAAAACGCCTACCAATATCTAGTATACATTTTTCCCAAACAGCAACTTTTTTTAGCTTCTATGCTAACAACTGTTAGCTAGCGGCTAACGGCTGCTGTGAAAAGTGCAAAGAAACAAAAACGTTTGTATTGTAAAGTACACCGCCTAAAGCGGACGCAAAATAACTACAAAACACAACAAAGAAATAAGAAACAAACAAAATATCAAAAACAAAAAATAGAAACTTACCGAATTTTGAATTTGCCCATTTTTTAAGTCCTAATGTTTATGTTTTTTCTCCTTCTGACACCTTACTTTGCTTCCAGGTAGCGCGCAAGAGCGTTTGGTTGGGAATGACCTAAGGTGAAAGGTTATTAAGGGATCCATTTTATTTATATCTAAATTATTATCAGTTGTTAATTGTTTTTTTGGTTTTTGTTTTTATTAATAAAATAAAATAAAATAAAATAAAATTTAAAGGGATTGGAGGAGTGGGGCCTCAAGCTACCCAGTCCTCTTGCACATGCATAAAAAAAAATAATAATAATATTTTTTTACTTTTAAGGCCTGAGCTTAATCCCAGCCAGGGTCATGTATATCTTTTTAAACATCAGTAACATGAAACTGTCATAGATAAAATTTGAACTAAAAGCTGTGACCTTTCTCCTTGGTTGGCTTTAATACCTCACCTCATCAGTGCTACTTTTTCTTACCCTTAGCTTGGGGATGATGGAAACTTTACATCATTACACTATGAATGGTGTTACTTTCCATCAAGCATCCATATGGGTTAACTGCATGCCATGCTGCTCCTTTTTATGGTTTTAGAATGTCATTAGCACTTATCAGCACATCTGTTGGTGTCTCTGTCTCCCCCTGCAGAGTTTGTTATGATGCTGTCTGCACGATGACCTCTGATGGAAGAAGATGGAAGATGGGACAGGCAGCACTGGATTCCTGAGCTGTGCACCATTAACTCACTGTCTGCGTCCTACTATTTTTTGTGACATTGTATATTTAATGTGTATGACTCCAAAAAAAAAGAGATGTCTGTATTTTCATAATAAAAGTTGAGGTTGGATAAATTGAGGTTGATCAAGGCAAGTGGGTAAAGGGTGAGTTATGAAATGCTAGGATGGATGTAGCAATGCTGCACTGTCGCCCCCCTGAGGCTAAAACACGTACAACAAATCTCAAAGATTTTTTATTTTACTTTTTTCTGGTGTTTTATCTTTGTTTCTTAAAGAACTTGATGCCTAAACTGTCCCTTTAAGCTTAACATTTCTCAGTCAGCAACTCACTCTGAGTTGATACAGCTCTTGTTCCTGTGCTCTTCTTGCGGTCTTAAAGTGAAAGGGCTATATTTTAAAAAATGTGACATTACCTTGAGCCATTCAGAAAAATAGCAACATTCTGGTGAGAGTGATTTGTTTGGTCACAAGGACATCAGAACCAGTTTCAAGCATGTTTTTTCTTTGACTCTGTAGCTTTTTGAGTCACGAGCATTGGTCCTATAGTTTTACGTGAGGTGTAAGGCAGATGAGGCTCTGAGGCTGATGTTGAAAAAAGAATTGCATTTATTATTGAAAATTGATAACTTAAAACATCTGAGCAAAAAGCAAGTTCTGTTCAAAAAGCCTTTGTACAAATGGTTTACATACAACATCCTTGACCTTTTTTTTTTTTCCATGTTCCTTGTAGACATTATGAAGACATTGTAGCTCAAACTATCTCAGGATTTTTTCTTTTTTTAAAACAAAAAAACAAAAAACATACTTCATGCTATGGCAAAAAAAAGGAATGGTAACCAAGCCAACACGTTATGTTATTTAGATCGCAATGCAAAGATGGTGTAAGGCAAAGGCAGTCCTCTCTCCCCCTCGCAGATTAAGAGCAGCTTTTAAGGAACAGTGATCCCCCATTTGCCATATACATGCTGTTTTTTTCTGGCTTTGATTTGTTATAATATTGCAAGACCCCTTTAAAACGAGTAATACAATTTCACGGTCAGAATGTACAAATATATTTGTACTTATATATTAATTCAGTTTCAGTTAATTGAATGGGAAGCAGATTTTTTTAGTTGTTTTGGTTTCAAAGACCAATTATAACAACTGTTACACTTTCACTGCACAATCCTCACACTCCAGCAGACTCTCAGGCCCATGACAGACAAAACATTTGGAAGATAAGGCTTATTTTTTTACGGTTGAGCCACACACAGAAGAGATGACAGGGCCAACCCTGAGGTTGTCACAGGAAGAAGTGTTTTAAAAAAGCAACAACCTCCAAAGTCGTGTTATAGGGACAAAATGAAAACTCTTTGCAGGTGAACTTGGAAGAAACTCAAAAGATAGGAAGAAAGTCTGTCTCGTGTTTTCAACATGAAGTTATTTGCCACTTTGTAGAGGCAGAAATGGAAGCTGTGCGCTTTGCATGGTAAGTGTGTGGGAGCAGTGAGAAGAAAGAGAAGAAAACATGATGTTCAGAAAGGAGTTAATACTTTTATCAGTGTTTGGTACACATGCTGTGGAGGAGCATTTAAGTTCTGCACAGCAAAGTGTTATCTCTTTATAATGGATCCTCCAAACCAGACTACATGTCATCAGCAAGCGTCATTTTAAAGTGCTGTTTAAATAGTATAGTATTATTTTCCCGTCACTTATTGGATTATCAGCATTTAGGATTTTGTTTCAAAGAATCTTTGACCTCTCCATATATAAAACAAGTCTTCTAGGAGACCAAACCTCTTTTCGCTGGTTTCACCAAATTAAAAACAATTAAAAACAAAAAAAAACAAAAAAAAACATACATTCAAACACATTAGAAGCTTTTCACCTCAGTTTCAAATGAACTAATCACAAAAAGGGACACTCAAGTGATTGTAAGATACACTACCATCCACAAAATATTAACCAAGTGCAATAGTAACTGTCCTTTATAATTTCTCAGCGACTGACGTCATGTTTCTGTCCATTTTATTTTAAATAATTTTTGCGATTACAAACAACCCTGAGGTGGTTTGGCTACACTGTATCTCTGGTTTAAATGATCCACAGTTCAAGGATGTTGTAACTTCACACTGATGTGGTGTGTGTTTTATACAATGTGGAGTTTTGTAGCTATAAGAGAAACATGATCAGACAGTTGGCTGTAGAAACAAACGCTGGTGAGATGCTGATGGGGGGGGTTTCTTAAATGTCACTTCAAAAAGTCCAAAGGCTGTTTGCTGTGGGGAAGCTCTAGTTGCTGGGGATGCTCTGGAGATATGTGAGGATGTGCTGTATCTTCACCAGGCGTTCTTTGAGGCTGGTCATGGAGAGGACCGAGAGCTGGTACCGAGGGTCGATAGGCAGGACAGCCAGCAGCCACCAGCAGCAGGCTGGACCGTTTGGAGTTGCCTAGAAAACACGGAGAAAGAGTGAAAACTGCGTTCAATACCAAAACACTTCCTCAAAACTCAAAGTATATTTTCAACCATCTTCTGTGAGCCTAACTAATGACATCTGAAAGTCATCTTGCTGCCTAGAATGTTCCTGAAGACATCAATGTGAATATTGTGTCTGGAATGACTGTGTTCACAGATTTGTGGAAACTAATAATGTTATTCCAGTTATTCCATATCCACCTTAATTGAATTCTGAACACGTGAGTAGACTAACGCTTTGTATCTTCAGTTCACGGGGCAGAGATTTGGATTTTTGGATTTAATACATTCAGTGTATGTAGCACCCAGGGTTTGGGTCAAGACAACGCAGCCATGACCTTACAGTCCCAGAGCTGCTTCTCTAACTAGTAGGCGACACCTCCTCCCGACGATTAGGCTTTGAAGGTATGAATGGAGATGAATGTATTGAGTGAACCAAAACAATTCCAAGTACACTAGAAATCACTAATCTGCTGATATAAATATATGTATTTTAAAATGTTCTGGTACTAAGCACCAAGCTAGCTATAGCACATTCAATAATTTATAAAGGCCTCTAGCTGCTTTTGAGTTCTAGCTTTCCAGTATGCTTGACAGTCTTCCAGTTACATCACTGGTGATTTAACGAACTAGTCAGCCCTATGACAGTGGCGTGAGCAAAATACTAATGACCATTTACAGTAATCTGCACAAGGAAGTCCTGACAGCGTCAGAGTTTCTTGGAGTTAGAAAGTCTGAGCTAGTTATAAAATGTGCTTAATACTTGGAGGAATTTGAAGAGAATGATGTCTGTGCTACATGTCACTCTGCCCTGGCCATAAAATAGAGAACTGCTGTGCAGGCAGATTACAAAACAAAATCATGGTGGCTGCTTTGTTTTTTTTTTTTAGTGTGCACGTGGTAGAATTGGGGATTCTTTACATGACAACGTTCTGACGAAACACGGCCAGTGGGATTAGCTATGAAGCCCCCATTAAGCTCTTTAGCCTATATTGTCAAAAGACTCCGCCCTGTGGCTTCCTAAGAACGGAGCTGTAATCCTTTTCAGCGCTGCAGGCAGGTCCTGAGCCAAAGCCAAAGCTAAGCACACACAATAACTGAGTTCCGGTATTAGGACCTTTGAGGCAGGTGAATCCATGGCAATGCACGTTTAACCAAAAGGGAAGAGTCATGAGATGATTCACTTACAGACTAAGAACTTTGTCTTCCACTATCAGTAATACAATATTTACAATCCATTCAGTGTCAGTAAAATTACTATTTCCGTTCAGCAGATATCAGTTCAGTAAATAAAAATAATCTACACTCCGCCCCACTGTGAACTCAGCTGCCAACTCTGTGCTGCATTTTTACAAACTGACCTGCAAGACAGGCTGTATAAAATGACAAATACCACATATACAGTTTCTCATGTTGGATCCTGTTGTGGGGAGTCAACACCTCAAGAGACATTTCCACTATAGCAGCAAAGTGCAACCGTGTGTGTCTAACAGCTTCTGCAGCTTAATACAAACAAAAACACATTTCTAGTTTAACAAGCCGAAAGATCGGTGCAGAATATAAACTTTATCTAATTTAATATATTTAGAAACATAAGAATATGTATCTCTGCAGTACGTATAAACTGTGCCTGAGTTCTACCTGGATATCAGCTTCTCGTTCTGGCATTGGTCCAAAGTGCTGCAGGATCTGGTTGTGGAAGCGGATCTTCAGGTTTTGGAACCAGACCCGGGCCTGCTCATACACTGCATCATGCAGTTCTTGCAGTCTCTCCAGTTCATCACTGTTCTCCACCTAACAGACAAAGAGGAATACGTTGAGAGACCTGTATGTGTCTATAATAGCTAAAATATCTAGTGTGGATTAACAAGTGGTAGATGTAGATGCATAATGCGACACTTAACCTCAAATCAAAACTTGGACTTAAACAAAAGTGATTGTCTTCGTGGTTCTTACCCTACTATCCTCCAAGTGCTCGATGTCAGCAGTACTGTAGCCGTCCTTCATTCCCCGAGAAAGGACCCGGAAGCGCTTTCCTCCGATGGTGTCCACTACTGAACGTCCGTCAGGGAGGAAATGGACACTCCTGATGATCAGCATGCAGCCATAATCTACAAACCTGCAGGGGTGGATACAGTGATTCATTTAGACAACGTGGCTCTGCCAGATTGTTTCAGTGAAGTGATGTTAGTTACATGAATTTATATTTACAGTAAGAACAGCAGTAAATTCAAACCATAAATACTTTAAGGAACTGCTTTCATTACTAATGACTGATGTTGTATACAGGTCTCTACATCTCCCAAACCTCTACCAAGTGTCTCTGTGCATGCTTACCCTTTCTGGGGATCGCTGATACACATCCCAAACTGCCGCGTGCCTGTGTCCATGCAGCGGCGAATCATGAGGCGGTAACGGGGCTCAAAGACATGCAGGGGGCAAGGCACAGTGGGGTAAGCCATGGTACACACAAAGATAGGCACATTCTTCGTCAAGCTAAGAGAGGGGAGCAAAGAGTGAGTCAGTTCAGAACATTTAAACCAGTTTGAATCTTCTTCACACAGCAACACTAGATGACAAACATCAGAATCTACCACATGATGGGCAGAAAATAAATGAACTGAAAGGCTGCTTACTCAGAAAGCTCCCTGGTCTCCTCCAGATGAGTTTTAGTCCTCTCTGCATACTCTTGACTCAAATACTGTTTGATGAGCGTCTCCAAGACAGTTGTTACCATATACTTCCTACATGCTAGATACTGGAGAGACAAGACAATTATAACAGGAATTAATGAACACATATTTTAATTAGCACAATGGTAGCTAAATAAGACCGATATCCAGATTTCAGACAAGTTAAGACTGTTCTCTCACCTCTTTCAGACTCTCTTTACAGAGGGGACACTGGGGTGTATGGTCCAAGCAGCGTTCCAGGCAGTTTTTACAGAACGTGTGCCCACATGGTGTAGTCACAGGCTCGTAAAACAATCTGCATTGGTCAGAGGGAAGCGATAGTCAGCTCTGGCTGTTTAGTGCTGAAGTGAGGTGTGTACATTAGGTGTACAAGCATGTCCTTACCTCATGCAGAGAGAACACTCCAGGTCATTGGAGTCCAGCAGATCCACAGGAACGCTTCTGCAGGTTTTAGCTTTGGCAGTCTGCTGTTTGGAGCCTTTCGCCACACCTGAAGTTGAGAAAATAGAAGAAAGCATTTTATTAGTTTTATACTTCCATGCTGTACCAAGTTATCAGCTGACATGTTATTCTACACATGATGTTAGTACAAAAAACATCAACGCCTGCAAAATGCATAATATGTTCCAGCAAATAATAAAACCAAAGTGTATTACTACTATTTAAGTTTTGAGTTCAACAGAAGCAGAATTGACTTGAGTTTTAAATTAAAATACAGAAGAAGAAGACCTCACCTTGTTTTTTGTGCTTGCTACTTCCACTGTCCACAACACATGGTTCTATGTCTGACACTGATAGTTTCCTCTTCAGCAGACTCCCTTTCTCCTGGTCCCCTAGCTGAGGAGCAGAGTAAACTCTCTTAAGCCCCTCCTCACCGCTACCAGAGCCATGCACTCGTAGCGAATGAGCTCGGCTCAGTCCTGGGCGCTCCAGACTCTCCCAGCGTTTCTGGATAATGACAGAAAACTTAGGGTAAGAAGACGACAGTGGATCCTTAAATGGTGTCGCCACAAATGCATTGAGTCAATTCAACAATAAGCTACAAGATTTGCGTATCATAACTCAGTGTGCCAGTACCTCTTGGTTGTCCAGATGGTGAGCGGACGCAGCACGGCCCTGGTGTTGGTGTTGTCTTTGGACGGGGCTCTGTGTTTGAGCATGAGCATCTGCCACAAGGGTTTTACTACGCAAGTGAGGCAACGTGTTCTGCGTCGTTTCTCTCAGGCCGACCTTGACATTCTCGTCAGCCGGTGACAGCAGGTCACACAGGATCTGCAAAAAGCAACTCGTTTGTAATCAAAGCAGAACTACAAAACGTCTCATGAGACACCAGAGTCACCCAAGACGAATAATGAAATACATGAATCAAAGTCTGGCTGTCATATAAAATACAATCTAACCACGAGACCTTGGCGGTGTTCGTTATCAAATTAAACATGCAGGCGAGCTGTTCCTTAATGAACTCATCTGCATTTTTCCCTCAGAAGTGCATCTTTTAGAATTAAGAGTGTCAGCACTGATGGTAGCTGAAGTATTATCAACTTGTGCACAAGTATTCACATTTGAGTGGGAAAAAATATGTTCTACGTATGTTTATGATGCTAGATGCTCCAATAAATGATAAGCAGAGAACTTTGTCGTCTTTCATTCTGTTATTGTTAGGCACATACACAACAGAAAAGATGGTTTAATCATTACGTGTGGAGAAGGGAAATATAAACAATCATATTTTTTTTATTTACATTTGCATATTTATCATTTTTACTCCTATTCATATGTAACAATATGCCCAGCCCATAATTTCAACACCTTGTCATCTTTTAGCAGTTAGGATGGAGGCTGTGATTATTTTGACATGGAGGAGGCTGTTGAGACCATATGTGGGTTTATAAACTGCGCCATCTTGATACGATGGTCTGTTGATGCACACTGTCCAGCTCTCACCCTGCAGCAGATCGATGTCAGATGACAAGGATAAGGAACTTAGATAAGACGCCAACACAACCAGCAACCCTTAACAACAAGCCTAATCAATTTAAACGCACTGATGATTCAGACATGATGACAATACGAGCTTGTTGTGATGCTAAATGGCCATGAACTGTCCCACAAATCTGAGAATGTGAGTAGCACTGCGTACAATAATTAACTGCATGTCACTTATGTAACTACAGTGCTGTGTCCCGTCTAATTAGCTGTTCTAACATGATTACAGGCCGAGTCACAAGACCTGTCCCACTAACTACTTATGCAATTCCATGACAGATGATCCCAGGAAGATAAAAAGAATGGAGCATGTTCGTAGCTGAGAAAGCGGAAGAACAAAGTCTTGATTTATTTTCTTTTGAATAAGTGTGCAGTTGCAGAGATGAGTCACTTTTTTGATTAATATTGTTCAGGTTTGACCAAATTATGATGTTTTGTTTTTATCTTACTTTCTCGAGTCACTTAAATTAAACAAGACAAAATAATCTTGTCACTACAGGACAATTCATTAAGTCAAGACTTTTCATCGGGATGCTTATAAAACAGCTTGACTACCATGTTTCCATTTTAACAGTTTATTTAGTCATAAAGCTTGAGTGGGATTTTAAGATCCCTGCCATGACAAGAGACCATTAAGGCGATGCAGTATAACAGCAGGTGCTATACATAAAAAAAGGACAAATGGCTTTGTGCAATAATGGTCATTACGAGACAGCTTTATGTTCCCAATAAAACAAAGAAGTGGGACACATATATGTACCGTGACTCCTTAAAGCAATGATAAATACAATATGACCTCAACTTAAATGATCGCCATTGAAAGTTTAATACATCTTTCCCACGGAGCAAGCAGACTAAACTCACCTTTTCCACTTGTCTTTTAGCACAGGGGAAGTCCTCATCGACGGCCAGGCAGCGGAGGAAGACTTGGAGAGACTCGTCCACTTGGCCCATCTCATGCAGCACCATTGCTTTCCTAAACAGAGCCTAAGGGCATCATAGAGACAAATATTTGACTTCTGTATCAGCGTTCATGTTTACTCTGGATAATATTTCTCATGCTTAGAATATTTCACTACCGCATGTCTGCACACAAACAACACAAGCTAGAGTTGGATGTTTTTATAAAAGAGTATGAGAGTATTTGTCAATGACATGAGTTTCTTTGACTAATGTTTTACTACCAATAATTATATCCCAGGGTTAAACGCAGACACTTGGTCTCTTGTTTGTGATGTAATTGTCATTAACAGCTTTGACCGTAACCAATGCATTCATGGTTTCAGTTTAGAAAACCTTCATAAGTCAGGCTACTCTTTTGTAACATGTTTACCCAGAGAGAAGTCGTTTCACACAACACTAAAAATAGCATGAGGGCTCTAACAGATACGCTTCATAAACAAACAAACAAATCGGATCACCACAGCCTAATTATTCTTGGATTATGATTTAGTGAGATCAGCTGCCAAAACATCGATCCAGTTGATGTAAATAGTTCTGTTATAGAACAAATAAACGATTAACCTGGAATCTGCAAACTGACCTACAAATTACAAGTCATTACCTTGCAACTTTAATCCAACGTCACTACAAATAAGACGGTCCAGGTCTAAGGCTTCTAGGGAAGCTTTCTTAAAATACACCTTTTCCTGGTAATCGTTGGCTGACCAATACATCAGCACAGACTGTAACAGATGAACACAAGCCAGACTCTAATAAGTAAAAGACAGTTGGGTGAGTGTGCGTACACGGCCTGGCAACGCCACCAGCGATGTGGCACCAACAAACTGCCTGGCACTGACTTTTGTGTCATCACAATGGAAATGTAACGTTTGTCGTATTTAGGGTTTAATTCTGTTTCAACCGTATGAAGCTCTGCGTGAGGAAGGTGCTGCAAAACTAAGGTTATTATTGGCATTCATTTATTTTACTTCTATTATTACTTTGAGAGTGACCTACTTCAGCAGAACAGCTCGACCTGGGACAGACTTCTGTGTCGTCCAAAGCCAAGCGGTATTGTTTAAGAGCCATGTACGCCTCCGATCGCGACAGTCGCACCACCGCAGTCCTATCTGGATCTGCATGGGAAATTAGTAAAAGGAGAGGGAAAAGAAAAGAATCATTAACAATACTGGAAATCTTTCAGTAACTGGTTAATATCATACACCACACGGGCAACACCACAGTTAATCACAGATATTATAGTGTTTATAATTTACAGGGAACATTTTTGATGTTTTTTCTCATTGCAAAGGTAAGTGGTGTTTACCCCAACAGAGAGGATTTCCTGGAAGTCAAGAATCATGAAATGACAACCCCAAATTATACATTAACTGTGTCATTAATTCTCTACAAACTGTGTAAGCCAAAATAAGTTGCATAAGAGCAGTGGATTTTATATTACTGCCATAATTGTTCATAGAAGGAAGAAGAGCTTCAACTCCTGACACTTTTATAACCATCATAGAAGAATGATAACAGCAGATCTTTGTTTTGTTGTTTTTGTTTTTCCTGGTAAAACAATAACTAAGTCTTATTAAAAAAAAAAATAAGCCCAAACATGGCCACGTACAGCACGTTCCTTTTGCAGCAGGCTGCATTAAAATCAATGTTTGACATTCACATAATTACCCAAACTCTGGCAATTTGTTGTGAGCAAGTTTCTTTTAAAGTAATCTATCTTGCAGACATTACGGACTGATGAAGTCTGCTTGTCGATTCGGTTGCATTCAATCAAGAGCTCCATCAGTTTAACTTTCTTCATCGAATGGGCTGCGATTTCTTTTTTTTTTAGCTCACTGCTCACCATCAATCCCAGTAATGGATTACCTTTCATTTAGACACATTAAGGCAAGGGCTCATTTTTCTGATGTGTGTCAGATGTTAATACGAGCAGGGCCACTTGTAATTTGTCTAGTCATTGTGTCATCAGCACAGCACCCCCCTAAATAGCTGGAAGTTTCTGCCCCGCTTCTCAGGGTTGTCTGAAGCACTGCGGTCCAGCACCGTCAAAAGCAGGTGTTACGACTGCATGACCTCTACAGTGGTATCAGCCGCAGCCCTGCAGTTCACACAGTTCACTGCTTTTATCCACTTGAGATACACAAAATAGGAACACGGGCGGCCTGTTTCCACATACTGTTAATGGATGTTATGTTTTTGCAGTCTACTACTCAATACCCATTGGAAAATGCACACCAAATATAAATATAGAGACAAGAAATAGCAGCTGATCATTTAACTTTGGCTAGGCAGTAAAATCTGGTTGCATACAAGGTTCATTTTTGAAATGAGATAAATCAGTCAATTAATAATGTCCTCAATAGAGGTCAAGGTGAGTCTTTAAATGACAGAAATCCAAATCTCAAACTCCACATTTAACCGGCTAAGAAAAAAGCAGCAACCACTGCCTTAAAGTCCTTCAAAAACTGCCATTTATTGGTAATGAAATAAAATGAATTCACATTGTGCCAGCTGACTGACCAATCCTTCCAAGTAACAGAATGATTTAGGTCAAGTCTTTCACTAGACATTTCTGCTGGTAATGGTTGAGTAACGGGCAAGGTCAACACAGCTTCAGCATATTACATGGGTCATTATGTATCTTGAAGGTGCAGGCAGATTTCCAATTTTGGGCATGAGAGCTGCACTTTAACTCCAACAGCATAAAGCAAGTAAATAGGAATAATAAATGTATGTCATTTTAGTGGTTATGGATGCACTGCAACATTTTGGCTTATATGTTTACTGAAAAGCCTTTAACCATGTTTTTTTATACTTTTTTAATTAGCAGCTGTTCTGTGGATGTGCAGCATGTTTCCAACTCCACGGTGGGTTATATGTTTTACATGAGGAACAGTTGTTTCATGGCCAAAGGAGGTTTTTTCTCATTTTACTTTCACTTACGCTGGGTTTTCCTGTCCAAACTTGTATTGGCAAACAAAAACTTCACTGAAAAAACTTCCAGCCACAAACCTCCCACTTACAAATCATGCTCACATAAGTAACCTAGTTTAGTTTTTTCTCATTACATAACTTTAAATGAGTTAGCCAGTGTTTATCTGGACCAGCGGCCTTCCTCGACTCCTAAACCGGCCCACAAACATTTAACCCATTGTACAGTAATTTATTAAACCGTTCTTCGTTCTAATCATCATAACAAAATATAAATGCCCTCCCCTTGATAAGTTATAAAACTTGCCCCAGTGTGTCACGACCTGCCTTATGCAACTTGCACAGAGCGCGCATGCGCAGGCTGTGAAATTTCGTAAGCATGGCCCACCAGCTTACAAAGCAGCCAACGGCAAGATATAGGGTACAAGACAATAATGGTAGTGTCTAAAATGTCGGTCAGTAGAGCTCACTAATACATATCTCCTCTGGTGTCAATGGCAACAACGACTGTTATAGTATCACGTTCACACAAATCGATCAAGTAACGGTTCAATAAGGCATTATATTCCTGACACGCGTACGGAGAGTGCGCAGTAGACACGCCTCTCCTGACTTGACAACACGGACGTTAACGTTAACAACACTCACCTGACTGTATAACTTCGGTTGCTAGCGACACTGCTTCTTGGTAGCGCTTTCTCCTACACAGCGCGTCCACTTCACCTAACGTTTTGGAGTTTTTCAGCTCGGCCGAGAACCATTTCTCTAAAAGTCCGCACAGAATCACGTTAGCTTTCTCCTCGCCCTGCACGGGCTCGCTGCACAGCCTACATCTGGACAGCAGCCGTCGATTCAAACATCTTTTACAGTACGAATGTCCACAAGCTAGGGTGACAGGTTCCCCCAAAAAGCTATGACAGTTGGGACAGTCAAACACGTCATCCCCGGAGCTGCCCCGACGGCTCTGGCCCGTAAATCCGCCCGGCCCAGTCGATTTCCTCTTTAAGTTGCGGAGGATACAGTCCACGAAAGTGCTTAGTTGTCCAGGTCGCACCGGACCATAGCGCATAGCCGCTGAAAACAAGTCAATAGCTTCTTTGAGGCAGTTTTCAGCCGCTAGCGCGTTAGCTTTCTGTAGTATAAGTTGATGGTGGTCCTCCTCTTCCTCCTCGGAGACGTTGTCACTGTCTGCACCGAGGAAGAAGGAGCTCCTCTCCTGCGCTGAGTCCGCCGCTTGCGGTGGAAGCGACATGTTAAACGCGACGAAAAGGAGAAAATGTTACGAATATTCTCTCCCGTTGACGACTTTCAACATTTCTACAGCTGCAGCGGCGGTTGACAGTGTAGTGAACGCACTTTCTCACAGATCGTTACATAAAAAAAAAAAAAGAAAAAAGGCAGCGTCACGTGATCGGCAGACTCGGGCCGTGATTGGTCAGAACGAGTCGGTTACAAAACCTGCGCTGGAAAGTTTCATAACAACGGAAGAGACGTAGAGGAGCTGACAGACCGATGCAGTTCAGCTCTCTCATTTGAACTTGTGAAGACCTTAAAGCCACCCACCCAGCAAAGTGAAAGAAAAACCTGTATATCAACTTTAAAATAAAAAAAATAAATAAAAAAAAATGTGACACAACACTACTTGTCATAGACCTTTCATGACCTGTCTGTATACTTGAGTATTATTGTTATTACACTTTTTTATTTTTCCTATTACCTTTTTCTGTGAGTAAGAGATAGATAGATAGATAGATAGATATAAACAAACAGGAGTTTTGAAACCCTTTCTGGAAACATCCCCAGGAAATTCAGTCATACCTGCTTGTGTAATATGATTTTGTAACACCTTGTTCAGTTTTTATGTAATTAATTGTCTTCTGCTGCAGCTTTAACCCGTTCACAAAATACAACGTTGCGTAAAAAGCAAAAATGCAACACTACCATGGATTTACTCACTGACTTTTTTTCTTTTTTTTGTGTGTGTGTGTGATTAATATCAGATTAGAAATTACCCCCTATATTATATTTGTAAAATATGTTATCCATTTATTAATATAAAAGCAAAATACCCACTTGGTTTACTGAGTGTAGCTGCTAGAAAAGCCATCACTAAGAAGTGGCTTGAATGATTGGTACAAAATAACCCATGGAATAGATAGATAAATAGACTAGACAGATATTTTATTTATCCGGAGGGCAATTCAGTGTCCAGTAGCTTTATTACGTAGAAACAGATATGAAAGATATAAGTTATATAATAAGTTAACAAGCGGTTACAGAAGATGAATGAATAATAAGTTATATAATATTATAACTATATATATATAACTATATAACCA
Organism: Chelon labrosus; assembly: GCF_963514085.1. Classification (NCBI taxonomy): domain Eukaryota; kingdom Metazoa; phylum Chordata; class Actinopteri; order Mugiliformes; family Mugilidae; genus Chelon; species Chelon labrosus. Next base: position 20,365,635 of record NC_140338.1, on the reverse strand, counting down.
GAGAGAGAGAGAGAGAGAGTTAGGGACAAATGACCTCCTCAACCTGTCCATGGTGCAGGACAGAGACAGCAGCCTGTCACTGAATGAGCTTCCTGACTATGGTGTCATGTAGATGGTGGTGGTCATTGTTCATGATGGACCGGAGTTTGTTCAAGGTCCTTGCCTCTGCCACTGATGTCAGGGACTCCAGCTCTGCCCCTACCACACAGCCCACCTTCTGTATCAGTCTGCCCGGCCGCGAGGTGTCCTTCTTCTTAGTGCTGCGTCCCCGGCACACCACAGCGTAGAAGAGGCCGCTGGCAACGATAGTCTGGTAGAACATGTCCAGCAGCTTCTGGCAGATATTAAACTACCTTAGCCTCCTGAGGAAATAGAGGCGGCTCTGACCTTTTCTGTATACTGTGTGTTAGCCAACCAGTCCAGTTTGTGATCCAGCTGTAGACCCTGATATTTATAGGTCTGAACCACCTCTACACACTCCCTGTTGATGGTTATGGGCAGCAAGTGGGGCCTGGACCTCTGGAAATCCAAAATGGAAAGAATCACTCTCTCCATGAAGTTGCAGGAAACTAAATTTGATGAAATCTGGAGGAAGTGGGCGGAATATTTTTATCCCGGATGCAGTTCCTTTTTTTAATGTGTTTTTCCTTTTCCCTTTCTGTTTTATCGTTGTGGAAAATGTTAAAAATAAAGAGTATTATTATTTTTAAACCTGCTTTTGTGGAAATGGGATATAGGTATTAAAACACACAATAGCAAGTATGAATATGTATATTTTCAGTTTAAAGGTAGAAAATTATCATTGGGGCCTTAACACAAGAGATGCTCACTGCAGGTCTCAGTTTTAGAAACCTGTCCACAAGCCTGCCCAAAAAAATCCATTCATAACCGCTTGTGTAATATGACTTTATAACATCTCTCTAAATCTCAGCTTTATGTAATATGTTTCTATTGCCAGTTTCATCTGCTGCATTTTGAACCCATTGATAAATATTGAATGTCACACAAAAAAGCCAAAATGCAATACTGCTGGATTAACTTATTAATTTTATAGTCAAGGTATTTTTTTCTATTTGTTTCATTTGTGATTCATATCAGATTGAATGTTTTGCAGAAATTACCCTGCACATTTGCAAAATATTACATCCCAGACAAACAGAAAACAGCCTGGTGCATTATTTAAATGGGAAATTCTTTTGTTTGTTCCTAAACATGCTTTGTAGCAGATTATTCAGAGCACAGATGCCCTGAAAATACATGTTACCTTCATGTTCAGGTTTTTAATTATGATCTTTTCAGAAACACTATTAAATACTTCCACTTATATGTCAGATGCTTCACTACAGTATGTGTGAATATGCAGTATATACTTGCAGTTTAAAGGTAAAACATGACATATCGGGCCTTTCTTCATAGCAGAACTAGAGCCCACCTTTTCAGTGTTGTGCGACCCCAAAGACTTTCTCTGTCATTCTGCTTTCACAACATGTTCCCCTGATTGTCATCTTCTAACCCATGATCTCCCGGAGATTACAGTAAGTGATGTTTCAAATAAAAAGAAATGAAAACAAATAACAAGCACATTGGTATCTAAATGATCCACCAACAGTCTGCCCACATGATGTGTTGCGTGTCACTGAATTTTGTAAGAGTTACCTAACTGCAACAAAACAAAAACCAAAGCTATTATGTCATTCCAGTTAGTTAAATTTTTAGCCAACAGAAAATCAAATCCCTATGCAAAACGGCAAAAACAACAAAATCATGCTGCACAGCGTCAAAATCATTTTCTGTGTTTAGCTGACATGCATGATGCACATTTTTGCCTGCACAGATGTCTGTGCCGAGGCTCTGGCTGCTGCAGACTTCTTTTGTGAAGACTAGTTTACTTAAACTCAGAACCATTATAACATAAATGTACAATTACATTAGCAATTAGGGATCAACTGAGCCAGTCATATACTAGAAGTGTGACCAAAAAAGCAGTCTATAGGGTGTATAAGTCTCCTGACCCCAAACTGAGTTCCACATTATCTGATCCTGATAAGCTAAAAGCCCTTGTTTTATTTCTGGAAACTCTATGAACCACACATACACTTGCAGTCCGAGGAAAAATGTGTTTCTACCAATGCTGGTACCCATTCATTTATATAGTAATGTATGTATCGCCATAATGATTTGCAGAAACTTTTTGTATGTGAGGTTGAACGGGACCAAAACATTTCATATACTGTGGATGAACACTGCCATCTAGTGGCCAAAGTGTGCACACATTCAAAAACAAAAACACCAAAATGCTAGTCAAAAATTCAAAAATTTTCATAAAACACATTCATTTGTGTGGTATTTACTACACATAGTAGTTCATGGTTCATTTGTGTGTGTTTTCATACAGACCATGAGATAAAAAATACAACTTTTATTCAAAAGCTGATAGAAGATTTTAAACCTTAAACCATCACTCACTTTTTTTATATAATTAATTGTTTGTGTTGTGTAATTCCACCTTATACCACCTTTATTTATTAATTTATTTAACTAAAATGTATCTCAAAACTTAGGCTTAAGAGATAGGGTGTTTCATTGAAACTGAATAATTGAAAAGGATTTTACGTAACTTGCAAAATGTAATTCAGTAGATACTATTTGGCATTAGTGATGTGTTTTGGCGTCTTCGCAGACTATGTTAATTTCATTTGTTGTAAATGAATTGATCTGACTGTAAACCGAAGTAATTGTTGAAGTGTGTAGAAATCAATGAAGTTTATCATATTTAACCACCAGGGGGCAGTGTTGGTCTGTGTAATCAAACCACGTGTAACTCCATATAGATAGCTTGACTTGCAAGGACACAGAAACAGTTCAACAAGACAACCGGTGGAGGTCGGAAAAACTGAGATAATTAACAAACAAACAAACAAACAAAAAATATGAGCTCCATTTCAGCGAGTTTTGGTTATTGCTCCAGTTGGTTGACCTTGCAGCCTATGGTCTGTCTATGTGTGTATGTGCAAAGCGAGTTGGCGGCCAGGCCTGCTCAAAAGCTTCCCTGGAATTTCGGGATTTGTTGAGGTCAGCTGCACTGTAGGAACATTGTGCGTGTGACTACACCCATTCTCAAAGTACCGTCTTATCACGATGACAAACCATTTCTGGTGCCACAACACTACTACGAGTCATCCATCAGAACATTCCTGTCCGCATGGAGATATGTGACCCACAACTCATCTCTGATATTTGGCACGTCTGTGGGATCTCTACTCGCTGATCATGCTGGAAGATGGGAGAAAAACAAGCTGCGCTGAAGAGGATGCGGTCAGTGAAACGACGTGTAAGTAGCAGGTTAGCTTGTGTGATGTGAACTGTTCTGTACGTACAGCACAGCAGACAGTATATAGAAGTAAATGCATTCATGTGATCATCCCTGTCAGTTGTCAATCCTGTAGCAACATTTCTATAATTTATCTTAATAAAGGTGGCTTTCAGGTAGATGATAAAACTTCACGAAGAAACAAACAAACTGCATGGAGAAGACAGACACTGTAAAGAACGCGCACGTTCATATTCATTTAACAATGTGGGAAACCTTCCGTGTTTGATTCTCAAACAGTGCAGAAGGAATGCAGCCCCGGTGCTGACTCTTTGGTCAGCTTTATCAGGCCCTGCACTATCTCCCAGAGGTGTTTGGGTTCTCACAAAAAGTACACATGTACGTGCAAAAACACACAGGTATTTGAAGAGTGCAGTGGGCAACCACATGCTGTGGAAGAGAAATAGAAAAGAAGAGAAAGGCCCCATTAATTCTGTCTGAGGAAAAGTGAGACACCCATTTCAGACAAGCACGCAGACACGTTTTGTACGGCTATCTTTGTGAGGACATTCATTGACGTAATGCATTTTCTAGCCCCTTATCCTAACCATCTCAAGTAAGTGCCTAACCCTAACCCTTACCCTAACCCTAGCCATAACTTAAGTGTAACTTTTACCCTAAAACCAAGTCCTCAAACAGACTCGTAAAGAAGTGAGGACCGGCCAAAATGTCCTCACTCTGATGGTATGGTGCTCAGAAAGATGGCTGCACAAGAACACACACACACACAAATCTGTTCTTCACTTGTCTAGTGTTGAGTGCACACTGTCTTGAGCTAGCTTCTTGCCGCAAATTACACTTTCTGATCTTTGTATAGAACCAAACGTAAAGGGCAAAGGGCTGTTCTTGACATATTGCCTTACATCTAAACCTTTGCTTTTATCAGACATGCTTCATTCATATAACATTGATTCTCTGACTGCAGGATGAGCTGGGCTTGTCAGCTATAGCTGCCATCGTCCAGTAAGTGTGTCATTATGATTTTATTCAACATGTGCGATTGGATTTTGACGACGCTTCTATTTTTGAGGCTCGGCCCCCTGGCTGGGAACCATGGCTGTAGTGGCTTATATTATACAAACAGTTGAATGTACAAATTCGAACTCAAGCACGTGTCTAGTTTCGTGTGTGGGTCTCTGGTTAATCTCCAGTTCTGCGTTGCACTCGAGACGTGCATGTAGTTCACTGTTTAACAGAAACAGAAAGTGAGCGAGAGGTATGCCAGGGTAAAATGTACATGTGAACACTTGTTTCTGTTGTGACACTGTGTGGAAAGTACTCGTCCTTGAGCAGTGGAAATACACAGTTTGTGGATTGTCATAATGTTTGGATAAGAGCAAAGCACGGGCAAAACAAGTACAGAACACGGGGAAGACATTTCTCCAGGTGCATGTGGCAAAGACTCAGTGTGTCAACTGAATAAAAAACATAACTGCTCTTTTTTGCCATGTGACTCCCCTCCTCAGTCCCTCGAGGACTGGGTTGGATCTGTCTTGTCCAGCTGTGGCACAACAGACCATACTGTCTTCTGCTACATTAAACTGTTGCGTAAGAAACAAGACAAGGATGAGATCACTATCTAAAAAGCCTCTCTGTTCCAAGCATGGATTTATTGGTGTGGAATGAAGGAAAGATCCAGAGAGAAGATAGAGGTGAAAACCCAGAGTGAGCCTGGACCTGAGAAGGTCTAATTACTTGGAACAAACTGCAGCGTAAACAAGCAGCTGCAGAGATTAGGAGGGATTTGAGGAGCACAACCGGAACAATGGCACAACTTTTTGGTCTAAACAGCTGTCTACGGTGTGGACGCCTGCACACCGATCAGCCACAGCATTAAAACCACTGACAGGAGAAGTAAATAACATTTTGTGACAATTCAATGCTCTGCTGGGAAACTTTTGGACTTGGTATTCATGTGGATGTTACTTAGACATGTACCACCCACCTAGACCAGACCAGGCACCACCACCCCATAGCAATGACACTCCTTGATGGCAGCAGCCATCCCCAGCAGGATGCAACCTGACACAGGCACACACATGAAAACAGTTTAGGAACAACTAAAAAAACATGAAGAACAGCACAAGGTGTTGACCTGGCCTCCAAATTCACTAGATCACAAACTGATCAAGTAACTGTGTGATGCACTGGAACAAGCCTGATCCACAGAGGCCCCTCCCCTCAAACCATAGGACCCAAAGACCCCCACTAACAACATTCTGTTGCCAGACACCACAGGACAGGCTCAGAAGTCACAATCGAGGGTCATAATGGTCATAATGTTATGCCTGATCAGTGTATATACATTTTTCAGTAGTGATCCTAGGTTCTGGGGCCCCCACGCAAAGACGTGCTGTCCAACCGAGCAAAGTCTGTCATAGAGTGTATAAAAGGGGCCCCTAGAGGGGGTTGAGGAGTATAATCGAAACACAGTCGGGCCTTCATGGTTGTCATTGCAAAATATACCACAAGGTAGACATCTGGGGGCCACGCTTTCTCATTTTATTTTCACGGGGCCTCACACAATTGCTTGGTTTGCCTTTCCTAACAGCGTGCCCCTTCCCACTGTTATATAACACACAAACACACACACACACAGGTCTTATTTTAATACATTTAATAGTGCACTTTGATTAACCTGTACAGAAATAATATTAATAAAAAAGATAAAACATTTTGTTGTCATTTCTGTAACACAAAGCTTACAATAAAATAACATAAAATGGTATGATACAGAACAAACATATATCTGAGGTATAAATATATCTGCTTTAAATTAACTGTCATTGTCATGCGTTATTATTTGGCAGAGACACAGTTAAAGGTACGAACGTTTACGATGCAAACGATGGCTTAGTGAATTAATCATACGACTCAAAAACGCGCCCTCAGATCGAAGCGTGAGCGTTTACGAATGTTACGGTTACCCAAATCTTCAACACTGACAAAAGAGCACGGAGAGAGAAGCAAAGATATATATATATATATATTTTCCTTCCTTTAAAAACCACACATTCAACCTGCCCTCTTCTTCACAGTAAAACCTGTAAAATCTCCACCTTTATAAAAGGACCATTTGTTTTTTTCTCTGTTTTCTTCTCGTCTTTCATTGTGGAACTAGCTAAAGGATTGTGTTGCGGGTCAGAACAGTGCACTGTGAGTTTTCTGTTCTCCTGTAAGCAGTTGTAAAAATCTACATATGTTTTACTTTTAAGTATACAAGCGACTACCGGGCCTACAACAATTTCAGGAAGTGTGAATTGTGCTGTGCTCTAAACAAAACAACATCTAACGCTTGTAACAGTGAGGAAACGCTCAGTATTCTTAATTTGGTCCGTTAAATCCATTGGTCATATATTTTGCCTATGTAGCTTCAAGATCAAAACAACTGAAGCTGAATCTAATTCTTCTTGAGGGAATGAAGAGACATTTATTCATATGTAAGGCCCTTCTTTCTTTTGACCATTCCCTTCTTTTTGGGGGAGCCAGCCACCAGCCCACGTCTTCTCTAAAAACCCTCTGTGCCATCGGCCACCTGTCATCTCTCAGCGTCCTGTCTATTGTCTCCACTCGGTCTGTATGTTATCAGCACACTCGCATCTTTCTTCACCCATGGATTCATCAATCAGCTGACTATAATAATGTCGACAACCCCACCTGTGCTTTGCTGTAACAAAAAAAAATTATATATAAAAAAAAAAAAAGACAGAGGTAACACAACCAACATCACTGAGTGAACAGAATATCATATGTACATGTTATCCTGCGAGCGGAAACCAGTTCAACAAATATATATTAACCGTTTGTTTGCTTTGAAAACACACACACATGCGCACACTCACATTGAATCCCCTTGCTTCTCAGAAGCCATAGCACCCTTTGGATAAAGTTGAAACAATACATCAGCAACATCATGTCCTCTGGCCCGGATGAATGTTTGTGTGAGAGGAGTCCTCTTGGCAGCACACCGAGAGCCCCAGATTTTAAACATAACATCTGTTTTTACATAAAAGTCCTTCAATGCTAGATTCAGGGTTTGTCCTTTAAATGAGAGGCTCTGGTGGAAAGAGTCTGGTGTCTAGTGTCCATACTGCACACAGTTTCTTCATTTGTCCATAGGAACGGTGAATGAGTCTCGTATCCGCGCCACCTCAGCAGCGCACAAGTGTCCACACAGTTTATTGTACCACTCTGGGAAGCGACCCCTGAATAAGAGAAAGGAGACGTGGTGTTAGCTCACCGGTTCACTTTATAATCCTCAACTCGTCTTTGGTTAAATAACAAACTCACCTGCAGTCGATTCTGGAAATGTGTGTGAGTCTGGATTTGGCGGCTCCGCAGGGCTCCACGAAGTAGCGTGAAGTGAGGACGTTGGCTCGGACACCAACCACCGGCGCCCCTTCGTGGTCCACAGACGTGCACACAAGTGCACATGCTCCCTTCGGCAGGTCTGTCATCCATGTTCTGGTAGAAAGAGTAAAATGAGTTTGGATTGAGAACTTTAAATTAGAGGACAAGCTGGAGACAATAAAAGAAGTCAGGGAGACAGAGGTGAGGAGAAGGAAAGTGGTCTACCTGAGCACCAGGTGGTCTCTGGTTGGATGTGGAGCCATGGTGTTCCTGACGTACTGGTAAACCTCGGTCTTCTCGTCGAGGGTCTCCACTACTCGGCTCTCGAGCAGGTCCTCGTCCCAGTGTCCCTGCTCTCGTAGCACCCGCGTCAAAACCTCCTCAGGACTCGCAGGGATTTCCACGGTCACTTTCCACAACCGCAGTGGAAAGCCATCATGCACCTGGGGAAACAGATGGAAAGGCCCCTTTACTTACAGTTCCTTATAAATCATCATCATTTTCTGATAGCAGAAACATAACAGGAAATGACTGGAGGGAGAATTTGGCAATGACGTACAACAAATGTCCAAGATCCTGAAATGATGGCTGTAGTTTTTTTTTATTTAATTGTTATGTTTCACATTGTTTATGGCTAGATAAATGATAAAACAAATCTGTCACCCTGTAAGATGTTAAATACTGAAGACCAATAGCTGCCTTATTTTGTAAAGTGGGGGATATGGGTTAATGTTGTAAATAATATTAACTTCAACAGTCTTGTGTTTGTGTTTCCTGTACAAAGTTTTGTTGTATCCGTCTCATATTATACTAATAAGATGTGGTAATCAAGCCATAATTGTATGCACAACACAGCCTGTGTTTCAAAACCTCCCATTGCCCCTCAGCCAAGTCAGCTGCTTCACTGTCCCATCAGATGAGAAAGAACACACTCCCTTCGCCTTGTGACTCTCAAACTGGAGGAAAGATAACCTCATGCAGGCCTCTCGCACACTAGACACAGGAAATGTAGGCCTGGGATAATGGTGAGGTTGTGTATGTTTGTGTGTCTATGTCAGGCTGATGTCATTCTGGGACAGAGTCCAGCACTGGGATGGGAATGAGAAGCGAAGGGCCAGGCCACTTTCACACGGATGTGTTCCTATACAGGAAACCCTAACTGCTGGTTTTCCACTCGATATTTAGAGAGGCAGGAGAAGGGAAGAAGACAGGAAGCAGAGATGATGTGTGCGCGCCTTAACGAAAGAAAGAATGACTGGTGGTTACTCGCTCAATAGTTTCTGTCTTGATTCCCATCACTTTCACTTTCAGCCTGACAGTATGAACTGAACTAAAGAAAACTGATGAGCAGATTTGTGGGCTTACCTTTCTATAGGCCAGCTCTGCATGTTCGGGCGTGGAGAAGCTGTCATAACCTTTGAACTTGTCTTTGGCCTCTTTGAGGAGAGTGTCCAGGCTGTCCTGCAGGAAGGCCTTGTAGCCCCCGTGCCCGGCCTCTTCGCCTGCGAGCTCCTCCAAGCGCTGTGGCAGCAGGGCCTGCTCCACGTAGGAGTTCCTGCAGCGATTCATTTCTTCTGGGATCTGTTAGAAAGGAGGAGGAGAGTCAGGACATTCATCAAACACCTCAAACATCAGGTTATTTGGCAAACTGGTTGCAGAAAACCATGGAAAATGTGTGTGTCTGCATTCAGAAGGGAACACAAAAGTGTTGCTGCAGACTATTAGAAGCCTTGCTGTATGAATAAATATTGGCCACAGTATGTAATAGTGAGACTAATTGTTAATTCAATTGATGTCTGATTAATGTCTCAGTACTTAATGTTCCTTTTTTGGTCTGACATCTCTTTCCTTATTACATTACTTCCCTCCATTAATGCGAAACTGCATTATACGCAGCCTGGATGAGTAACAGTTAAAACGGAAGTATCCTGTTTTCATCTCCAGGCTCATTTTCTCTCTTTACCTCCTGGACTTATACCTGCCATCTTTGAGGATTAATCGAATCTTAACCATATTTGTTCGATGATTGTCACTGGATAAGAAAAGGTCAAACTGAGGTTAATTACATCCCATCATTTCATAGGACGCCATTTGTATTTCCTCCATGAGCAAATAGAATTGTAATTTTAGAAAAATAACGTGAGAGGTAATTGAGTTTATGTGTGTGTTGTGACCATCAGGAAGTCTCCCACAATCTAATAAAACTTTGAATGGACTTTAAGCATTTGCTGTCGCATGTTTAGAGACCACGGCACGCTGCAAAGCATGTTTTAGGCTGGATGTACTTTAAATTAGATTTGCAGGGCTGCAGTTTGCTGGTTGTTTCCTGTTTATCCAGTCAAGTGCTCTCCTCATGGAGACACTGAACCCCACCGACGGAGGTGGATTGGATTTGCGACATTTGCGGGACTATGCTTGAATTCACCTTTCCACACAAATACCTGAGTGGGGTTTAAAATAACACGATGAAAGGTGCAATGGTGTGTGAGAGGGGCGTTCAAAAAAGGAGGCCTCCGGCTACATTTACTTTACGTAAGCACGGCGTTGCTCGAACAAATGACATTGGCTCAGCGCGTTATGTAACTGGGAGTATGTTTGTTTACAGAACAAATGCAGGGACATGATGTCTGTGGCGGTGACGTGGTGCAGGGAGGCGGCGGCGGCATTCATTCTGTCCTCATTCACACATTCGACTACAATGGCAGTTTGCCAAGAAGATGTCAAGTCTGCCTTCAACTTCCAAGCTAGCATTAATTTTAAAAACTCGATCACTGACCCTGAAGAGTTTCCTGCACTCCTGGATCATGTGTGCCAGGCCATGAGTCGCAGCCAGGTTCTCATTCAGGTCCCTCTGGTCTGGCTTTCCCAGCGTTTGCTTCCGGTTCATCACCCTTTGACCAGTGAAGAGGACACATCAAGATTAGAAACAGCATCCATCATGAAAGGCTGAGACAAAGAGCTGCTTCACTGTACACAGCTGATGAACATTCGGGATGAAGTACGTGCTTCTTAACTAAGATGTTTTTGTAACCGTTCTATTTTCTCTGTCTCTCTCTATTCTCTCCAGCTTTGCTCTCTTCCTTTTCTACTCTGGCCTCTTTCTACCTTATCGTACTCCTTTGTTCCCTTAGAGTGGCCCTTTCCTGTTTTTAAAACATACAGCCTATGACTTGTTATGTAATGGGCAATGACATCCTGAAAGTGAACCGAAACACACCTTGGCGAGGAGCTCTCCTTGCGGCGAAGCGTGTTGAGGTGGAAGAGGGAAGGAGCCAGACAAACAGCCAGGTTGGTTGGAGTCATCTGGTTCTCGGAGACGCTGGCGGTAACGTCGCTCAGCAGGCACAGCAGCGTCCTCAGGGCCTCCCGGTTCTCGTCCGGCAGCAGCAGCACGGCAGCGCGGGCTGCCTGGAGACGGAGCTCCTTAGGCATGTCTGGAGAAGAAGATGGAATTTGTCAAGGCCTCCTTGTCAAAACTAATAACCACTGTCATGCTAAGTCACGTCAACTTTTTGTGCATCCGTTGGCTTCCCTTCGCCTGCCAAGAATGAGCTATGATGGAATCTGTAAGAGCATTACATAAGCCTACATGTATGTGTACACTATATGCTTCCTGGTTCTCACTTCATGCACAGAACTACACATGGTATATAAACAGTCTCTAATGCAGCAGAAACCAAACTTGAGTGAATGTTGATAGAGAGTAGCAGAAGCATAAGCTGTGGCAGCGTGGATTTATTATTCCACGAGTATTTTCTGCTTTTCATGGTTTAATTATCCATGACAGGTCACCATCTCTACAACAGTACCAACACATCTATTGCCCGGTGCAGTCCTCTCACAGACGTGCAGCTGCATGTGTGTGTGTGAGGCTGGCTAAGGGAAGCGGTGCGACTGCATGAGGAATGTTTTCATGAATTTTTATGTTTTAGTATTCTTACACTGATAGATCTGGAGGAAGGTCTCAGACAGTTTGCTAGTGAGCAGGGGTTCTGGTAAATCTCTAAAGTACTGCTTCAGCATGTCGGCAACGTCGTAAGCCGACTGGCCCTCGTAGTTGACTCCTCCTCCATCCGCACCACTCGCCTCGTTCATCTGACGAAGAGCCTGGATACGGGACTTAACTCCCGATTTCCTGAAAAGACCCACCTGGACACAAAAGAAAACAGAGACGGACGGAGTTACATCATGCACAACACTGAAAGTCACCTTTATTCGCCTCAGTATCACCACGAGTTCAGTGTCTGATCTAATTGATAAAGCGTTTCAAACATGATTCATGCGTCATGAACACAGTGGCCTTTGAAAGTGTCTTTGAAAAATGATATTCTTGACTTATCCGCAAATCCAGAGCTTACAGTCAATACGGTTACATCACAACAGATCAAGATGGCTGTATTTACGAGAAGCTCCCATGACAACCCGGGAGGCTTTCTTGCACTGAATGCTGTGTAGGATCTCATCAGTGGCCTTTTAAGGCTGCACGAAATGGCAGTGTTGATGCCGCTGGCTTGTCCAGTGTCCAGAATATTTTCCACGAGCTTTCATCACTTCCAAACGGAGGCGCCTTTTCCCGATTTGAAAAACCCCCAAAACAAAACAAATAAATCCCTGCCATTTTTCATTTTTTCTTTTTCTTACTCTCCATTGGTAACTTTATTTTTAATTATTATTCCAACTTTCGTTTCCTTCTGAATGCAGACACACAAACCGTTTCATGGGAGACATGGGTGACAGAGGCCCACTTTGACTCTCCCCAGGCCTCCCTGCTTCTACATGTGTGTGACAGTGAGATGAGAAAACAGTGGAAAAGACTGAAAGTGTATAAACACACTAAGTGGGTTTGAGAAGTTTCCGCTTCCTTACTTCTTATATAACAATCTCGATGGATGTTTGACTCATTGCTGGTGACCTTAACTTGAGATATTTTATTTCCAGTATCCTAAAGGAAATAAGTGTCTTACTTACTTTTAAAAATAGTTGGCAGGAAGGACACAACGTTATATGTGCATTTACAATTATAGTATATGCACAGGCTTCACATACATCAGCCTGTACTGTACATGTGTGTACGTTTGTGTGCTTAAAGTTACCTGGTCGAGGCACTGATTGCGTAAGTAGCGCATGGCCTGCTGGATTCCTTGAGGGAGAGGCTGACCTGTCCGCTGGACAATGACTTGTAGTGGCACACCGAACACATTCCTGTCTTTGTAGTCGCGCACCTTGATCCGCTTCATAAACTTTGGCACAGCCCTGCAACATACACAGAAGGAGAGAAAATTTGCTGTAAACTGTAATCTTTAGACAGGCCAGTGATTTTTATTTTTAGCTCAGATTCAATATAACTAAATCAAACCTCTACAGAATTAGCTTAGCCCCTAAAAACTGCATCTGGGAGTTTTATGTGTGTGCGAAGGCGGAAACCAAGCGGCAGCAGAAGCCTGTCTCCAGGTTTATGAGGGGGGTGGATAAACAAGGTGAGGGGAGAATAGACGGGGGAGTGGGCTGTAAGCCAGGGTGTCAAAAGGGGAGGAACCCACTGCTTTATACATCCGCTCACAGAGTCTGTCTCCCTATTTTGTTGCTCTGTGTGAATGTGTGTGCATGTGCACTTGGGTGCTAGTGAACTGCAAGTCTACAACCACAAACCCAGAGTTAAAACATGCAACCTCGACCATTTCACAAGAATGTGCTTGCAGATTTATGGCTGTGTATCTATCTGCATGGGTGTGAGTGTGTTTAGCAGAGGGACTCTATGCGTGACTCAGGACAAGCATCTCTTTGTAGGAGCTGGTGTTCACAAGACTCAGACTGCTTCCCAGAATCACAGTTTGGGAAAATGAAAAAGGAGCATTTTATGATCCCAGGCGGAATTCTGAATATGTAAAGGCCTCCAGCTGCCAACAATTGGTCTCTGTCTTTCAGTGAGTGCCAACCTGTCATAAGACTGTCATAACGCCTTCTATGCTTGTCCAACAAAGGCCTTGGGCAGAAGAAAACACAAGGAAAAGATGTGTATTTTCACTTTCAGCTTCTCTATCAAATGATCGATGTGATGAACCTTTCTCTGGTATCTGACTTGAGAAAAAAGAAAGGACTACGGATGAAAAAGAAATGTGGAATATTGGATAAGTATGCCATATAAAATGAGATAAAATTAGATCAGATCTGTGGTCGAGACGTGATCCAGAGGATAGTTTGGAAGCATAATTATTAAGAACAGCTATTTCCAGTCTCCAACTCAACACCTTGTGCGTGAGCTGCCAAGAGTTCCCCGTTGAGAAAAAGACAATGTGCGCCCCCTCCCAGCAATTATGGGCCTGGGAAAAGAATGTGAAACCCAACCTCTGTGGACAGCCGTCAATACGCTATACAACAACCTGCAGATGGAGTGGATTTGGACATGGGTATGACGGAAGGGTAGGAGCTGAAAAACAAACTTACAAAAACCTGTATGTGTGTCCAACAATCCCTCTACTGAAATGCCTCCGCTTTCCTCCGCTCCACTTACCAACTGAAGCCATGTTTGTTCGTAGGGGTGTGTTTCTCCAGCAGAGCAGTGAGCTGCAGTAGGGAGAGCTTCTGGAGAAGATTCATCTGTAGCACAGACTGGCAGCTGATCTGGAGCTGGGCGGAGGCCAAGCTAGGCCGATGGGAGTTCTGAAAGCTGGGCCAGCGGAGCTTCTGTGGTCTGCAGGGCGTTGAAAGAGAAGGACGGGGCACAAATTGAGAAGTGAAAAGAAGAATTATGATTGACTTAACTCTTGAGATACCCGTCATGCGCTTGTGTGTACGGAAATATAGAAAATAACCCACGGCCACACACAGTAGTACATTTGCAGTTCAGGGATTACGGGGATTTATGTATGCATCAATCAAGAGATTGTCTAAAAGACTAAAAACTCAACAACAACGTCAGTCTCCCTGTGAATTCCTGAAAGCACAGAAACTTTCCCCATGGAGACTGAGCAGCATTCCTGAGTATTTAACCGCATTACGTAAGGAGAGAAGTCTTAGCGTGTCCCCCTGTTTATCCCTTGCTGTCACTTCTTTTGTTGGTACCACACTGTGTGTGTTTCTGTTGGATTCAGGTTTGCTTTGTTGTCCTTAAGCCTTCGATGCATGGACTTTGGCAAAAGAAGGGTTTAGAATTTGAGTTATTTATCTTAAAATGACTGCAGTTACTGTTTAAATGGGAAAATCCCAATGCTATAAAATCAATAAACACAATTTCACCATCATTTTAGTAGTTGTGTAAAATGAAAGAAAAGCACGTCTCAAAACTATGAGAGTTAAGGGGAAAAAATGTATTTGCAACTTGGGTGAATTGACCCTTTAATTGTCATACTGCATTAGTAAGAAGGCAGTTTAGATCTTCTTCACTGACCTGCTGGTTCGAGTCAGAGACGCTCCAACACCAGAATCTCTTCTCTCTCTCATCCCTTCCTCTCCCTCACCCAGGGGATTTCCTGTGCTGTCCTGGTCACTTCCGTTCTCGGTCTCCTCCAGTCGGTTCTGCAGAGGAGAGGACGGGCATGGGGAGGCCGAGTCCAGCGCTGAATCAGAGTCTCCGTCTTCCTCTTCATCCTCATCCTCTTCCTCCTCTTCACCGGCCACAGCCTCTGACCAGGCGTTAACAAAACGCTGCAGGCCGCTGACATGTTGAAGCACTTCCTCTAATTTGTGAACATCCCCTTCCTCCTCCTCGGTGTAGGGGACGTTGTCATAAAAACTAAGCCGGCTGTCGACCGAGCCTGAAGAGGCGCGACGCTGGCGTCTACTTTGGCGTCCCCGGAGGATCACTGAGTTTCCGTTATCATTCCCATTGTTAGCACGTGAACTCCCATCCTGCAGGGCTTTAGGGAAGGTTCCCGGCTTGTGGCCTTCTGGTAAATAGAAGAAGATCATGCCCTCCTCTTCCTCCTCCTCTTCTTCTTCTTCCACTTGTCTGCTATTGTCTTGAACACTGCAGTTGTTTCTGCGGTTCTGCTCATCAACTGTCATCCCGCTACTGGCTTGGCAGGGGATGGGTGGGGCGGATTTTGGCGGGGGTGTTGTCTGTTGATCTGAAGCTTGTTGGAGAATGCTGAAAGGATCAAAACCTTCCAAATACATTCCTCCTCTCTTACTGGAGCCGGCTGCTGTGCTGTGGCTGCGAGCTCGAGTCACTGGACTCGGTGTGCTCACTGCACTTCCACTACTGGCCTCAGACTGGCTGCTCCCGGTGCTCCCAGTGCTGCCGTTGCTGGTCTGAGTGGAGTAGGATACAGAGCGCTTCCTGTTAAGTGTCATAGTCTCCGTGGGATTGCGGTGATGATTGAGGTTCTGGTTGAGGTTGATGCTGGAGATGTCCACACAGTTGAGCCTGCGCAGTTTGTCATCATCCAGGCCCTCTTTGATGACGGGGCCGCTGATTTCTATTTTCCCTCCGCTGGTGCTCCCCTTCTTCTTTTTCTTGGAGGAGGTGCCGCTTCGAAGTCGTAGACTCTCCATCCTCTTCAGGAAGCTCTTAGCTCTTGAGCGAGTACTTTTGCCACTGCCATTTCCTCGGTCCAGACTTCCTCCTCGTCCTACCATCCCTGTCTTCACATCAAATGTGAACTGCCTGAATGTCTCCAGGGGTGAGGGAGGCAATCCATCAGACAAAGAGTCCTCATTAGGGCATCCCGACCCGCCTGTGCCCGAAGACGAACACATGCTAGCTACTGAGCTGGCACGGGTGGCACCAGCAGGTACAGCTTCATTTACCAGTGCGGCAGCATGGCTCTTCTCTTCTCCTCTTCCTCCACTCCCACTGCTATGGATGGAGCCCACTTCTGGCTGTTCACTGAGGTCCGTCAATACGCTTTCTGAACTATGGCCTTCACGCAGGACGAGCTTGCCTTTCTGAGATACTTGATCCTTGGGAAACTGGGCCTGGGCATCATCTGTATGCAGCGTAGAGAAAACCTCCAGCTCCTCCATGCGAGACCAGCGCTTGCTGTCCCTCTGAAAGGTCCAGCGGCCACTGATGGCGCAAGGCTCGTCCTCATCTGAGTCCTCACTCTGGATAGGGTGCGAAGGAGGGGACCAGGCAGAGAAAGAAATAGCAATGAGAAAAGGAAAAAAGAGCGGGAGGGAGAAAGAGAGAGGGGAATAGTTAGAGGTCATTGTGAACTTCTTTTCCAGCATTCTTCACCTTGATCCAGGAAACTTATTGGAGTAATGGAATTTCTTTCAGACTACATGAACTCTAATTATATACAAAGACTGTCAAACGGTTTCATAATACAAGACTGTTAACATAAAAAGAAATGAATCATTCTTTGTCGAAGAGCAAATCAAAAATTACATATATATAAATATACATGTCCGTCAGATAAAATGTTTCGCACATGCTTATCTTAGTCTGAGGTAAAGATATTCATGGTCAGGCTTTAAACATGCCTCACTCACTTCCTGATTACTTGGACGTTACCCCCCTTCAGTTTGGTTAATCTATGTCAGACCCTGAAGGGAGTTCAGGAAATTCCATTATGACCCCCATAGCTCTCAATGCAGCCAGCCAGACTGGGGTAACCCCCCCATCCACACAGACTTTATCTCCTCTGTCTGTACGTATACGCACAGTGTGAGACAGTGTGACTGGTACACTGCTGCAGTCAATTTTTATTATTTATCCAGAGATATCCACCCTCCCCTACAATCACAAGCGCATAAAACCAAACCACGGGGCACAATTTTACCATTTTTCCTCTCTTTTTAAAGCCACCTACCCATTATTGCATAATCTGAATTCACCAAAACATAAAAATTGACGAACTAAAGCTCTTTTACAAAATGAGCACCACTCACCGAATCAAAAAATGCATGGTGCCCTACTCCATATACAGGCATTATCAATCTTTTGTTTCGTTGTGAAAATATTATGTAATTTCAAATAGAAATTAACTGGAATTATTTAAACTCAATGATTCTGAAAAGGACAATAGATATTTTCGTGACATTTTTCTATACCAATGAGGCTTGTTCCTCCAGTTATGCAGGTTGGACTGTGAGATAATGGCACTACGCTATCTGCTGTGCATGTGAGAGCAGAGACAGATCCATTTGTCCACATTCTACAGATATCTTATCCCCAAACCATCAAAGGATTCACTGAACTAACTATATAATACGTACATTAAGGCAGACAGAAAGAGTGCAAAACAATGAACAAGAGGCAGAGGGACAGAGGTTTTTAAGAAAAGGTGAGGAGATCAGTGCATTCCTAAGTTTTCTGGGTGGGGTTTGGGGAGGGGGTTGTCGTCCTGTAGGTTATCTGCCACTTTGACTCCTCTGCTGACTCCTCAAATGAAAGGTGACACAGAAAGGGTCATCCTAATGAATACCAACGTACCTGGAACAAGCATGTCACTGTGTAGGCCTTAAGGCAATTTAGGGAATTGAGGTCAATTTAAATTGGAGAAACGTCCTGGAATTTCTAGTTTAGTTACAACACGGCCTACAGCTGGAACTTTAACAGAGTTATCCTACTTATGGAAAAGAGAAAACACTTTCCAAGACTTCTACTTCCACTAAAAACAAATGTTGGCACAGCTGGCATTTTTGGGGGTTACATTTCCCTACCACGACACACATACCATTAACATGCCATTGCAAAGGCCCGTACAAGCATGACCACAGATGCGAGAAGTATAATTGTTTGGTGAGTGACACAAAAGCAAGCATACAAACTCTTTTTGTGGAGAGCCAGAAGTATGAGGAAGTATTTGAGAGAGAAGGTGAGTATGCTTTAAGTGGGGGGAGGTCCAGGTGAATGCAACCCCTTCATTTAGACATTAAAGCTATCCTCCCTCCCCCAAGGGTCCTCACAGCCCAAGTGATATAGAAATAAACCCGACAGGTGCCTTCTCATTAAACAAGATGAGAGAAAACACAGATTTGCCCTCTGGCCAAGGGTGAACTGATGTTTGAGGTGAAGGAATTGTGCATAAGGAGATGTACAAAGGGGGATTTTCAGGAAGAAAGATAGTTCAAATGTGTGCACTTACTCTTTTTCTTTGTGGTGATATCTCCAGTCGCATTAGAGCGCACTTGTTGAGAGTGTTCAGTCTCCTGTAAACACACACACATTGATTGATTGGTTACATTGAAAATTGAGGGGGGCTTTAAATTTTGTAGCTTGCAGATTTTTGCTAAAACATGAATGGGGATGTTTGATGGTAGAAATAATGAAACAAGACCAAATAAAAAAAAAATGGAATGGAGAGAGAAAGCCAGAGAAGGAAAGGTGGAGTGCACCCAGTCTGGCTAATGAGCTGCTGAAGGATAATCCCTACATGAGTGGGAAGAGAATGAGAGCGAGACAGAAAGGGAGAGAGCGAGGAGAATGAAATCTGCTGGAGTGGCGACGAAAACTTGGGGAGGGGACAGAAAGCTTATCCCCCCAGCCACCTGGAGACGGGGAGCAAGGGAGGTGGTGGGGTCCACCCTCTGGAGAGCTCTTAGAGCATATCATGTAACAATGGAGAGATGAAGTGATGGGAACTGAGGGATAGTTGGGTTTGTGGGGAAGGGGGTAACGGCTGCCAAGAGAGGAGACACTGAGATGATAGCTTCCAGATGCATAGAGGAACACCTGCTGTGGTTTATTACTTAGAGTCGGAATTTGATGAAGGAGCTGACTCCATTAAAGAGCCATTAGGCCTCTCCTCATATGTTAATTAATATAACAAGTTGTCTACAGTGATACTAACTACTATTCAGCTCTTTTCATATGCACAAAACAATGGTTTATTGAAACTTCATACAAACAAAGCTTTGAAACTTTAAAAAGAAATACATACATTAAGGCGGATTGCTTAGCAACCAGCATTGAAAAGTAAGAGGAAGGACGATATAAAGACTGACAGAAGCTAATTAAATCCAGGGAAAGACAAAAATAACGAGAGAAAGGCAGGAGCATGGGGAGAGGAAAAGGTACAGTACGTGGTCCCATGGTGCTTATCGTATGACTCTTTTATCTTATCAGCAACTTTCCAAAGCATGCCTCCTTTTGAAGTCATGCCCTCATGGTTTCATTTGGGGCAAAGCAAGCGATAGCAAGGCGGAGGAAAGAGAAGAAGAATGGCATATATCTTCAAAAGAAGGACAGAAGAAAGATGAATGGTTTGGTGGGACTTGTAATCTCACCTGCAGAGAGCCTCGATGGCGTCCCGATCGAGGAAGTCGTGATCTCTGGTGACTGAAGAAATGTCAATGGGAAACAGGGCATCTGAAGGGAGAAGGAGAGTGACTCGATTTAGCGTGGGCATCTCCCTGCCACTGATTGGATCAGTGTTTTCAGATAAAACTAAAGATACCGCCCCTAGCCCCAGCCACAAACACAACCACCCACCCACCCAAACACCCACCTTCACCCCCCCCCCCCCCCCCCCCATTCAACCTTGATGAAAAGCTAAAAGAGGAAGTAGCGTCTTAGCCGACCAAACAAACACAGCTGCAGCTTTCAGACCGGGCAGGCAGGGGGGATATGGAGCACAGAGGGAGAGAACAGGGGACTGATTGAAGAATGACAATAGGTACTCCACTGCAGCTCAGGGTCCCACTTCCTTTTCTGCTGCTAGTTCTTTCTCTCTAGTCTACCTCAATGACAGGATCACTTCACCCGCTATTCACTGGCTTGGTAAAGACACATGGTTTAGATGCCTTATGCTGGCAGGAGTGCTCGGGGTGGATGGATAGACACATGTTTCGTGGAATGTGCTGACCCAACCCAAAATGTGAATCTTGCATCTAAACCCTAAGGGACAATGACAATAAGAAATTGCTGTTCGTGGCAGGCCAGCACCTTTAACCGACTGTCCTAAAGCAGGCCTATCAGTCTGCTTATCTTTAGTGGGGCAATAGTCCTGACAGCACAGACAATAGAGATTCTCCCATGGATATGAGAGAGGGAAACATGCGTACGACAATTCCTACTGGTGTGGAGTGACCAACCCACTAAGCTTTAAAGTCAGTGATTGACTGTGGTTTGCACATTTGTGTTGCTGCTCGTGTATGTAAGAAAGGCCTCATCACCTGTGCAGACACACAATGAATGTTCGACTCAAGTGGGAAACCTCTCACGGTTAAGTGGAAACACGCAATGACCTGTTGACAATGGTAGCTTGGACCTGCTGTCATCATGCTGTAATTACATAAAGGCAACTGGTATGCCCATGGTACGGTTAGAGTAGCTAAATGGAGTGTAAAGAATGTTTGATGTATTTTGGTGAGTGTGTATTTAGAAGTCAAGGGTCAGGCAAAGCATTCTTTGTCCACCATTTGTCATCCTATGAGTAAAGAAAACATGTTCTGGTCAGGTTTAATAGTCTAACCTTGGTCCCAAAGAGTAACTATACAGGTTACATTATAATCAAAGCACAGTTAATGTTTGGGGATAGAGTAGACTGGGCTGAGGTTTGCATGGGTTCTGGTGCTGAGAAAAAACAACCCTCCCCTCTTACCCCTCAGGAATGTATATGTGGTTTGTATGCATGCACGGGCACAAATGTTGGTGTTTTGTGTGCCTGGCAAAGGATATAATGAGGGTATGTGTACTGCACACTTTAGCAGAATGACTGCTACTGCCTTAATTACATGAAAAAGTGAAAAAGGGGTTATGTATTCATTTCACTTTAGTTTAAGTACAATTCAAGTAAATTATCCTTTTCTTATTATGTATTTACCTTACAAATGTCAGTGTTTCACTTCAGTAGAAGAACAATAGTTTATGTTGGTGTAATAATGATTCCTAGATTGTCAAACCAAAACCTAGTATCTGTTAAGCAGCTGCTTTGAGTGGGTTGTCGTTTCCTTACCTTCATAAAGCTGGGCGTACTGTGGGAACCCAGCAGCCCGGAGCCAGGTACAGGCCTCTTTGGCTTCAATCTCTACATAAAAAAAAAAGACAAGAACAGAAAAAAAAGCTTTGTTAGGAGTTTTGGAAGACTCTTCAACCCAACAAAATGGAAAACAAATCAAGCACACCCCAGCCAAAGGCATGTAATGACACGAATGATATACATAAATGTAC
Source organism: Chelon labrosus (assembly GCF_963514085.1). Classification (NCBI taxonomy): domain Eukaryota; kingdom Metazoa; phylum Chordata; class Actinopteri; order Mugiliformes; family Mugilidae; genus Chelon; species Chelon labrosus. The sequence continues at coordinate 20,343,856 of NC_140338.1, read as the reverse complement.
TTGTTCTCATTGATGAGAAGGGTTTTTATTAAGTGTGATTGAAATATAAATATAAGACAAAGCTGAAGCATGTTGCCAGCTTATCAAATGTGAACTGCTTGACCTTATTAGCTATCTCACACTGGGCCACTCTGGGAGAGAGGCTGTTACATACTCCGCGAGAAGCAAATAATTTGTTCTCGCAGCCCTCGTTTGGGAGTTCTCGCAGCCCTTTCTCAACACATTGACCGGGCAGAACTTTTTTCTCGTGTGTGGTGTCTGGCAACTATTCTGTGATTGGTCAGAAACTGGAAGCAGGTGTGGCTGATGTGGATAAGCGGAAATGCTAGTGGCCATTCTCATTCTGTGAGCTCCCAGATGCTAATATTTGATGCTAATCTCTCCTGGGTAGAGATTGGCATACTGTATGTGGGTGCATGATGAATGAACAGTGTGATCTGACGGACAAGGTCGTCAAAATGACTGGCCGACATCCGAGGCTCACCTCGAGAACTAGAACTACACTACACTAGTGTGTAACAAGCTTAAAGCTAAAACTCAAAGCATTATTCGTGCAAATTGTGTTAAGGTGTGTGCCACTTAAGCTCCTTAGCCAGGTAAAGCAGTGATTTTCTTTGTTCAAACACACATCTTCAACAGAAAATTTCACCCGTATGACACGACTATTACCAAAGACATGCACACGGTATGTCACTGTGAGTTTTAATGGTCTGTTCAGCTCATTGTGCTAATATTTAAGATTCAAGGAACCTCTGTTGGTCAAGACGCTTGTGGGAAAGGGTGCTTTACATTTACATCAGTACCTTTACTACTCCCTGTAAACACAATGTGTGACATTTGGGCTTGTTAAGCTAAAAGTTCACAGTGTGTAAGAGGAGCCATGAGCATGTCTCCCAATTATCTGTGAAAGCCTTTTAGATGACCTACGCCAAATGGCTGCCCACGCACCAACACCCTCGACTACTTCATTACCCCCACAGCCAGCAGTCTGTAGATAGGAGACAGACCAGCGTCTTAAGGAACTGACTTTACAATGCCCTCTTTAGTGGACTGACAACAAGTACAAATGTAGCACAACCTTGAGAAAAAACTGTAAACAAAACCAGTGGGACAAAGGCAGGAAAAGACACCGATGGATGAAAGTGACAACATATAGAGCGACTCTAAAACATGAAGGTAAGATTCTTGGGAAAGCAAGACGTGTACAAGATGTCGTAACTTCTAGGAGGTGCAGTCAAACGTTTCTATTTCATGCTCGCATGTGTGTTACAGTTTAAATACGTGTGCTATGTTTGGCTGAGCGTGGCTGGATTAATCGGAACCACCAGTGAAGCAATGGGTAATTTAGTGTAGGTTATCTTCCAATCACCATTTAAGTGGTTCCACCTCATTTCAAAGCTAAATTACACCAATTGTTAAATTTTTTTTGTGTACAAGCTCAAGGACATAAAAGGAGAACAGACTTCATTTTTGGGAATAACAGAGAGATAAAATAATTTCAAGTGAGACATTAACAACTCAGAAATTATTATTTTTTTGTATGGACATAAGAAGGGTGACCATTAAACACTGTCACACAGAAAGAAAGAGAGGTCAAGAAGATTACTGCTGTGAAGGGTCTGGGCTACACCAACATTTACATACCAACAACAAGCCTAGACGGCAGACGAACCTACTAACAACAAGGTGTGACACGACCAAGACAGGGTCTCCCCTCTGCCACTGCAGGGGCCGGCAGCTCCAGAAGCTACCGGCGTGACACCGGCATCCCCCAAAGTGTCAAATATCACATTAACAACCATGCTTTACCAAGATTTGATTTGCCAATAAGCTCTGCTTTTCCATGGGGACGTTAAATGGCCGTCTCTATAAAAGAGTGTGTTTTAGTGTGTGTGTGTGTGTTTAGACTAGTATTTTTGGAGTGCAGTGAACCCAGAGGAACTTAGAAACCAAAGGATAATTATACCAGCATTCTTGAAAGTACTGCATCGTACGGCTAGAGATTCTTGTGCTCGCTTGTGTATCAACGTGTGTGTGTGTGTGCACAAGCAGGTCTGTGTGTGTTTGCAGAGAGCAACCTCATGTTTAAAGACAAACCACTCAAAAGACAGTAAAGCTATTGAAATGCAAATCAGACATACAAACACATGGTTAGCTTTCCACCCCCAAAGCCCAGAAAAAGAGCTATGCGATCCAATATGTGCCTTTGGTGGGTAGCTCTCCAGAGACACACCCCATTTGCCTAGAATGTGTGTCAAATCTACTTTACAGTGACATAATGTGAACTTAGTGCGCTGGGGAAACTAAATAGTGAACGGCATTCACCACGCAGTTGGATCAAACTGAATATTATCTGTCACAGCACCACACTGTGTCTTTCTTCATTGGGAGAGTGAAGCAAGGATATTTTGCTGTCTTTTGTTTGGCTGCAGGAAGTGGACAGGGGCATGGGGCATCTGGCACAAACAACTTAACAATAGAGCTGTGCACACATACATTCATGTACATCTGGAATAAAGAAAAAAAACTTCAACAAAGCAACACATGGAATTTACAAGAATAACCAAGGCGCTGGGGTCATAAAAACGTCAACTACAACACCGCTCCCAATCCTTTACATTTTGGTTTGCTTTGATAACTTGAGATTCAGGGGTGTATTTAACTTTTTTTTTTTTCTTTCCCTCCACTGTCCGCCCCAGTCCTCGCCAGGGAACTACCTCACTTCCTCTTCCTGCTTCCCTCACAGGAAGAGAGCCAAGCGGCGCTGCAGTGGCCACTGACCACTTGGCTGGGAGGCCCTGCCTTCATTTGTTCCTGGCCAGATAATAGGCAGCGAGGCAGCCAAGACAAACACAAGCTCCGGTGATTGTGTGTACTTACCAAACGTCCTCACGGTTAAAGGCAGCTACAAAGCCACGCTGGACAAATGTCTTACGGCACGCACTTAGACAGCCACCAAGGTTAATCGCTTGGTTAACCTCAAGTAGAAAAGTGAGTTTCTTCACCTTGATAATGATGGCGCTATTTGCTTTACTCTATGTACATCACGCTGGACGAAGTACAGCAGATAACATGTAAATACTACGTGGCCTACTAGACCTTTTATACTATAGATGACTGACTCAACATTTCATTTGGTAAAAGGTAACTTGTGAAGAAGCGCATTCAGGAGGCACTCCTTTTAAAGCATTCCTTATTTTTGTTGTACTTGTGCAATGACAATAAAGACATTTTATTCTATTCTATTTTTATGTTTACATGCAAGAGCCATAAATGTAGTGCGCAATGACTCTGTCAGTCCTTTACCGCAAGGGCAATAAACTGCTAGAGCAACAAGGTATGAATAGCAGATCATTTCGAAACTGCAAATGATAACCAAACTACTGCTATTCACCTGCTTGATGATACTTGGTCTTCTTGTCTTGGAGACAGATTAACAAGCATTTGGACAGATTCATAAATCAAGAACTCCAGAAGTTCTGGTCCTGCAGACCGAGACACAGAGTGGCAGAGAGACTTACATATTATTGTGATAAATTCTGTCACATTTAGCCTCGTTCTAATCTAAATTTGTTACTTTGTGGTCAGAGCCTCTCAGGTGAAATTAAATTTAGCCAGTTCTATGTGAATTAGCAAAAACAACACAGTGAGACACACTCCTTCTCAGTGGAGAAGAAAGATGAGTGTGATCATCTGCATATAACATCACTAATAAGAACCATATAGATCATAAAAAGCCAGTAAGCAGCGACTTGGCGTGAAGCGTCACCCATTGCCAGCCACATCAACTTCTAAAATGATCCATCAGGGTCTACTCTCACCTTCATCTCCTACGCTCTTGCTGCTTATTCAACTCGGCTTGCCACTTTTCTTCTCTCCCTTCCGGCGGCAGGAAATTCTCACAATTGCCGGCCACGGTTTCCCTCCATCGCAGGAGGTAACGGGGCCTGGCTAGGCCGAGTCTGAATGCTCCAGTGGGAGTTTGTCAGCAGCTAGCAAACAAAGGATGCTTCTCCCCACCTCAAAGGCTCTGCTATAGCAAACTGGAGGCCAAGAGTTTGAATACAGTTATCTCTGACGTTGGGTCTTTGAAGCTGGGAGATTGAGAAGAATGCTTGACTAACAACTGTTGTGAATTGAGGCGTCTTATCTGGAATTACGCGATCATTGCTAGGTCTGAGAGTGCAGACCGTAAAAACAACCCAGAAGGCAGTCATATGGTTCTTATCAATTCCAAGTCGGAATGGGTCGTTCTGAAGGAGGTGCAAAGTGGGTCTCGACAGGTGATATGATGAACCAGGCCAGGATCTGTGTCCCGGCTGTAATCTACAACAAGCAAAGCCAGGAGCCTGAAAGCCGCCAGTTTATGTCCTTCACCTCAGCAGCTACAAGGACAAATTTGTGGTGTGTTCATGAACTTGCAGAATGTTTGTCTGGATGTTCACAATTTCACTCTCAACTTGTGTCGGTATAAAAACTCCAAGAACAACATGAGATTTTTTTAGTGTGACCGATTTAAAATCCCTCCAGGGTAGCAGTACTGGAATGCAAAGATGTACGATAACAGATTTGGTACAGATGGGTATCATGTGTTGTGATTCCAGTGCAGAGACAGCTGGTGCACACAGAGAGGGTCTGGCTGTTAGCAAAGTGATACGGTGCCAGGAATACCACCATCTGGCAGACCTCAAGCTACAGCGCGTTGACACACACATATACAAAAGAATAATGAAGTTACTACCATGATCCATTCCAGTTATCTACCACCAGCTGGCGCAGGCACGTATCCACCGACACATACACATGCAAACACACAGCTGGCCCAGATGGATCATCGCGGCGCTGACCCCAAAGGCCCCTGTGCCCTGTGACGACAGATTTATGCTCACACAGAGGGTCCTGGCTCTGGATCAGGTGACCAGGAATATTCAAAGCCTCTGAGAAGCTTTCCACAGCCTACCTGCCGAGTCGCCCCCTGACAGCAATCCATTAACAAACAGGTCCCAGGAGAACCCGGGACCTTCAGCACGAGGGATGTGAGCGCAAAAACGAACACATGCATCTCTTCACAGGACACGATGAAACCACCTGGATGTAAATCTTTCAGATAAGGCTACAGTTCACTTCCTGTTCCAGAGTAAGTGCAGAGGAGGCATGTTTTCTTCATTTGTTGTATTCACATTAAAACCACAACCACTCATTAAACTGCTAAACGTTCTCCTCCCAGCTATAAATAAAAGAAATAAAATGTGGCTCCTATTATTTCTGTTGCTGGATCACTCTATTATTTCTATGAGTCGGTTATTAAGTGTGTGTGGAAGTGTAGTGTCAGGTTAGTGGTTACACAGAGTACTGTCCATTCACCTTGCATCATGATAACTGGCGGTGTGTGTGTCTATGAGCACGTTCTTAATGGCTTTATGGCTCAACTGAACTCCACTGTTCTCCTATCTGCTCCAGAGCTGAGGTAGCTGATAAGGAGCCATGCGCTGGAACACACTATTATAACGTTTGAGACAAAGGGCCAAAGCCCACAAATCATGTTGAGTCTGCCAGGACAAAACTGAAAACAGGATTTTACAGAGCCACAACACATCCCCTAAAATTCTCCCAAAAGGTCGGCAGTGAGGCAAAAGGCGCAGGCAGTTAAGCAAACTGGAGGCACCGAGATGGCAGAAGTGTCGCTGACTGGTACTATAGCTTCGGATAATCTCTGAAAATACACCCAATACGATTTAGGATAAGCATTCTTTTTCACGACCCTGTTTCCTCACACGGATCAAAGATTTCATTTAATCCAGCTCTAGCCTTCCAGGGTGCGCAGGTCTGCCAGAAGTTTCTCTGAGCTGTGCGCGTAAAAGTGGAGACCTTGGGAAAGATTTTTTGAATAGTGTGAGAAGCGGTCCTCAAAGTGCGTTTAGGGAAAAGGGAAGTTCAGGGAAAAGTTATGCTGTTTGTAAATAAAACCCAGGGATATTTACTGAATTGTGAACAGGAGGGGTTACCCGGAGTTATGCGCCAAGCGGAGAGATTTCTTATCTGACAGCCCGCAGCGCTGTGCCTTAAAGACAACTTAAAGAATGTTTACCGTGAAAGTAAAATTCAAGCTAAGGTTAACAACCTTAAAACTAAAAATTACTTTGGATAAGCACATTGTCTGCTACTGGTTATCAAAACCAGCATCTCTTGATAAAGAGGATTCCGCTTGAATGTATGGACACATTTTAATATAACTGGGAACCACACAAAACAGTTCAAACAGTTGTGGTATGCTGGCATGGATGTATGTATGGGACTTACGTGTTAATATCATCTCTTAATGTCTCGGTCGCGACCAGCTTCAGCATAAACCCAAACTCTGGCTGCGCCTCGGCAGGCAACGACTTTCCAGTCAGGTCTACTCCACCGTTAGAACGAAGTCCGCATGATAAATCCAGTAAAGAGAAAACTCAAACTACACAACCGGCTGCAAATGTCCTCTGACCGTGGCGCAAGTCAGTAAATCCATGGCTCTTATTTGATAAAGCTGAGACAGACAGAATCCCACAATCTTCAAATCCTTCCAACGCCGTGTGTCCCTGAATGAAGCAGGAATGTGAATGGAGAGCAGAGTGATTCAAGCTTTAGGAATGGGCAACTCTGCCGTGGCTCCACCCCCACCCACTCTGCTGCTCCCCACCTGATAAGGAGCTGGGAGACACTCACTCAGAGACCAGCCTCAACAGATCGTAATAGATAGATGTATTATTTTAAACAATGATTACATCTATCATATTAATGCGCCTCAATGCGCACTAGTCATTACATCTAAGCTGCTGGGCTCTCAGATCCACGTGGCAGCGTCTGTGGATGGCGTTTGTCTCCCTTTTGATAATTTCATTTTCTGAGTTTAGTTTACCGATATAAAATCGAAAGTGATTAATTGCGGCTCCCCGGGATCTCTTCTGTGCTCGGAGCTGCCTGAGCCTCTACCACTCCCCTATAAGCAGCAATTGACATGTAGGTTGGTAGCCAGTTTGCATATCATTAGAAACTAGAGGAGACAACTGTGAGACGCTCTTTTGTGGCGGGAGATTAGTTTGAAAAGCGCAAGTGGTGCCGTGAAAAGAAAACTGTAGCAGGTATGGTAATGCCTTTGCCCCTGCCCTTGTCCATGGCGCGCCTGGCGCACGTACACCACGCTCAGACTGAATGCAAACAACCGATTTAGATCGTTGGATAAATATTAGACAATATTAGTCGTGTTGTTTTAAAGCAAACTGTCCAAATGGTCCACCATTTTTTTATTTTTTTTTCGTCATAGTCTCTTCTATCTGGACTTCTCATCCAGAGCTTTCCAAGAACAATTAAGAGGCCAGTCGGCTCTGTGTTATTGCCATGGTAACAAGCAGTGCTGAGGTGGTGCAAAGAGGGGGAAGCCAGACGAGTCACCATGTGGCAGGGAAATACATGTAATCCAAAGCTTTGGACTGCCAGAAGGGAAAGGATGATGCAGAAAATCCTGGCTAACTGTGCGGCCCGCTGTTGGCTGCCATACCAGCCTCAGCTGACGGTGGAGTCAACCCAGTGATTCAACCCAGAGAAACCCTGCCAGCTATTAAAGTGAGCATGCCACATGTACAGTAGGTCTTCAAAACACAGGTGTTACTCATATGTAGTCTATGCCTAAAAGGCACATGTGTTCATTTCAGGTTCTGGGAGTCATTTAAAATTTTTGCTAAACATCTTCTGCAGCATACGGAACATTTTTATTCTTCTCCTTCTTCTTCTTCTTTTTTAATATACCTTCAACTTAGATCCTCATTTAATGTCTTTGCAGGGTCCTAGACTCTCTATAATAATTAATAATTATGACTTTTGGCAGCTATATTTCATATATATATCATTGAATAGATTGAATGTTTTAGATGTTCACTACAGAAAGTGAAGCATAACCTCTGTTGGAGTCTCTGAACTCTCAGGTGTAATTTGACACATAGCTGTGACAGAAATCAGTTTGGAGTTTTCTTAGTCTTGTGTTAAGGATGAACAGGAGACTTCTTTAAAGGCTGATTAACTCCATGAACATACCTTCATAGACACACTGTACATTTCTTTCTTTGCTGACTTTTTGGCAAACAAAAGAAATGTAAGACCAGACTTTCAGGGATCATATGCTTTTCATGCAATTTCTAAGTATAGTAATCCATGTCTGAAGGGAACGCTGTTCCTTTTCTGATGATTATTTATATACCTGCCACATCAGGTCTGTGAAAACCATAAATATGTTAAGCAAAGTCAACAAAGCACAAGGACCCACACGAATAGTTGGTGCAACATGATTCAGATGAGGAAATATATGACCAAAGACTAGGTAAACATTACTAAGACTATGATATTCAATAGCAGCTTCCCATGTGATCAGTATTTAATGCTATAGACACATCCTGTACTATTCAAAAAGTAAGGTGTGTTCTGCTCTTGGTTTCTTCCCATTAAGAGGAAGTTTTTCCATGCCACCATGCTTGGCCTTAGGCTTTTGGTACTGTTCAGCGCCTTGATGAGACAGTCAACACAATTTTTGTATTGATATATATTGAAATGTGCTAGAGCACAAGCATGAAAATTATGGATATAAATCAGAACCACCAATGGCGCATAAATATCTATATAACCAGAGGGAGGGAAAAGATAATTATGGTGTGTTGCATGAGAGAGAGAAAGAGAGGGAGACAGGTTGGGAAAGGATAGAGGGAGAGAAAGCAAAGGGAAGGAGGAGAGATGAAGAGAGATTACCAAACAGGGCCAAATCCCCGCACCGCAAAACCCCGACCACCCAGAGGCTGCACCGAAAACCCCGACCCAAAGCGGTCTACTGAGATGGGTCAGCAATCCTGTACGGGGATGAGGGAGGTCATGCTCCTGAGTTGTTTCGTGGCAGTAAATACACGATAATGCCAGTGAATGTTGATGAATGTGTGTGGTAAAGATTGAAAGATCAGACAAACAGACTGCCGCTGCTGCCAGTTGCTCTGGGGCAAATGAGTGTGTCTCTTTAGTGTCTACAATTTTCACTCATCAAAGCTCATCAGACTCAGGCGCTTGTTTGGCTTATGATTCAGATACAGATCAAATACACTCAAGTATAATAAGGGCTTTGGACAAAAGAAAGGAAATGAGGAGATATAGCGGCGTTACAGTCGACAGACACAAGGGATTAGAGCCGGCATCCTTGGAAAAGAAATAAAAATAAATACTTTACCTTCAAGGCGTGGGAGTACTGGTGGATCTTTTGTGTCATAGTAACTTTTACTCATGTCTCGATTGGTTCTAAATGGTTACGTCTATGTACAAATTTAAAAAAATCCCCATGTGTATCAACCAAACAAAACGCAGGCATTTGATTTTAATAAAAATGCCCTTGTGGCTGCTGGATTGTTAGGTGAAGCTACTGTTGTAGGTTGTAAAGTTTACAGTGTCACCTCTGACCCCGAGACACATAGGGAGGGGCTGAAAGAGGAAAACAAAGCAAATGAGCATCAGATATGATAAAGTAATGTCAACAAAAAAAGACTTTAATGAGACAGAGATAGGCAGGAATGCAGTGAAAATGACGACTAAATGATGGTGGCGGCTAAAACGCAGAAGGGCATAAACGGCAAAAGTGAGAATGAAGATGAAAGGTTTCCTCAGACACAGAGACCCTTCCTCTGGGCTAGCCTTGGGGTTTACGCTCCCTTCTTTTGCCATTCCTAACCCCAAACAGCGGGGCCAAGAGAGGGTCAGCTGACGGACGCGTCAGTCCAACACACACACAAACACCCAAGGCCACGTCAACAAAGACTCACAAAAGAGATAACCAAATTATGGGGCTGCAAAGGTCTCTGCGACCCTCCTGGAATAAAGATAGCGAGATGTTAAGTTTATGGACGTAAATATCTTTACTTTCACTGATTTTCTTTTAGCAAGGCAGCAGTACACTGTTAATTTGGATCTGAGCAACTGCTGCTTAAACCTTAACTCTAATCCTCCAAAGACAAGTGTGTGTCTTCTGCTTTTCACTGATGTTGTAATAAATTGAACTGCTATCTCTCTGTGTGTGTGTGAGAGAGAGAGAGACAGACAGAGAGTCAGGGTGGATAATCTTTTCATAACAGGAATCTCCAGAAATAGCTCATCCATAGTCTTGGGGATCAGCCCAATAAGACACTGATTAGAGAGAGAGAAAGAGAGCGAGCGAGCATATGCTCCCGTACACACAATGGTGAGGAGGAAGTGTAAGGAGACAGAGGCTTGGACCAGCACTCACACAAACACACGCACAAACAAAGGAAGTGTGAAGCAGACAGTGGACCAAATGCCTCGCCGCTAGCCTCTCCATGCTTTGATGAACTGACCACGGATCACAATAGAGGCGGGAGGCTGACACACACTTACACAAACAATGGATCCGCGTTTTACTACCTACTAATAATATGTATTTTTAATCCAGAGGGTACATTAAAAACACTTTATGGTGGATTGTCGGAGGTTTACACCACAGTAGTTAGAGCGTATTTAGGTTATGGCAGAAGAACAAAAGCTAAAGCAGGAAAAATAAACTTTAGAGGGGGAGCTGCCGAAGATTGCAAAGGCATAATGGGTCTTTAAGTAGTGTGTGAGGTTCTGTGCGCACGTCTACTTGTATACATATACGCGCACACATTATTTAAAAGAGATTTTAAAAAGTGCTGTGTTAATGGCCTTTAAAAAAAACCTCACCATAACGTTTTTCCTCATTAAACACATATTTATAGCGTAATGCGCTATAAATATGTGTTTAATGCTAAAGTTGTATGTGCATGAATTCACTACATAGCAGACACATATATTCAGTTCCTCAATGTAATTTTCCATGATCAGAAACTCTTGTATTTATAAGTTACAAAACACTGTTCCAGGCCTTCGGCTAAATGTGGACTAGCAATAAGCTTAAAAAATTGTAAGATTTTCAAGTCTTAACAAATCTACTTGGTTCCTAGTATCCAAAACTGAAGGTACTTGCACATTAAGATTATATACCCTGACCAGCCACAACATTAAAACCACTTAAATGATAAGTAAATAACATTGACCATCTTGTGGTAATCTAATGTTCTGCTGGGAAACCTTTGGACCTGGCATTCATGTGGATGTTACTTAGACATGTACCAGCCCCCTAGACCAGACCAGGCACCCCCACCCCGTAGCAATGACACTCCTTGATGGCAGCAGCCATCCCCAGCAGGATGCAGCCTGACACGGGCACACACACAAAAACAGTTTAGGAACAACTCAGAAAACATGAAGAACAGCTAAGGTGTTGACCTGGCCTCCAAATTCACTAGATCCTAAACTGATCATGCATCTGTGGGATGATCTACAGAGGCCCCTCCCCTCAACCCATAGGACCCGAAGACCCCCACTAACAACATTCTGTTGCCAGACACCACAGGACACCCTCAGAAGACCCATGTCCATTCTCTGATGAGTCACAACTGTTTTGGAGGCACAAGGGAGACCTACACAATATTAGGCAGGTGGTCATAATTTTCTGGAATCTCGCACATGAAAATCAGGAGAAAATGCAGTCGTCAAGCAGTAAGGACGTGTTTGTGGTTCTCTCACTTTGTGAAGGTAAAAATATTGAGTCCATCCAATCCTGAGACGATGTTGCTACTAATAATGGATCCACACAATCCACTTGACTGTGAACACCACCAGGCAGTATGCGTCATTTAGGGACATGTAGAAGAGATTCGGATGAAAACGTCTGCATATATGGGGACATTCAGAGAAAAGAGTCAAACCTGTTGCAAAAACTTCAGTGATACAAATGTGTGACAATTTTTCACGATAAATATAGACTTGGTGCATAAACTCCCTCTTGAATCCAGGTCCGAGGTTGAATTTGTGCCCTAATTTATCTAAAGACACTCAAGTGTGTATTACGACTTGAAACACGGGTTATGAACAGATTGGAATTAAAGACAATGTGAAATATATCGTTATCATTCCTAATATCAGTCTGACTGCTCAGAAGTGTCCAACACTGTCAAACACATTAACAACAGCTGGGTCACATTTCCTTTACTAACACTGGAAGTGACTGGAGCCATTACTGCCTTGAGTTAGCTGAGAAGTTATTGTTGTTGTTTTTTTGTTTTTTTTAACTCAGCTGTCTGTAAATCCTGCTTTGGGCACCGCTGACATCTTAAAGGAGTTAAATCACTGTTTCCCTGAAAAACACTACCATATGTGGTTTCTACTCAACCTTGGCTTGTAGACAATGGCAGAGAGATTTCCCGGCCAACTCTAATGTGTAAATGAGCAAGGATACGCACATCTTTTAGTTTATACACCGCTGTACTGTCTGTCTGTCAGATATTATAGATTTCATCCACAAAATAAACCCACTGTACACCAGCTGTATGGGCTAAATGTATTGTAGCAGACAAATACTCACAGATACTAAACGTCTACAGTATTCTTACGAAGTCTAACTATGCTCTCTAGTGTCCTGATCAAGAGGAAGATGCTTGTAGAGGAGCACAGATACAGGCACAGAGCTCCAGATTATTGCTCATACTTTTGTTATTAGTCAAGCTAGGGGAAAGCAGGAGCAGTGATAGTTTAGAGGTAGTAGTGGTAGAGCTAAGAGATGCAGAAAAAAATTATAGAAAAACAAGTTGGCACTGTTATCAGTGTTATTTATTCTGTAACATTTAAAGAGTTGTTTAAAATAATTTAAAATAAGATGACACCTCTACTTAAAGTTTCTGAGGAAATTGCGGTAGTTTTTCTTCAAACACTTTGGTTGATTGTGTCTTTAATCTCATGACTAGGACAGGAAAACAATGTTTTATATCAAAGTAGCAGTGGTTGCTGGTCCGTAGTGAATGAAGCATTCTGGTTTGATTTATTTCTAAAGGCTCTAAGACGACTGGAGGAATAAGTATAAAGAGTTACTGTGTGTGTGTGTGTGTGTGTGTGTGTGTGGGTGTGTGTGTGTGTGTGTGACCACATTCTCTAAGAATTACAAGAGGCGGAGGTCTGCCTGGGAAACCAACATGAATACTTGGGGAGGGGTTAATGATGCCAACCATATGGCTGTGAAATGAAGACGCATTCTCTGAGCTGCGCCGCAATGCCTGGAAGTTTCCAGAGTTCCTCTTCCAAACTGAGAGAAGTACAATAATTACCCTTTTGGATTAACATGTGTTCCATGCCGCCTTACTTTCCAAACGGAACACACTGGAGGCAAAATAATCCAAATAAGTCTTTTATGGCTATTTAACTTTTATTTCCACAGACTATAAATAAAAGGGGGCCATGGTTTTGATTTTGAGATTCGAAAATGGCTTAAATAGCAGTTGGTTTGTCTTAAAGAGTACAGTTCACACATCTTGCCCTTATGTAGCTAATGTATTTAAGTCTTTGAGATCGTCCCTGCTACAATGTCCATGTGGACTCCCTTTAAAGCAAAGACAGTCATTCTGGTGCGCAACAAAAATGTAGCGACATGGGGCTGTTGATACTGACTGACATCTTGATGAATTGTTCTGGATAATGGCCGAGTTGGCACATACTCGGAGGAGCAGGCATGAGTGTCAAACGTACGCCAAATAACTTTCAGCAGCCGTGAATCACGGGGGCCACAGAGTGCATGATTTAAGCTGCAATGAGACTGAAATGAGCCCCGCAGCTACATTTGTGGAAGTTTAAGTGTGACCGAGTGAAAACAAGGTGTGACTGGGTGGATGTCTGATATGAAAAGAAGATGAAAAAATATGACATCATGGTGAAAAGATTGATACAAGTTTGTTTGTATGAACACATGCCTGTTTTCTGCATGAGTGGTATGTTTTTATCTTTTGAAGACATCACTGTGCCCCTCCATGAGTTTGGACTGACGTGTCCAAAAACACATTTGACAATAGAAAGTGCAGAACTTCAATTTTCTTTCCCGTCTTGCAAAAATTATAAAAACCAAATTCCAAAGTGACGTATATCCATTCTCTCTCTCTCTGTCTGTCTTTCTCTCTCCATTACCAGCCGGAGAGTAACACAGGAAGTTGATGCTTTTGTCTTTTCTGCCTCGACCTGTGAACTCCTTTGAACCCCGACCTCTAGTGATTCACGTGACAAACCATGCAGACATCAAGGCTGTCACGACAAACACAAACCAGGTTCAGCCAGGAGATTATCACTGATCCGGAGGCTCCTTTAGCCAAAGTGCACAGAGCAGGTTTAAATTTCAGAACGATTTCTGTAAGCCAGTAGCAACTTACTGCTCGGTGCGTCGTTTTCTGGAGATAAGACGAGTGAAAGTGGTGCTCCAGATCACAGACAGATGAGACAAAGGACAGATAAGGGCCTGAAATCCATTTCTCATTTTTCCTCTAATATAGAAAACGTTATTTTATGAGACTAATATGATTACATTACTAGCACTGGACTTTGATGTTGGATGTTAATGACTGCAGGATCAAACAAGATACATTTAATAAATGTGGCTGACACAAATTTATATTTCTTAACAATTCCTTTATCTGACAGAAATACTGCTGTTATGTTTATTGTGCCGACTACTATTTACTGCCTTGGTGTGTTAGGACAAGACAAAGCTACAGCCTTGGGGTTGGAATATGAAGCCAATGGGGAAATGTCAAAAACTGCAGTTCCTTGAGTGGCCACTTCAGGCTGGCTCCAGACACAAGTCAGTCTCCACAGACCTCCATGTTAAAATGCCCAGACAAAGACATGTTCACAACCTGATCCACACAGTCTTCACCCCTTTGTCCATTTTTGAATCAGCTGTGAGTTAGTCGCAGTCAGACACAGTCAAGATGGCGATGGTAGACTGAGCTTCAAACCACTCTTTAGGATCTTGTGTTTGACGTCACAGAGGTTTTGTCTACGTTTATATACAATCCATGAGCAAGACCAAGCTAACTATGTTACATGCCACGAGTACAAACAAAGATCATCTTGAAATGTGCATATTAACAAAAATTCCATAGTGCTGCCATATGTTGTTGTGGTTGTCATTGTTTGTCTTCTCTTCCTCCTGGTAAAATACTTGAGATTAAAGGGCTCTATTTCTTATATCTCATTTTGCTTTGTGTGCAAGTATGTTTTTCCTCTTCAGCTCTGGGCTGCCAAATAACAGCAGGAAGGCAGAGATCAGCCAGTGGTTATTAACTCATTCTTCACGTGACAGCCTTGACCTACTAAACTATGGTTGGACACAAGATTTCCCAGACAAATGCCTTGCACATGCAAGAATTAAAGAAGTTTGGGAAGAAATGTGTAGGTGTGCACCTGTGCAAATTGAGCTGCATGCTCGACATATTTTTCCGGTAGCCTTCTGTAAGCATTGACTGACAAAGAAGGCTTTTAATATGATTAAGAAGGGCCTTAGTTTAGGTGGGGGAAATCTAAATGCTTGTTTTTATGCATAGCTGACCCAAATCCAGCACACAGGAATCTGAGGAATCTGGTATATTAAGCTAAATACAAATAAACAGGAGGAAGTTGATGTATGCGTTGAAAGAGAAGGAAGCATCCCTGTAGATATGCAGACATACGTGTTATAAATGGACTGTGACCAGTTTGTCTGAAGAAAATAAGATGAAGAATAGTATTGTAATATTTTTGTAAATGTATTACGTTTCGTTGGGTCTGCAGTTATCATTGTGTTCCCTTCTTAAACATTAATCCGTACATCAGATGTTATATAGGTATAAATGTCTATGGTTCATTTTCTGTAGTCTCTTAGATACATTTCAACACTTTATGTGATTAACCTTAGAGCTCTATGCCCTCATTCACCCTCTTTCTCTCTCGTTCCTACACATAGACACAGTTAGTTTATTTACTCTGGGAGCTAATGGACAGCACTGCTGTGTTTGAGAGTGAGGGCACTGGGTGAAGAACAGGAGCCACAGTCAGACCCGTGACTCCCCCCTGATCCCTCTGCTCCTCATTGGTCCCAGGAGGATGATAGCTCAACTCCTGAGTACGGAGGGAGACTAATACCATGCAGCTGGAGGTTGGCAGCAGCGGCAGAGCCTCCATATGACCAACAGATTGGGTTTTGGCTCTCATCGCTGACCTTCCTCTTTTCACGCAGTGCCCCCATTTCCCCTCGGACGAAGGAACGTGAGTGGACAGGAAACTTGAGACAAGGATACTGGAGAAATGCTCTGAATACATTTTCAACATAAATACATATAAACATAATAAACGACCGCCATAATGTAATGTTTTTTTTTATAATTCACTTTTTATTGCTTTTCTTTTTAACAGAACACAAGCAAACACTCGACCAATGCCAGGAGACAAAGAACAAAAACATGATTCCAGGCATACATTAGACAAGTCAAAGACCACACCAACAACAACCACAATAATAATAATAATAATAATAATAATAATAATAATAATGGAAAAAAAAAAAAAAAAAAAAAAAAAAAAAAAAAAAAAAAAAAAAAAAAAAAAAAAAAAAAAGGAGATATTACTCACAGAGACATCACAGAGACATCATATATGGATCCCATATTTTCCTGCATTCTTCCTCCCTATTATTTAGCCTAGAAATTAAAGCTTCATAGCTGGCTATTTTGGTCATTTCTCCCACCCACTCATTAAATGGGACCTCATTTTTTGACTTCCAGTGCCTTAGAACAATCCTAGATCCCGTAGTAAGGGCCAATCTACACCAGAGAATTTGTTGAGATGATAACTCCACTCCCTCTGGTATTATGCCCAAAATGCATAAGGCAGGACTCGGTATTATCTCCATCCTTAATGCTTCACTGATGCATGAAGTTATTTTTCCCCAGAAATTTTGTGTCAATTCACATTCATACAACATATGTAACAGTGTTCCCCTACTTCTCTCACATCTCCAACAACTCTCTGATTCACAGAGCTTTAGTCTTGCCATCTTGCAAGGAGTCCAATAAACCCTATGTATAATTTTATATCTAATTAAGCGTGTCTGCATCTCTCTAGATATCTTATACCAGGACCCGGTTATTTCCTTCCACTTCTCCATCGCAATCTCACCCTGTAGATCTGCCTCCCATGCTCTCTTAAGGCCTTCCAGTTTTGGTGGGTGAGACTGTCTTATAAGACTATAATATCTCGAGGCCCCGCTTCTAACCCCCTGATCTCCCTGCATTAGTTTTTGTAGTTCTGTTAGGGGTAGTAGAGGGAGTTTTTGTTGTGCTGCCGTTATACAGCTTCTTAACTGCAAGTATTTCCAAAAATCTCTTTTAGGGATTTTGTATTTATTAGCCAGATGAGTGAAGCTCATTAAGTTATTGCCTTCAAAAACATCTCCAATATAAATGATCCCTGCTTCAACCCACGACTTCCAATACAGGGTTTTTTTGCCCACTTTCAGTAGGTTATTATGCCATAAAGATGATCTTCTAGTAAAAGAGGGGTTTAAGCCTGTGAGACGATGTGATGCTTGCCAGGTTTCTCTTGCAAATGATAACAATGGATTCTTTGAAGGAACTTCTCCTCCACTTTGTGAAATAAAAGCCTGTATAGGTATTGGTTCACTAAGTTCCCTTTCAATCCCGACCCAACTTGGAGCTTGGTCCTCTGTGGTATGTATTTTAGCCAGCTGCTTAAGAGAAAAGGCATAGTGATACCAGTCCATTCTTGGCAGGTTAAGACCTCCATCTTCCTTTGCCGCATACATTTTAATTCTATTCAGACGAGGTCTTTTACCTCCCCACAAAAAGGCAGCGACCGCTGTATTAAATCTTTTAAGTAGTAAGGGAGGGAGGTTCACAGGTAGTAGATATAAGATATAATTGAGTTGTGGAACTATCATCATTTTAAGAATGTTTATTTTTCCCAGCAATGATAACCCTAACTTATTCCAGTTTTGAAGAGTACCCTCAGTTTTCAGAAGTATGGGTAGGATGTTTTCTGTCATTATATCTTTTAAACCTGGTGTAAGCTTAATACCCAAATACACTAGTCCCGAAGGAAGCCATTTAAACTGCCAGTTTTGCTTTATGCTCGATGGGCAAGAACCAGACAGCGGCATTGCTTCTGATTTTCCCCAATTTATTTTGTAACCTGAGATATGGGAGAAAGCATCAATCACAGATAGGATTTGGGGGACAGCTATCACCGGATTTGAGGTCAATAACAGAATGTCATCTGCATACAAAAATAATTTATGTTCCATCTTTCCAGCTTGGATTCCTTTAATATTTGTGTTCTTTCTGATGGCAGCAGCTAGAGGTTCTAAAGCTAAGGCAAAAATTAGAGGGCTCAGGGGGCAGCCCTGTCTTGTACCCCGGTGCAGAAAGAAAGGTGGGGATATGTTCCCATTTGTTAACACTGAAGCCTTGGGGTTATTATATAAAAGTTTAACCCATTTTATAAATGAGGCGCCTAATCCGAACCTAGATAGTGTCCCAAACAGGTAACCCCACTCCACTCTGTCAAACGCTTTCTCAGCGTCGAGGGAAAACGCAACCATAGGCTCGGGGCTATTCCTTACTTGCCAAATTAAATGAAGTAATCTACGAACATTATCTGCTGAGGACCTTCCTCGGATAAAGCCAACTTGGTCTGTATGTATAAGACTGGGCAGGTGCGTCTCCAACCTTATGGCTAAAATCTTGGCCAATATTTTAGCATCTACATTTATTAAAGAAACTGGGCGATAACTTCCACATTGCTGGGCATCCTTCCCTTTTTTATGGATCAAAGTTATGATTGCCGATTGCATGCTTTCTGGCATCTTGCCCCTTTCAATTGCATCTTTAAAAACTATCACTAATCTTGGTGCTATCAGGTCCATGAATTCTTTATAAAAATCGGTCGGTAGCCCATCTTCCCCAGGGGACTTCCCAGAGCTCATTTTTTTTATGGCTTGTTGAACTTCGTCTAATGTAATATCTCCCCCAATTTCTTTCTGTTTTTCCTCCGATAAAATCGGCAGATGCACTTGCGACAAAAAATTATCTATATCCTCTTGCTCTATTGTGCCTTGTGATGTGTATAATTTTTGGTAAAATACCCTAAATATCTCGTTGATTTCTCCTCTATCTGTTGCTAAGGTCCCTTTTTCATTCTCCACCGAGGTTATTAGAGTACGACTGTACTGCTGTTTTGCTCTCTGGGCCAGAAATCTGCCAGCTGCTTCACCTTGCTCATAGTATCTCTGTCTACACTGAAACATAGCATACTCCGCCTTTTTCTGTAAAATAGAATTTAGTTCTAATTTCCTTTTGTTTAACTGTGTAAACACAACTGGATCTACCTGGGAAGCATGTATTATTTCCAGATCTTTAATCTCTTTCTCCAGCTCGAGTAGTCGCATATTAGTTTGTTTTTTTAGATAAGAACTGTGTTGTATTAAGCGACCCCTCAAGCAGGCTTTAAATGCATCCCACTCTATACCTGGATTGGAAGTTGACCCTTCATTGAATTCCCAAAACTCAAGAATTTCCTTTCTAATAAAGTTACAGGATTTTTCATTTCGGAGCAGTGAGGTGTTAAGTCTCCAACGGCTTCTCGGGGTTTCTGATAAGGACGCAGTGCCTAACAATACTTCAACCGGGGCATGATCTGACAATACAATGTTACCAATTGAGGCCGTGATAGTTGTACTTACTAATTGTTTGGATATTAGGAAATAATCTATTCGCGAGTATGAAGCATGTGGGTTAGAGTAAAAGGTGTACTCCCTCTCCTGTGGGTGTAAGACCCTCCAAATATCAACCAGGCCCAGCTCCTCTTCCAAAACTTCGATGGCTACTTGTGATTTATGTACTGATTTAGTTGTATTAGCAACTTTTGATTTATCTAGGGTCGGGTCCCTCACCTGATTAAAATCCCCGCCGATAATAACATATGTATTCCCCATTTGTTTCACCACATTACATATGTCAACGAAAAAATCTGGGGAGTCTACATTTGGTGCATAGATATTGATAAGGGAGCATCTGCTGCCAAATAAATCTACACTGATCGCGACCCATCTGCCATCTCTATCTGAAATTTGCTTGTGAATAGTGATGTTTAAGTTTTTACGAAACAGTATGCAGACACCTCTCTGGTTAGATGAATAGGCACTGTAAAATATTTTACCAACCCAATCCCTTTGTAATTTGGTTGACTCTTCGTTATTCAGATGAGTCTCCTGTAAAAAGCAGATGTCCACCTTTTTTTGTTTCAAGTACAAAAGAAGTTTCTTCCTCTTAGTAGCCAGATTTGCCCCTTTAATATTCCATGATAGTAACTTTAGTACGTCTGCCATATTAACTTAGAACTTCTATTTTATCCTCTGCCATCTTATCCATCCTCGATATGAAGAATGACCCCAACCTGATGCTTCCCTGTATAAGAGATGTGCACATCTGCAGCAAAAAAAGGAGAAAAAGAAGAAAAGAAAAACACAAAAAACAAAACAAACAAAAAAAAAAAAAAAAAAAAAAAAAAAAAAAAAAAAAAAAAAAAAAAAACCTGAAATACACATACGAGAACCCCGGGGGACAGGAGGTTCTCCAAAATCGCTTAAACTAAAACAACGGCATAATACGTCCGTGAAGCTCGACATCCTTACCTGCCCGACACCCCCCCCCCCCCCCAACCTTCAATACACGTCCTTATTATAAAACGCAACGCTCAACTGAACCTGTATTTGTACAAGTGAGCAATTGAATCCAAAACGAAATTCCTATAAAGAACAGGAATTAATATCCCTTATTTATATTCCAAAAAACAAAATAAAGGTAGATTTATCCCAAAGTAACATGTCTGTCGTTATAACAGCAAATCAACATTTAAACTTGTGAACACACGCAAATTCAAACAATTGGTCATGTCTATGGCTATAACTATAATTAGTAATAAACCCCACAAAGTTCAACACGCAGGCTCACCTAAACCTAATATGTAAACGGCTCCGGTCTCTCCATCCATCATCAGTAACCTCCGTGTGGCGTTTGGATCTTCCTTAGGCTCTCTTGGAGATGAAACTTTTCACCTCCTCTGGAGAGGTGAATGCATGTCGAACATTGTCCGCCACAACTCTCAGCACGGCTGGGTATATCATAGTGTACCGGAGCCCTTTCTCCTGTAGCTGTTTCTTTACTCCATCAAACTTTTTGCGCCTCTGAATAATGTCCTGTGAGAGATCCTGAAAGAAAGATACTCTTTTGCCTCTCCATTCCACCCGCTCCTTCTCACGGGCCGCTTTTAGCACTGCTTCTCTGGCCCCGAACTTGAGGAAACGCACCAGGACATGCCGGTCTCTGTTGCCCCGCTGCCCTGTTCTATGGGCGCGCTCGATCTCAAAGTCCGGACCCATTTCCATATCTAATGCTTCTTCCAGAAATGTCTGCACAAAGCTTTGCATGTCTCCTCCTTCGACGCCCTCCGCCACTCCAACAATACGAACATTATTACGGCGACCGGCATCTTCCAAGTACGTTATTTTCTCCTGAAGCTGGGCGATTGCTTTGCTAGCCGTGTCTACCGCCACCCTCATGCTTTGGTCATGATCCTCCAACGCCGAAATACGGGTCTCAGCTTCCGTCACTCGAGCTCCTAAATTCTCCACCGCCGCTTTGACCGCATCCATGCCCGATTTCAGGTCACTCATATTGGATGCGATGCCTTGTAGCAGTGTTTTAATACTCGTTAGCTCAGCTGCGGTGTCCGCCTGCGGTGGATCCGGAGTGGACGTCATGTGCTCGCCTGTGTCCTCCTGAGTCTGTCGAGCCGTACTTCTTAAGCCGTACTGTGTAAGGGTTTTTTGGACTGGTTGCATGTTAATATAAAGTTCCTAACCTCCGCGCACCTATTTGTTGTGTTTAAAATATGTCTATAATTATATAAAAGAGGGGGTAAGGTGAACGGGTTTTCTCCGAGTTTCTCTAAGCAGCCATCTTGGGTGCTCGCTCCACCGGAAGTCTCCGCCATAATGTAATGTTAAAATGCAGTAATGGCAACTGTGAGACAGTCAGCTGGAGTAGGAATAGGCCAAAGCTTTATATCTACTTTGACAAAGGTTTTAACAGCAGACAAAAAGACAAGAGTCCACAGCTAAAGCTAGCAGTTCTGTTAGGATGTAACAACACAGTGTAAACATCATATAAAAATGCTTGCAGTAATAATGATGACCGCAAGTATACCGTTCTCTATCCTATTTTTATGATTTTAGCATGCTAGCATTTGCAAATTAGCAATCTTCTGAGGCTAATGCCATTTGTTTTTCAGATATTTAGCCATAACCTAAGGTACTGGGAATATAAAAATGTCAATGTGGTGTTGGGTGAAAGTGTACTCTGGTGAAAATCTGTGGACAAACTTTCTTCTGCCATATAATCCAATGGGTAATCTATCCAAAGTCACGTTGAGACAGAACAAAACAAACGCATGGTGTTTGTATAGAGGGGCATTTGCTCTCTGTCATTTTAAACTGCAAATATTTTAGCATTTAATTAGAAGGGACACCACGATGTTTATGCTAGTCACAAACAGCTGTAATTTTCACAGTGATCCCTATTTACAACAGACCCCTTGTGTCAAAAAGATATCGGCACAGAGAGCTCAAACCATGCCATTATCTGAAGAATAAAATGTCTCAGGCCTTATGACCCATAAACATTCTCTTTTACTTCCTAACTTTTACTGCTAATGGCTTCAATGCAATGAGGCAAGAAAAAGGAGAAGGAAGTAAAGTGAAGAAGCTGCTTGGTAAGTGTGTTCTCAGAGCTTTATTCACCCAGAGCTTTTGAATTCGATCTTCAGAAAATGTTGCGCTCATGAGGCTTTAGACAGCCAGGCTTTTCTAGCTCATATTTCAGTGCGTGCATATTGTAAAAGCCACTCAAGTGGTTCACATGACAGCTATATTGACCCTGCAGAAATACTGACAAAGACAATAAAAGACCCAACATGTTTACCATTCATTAAGTTTCAAATGAAGGCTATTTGAGAAACTGACAGACGGACACACAAAGAATCTGTGTTAGAACAAAATGCATGTTCACAGTCACCTCAGGCTAAATCAAACAAACCCTCATTTTCATAACATTCCCAGAATGCCTTGTTCAGAAGAACCTTACAGATCTGCTGCTTTGTTTTATAACCAGTGAATGAAAATGATTGTGTTCTAGGATGCAGAAGGCAACTGTGTGACCTGTTGTGGAGGTTAGCCCAAGAAATGCTGGACACACATAATGTTCATTGACCCTGACCTCAACCACACACACATCCAACACATAAAGTTGTCAAAGTGTCACTTGGCCTACATGCTAATGCTAAGCGCCCCAGTGCTTCTATTATTACCAGCTGTAAAGAGTTAAAATAGAGGTTGGCTCGGACATGGAGGGTGACAACACTTAGCCAGTGGCCTTGTGTTCACCCATTCAGGGCGGCGAAGGGGTTAGGACCCATGAATGACCGCAAGGTGAAAGGTCACTGGCAACGCCTCTTGATCTGAAGGAGGATGGGACATTAAGTGGCTGATCAGTGTGAAGAGTGATCGTATAGAAGCGCCACAGAGGTCTCCAGTGGGAGTAGTAGGCAAAAAAGACAGAAAATGAAGACGAACAGACCACGTCAGCACTGGCTCACTTGCTTAACTCGTGACTTTTTATAATAAGAAATAAAAACCAAAAGGTTGCTATGGATGCAGCTTACAGGAAGCTTATATAGCACCGTATGAACTTGTTACCACCCAGAACACAACTTGTGATGGATCACAATGTTGACCTGAAACCCCTTTTGCTTTGATATTCTTAGAGGAGGCTTTTAAAAGCCATGCAGGCCCAGAAGGCATCCTTCCTCTGAAGCTAGCCAGAACAGTTGACGCATTTTCCTTGGTGTTGTTCACAGCTCTAATGTCTCACTAACTATTGATGAGACTATTACCAGAATCAGAGACAAAGGGAGAGACGCACCACTGAAAGAATTCTTACAGGAAAGGGATGGGAAAAGTTTCTAACACCACAGATGGTGGTTGTATGACACATACCCTGGCCCTCCCCCCAAAAAAGCCAATCGTCTGCTTTTACCACTGTTTCAAATGTGTGGTGATAGCAGGAGCAGATGTACTCCCACTTTCCTTCCTTATTATTTTCCCAGCTAACTCCATAGATAAGAAAATGGACATTATTCATGAGCTCTGGTGGAATGAGTTTGAGATGTTGTTCATCTTATTTTATTGACTGGCCAAGCCATAGAGTCGGCTTGGGCAGTCAGTATAGTTGATGTCCTAAAAACATGCGCGTGCACAGTTGAAGTATATCTACACAAACCTTTGGTTCACACTCGCCACATATTTAAGTGTTTTTTCATCAGATTTGACAGGTAGTCATTATACATGCATTTGTTTTAGTAAGAGGCTTGGTTTTAAGGTGAAATTACTACACTTCTTTGCAAGATGGCTACTGAATGGTGAAACTTCCCTATAAGGACTATGACAGTCTCACATTTAGCTAACTATATTTCCTAGGCAGAAATGGTTTTGTCAATTAAGTGAGACTCAGATGTGGACTCAACAGTCAGGGATTTTTGAATGCTTTACCACAATGACAAATGCAGGATGGAAAGAATGAGGAGATGAAATATAATGTCTTTGCCTGCGGACATGGTGTGTTTGTCGGGTTCTTTATAGCAAAAAAGTCGTAGTGATTTTCCAACACAGAAATATCTTCGACGTGAGATAGAGGTGGTATGTAAGCTGAGCTTCCTTGAATGTCATTCTGTATTCTGCAAATCCATCTGTAATCAATTTCCTTCCCAATTTCTTGGCCTCCAGCTCTTCATATCTCGCCTTCCTTCACTCCCATTTCCATGAGGATACAGCCAGTGGTTTTATGGCCACCATAAAGAAATTCAAACTAAAATACTGGTACAGAAGATGCAGGAAGGAGGTCTAAGAATGTAACTGTCCTTGACATTATTATGTGTTAAATAGGGGTTGACTGTCCTTAACTTCCTTTAAGACTACTGGAAATACTCATTATTTAAGTCTACAAACACACATAGGACCACCCAAGTGTCTGACCTTATGATACTTTGGAGTGCACAACTACACTGATACACTGTTGGCTTGTATTGACAAAATTGATAGTGTTTGGAGGTTTACAACACGTCTTTTTTAATTTTTTTGGAAAACATGACCTTGTAGCTGACAGCAGGGACATAATTCACCATAATCAATGGCTTTGTGTATGTTTATGCCTTTCTTTGTTGGGGACATGGTCTGGGAGGGATGAATCTTGAGCCAGATGAGCTCAGATCTTCCACCACAAGGTTCAATAATCTAGCAATAAACAACGGTGGTGGAGTGTGATGTGCTTGATTTATTTCATTGATCTACAAGATCAATGAAATAAGTAAGTGAAGCAAGCAAGCAAGTGAAGCAAACTCTGTAAACACCCATAAGCTTCATGCTACATCCATCTAGCTCTACATTATTTTCTATAATTCCCATTTTACTGCCCCACTTTTGAGATGATTTTATTTCAGCTCACGTACATTTAAATAAAAAGCAGTTGCATGAACATTTTATTACATGAACAATTATTCTTCAGGTTTGATACACTGATTGATTTGCCCAGTTAAAACTAATATTAAACCTAGAAAAGAAAACGTCTCTTTTTGTCTTTGGTAAGTTAAGATTTTTAAACGCACATAGACTTGCTAGAAAAGTTAGTTGACTTGCAATTACTGTTCAATTGCCAGTAGCCGAATGGCCTTTTAGTTTCTTCTTTTGCTGTGTCATGTCTAACATCTCAATCAAGCCATAAAACAGAGATAGACAGCAGAATGGAGGCCAGGGACTGTCGTACTGATTGAGTTTGTTTGTTTTTTTACCTCGGTCTCTTTAAACTAACACAGACGGAACAATTTTTGTCACCAACAGAGGTGACAACTCTTCTTGGTTTCATGTCATGTCACAGATTTTGGAGCTCCAGACAATAAGTGACTACCAGAGTTATTGAAGCCAGTTATGCCTTACTCTCAACACGGATTCAAATCTTTGTCCCTTTTGGGCATTTTGAGAGCAGAGGTACGGTCATTAACCCTTTGTCTCTTTCCAATAAATTGCCAAAATAGATAAAGATCATCTGATTCGCTATAAGAGAATGCCTCAAAATCAACCTCATCTGATGAGTCAAAAATACCATCAAGAACAACAGGATTACCAAAATCTCCTGCAGCCTGACTCAGTAAATTAAAGATGGCCAACCCACTGAGACCAGTTAGAGCCGCTAAAAGCAGCAGACACACAGGAAATGAAGGCCCACTGGAGAGTAAACAAACAACATACCATGAGATCAGGCACCCCAAGAGGCAGTTAAGTCACCAGAGATGAGACCATTTTAATGGGGCACTAAAACTTGTTTTAAGTACCCATCTGGAATAGTTTCTTGTAGAATGTGGCTGTTTCACAGCTAATGACCAGTGACGAGTCGTCACGCCATCATCTTCCTCTCGTCTCACATCACCAGTCATTTTAGACTGTGTATCGGAAGCTTTGCATACCAAGTATTAGAAACATTCTGTTAAGTTGGTCACTTTCTGTAGATCACACCAACATTAACATGGTTTCCCTGTTACTCAGAGGTCACACTCTTCCCTCATTCCTCACAGGTGAAGACAAATGAGTGTGCATAGAAGAAATGCCCAAACCTCCTTAAACCTGAGCACATTTCTCTCATTCTTAGAGTTCAATACATCATCCCTAAATCCTGCTCATTTGTTATCAGTATTTTTCTGTGTACTGATATTATATATATTCTCCAAGTTCTTCACTGTCCTTTGTATTTTCAATCTACTCATTTTAGAAAATACTTATATTTCTGACGACCAAACTCTGCGTTTTGCTACTGCCACGTTCCTGACCCTCCTGGATACTGCAGCATGTTTTGCAGACGATCACAGATGGCTGATCGCTGGGAGAGCTATTGGCTGATACAAATCACAGGGTCTGTCTGAACTTATCTGTACTCATTTATATGCACAGAGTGCGGTTACAATAAGGGATAGAAATCTCTGATGTGTTTTTTTATACAGCACATCAATGTAGGAGCACATAAAAGTAGAACCTAAGTATAGCCTTGCCTTGCTGTGGAATAAAATAAATAAAATACAAAATAGAAGAAAGAAAATGTGCACAGAACACATTAGGCTAATGGAAGAAACAAAAAAAAATGTTGTTTTCTCGTCTACAATGTGCCCTGCAGTGCTACAAGGTTTTTACTAATCTACACTTGTGCACCGTGCACAGAGGTCGACTTGTGCTGATCAGGCTGGAGCAGAAAACCTATGGAAAAACCTGTGGCTGTGTTCTGCTGTTCCAGTCCTGCAGCCAGGACATCACAAAGCCGTCCACGTATCTGGGGCTTGAGTCCATTTTGAGTGTGCGCCAGGAAATTGTGTCACGATTCTCACGTCATCTGATTGGAATTTCTGATCAGCCATTATAGAGGTCGCAGATCACACTATTTAGGTAGACTAATAATCCATTCCCGACTGAGCATTTTTATTCTGATTGGGCTGTTTTTCTGATTCTCAGAGAAATATACAGTGTTCATGTAAACTCAGCAATTGTTTGTAGACATAATACATGTTTAATTTTAATTCATACAAGGCTAATTAAGACATTTCTTGCTACTCCACTCCCTCATTTGCTTTCTTTCTCTCTGGTTCTCTCATCGACAGTACATGAATACTCTCTAACACAGCAGTAGCCCTGCAGTATTGATTAAAGTTTTGCAAAGCACACTGTACACGGTGACTCACACTAATAAAGGAAGCTCTGTCTCTGCCAACAAAGCAGTACTGCTGGAAACAGCTTTCACACATTTCTGCTGATGGAGGGAGTAAAGGTGTAGGAGTGGACTGGTCTGAAAGGCTGCGGTGTGAAATAAAACATTCTCAGGCGCAGAGGCCGGAGTGAATTCCATAGTGTGTGCAAATATTTGTGCACACCACTTTGGGAATCCCAAGTTTTGCCAAATCAGGAGTTGTGTGAGTGTCAGGTCTACAAGGATTTACTCCCCGTTGGCACACAATGTCAGAGGACACTTGAAATGGCGAGCTTGTTGATCAGTTATGTTTAGCTGTTTGGGTCTGTGAGGGAGACAAGTATGGGGCACTGTAGAGTTGAAGAATGGGCAGTGAACACAACAATGAGAAGTCAAGAGCATGCATCAAGTGGGCTACTTGTGATCCTGCTGAAAAGACATCCCACTTGAGTCATGACTCAGGCTAGAGAAACAGAAATCAAAGAAAGGTTTGAAAAGTAAATTGGGATTCCGCTCAGTAAACAGCAGACAGCTACAAGCTCAGATCTGCTTTTGGTCTTAAGACAAAAAAAATTACTGTTAATAATTGTTAAAAATTAAATGACATTTGTATGTGACGTTAGTATCTTAAAGATAAAACATGGTCAGCATGGCTCTTATGTTGCAAGCTGCATGATCAAGCGTGTCTTCTTCTCTGAACTTGTTCTAGAGACAGAATCAATGAAAGATTTCTGGATCAATAAAACTGAGTTGGGTCATTTTAAAGCGAGCGTTACGAGACGCACTGAGTAATTTAATGTGTTAGAAAGAGAAAGTGAGAAAAAGGGCTGAAGGAGAGGTGAGGCACGGTAGAACAAGTAAAGTAAACAAGTTTGGCGTGAGCTCGCAGGAGTCACTGAGTTTAGCAAAACATTCCAGAGTCTTCGAAACAAGCGGCCTTGTGAGGCAGAAACAAGTGGGCTTTAAATCACTGAGCAGGAACAGCGCTGAAGGTCTCTAATTCAATCACAAATATCTCAAGAGTGTTCACCTTTATACACCGACATGTCAAGTTAAGTGACTACCAGTCACCTATTTAACAGCGGGACAATCAGTCAAAATGGCGTGGCAAAACCTAATAACCTGCAAGAGGACGATATGACTCATGCGGCCTACAATGTTACTGGGAGTTCCACAAAAAAAACATGCAGATGCAAAAATAATGTGATTATTTATTGCATTGAAAATATCTGAAAACCTTTGGAAACAAATAGTGTCACGTACTCTACATATAAAAAAAACAGAAGGTCGTATAATGTTGGCATTTATTGTATTGACATAGGCTGTGGTTAATGTAGAAATCACATATAAAAAAGTGAAGCCACATCATCCTGCATAACTCACACGGTGGCCAGGCCAAACAGAAGTCTGAGAAAGAGTGAACTGATAGCTTCTGGAGACAACACAAAGCATTGAAAGTGCTCTGAAATCAGATGCATGAAGAGCAGGCAAATTGCAAGTACTTTAATAAAATCCTTCACTAAGACTGGAGAAAAGATTTAAAATGATTTAAAATGTGAAAACATAGACATTTAAATTATACATATTGTACAAAAGGTCCACCATGTTTTGATGACAATCAAAAAGAGTGAAAAGCTCTACAGAAAGTTAGTAATTGAACCTTGAACAGGGGTTGTTTTGATAAAATGCTTTGTCCAAGGTCAATAATAAAACATTTTAACCTAAGTGATCAATTTATAAAGTGTTGATTTTGGCTCATATAGTAACATTAAATCACCCTTAATGACTGAAACATGATTGGCATGTTGTATTATTTTAAAGTCAAATGGTATCAACTGCAAAACAAATAAAAACCATACACCAACAGGAAAAGATGGATGAGGGAGAGGAAGAAAATACAGTATGTCCCTGGCACAAGTCCCACAGTCATGTCTAGTCGAGCTCGACGGCAGTCATATAGTACACACATACGAGTGCTAACACAGTAAAGGAGTCTGTGCATGCTTTTAGGTATTCTGCATTACTCACACACATTCACAACCGCACAAACAACCTCCTTATGACTCTTTCAGTAGTTTAAATGCAGCACACTTTACTCATGAGACACATATGGACTTCAATAAAATCTCAGGAGGCGCTTCACACAAAACGATGGCCTACTTTTTTACATCCTCACGCCTGGAATGCAACGCAGGCACACATAGTGCACAGTGGAGCTGCTGATAAATTAATAAAAAGGTACTATTTATAGGCAATCAAATTGAGCAGCGCCTTGACCTAAATGTCAAGGCATAGTGAAATGTGTTGAAGAGGAAACTGGTGCCCCATAAAGAAGAACAGAGTAAAGTGACCAGCGTGATGTGCTGAGGTGAAGCGTGATTTCAAACCACCAGGAAAACAAGATTTAAATAGAAGCAGTCTGTTTTTTAAGGGGAATAATTGTCCAGTAAGAACTTAGACAAAGCACATATTGAGACCAAGACCACAAACAATTGTTGACAATAAATGTACGTTCTGCAATCCAACAGCTAAACCAAAATCAAACAGACCTGATCTTGGTTTTTATCAACAGTTAACTCTGTTTACAGGCTAAATCAGTGATTAAACCTTCCATTCTTGCATTGAAAGTATCTTGTTGAAGCTAATTTGTTACATGGCTGCCTGCTGCGTTTTCATTCAAAGAGATCTCCGCTGATGTCACAGCGGTGCGCCCCTTCTGACTTCCCCTTTGGGCGTGCTTCAAGCGTGAAATGGCTCTGTTGGGTCCCTGCGGAGTCCTGTGGGGCCACAATAGACCCAGAACATCTGTGTGGTTTAACAGTAGGCAGGGTCTGAGTAGACCGGAACATGTCAGTGGACCTCCCACTGACCCACCCTTAAGAGCCATACAAAGGCCCGGTTGCCGCTTAACAATAACACATTCATGCACAAGTAGGAGCACAAAGACACAAATGCACACTTACACTCAGACACCGGCACTTAAGTGTATTAATTCCTTGCAGAGATCTTTCATTGTGCCTATTGTATTCAAGTGGAATCAGGCAAAAGAGCATTTTATGACCTTGAAGTGTCTCCCAGCTGCAGCAAAGTTTTTACACTCAGTGTTTGATGAAAAATGTTTGGTCTAAAACACTTTTTACCAGTGGCTTGCTCGTCGCCATGTTGTCAGTTTCTTCTGGTACAAGGCAGGTTTTTGTCTGCATGCGTCTGTGGCGTCATTTTGTGGCATAAAAGGGGCCTACTTGTGCTCGCCAAGATGGATGGAGTGGCAGATTTGGAAGCACAGTTTTGTTTGCTTCATTCATTTTGGCATTAAATCATGGCTCAGCAAAGACTTAGCACAAGCAAACACAGTCTGTGCTCTTTTTAATTAACTTAGTTGATGAAGTTACATAAACTGGCCTTTACTGTGTCACACATGTCTACCATAAAAATGTTTTCTGCATTTCATAAACAAACCAACAATGCATAACACACATAATGACGCCTTAGCTGCTCTGTCTAATGTGATGTTCCTCTTTGCAAAAGCCAAGTGAACCTTTTCATAAGTGTCAGGATGGCCAAACTGGAACAGAAACCCTTTTAAAAAACTACAGGTTTGTACTTGTGCCCTGGTTAACATAACTACACCAGTCAACCACAACATTAAAACCAATGACAGGGGAAGTAGATAGCATTGACGATCTTGTGACAATACAATGTTCTGGATGTTACTTAGACATGTACCAACCACCTAGACCAGACCAGGCACATACACTCCATAGCAAGGACTCTCCTTGATGGCAGCAGCCATCCCCAGCAGGATGCAGCCTGACACAGACACACAACTAAAAAAACATGAAAAACAGCACAAAGTGTTGACCTGGCCTCCAAATTCACTAGAACCCAAACTGATCAAGTATCTGTGGGATGCACTGGAACAAACCTGATCCAAAGAGGCCCCTCCCTTCAACCCATAGGACCCAAAGGCCCCCACTAACAACATCCTGTTGCCAGACACTACAGGACACCCTCAGAAGGCCCATGTCCATTCTCTGATGAGTCACAACTGTTTTGGAGGGAGACCTACACAATATTAGGCAGGTGGTCATAATGTGTCTTGATTTCTAAATAACACTAGTGGATATTAGAGGAAGCAGCTATGGATGAACATTTCACTGGAAGAACTGTTATTATGATTTTTTTATTTCTCTGCTTGCTGAGATGGTCAAGGGAGAGATACACATACACATTACTATTGGAGCTTCCATATCTTCTGTAACTCCATTTAAATAATAGCTTAGCTCTTCTATATATATTTACTAAAACTTGATGAGGATTTTTCTTTTCTTTCTTTTTTTTGCTAATCTATCACCGAATTTCATAGAAATCTTATTAAGCTATTTGTTGAAATGTTCTAAGCCGGGATGAAATTAACAAACCTAATACGCCTATTACCTCACCTACGCATGGAAGATTTATTTGTTATGCTCTGGTTGTTATGTAACAGTATTATCCTTGGAGAATTATGACAGATATAATAAACTAATTAAAGCCCTTGGGTAATCAGCCAGAAGTGGTATAAATGGAGAGTAGAACTAACCCTCACCATGAAGTCCATGATTACATCACAAGTGGTGATATATTATGAATGAGATTCAGCATGAAATGTGAACTTTCTGTAACATGGCTTTTAGAGAGACTATTACACAACATCCAGGTGACGCAAATGGCTTTAGCGCAAGGTGAGCATACACAAGTGTTAGCTAGGACATCGTAGATGACATGGAGGAGAAAAAGCTTTACTGCTGCTTATATAGTAACAGGTTCTGTACACACTAGATGACTGATCAGAGCTCATCTGCCTCTTCATACTGATACTCGTAGATTGTTATTGTTAAAACAACCCTGCATTCAATAAAACCTATTCACCTTCTATCATGCAAATGAATAATGAGATACTCCATTGGTGAGGGTTGTTGTGGAGCTAAATGACTGTTGTGTAAGAGTCCAAATTATTTTCTAATGTACTGTAATACATGGTGTTTAATCACAAGTGAATCTTAGTACAGTACTGTTTGATTAGCCTGAAGAGCAGTTGAGTTAACTTTTCTGTACAACTAAAATCGGGAGCTCAGCTCACAAACTCTGAACTCTGTAATTCTAGTTCGTAACCAATCACAGAAAATATGAAAAGGTATGACAGATTCTGCTCTCGTTTTCTTTTACTATCTGCCTTGATGCCCTTTGACCCCTTTGAACTTTAGCAAAATCTTGTAATATAGAACTGAATGCATGCCACTCATTGACTCAAATATAGTAATAAACTATAAATTAACATCTTGCAATTATATACTCATCTTAACCTTGTGACCCATTTAATTTAACATGATTCGATGGAAAAAAATGGCTTTTTCTGTTTGCAGTAAGAGATAAACTTTGTACACCAGAAACAGAAATTCTCAAAACTATTAATCATTGAGCCGATGAAAGGGCTGGACGGCCACACTTGTTTGCAGCCTCAGTGTTAACGTATCTGTTACTGTCTTGCTGGAATGTCATACCTTTGGCCTAAAGGAAAGTATCAGCTTTGGCCTCTTAAAGTTCAATTCAGACTGCCCGAAGAGGCTCTGTATAAAAGAGATATACGATTTAAGGGGGTCTCGAGGACAATGGCTCGATGAAGAAGAGATCTTCGCCTGCAATTGACAGTGTGCACAAAGAGTGGAGTGGCAGGTCGGCTTTGTGAGTGGATCAACTCGGAGTTCTTGAGCACATCTTTTCCCCTTTAGCTGTAAACATGCTCAAATCTGTGATGTGATCATAGAGATGACAAGGGTGGGAAATGTCAACAAGGCTATTGAGTTTCAGGATGTGTGATGTTGTGCAGAGCTGACATCAAGTCCTTGAGAGCAGGCCATGAGTGTTATTAGCTAATACACATGCGTCATCAAGGATCACATACCACAGTCATGTCATTGTCACGTGTCGGAGTAAATAAATATGAAGTTACAGTATTTGGGATGATTTTTTTCAAGGCAGTTAAAGATCGTTTTATCTCAAAGTGGTCAGTTAGGTTGTGGAATATGTTTGCAGGGTGCCAAACAGCCATAATCAGTTGGTGTGCACCCACACAGCAAGGGATATACAAGTTCAGATAAAAATGAGTAAGAACACAGTGAGAGTATTTCTATAATTTATAACTATTTATAATATGACTGAGTTTCATTAAAGGCCAAGGGCATATTGAGCCAGTTTGGTTGGGACAATCTATGAATGTCTTGGTATGGTACAGTATGTTCTTGAACTTTATGGCCAAGAACGCACATCCATGATGTCATACACAGCCATAATGATTTAATTATAGACACATATGTAATTGAAAGCCTCAGCATCCTGAAGAAAACATGCAAATGAAAAAAAGAGAAACTGGTGTCACACCAGAGGAGATGTAATTAGATCCTGTCATAATTCTTTGGCTTACTTTTCAACTCACCCCTCTTTCATGTAGGACAGTGAGTTATGTGGCAACAGCCTGAAACATCCTGGACAGTGTTTGTCAGTGGATATTTATCACCTGGTGATCTTCACTTCAATAGCGAGGTTAGGCCACAGGGCACTGACCTCTGGATTCATTGGGAAAATTGTGTGCCCCCTTTTGAAAAGAGGCACGGCAGCACCTGGACCGACATGGAAGGTGCTGAGATTTCAAACACAACGCAGCCAGAAGTCCTGTCAATTGGACCGCTAAAGAATGATCAAACATCTCTTGAAAACACTTTGAAGTGGCCTGAGCTTGTTGTTATCAGCCAACATTCCCCAAGAGCATCTATATTAATGCATTCTCTTTGCTACTGCCCTCATATGATAGAGGACTACCTGTATTATTTAAGAGAGCTGGATGTCTATTCTAATGGACTTCTCTGTGGGTGTGTGTGTGTGTGTGTGTGTGTGTGTGTGTAACCACCTCATTAGTAATACATGGTCCACACCAGGTCTAAAGCAACTGTGGAGGAAGCAGGTAAAATAGGAAATGACAACTCTGAATAGTTGGAGACTAGCAGACAGGAATATACGTTCATTTACCAAAACTGCAGATGTAGAACCACAAAATATGACTCAACCCCGGAAGAATCCTCACAAAATGGGCCAAGAAACATCTGAAATTAGCACCACACCCATCCATCATGTGCTAGTAATGTCTTGATCTATTGATCTGTTTTTCAGCCTTGCAGCGAGACAGTGACGGTGCACTTTTGCCATACTGTTGTGCATCTTGTAAAGGAATCCAGAATTTTGAATGCAAACATTAAAAAAAACACGTATTCACTGCCATCCATTTCAGTCAATGCCTTCGTCACTTACCTGCCAGCCTATTCTCTCGAGCAGGCTTGCTGAGCATATCCAGGGCTCTGGAGGTAGAGGACCTGATGTGGTCACTGAAGGACCTCTGCAGCAGCAGCAGCCTCATAGAGCGAGACATGACGACAAGCATCCGCCTAAACTTACCTACGTCAAAGTCCCACCTTGTCCCAATGCCTGTCTCTGATTTAAGATTTTTGTGCGTTTGTCAGTTCCACATGTTTCCACTCGTCCTGGTTTATGTGCACACACCCTATCGACGTCTGAACATCTATCAGGCTCTCTTCTATCCTCTGTAGTGGTCTGGTTTCTGCCTCCCTCTCTTACTCTGTTCTGTTCGGACTGTACCCTCCCGTCTGCTGCAACGAGCATCAGTGCGGTAACTGCTGGGACACATCCAGCCAGTGCTGCAATGCTCTCATATTCTATTCTGCCAGTGTGTGCGTGTGTGTGTATATATGCTGTATGTGTGTAACTGTGAGTAAGTGCTTTCTGACACAAGCTCCAGTACTCTCTCTGAATTTCTGAGTGCTTTAGAGTCACGACTAGCATTTCATCACGCATACTTTTTTTTTAAGCCTCTCGTCTTTTTCCACCTTCCTTTTCACATCCACTCTATTTACACCTGCCCTGCCCTGTCTAGACACAAGGAGCATCAATACCAGTTATATAACCCATTGCCAAGGCAGCCTGCTTGTTATCAGGTCCCACCTGTCCTTGGCCACAAACAGCTAAAGACTTCACAGGACTGAAAACAAAAGACAGGAAGTGAGATGATGAAGGGATTCAGTTTGACTCATTCGAACACAGTAACAGGAAAATGATTGCCAGAAACAACGAATAGTGGAAACTCCTAGAAGAATTTCCCAAAAGGACACTAAGAGAAATTTCAACCTGCTCTTAACCTCTGTTATTCCCCCACAGTCAATAGTCACTTTCCTCAGCCACATGAGTTTACTGTAAATACAGCATGGTTAGACAAGTGAGTACAGAAACATAAGCACAAGCTCAAGAAAATACCATTGGCTACTTAAAAAAATACACATGAACTGTAAACCTTATGTAACAAAGCTACTGAGACGGACAAAAAACAACAACACAATGGAATCCATTACTTATGGGTTGATCGGATAATGCTGATTTAGCTTCTATTAAGCAAGCCCAAATCTCCTTGGGGTCTGTGTGAATGTTTAGTCATTGGATCCTGAATGAAAAAATAAAAGAACAGCAACTTCTGTAGTGAGTACTGAAGCTTTAATGACATTGTAGATGCGTTGCATACATAATTTTCCATTGCAAATTATAAAAGATCATTGCTGCTTTTAATATAATTAATGATTTATAATCATTTAATAATGTATGCAAGCTTAACAACATTGAGTTTAGGATAGTTGAGCATTGACACATCTGCTAGATAAACCGGATTTAAGTTTATTTCAAATATATTTTACAATTTACTGAATGTAAACCTGCTTTAGTGATCATGTGTAGATTGTACTCGTCAAGCCCATATGTTCTAGTGCAGGTTAAGTTACTCATTACCTGAGTGTATTTTGTGCAGTTCTAAGCAGGACGTGCTGTTCAAACTGCCCTCCATTAAATTTCACACTAAGCTCACACTTGAGTAAATCAGCCGGTCGTGCTGATTGCGCCAGCAAGTGAAGGTAATGTACCCGGCGTTGGCTTATGGCAGTCTGCTGATAGCATTGTGCTCATCACGGCCTATTGACTTTACGGTCTCTCAAGGCTTGCTGAGACTGATAAGGCTGGATTTCCCGCGTCTTTCGTTTTTTCCTCTGCAGCTGTGTTATGACCTGTTTAACAGCACTGTAAATGAGGATTAGGATCCGATACCGAAAAACATTATTTCAGTCATCTTCTGTAATCGCTTGTCCTGTGAAGAGTCACAGGGGGGCTGAGGCCTAGCTGTCTACCGAAAAACAAACGTCCCATATAAGTATCACATTGTCCCATCCTTACTCATACGCCTATTCGACTCATGTGATATCTGACTGAATCAAATTATTGTTTTCATGCACGTGAGTGAGTGTGCGTTTACTGAGACGCTCAGATGCAAAACCATCTGGGTCAGTATTCATATCACAACAACATATTAGTGTACTTTCCCTCTCTGTGATAAGGGGGCAATGCACAGACTGTAACCTGGATATGAGAGAAAATGTCCTGAAGGGTGGTGGAGGAGGGATGATCAGGGAAAACAATGGAGTTCTCATACCTCAGGAAGGAACGTCTTGCCAACTGCTCCCTCTGTCAAACAAGTGTACTGTGTGCCAGGAGTGTGTATCTCCATGTAGCTCCACAGAACAGAGGCAGAGGAAGGTTACCTGCCAACATACTGACCCAGAAATGGAGACAGGGGAGGTGAGGGGAGGGGGGACTTCAAACAGTGTATATAAACACTATGTGAGGGTCCACCATCAAAACGTCTGCGAGAAACAATGCACTGCTCAGTTCTTTGCAGCACGGCCAAAAATGTGTCTGTTACTTGAAGCATATGTGTGTGGGTGGGTGCCTAAGTGTGACTGTAATTGTGTGCACGCTCCTTTGATGTGACCATCTACTTCACTACGTCTTAATCTGCTATCAAACAAACTCTCTGCCTCACTTTCCTGTAATGACTCCATTCTCACTATCTGATACCTCCACACCTTTGGAGTCTATCTGCACCAGTTAATTGGTGCACGATGCTTCGAGCAAGATATAAAACAACCTGACACCTTGAGATATCACATATCCCGCATATAATTTATTCCAACAACATTTCAGTCTGCTGTTGATGATGTCTCTCCCTGACAGCCAAAAAGGGGAATAAACCAGCCAAAGAGTGACAGGCCCTGCTGTGCCGGGACTGATTCATTAGCCTGAGGACAGCATGGGTATCTCACACCATCATCACTGGGAGATTTACAATCCCCTGGCTGAGGATGAATGTTCTTACTGGATGATTTCACGTGAAGAATAGTTTAAACCTCAGTGCAAAAACAAAAGAGTAAAGGGAACATGTGCAGAAAAAAATCTGCAAACATATTTTCTTTCTTATTTGGAGAAAATAAATGACTCAGGCAAAAGATATTTTGCAATAGCATTTTTTTTTAGTACAGTATTACTTTCAGATACAAAGCCCTAAAGCCTCATTATTCTGTATGGATTTTGTTCATATACAGTTTCAAACCTGGCGATTTACACCCAGAGCACATGTTCAGCGCCACGACAGTAGTGGATTCTTTGTATAGCGAGACAGAAAACAAGGGTGTGGAGTTTCTTGAAGACGTTTCACCGCACATCCAAGCAGCCTATTTAGTTTCAGTTCTCCAGTTCCACAACACTGACGAAGCTACTTGGATAACAGGCAAAGTGTCTTCAAGAAACTCTACAGTCCTTTTTTTTTGGCTATTCCATGACCTGGATGACTGAGAACCTTCCAGACGAGGCTGTATCTTTCCCCAATCGTAGTCTGGTATTAAGGCATCTTTATAACACTTATTGTACCGTTCTGTCGATACCCTAGTTACAGTAAGAGTTCATAAAACGTTAGAGCTGACAATAAAATGAGATGAAAAATCTAAAACTTATTTCCAAAGCACACATAGGAATGAACACATACAGTGTCTTGCAACTGGAAATAAAAAAAAATCTATTTGGTGATTAAATAGACAATCTGCATTTATCCTTGCACTTACAGTCACAGCTACATACCAGATTCCACGTGCAAACAAAAGGCAAATTCATGATTTTCATATACAGTGGTTAATGAATCACATCTGCTAAAAAGCTAAACTAAGATTCATGACACAGTGTCTCTTCATGCTTCTTTTTTTAGGACTGGGGAGACTTTTGTTTTTGTAACTCAGTGAGTTCAGCAAGCTGAGTTCCTGTTGTAAATTCCCCTTCATGCAGAGGTTTCCTGTTCAGATCCATAGCTGAGGAGATGCACAAAGAACAAGCTCTCAAGACTCTTTCTTTTTCTAAATCACACTTTTCCAGTCTTACAGTCAGAAAATTACTTTTTGAACAAGAGGAACACTTATTCTTATTCAAGATGAATATGCAAAACATTAAACACTTCTAAACAAATGGTTTTAAATTCCAAACCATTAAATATATTTATATATCTTATAAGGATGAAGGATTGGGACTGAATCCATAGATATATTCACCTTCGAGTTGGAAGTGTGAAATATACATTAAATGAACTCTGTTATGTTATATTAGTCTCCACACAGGAAGCAAGCGAGAGTGTGTCAAATGGGAGGGAAGAAGAGGGGATGTTTAGGGCAGGGGTTTGTTGAGGCTGGTGCAGACGGATCAGGGGAGGCCAGGAATGTGACCTTGCACAAACACAGAGACTCCTGTACTGGGTATGAAGTGGTGGCAAGAAAGTTGAATAAGACAGACTCAATCAAAGAGCTGAATAACGAACATCAGTCATGAGCAATTATTGACTTGGTTCCACTCTGAAGGAACTTCATTACGTCTGCCAAAGCACATTCTCTATTGAGAGCAATGTCTTTAAGGGTCCACGTAGCACAAGTCACAAATCAGATAAGATGATTTTACTGTGACATTTTCGAAATTAAGTGGAAACTGGTGTGGAAATGTGTCTGGTTTGAGGGCTGGAGCCAACAAGCTCAGTCACAAGTTTTGTAGGAGAACAAGAGTTCTTCTTCTCATCTTCTAAAAGGATTTACCCTCATAGTTATGCCTGGCAGGTTTTCATTGCAGCACTGTCATATCTGTTCAAGGAACAGGTCAACAAAGTGGGAAATATGCTTTCTTGGATTTGACCAAAATTAGATGAAAGGCTCAAAAACACAGTAAATGTGAAATAAGAAACTATTTGCTTAAACAACATATTGAAGTTATATCTTTAAGAGCATAAAACTGGCCAATGCTCAATTCAGATTTAGTTTTGTCAGTCAAAAAATAAGAAACAATCTGCTTTAAATACCAGTAAGATTACTGGCATTCCCATAAAGAATGATGACTATGAGGGAAACAAAGGATAAAAGGGAAGGAAACAAAAAAGCAGCCAGACAGAAATGATGAGACAAGTCATTCTCAGGAGCCAACTCCTGAACGTCAGGGAGCTCCACCCATACAGGATCCCACTGAGTGTGCTTAACCACATTCAGCTTCCTCAGTCTTCCTTTCCTCCACCTACAGTCGAGGCAATTGTGGCTTGGAGTCCAGGTAAAAGGTCAAGTTTTAACCCTGCTGTTGGTCGGGTGCCCATCATTGTGTTTGGTATTCCCAGTAGTTTATATTTAGATTAGCCAAGCACAGCGTGGTGCCTCTAACCTCAACTACAAGGGGAAAAAAATGAAAAGACAGACCATTCTTGGAAGCAGGAATTTCTCAAGTGTGGTGTTGAAAAGCTCTAATCCAGAAGAGAGAAAGTGAGAGAGAGCTAGAAAATGACAGACAGCTACACAGTGAGTTGTGTACATGTCGTAAGAGGAAAAGTTGACATGCTGATGACAGTTGCTTAACCAGCCTTGTGTGCTGCCAAGATCATTAAGACAAAACAAAATGTCCTGTAATGTGCCACGAACAGTAGCAGGGCAAAGATTCCCATGTCTAAGTCTGCCTTTAATTTTCTAGAACAGTGGTCTTAGTTTGATATGAGGCTGGGGATGAGCCCTGGCAACAGGTTTCATTTAAGATCTGGTCTGTGTTCAACACAATACCTGAATTCATTTTAAGTTAGTCAACAAACCTCTTACCAAGACGCTTTTGGTCTCTGACTCATCAGAGAATGGACATTGGCCTTCTGAGGGTGTCCTGTGGTGTCTGGCAACAGAATGTTGTTGGTGGAGGGCTTTGGGTCCTGTGGGTTGAGGGGAGGGGCCTCTGTGGATCAGGTTTGTTCCAGTGCATCCCACAGATCAGGGATGGGCAACTGGCAGCCCGGGGGCCGCACACGGCCCGCGACTTCACTCGAAGTGGCCCTTAGATTAATTTCTGATAATTATAAAAATGTGTCCTCTGCGGCACTGAATCAGTTGTAATAACACAGTTGGCCACTAGATGGCCTCTAATGCAGACGCCGCCTCGTACACGCTTCCACCGGGTCTTCTCCACCAGTGAAGAAGAGACGTTGAGCCGTGGCTAAGAGCGGAGGAGAGAGAAAACTTGATCGAGAAAATCGCGTGTGTTTCAGGTGAAATGGGAAGAAGATTATCTGTTCACAGAATTTAAAAGCAAACCTATGTGCTTAGTCTGCTTAGAGACGTTATCTGCCTGGAAAGATTTCAATTTAAGTTGCCGCTACAACAAAGCTAAATACGAGAAGTATACTGAAGCTGCAAGGGCTGCTATCGTAGCGGACCTTAAATCAAAAGTACACAAACAACAGCGACTTTTTACCAGTGGCCACTGCTGGTAGTGGTGAGGTAGAGTGGGCATACAGGGACAATGTTGAACTCTTTCTTAGTGTAAAAATGCACAAATTAGTCCTTGCAATTAATGTTTGTCTAATGTTCTGCAGGTTTCTGCAGGATGGTGATTTGTATGTTTTATTTTCATGAGCCCTTTGCACTGAAAGGTCAACACCTTCTGCTGTTTTTCATGTTTTTTTGTTCCTAAAGCATTTTTGTGTGTGTCCATGTCAGGTTGCATCCTGCTGGGGATGGCTAGGTGGGTGCTAAGTAACATGCACATAAATACCAGGTCCAAAAGTTTCCCAGCAGAACAATGTATTCTCACAAGATGGTCAATGATACTTACTTCTCCTGTGGTCA
Source organism: Chelon labrosus (assembly GCF_963514085.1). Lineage (NCBI taxonomy): Eukaryota > Metazoa > Chordata > Actinopteri > Mugiliformes > Mugilidae > Chelon > Chelon labrosus. The sequence goes on along the minus strand of NC_140338.1, from coordinate 20,301,948 downwards.
TAACGTTATGCCTGATCAGTGTATATCATGTATTTGGAAACTCATTTTAAGACAGTTGCTTCATAAAATGCACAAAATTGCAGTTTAAATCAACAGACAAGATACGATTAAAAGTTAGTTTGTTCTGGTTTCTGTGGTCTCTGTAGATACTGTTTTTTGTGAAGGTCACTTTATAACCACACACAGTGGGAACTAAATGCTTTGGTAATTCATCAAGAACAAGTGGTTTGGTGACTGTTCTCTAGAGAATGCAGTCAATTCTCCCAGTTAAACAATTTTACAATTTTAATTTGATCTGAACTTTACAGTTCTGAATTAACAGGATCTTTGGGCTTGTATCTACGGGCTGTCACATAAAGGTAGTGTTTAAGTGTTCAAGCCTTTAGTTAGTGACAAATGTTGAAAGACAATAAAAGAATTTTGATTTAGTCAGATGATCTGGACATGAATGCTGATGCTGATTTGCAAGAAAAATTCAGAAACTGGTCATAAAGTTGTCTGGAGGATGTAGGAAAAGTTTCTCTAAATTTGCGAAGCCGACACCACTCTTCACAATCGCTGACCTTAAAACCCCTGTCAGTCAGTCCTTCCAGCTATCACCTACCTTAACCTGCTTGGGTATATTACTGTTTGGGTATATAGAGTTCAGTCAGAAAGAATAAAGGAAGGTGTTGGTTAGACACACTGAATACACACATGCTGTATAGAAAGCCAACACTGTAAATTATCCGCCACAGAGGAGAGCATTTGGAAATAATAAGGAACCAGGTCTTCCTTTTCTTCCTCCTTCTTAATCTTTCCTTCACCACGTTGCCACTCGCACAAGGTAAACCTGTCAACTTCCTGTGTAAGAGGATGTGAGATCACATTACGAAACAAGCTGCCTCTGAAGATAAGCACACACACTGAGGCTCGTCTTTTTCACTGAGCGTAAATAATGTCCACATTCTGCAAATTTGACTAAGCACCACACTACCTGAAAAAGAGACTATACTGATGCACTGATGCACGGTTTTATGTCAGTCACATCGCAATCTGACAAACACATGTACTGCTCCGGGTTTTCTATTTGGACAACTTCCTCACTGCCCATCTATTTTCTCAGTTTGAACAGTCGGAACTTGAGAAGCTAGCTAGGACTAAGATAACATTTGATAAAGGTATTGTCACCATGCTAACTTATAATAGCTTAAACGCTCAAACCCTGCAAAGGGCAGTGTCCACCAACACAGAAAGAAAAAGCACGTAATAGTGGGTAGAACATAAACTAAACCTATGTCCCTGGACTCCTCTCCAACATACCACACTCATCAGATCTTCCATCGCATTATATGCATAATCTTGTAGAGCATAACCAAAACATGATAAGGACGGTCACGCAAACCCGTTGCATGACTAGCCTTATCATCTTTAGATGGCATGTAGTATGGAATGACTTATAGTGCTCTGCTCCCTTGGACACCATGTAAAACTCATTCCAGGCGCTCTGCAGCCGTAGACATATGGCTTTTGTGCTCAGGAAAGCCGTGACACGGACCACTCACTAAGGTACAGCCAGCGCCGCAAGGGGGTCGTCAGCTGTGCCATTACAGAGAGTGGGCTGTGGAAAGTTCTTGTTGATCACTGGTGTGCTTTTCTGTTGTCACAGTGATAGTAAAATTAACCATGAATGAGCTGCCTGTCATGGCAGTGCAGCAGGAGCCTTCAGGGCATGGTGTGTGATGTAACACTGTCACAAATGTGTCATTCCCAGGGGCTTAAATGGTGGAGATACAGAGAGGGCTTTGAAGTGTCACAATGAACACTGGGCTTTGTGCTTCCCCAAAACTCTGCCAACTCCCACCCGTATCCCCACATGCTGCCCCCCCCCCCCAGAGTCCTGGGTTCCATCACACGGACGCAGAGATGGAGGTTACGTAAGTTGCTCACAAGGAGTAAAACTGATTTAAATTAAGAAAAGTGACCGAGAATGTTTGACCACTTTGAAGTTGGCACTGAGCATTTTTACAAGCTTTGGCCTCCCTGTTAAAAAAAACTTTTGGAGTGGGCCTTCTGCCAAACGGTAACACTCATGTATGCACATTACACACACTCACAGCTTCTGCACATTTCCCATGAAAGGTTTTCCGACAGTGACGGTAATTAGAGGGAGAGACACAGCAAGAGTGAACGAGGACTCCCATCAGGGTCTGAGACAGCGGGGGGCGATATGAAAGCCTCGTCCCCACGTCCAACCACCTCTCTGGTATTGTTTACCCGCGAACTGACGACACAGGGGGGTGTTTAATGAACACTGGCCCCCTGCTGTCTGTCTGAAAGTGGGTCTGTCCATCCATGGTTTCCTGATGACCCTGTGCATTTTCAGCAGACTGCTGACCGAGAGGCCGGAGCCAGAACGAAGAGGGAGCAGTCACAACAGATTGAGTTTGTTCTTTGGATCGATTCATAATAAAGTGTACAAAGTGGTTGACAGTGAGCATAGCAAAGTAATGACATAACATGCTGATACAAAGAAGCCTATTCACAAGGAGAAAGTCATGAGGACTGACAACTGTATGACTGATACTAAACAAATACTTCAAGTTCAGCTTAGAAATATTCATGCGTGCTTGTATTTGGACAGATTAACAATCCTTAGACTTTCCTAGAAAAGTATTTTTTCTGAATACCGAGGAGGGAGACTTAGAAATGAGGGCAAAAGGTAAATAAAGGAAGGGTTCAAAAGTTTGGGGCACCAGACTCGACATTCAGTCTGGCTCTTATCTCTGAAAGGCGACAGACTTGATTTTTTTAGCAGATGAGTCTAGGATCTTATCTGTACTCGCATCCAGTGTCTCACAGAAGCAGAACCTGCACTCCTCCTCTCAACCACCGGACAAGATTACCAGTTAAAAAAAACAAAACAAAAAAACACTGCAGAATCCCCTTAACATGAAACCGACCAAAGAGACTATATCATCTGCATCACTGTCAACATCCTCATCTACCAAGTCATAAACACACAACATGAATGAGAATGAGAATAAAACAAAAAGGACTCACCAGCTTTTCCTTTCTCAGGAACAACAGTGGTGCTCTGGGAAAGAAGAGGAGGAAGAAAAAAAATGATTATAGTTGAGATAGCTTTGTGACGGTCTTATGACATTTGATTCCATGAAATGATTCACAATCAGACAATGAAATCCATAGATTTCCCAAACACTCTGTAAACTTCCTAAGTAAACGTTGACCAATGTGTTTGAGTCATAAAATGAAGAAAAAACGAGCGGTGGAACACGTCGAGGACAGTTTCATTAGAGATTCAGTCCCTTTGCATGTTCTCCATTCATGATCCCCACGTTCTGAATCATATCGTTCTTTTAGTTGTTGAAGAAAGTACCCACTTCCACTAAAGGAAATGCGCTGGTCAGGCAAATGCATTAAATGCATACCCAGTGGGTATTTACCCTCAGGGAGTCCACCCAACAGTTTGGTCCAAAAACGTCAAAAATAATGGACACATGTGTAGTTGTGTATGTTGTATTGTACAATCTATGGTCTATGCTGATCATCAGACAAAAAATGTGTTTATTTACAGTGCTATCACTATACAGTATATTCTTCCAATAACATTGTAGTAAATGGAGAGTACAGTTACACCACTGTGACAATCAACGAAAGGAGCACAAGAGACACCAGGAATGTAACTGCTAAAACTCCACATGCATAGTTTTCTGATGTGCACACGTTGGAATAAATGGTCACAACTGATAACAAACCCACCAGAGACTTCTGAACAAATACCACATCATTAAAAGTAGGAGCACAAAAGCACTCTCCTATGAGTCAGTGTTGATTCACGTCTCATATTGGTAGTCTGGAGAGACATTACTGATAAAATCAGCTTAATGTGTCCTTCTTTGGATTTGAGGAAAATACCACTGATTCAACAAAGGTAAAAAAAAAAAAAAATAGAAATAGAGTAGTTGTTTGTCAGTTCAATGGTAAAGTGTGTGTGTGTGGAGGGCAGTGGGTTGGAATGCAAAGGTCTTTCTTGCCACTGACTTTTGACCTCAGGGTCCTGTGCTGATCTCCACACCCTGACCTGTTTTAATCTACACTCCCCTGGAAGAGATCAGCCTCAGAAAGGAGGAAAATTCTTATAACACACTCACTTTGTCCACATGTTGTACCACAACTTTCCCTCCCGATATTTTTATTAAGATAAATGTGCTCCTTTTTTTGTTTTGTTAGCTTAGCACTGAATATCATCAATACTGCAAAACAAGAGTTTGACAAGATTTGCATTTTTTGCTTCGCTTGTCTTGCTTTGTACGAATGTGATGGGGGCAGCTGTGGTTGCACTCCCAGGACTGATAGAAAGAAATGTTTGAGAGTGGAGTGAATGGGCAGTGCACTATAAATGTATGGGTTAAATGCAAAAACTTCCATGGGTGTAAAGCATTTAGGACAATCGAGTATCATCTTCTTCTGTTTTTGTAAAAACTACCACCTAGTACTTCTAGCACCTTTAAAGTTCATTAACTTATTAAGTAATTAATTGAATTCTTATATATTTTTTGATATAGTGAGAAATATTTTCCAAGCATTGCCTGTTAAGCTTCACAAATGTCTAGAACATAAATGTCTGCAACAATACGAGACATTTTGACCTGTACTACTCTGTCCTGTACACCCTACAACTGTATAAAAAAAGATTATACTCATAGCTTGTCCCTTATCCTTCCTGTATCACACCTATGTTTGGGAAGCATGCTCCTTTGTTAACATACTGAGTCACAAACCTTCTTGGTTAACACATAAGCTACAGCTTTCTTTGACCCAACACTGTGCTGGTGCCTCTACGTTACTTAGCATTGTGACTAATACATTTATTTCCTAACTTCTGTGCAGACCTTGCATAAGGCATGACTTTGGCAGGGAGAAATTCTCACAGGCATTACGCATATCTTGCTGTGGAATTCCATTATTTCCTGAAATTTACCTACTATCACACACACTACACACAAATCTGATTAGCACAAAGTCCTGGGAATTTCTTGTTTGATTAATTGCCTGTGGGTGGTAAAAGGAGAACATTACAGTATTTCCATAGTTTTCACTTTCACAATGAGTACTCAAATAAAAGAAAGAAACAAGTACGGACCCTTTGCTTCTTAAATATCGAGGGAGCTCCTCTATTTTATGATGAGCCACCACAGGTATGGCACGGTCTAGTGAGCGTGAATACAATGGCGGCTTTCATACACGAGTTTGTTTAGAATGTGTTAGCTGATTAACGCTGGAGAAATGTTTTGTCTTATTCACAATCTGTTTCTGTCTGATTTTTTTTTAGAGGCCAGTGGGTGAGCTGTCTGCATGCACATATTTTTATATCTAAAAATACTCAACTCTAAGGTGTGTTTTTATGTGTGTGAACATGTCTTCATGAACATGAACTGTGTGTGGGCAAAAACAGACTTCAATCACTCCGCGGGTCATGTTTCTGACACATTGTGTGCAAAATTCTCTCTGTGGACAAATAGCTTTACAATTTATTGCTAATTAATGACTAATGGGCCACCAGGGAGAAGCCAAAGTCAAAGACTCCCACTCACTCCTCTGTCACTAAATCACCAGCACAAACAGAACAACAACACTGAGGTGAAATCAGAGACAGATTTACATTCAGTGCTGCTTCAGCTGTTGGACTCCAGTAATATTAGCACTGCTTCTTTCAGTGTTGTTGCTGCATTCCTGCAAAACTCTGTCTCAGTGAACAGTTTTGTTTTTGGCTTTTTGTCGGTTATCAGTTTTGACTGTGTGGCAAATTATTTTGCGTCACATCTCTCCTGGGCTGTAGTTGATTGCAAGCTAATCGGATTTGCTGTCATAAATATTGATAAATGTATATTAACACACAGCTGTAAACAGTCCCTGAACAAATGCACCTCCTAGTTTTATTGAGTGGCCATTTCTAAAACTGAAATAATTTCTTTGTGAAAGGTTTTAAAACATTTACTCAATGAGCCAATGCATTGCTTGTCTTGGTCATATCCTGTAGGACTGACAATGTGTATTGCCTCAAATGACATGTATTCACACACATTATATTTCATGTGTTGATTTTTACTAAATATTTATTAATTTATACAGTAGCAAGAGCGAATTCACTTCCATTTTAATATTCATCAATGGCACAATTGGCTTTGAATAGTGGAATCAGTATGGGAGGTCTGTGTGGCCTGTCTGCTAAGCACTAACAAGACATTCGGTTCACCAATGTGTACCCTTCCTATTGTGTAAACACCACACCATGGGTTTCTTTCAATGACCCATGAAGTCACTTACGCACAGTGTACAGCTCACCTTCACACAATGCTGTGTTTTGCTTCATAACAGCAATTACAGACGTGCGAATCTGAGTCAGAGACCACATGGAATAACAAGAATGTGAAGGAATGGGTACCAGTAAGTACCAGTGTTTTCATAGCACCACGGTCGCATATTTTCTAGATGTTTGCCTGCGCTCCTGCTGGCATGCCACAGTGCAAGTTGACCCAGTGTGGGGTTGTCCAGGCCGCGTCAAGTGTCCACTAGGGAACACATAAGCGTCAGCTGCCTCATTTACTGCCACTAATTTAGTAGAAGTTGGTTGTGTTGGGGTGCAGGGGGTATGGTATGTGTTTTCCTTACACATGTGTGTAGCGACCTGGAAGCATGTGGGCCTGATGATTTCCCCACAGTAGGGTTATTATTGTATTACTGTAGCCTGCAGTTCAGTCCTTTTTACCCATAAACTGATTTGTTTTAGTGAAGATATTTCAAAAATACTCGAAGAAAACTTTTTCTAAGTATTTCCACGTCTTTGAGTTGACAAAATCTCAAGCAGAACTTTGACCTTTAATGATAGTTTATTACTCTTAGAGAATTCAGTTTGATTGTTGCAGTGTTTGATGGAAAAGTGTTGACGAGCAGAAGTTATAGTAAATGTCTTCGGCATTTTTACTGTATTTACTTGTACCAGTATAATTCTAGGGTTGCATTGACCTTACTTTGAGAAAGAGGAACCTGTTTCTTAGGGATCATTTTATAGATTTAATTAATAAATAACATTTCTGAAACGTCACTGAACAAGCAGTCGTACAATAACGTTGCCCTAAAACAAGAAATTCTGCAACATTTTGAATTCAACATCCCCTATGACATCCAGTTCATCGTGTACTATGCTTTATGTGGTTCTAGCTCTTCCGCAAGAATTAAAACATTTTAAATCCAAATGTTTTTTTTTATCCCTGTCTTTCACTAAATTGAAATATTAGGAAGCGTCAGACACATTTCATCCAACTTCCAGCTAGCATATTAATTAATGCTGACTGAACGGCATGAGTTTGTTAAGTTTATATGCTAACTTTAATACTTGACAGTAGTTTTTGGAAGTACAATACGCAAGCCCTGGCAGGGACTGTTAATTTGTTGCTGCATAGTGTGTGGCTGTATGCACATGCTTTTCTGTGTGAGTCTGTCAGAGATGTTAAGCAAGTCATTGGCATGTGGCTGTTGCACAACAAACCCAAGCAGTCCACCAAATCTGTTTTAAGCCCACCACCAGCCTCTCATCCCCATCCCCCTTCTAACACTGCAGCTGCAGTATGTGTGAGTGTATGTGTGACCACCCATGGTCTGCGCTGGCCAAGGATTAGGGGGCTCAGGCTAACCCAAACCTTTTTCTCCACCACTTAACACAAATGGCTAAATTGGTGCAGATGTCTTATGTTCAGGTAAGCTTGTGTCTCCAGCACAAGATGTATAGGGTAACTGTGGGTGATAGACAGAGGGACGAGAGACGTGTGTGTGAGTGTACGTGCACGCCCGCCTAGGACCCTTGAGAGATGTTATCTGGAGCCCATTTCTGTTTTTTGACTGGCATGAATGCGCTCTTTCTGCCCTGCATTTACAAAGGAATTTAGTCTCCATGCTCTGCCGACCCAAGAGTGCACGTGTGTGAGGAAACGTGGGAAACAATTTCATTTTAGCCTTCCCCTTGAGGAAAAGTCCAACCCCCCCACAACACTCCCAACCCCTCATGCGTTCTCATTTCTCCCCTGCATCCCCTTTCCCCGTTTTAATAGTCTCCATATGTCACACTTGGAGTGTGTCAACAGGAACTAATGCGAGGATTTGGTGTAATGATGCGTTGGAACATTTCCTGCAGAAAAAAATATATATTAGTGTACAGATGTTGTAGTTAACAGCTATTTGAAAAGAAAACAACTTGGTGATGCTTGAACATATCTCAGTTACATTTATTGACACTAAAAGCCCGTGTGAAACCTTTAGCATGAATGGGTTCTCATTCAGTTGCGGAGGTTAATGATTTTACCACTCTCACTGTGCACTAACTCAACACACACACACACACACACACACACTAATTCAGACTACCAACAGAGACCTCTTCGACCTTGAGTCATGAGTTATGTTCACTATGGAGTACGGGTGTCAACAGGGTGTGAAGGAAGGTGAGATGCGCACACCTATTTGTCGTTGTATACATGAGTAGGCCAAAGCAATGGGCTTCTGGTTCCAGGCAGTGTCTGGAGGGATTTAGTGCTGGACTCCTGGACCATAAACTCTGAACTATTGACTGGACCTTGGAATCCATCATTGGATAAGACAGTAGCTCTAAATCTGTGTGGCCACCAGACTGTTCCTCCTAAAAGTACCTGGTCAAAACCAAACATTGCTTCTTAGGTCACTCAGAAGCGATTGACTGACTGGTATTACCGCAAAATATCTACTTAGAATTTTGCATGTCTATCTATGAATCATGTTACAGCCTTTCCTCAAAAAAAGTATAAAAGAAACTACTGCATGCATCTTATATTCAAACTCAAAACATCTTCAGCATTTATAAAGCATGAAGAACATTACTCAGGTAAAATAAGTCCCACTTCTACACCTTGTAAATAAATTTACTGCTTGAAGAAAAAAGGAACCTTGCAAGGATCACTGTTCATTGAACCTCAGTGTGAACAGCATAGTTTGCACTGCATGTTTTAATTACATTTAGGTACCTGGTTTCAAATGCACGGCACTCACATATGCATGATGAATGACTAGTTTTAATAGATCCAAACTGACTAGTTCATTAAGCATACCATGAAATAAAAAGTGTGGATTTTTGTAGATACCCTCAAACTAAGCAAAGAAAACGTCAAAGGATTTGTTTTGGAAAAATGCAAAATTTGGTATAAAAATGTTGAGCAAAAAGGTGTCGATTTTAGGTGTGCTGAGAGGTAGAATCAAACTAAACTTACTTAAGACTTGTGTCTGTACATGAGGAGAATATACAAATGCAACCTTTTTCCTTTCTTTTTTTATTTGGTTTTGTTTTTTTGGACTAGAATGGTTTAAGAAAAATAGCTGGTGGGTCTGTAAATCTGGTTATTCTGACCCCAAAACAAGCCGATGGATTAGCTGCTAACTTTTGGGGGAGAAAGCAGACTGTGGTGGCCCGATAGCAATACTGTGGTTTACTGATGTACCAGAAGGACCAGTGGGTGAGACCTTGCTGGGCCACTTTTTTGTTATCTACTGAAGAACTATTCACTTTTAAGAACATTGCATTTAGCCAGTCCAGGCCAGTACAGCCTTGAATACTGGGTGGCCTAACAGTAAATCCAGCAAACAGTCAAAAAGACACTTAGCTAAATTCAAAACGAACACTCAACAACAACAAACAATTGGTGATTAGGCCACATTCACTCCTTAAGACATTTAAAACTGGTGGAAAATATGATCAACTGAGCAACACCCCTACGAGTATCTTGACTGAGGTAATGTGACTGCAAGGCAAACACCAGTAGAAACACACGTCCCAAACAAAAATGGGAACACATGCCCGATGTCCCAATTAAAACCATGAACCACACGGCTGGATACAGCGTTGCTTCAATTTCACCTGGTGTTACAGTGCATTCCTGTGTATGATTATGTGTCTGTGTGTTTCTGCGAGTGCATTTGGTTTGTTTGTTCGTGCTGTGATTTATGGCGCTTCATTATCAGTGGGCTGCAGGGGTGTTTCAAGATGCCTGCATTTTCCACTCATCCCTAAGATTTACTGTCAACAAGTACCATCATCTTGCAACAATTCCTTGCTGCTTTTTACTGTCGGATTTACGTAATCAATTCACGTTTTGCTTCATTGACTCAGTACGTGCCTTAAACACTACCAACTAGTACTCATTAGCAAAAACACAGTGAAACTATGTTTTAATGATGGAGGGAAAATTATGATCCATTATGTTAAAAAAAAGGGGACCAAAACCCACATGGAGCCAGTGAATCACTTTAGTGATTAAGCTGATGTGATGTAGGCGCCATGCCACAGCATGCTGTCATAAAAACAAGCAGAGAGTTGCCATTGAGCAAAGGGGGTAAACACAGTGATTTATGTGATATTTGACTTCCACAAGGATGCTAAAACAGAAAATACACTCGCTGAAATAATTAAGTCGATCATAGGTTAAATCTATTTTGACAAAATGTTCAGAAGGCAGTCATGCTGATACATGCGTACAATTTCAGTGTTTTGCCTGAATGCTCTACTTAGATTTTGGTATTTGGTAATTACTCATGGAAAATGAGAAATATATTAAATCAGTCTCCCTTCAGCTGGAGAGCTTTATGTAACAGTTATAGCCTTGAATCGACAGGAAAAACCTGATTTCCTTGAGGGGGTTGAAGAGAAGTTCATTTTCCACATCCTGTTCCAAACATAAACCTTTTCTTTTTTCTTACCCTCTTTTTGTAAACCACAGCGGGTCTGTGTTTGTCTCCTTGTTACAGCTGTGCTCAGCAGAGGAGTGACCTTGGGGACAATGACACAAAGCAGCTAGCATGGCCATGACAGAACCACTACCGACAGTCCATATCAGAATGAATGGTGGTTGGCTTCATAGCTCACTGACTCAGCCTACAGCCTACTACAGTCTATAAGCCAAATATGTGGGTGGAATGCAAGCAAACATAATTATGCCTGTTGCACATTGTGTTGACTACTGACCAAGGACAGGAATGGATGAGTGTGGGAGCAAGTGTAACGATAAATAAAAGTCAGTAAGAGTAGCAAAATAATGGGTCTTTTATGTGACTGGGGTATTGAGAAGGTGTGGTTTAGATGAAGGATGTTTGGGGACTGTGAGCCTGCCAAACCGGAACATGGAGGAAGGACAGAGCAGAGATCTGCTAGTGACCTTAGCACGCAAACCACGGCGCTCCTATTGTCCACCAGACCACAGACAGATAACGAGCTATGTTCATATATAATCTACTGACAGGGACGAAAGTCTTTCCATCATCCTGGAACAGAAATATCTCTCAATCAATCATCTCCTCTTGAAGCCAGCTATGGAAATATGGTATTTTCAAAATTCACAGTCAGAAAAAAAACACCACCAGAGGAGGTGGCAGAAATAGTATTTGACTCCTGACTCCTGTTGTCGTGGAGACGGAATACAGATACAAACAAGGGGTGAAAGGCTGCCCTGTTATGGCATGTTTACCAAAGACGAAGAGGATGACGGCTGGTTTAAGGCAGCACCTTCCCTGTCACCACATTCATGACATGTAAAACACCCCCGGTGCTAAGTTTAACAGGAAAGCCGTTGTGTTGTTCACTAGCTTCTCCGGGTCTTTAGAGGATTCTTTCTTATATGGCTTTCTGGTGGGAACAGCAAAAGGTGACTGATATGTTGTTTCCGACTGTAACATTCAGAGGAAGGTGGTCAGGGGTCAGCAGTCTCCACCCGCCTCTGTGGCTTGGCACATCCTTTGCAGCAGCACAGCTCTAAAAATAGACTCACATAACAAATGGCTCTAACACTGTGCATACCTTAATTACTGACTGTAACCGTATATGCAAATTAATAATGGGTAGTCTAAGACAGATATGACAAGCAAATGTACCACTACTTAAAAGGCAGAACTAAATTTAACATAACTACACTACAGAGAATATAATTAGACACGAAGAATGATTTGTTATTGTTTAATCATTTGTTGTTGTTTTTTTGTTGGTTGCACACTTTAAATGTTTAATAGTTTTTACCATCTTTGTCTTGTGACTGTAATCTGTCTTGGAGTTTTAGAAAAGACACATGAAGACGTCACCTTGACTTTAAGCCACTTTTTCCTCAATTCTCTGACATTCTATAGACGAAATGATGAATCCATTAATTGGAAAAATAGTCAACAGATAAACCCATAATGAAAATAATCATTAGTTGCAGACATAAATAGAATATGACACCTGTTGCAACACAACAGGCCAAACAACAGTGCAAGACACCTGCTACACTAAGCAAGTAACAGAAACCTGCCAACAATAACAATTTGAGTAAAGAATAGCAGCTCCAGCATAAGAAAAAAAAAAAAAAAAACACCTGCTGTGGCACAACATCCGCTAGATGTTAGCCCCACATTCGATGCAAGAATAACAGCCACCTGCTGAAGGCTAACAATAGCCACCAGCTAAGCTAGCAAAGAGCCAAGAATGCCAGAATGTATTCACATGAACCCAGTGCCTTATCCAGCATAGCGAGTGAATGGCACACAACCAAGTGAATGTCCACTCACCACAAACTCACACAGCCACATACCACCACTTAATGTTTATCATGGTTGCATAAAAGACAGAACGACATGAGAGGGTGCTTGGAACAATAACGCCAAAGTGTTACTCTGAATGTCAGGAGGCGTCACGGGAACAGTGATCACACAAACACCAGTTACTTCTTACATAATCCAGCACAAGATCGAAGGAATGCAAATGCAAAATGATAAGCACTTCATGGTACACAGCCTCTACAAACAGTCAAAGTACACATGCACCTGCCGGCCTTCTGAAGTCATGCACAAGACATTAGATGAGACGGATTCACATCTGTCTTAATGTCCAGGTACATTTCTGTATCCGTTCATATTGTAATCATGTGACTATGCTCATATTTTACTCTCACAGACTTCAGATTTGAACTTCTTGCTGACCTTCTGCATGGTGCTATTTATCCGGGAACCTACAGTGTCAAGGTTCTGTTGTAATTGGTCCACACGGCTTGTCTTTCCGTGACTGCTTGTACCTCTTCTCATAAATTACAGAAGTGTGACGTGTGAGGAACTTCTGTGTAGAAGACACTCACTACTGGTTTGCTTAAAGGATGTATCGTGTTTGCTGTAAACTGTGTGAACTTGAAAATAACTTCTTGAGAGGAGGTGAGTGTATGTTCTCAATATATTATTTTTTTACAGTATTTTTTTGTTGTTAAAATTTAATTCTGAAAAAGAAGTTTATAGTGTCTCGATCGTGTGGTCTATTGTCTTTGTATGGGTATGCATATATTTTGTAAACCCCCAAAATCAAGTCTAGTTAAACTGAAGCTTCAACCACAACCCTGGTTCTTCTCTTCTCACATCTGCCTCGTGTTTACATCATTTAAAGGATTTGTATTGTCTGGCTAAAAAGATTAAGTGGGTGTCACAACATTTTAACTCTGAAAGGACTCAAAAGTCCTCTGCAACTATTACCTACTGAGAATCCCCTTCACAAAGTCATCATCTCTTTGGCCTCAATCAATCACCCCGCGGGGCCTCCACTGTAAAAAGCGTCCTATTAGGCGCAGTGAAAGCTCTGTTTACCTAAGCTTAGTGAGTTACCTTGGGTTACTGCAGGAATGGACCATGTGGTTTTGACCACAGACATAATACGTCACATATCGTGCATGTTGATCTGTACCTGTTAAATTAACCAAGAGCTCACTTGTGTGACGGCAGAAAAATTGAAAGAGAATATATAGAAATACAAAAGATAATCTAGGAATGTGAAATATCCTTCTTGTCAAGGCTCAATTCTGACATTTCCCAAAGCGGCAGTGTTTTGTTCTAGTTAGATAAGGGGATGGTTTTGCAACAGAAACATCCTGCTTGACATTTTCAGTTATCCTTTAATGCATCACAACTAGTATCTTAAGATAACATGTCTCAGAACAGTTTTTGTCATTGTTTTTTACATTTCCGTTCAAGAAGTTGCATTAGTTGTTGGCCTCGTTCACATTTTGGCAGTTCTATGGGCAATGGCTACGCAAGGCTGACAAAATCATTAAGTGAGCAAGCAAGGGGTTTAAAGACACACGTCACACTTGAAGCGTGAACCCCCCCTTGTCCTGGCTTTTCACCTCACAGACCCCCTTTCTGACCCCTTTGTTGGGGTGAAGGGGTCTAGCTCTTTGGAACCAGCTAATTATAGAGTTTTAACGTCTGCTTGGCTAAGCCCTAAGAGCTGGGGGACATTCCTACAATTGGGAGATTCAATGTGAGCGCGTGTGTGTGTGTGTGTGTATGTGTGTGTGTGTGCCCTGTTGCTGTTTTTAATTAAACTCCAAGATAACCTCAAGATAGACGAGGGGGGGAAATTACTTTCTGTACAGAAATACACCAAATACAATGCAAAAATGTTTAATTGTTGTCACATGAAAGAAACCAGAGAACACCACAGAGCCAAAACTAATGTTTCTCAACGTCTTATAATCCAACATATGATTGTAATTCTAGTTTCAGTGCTGTGTGGAAAGATAGACGGCTGATTGCACATTAAGTATTTTTTGTGTATTTGAATTGTAAATATATCACAATAAATAACATATTTCTCTCTAATGGAAATAATTAACTTTACATGATTTAATAAGTTTACCCAGCTATCCAGTTGCCATGTGGAAAACCTTCATCATGCCTTTAAATGATGCAGACTAATTTTGTCTAGCCTAGCATCAGTGATGTATCATGAGTGCCCATGTTACTGAAATCAACATTACAGCAACAGACTTGTCCAAACATTGATATGACAACGAGGAAAACATGGTTTACTCATAGTTGCCTAGTTTGCCTATGGCTATATTGCTGAAGAACATTTCCAGTTAAGTGATGTCATACCACAGCTGTGACTTATTCTTTTTTGAATAAAAATCACTTTGATGACATTTGTCTCAAAATATGATCGGTTTAGCTTCAGTCTGAAGCCTAGTTTTGCTGCACTCCAATATGAGAAGGACCTCGTGACTTACCCCACTCTTAGGTTTTGCTCCAAGCGATGGTACAGATCCCGAGGAGACATCAGGAGGAGCATGTGGCAGTTGTGGGGTTTGCGATGCTGCTGGCATGGGTCCAAAATCAAACTCCTACAAAAGTAAATAAATAAATTGTGCAGGTGTTTAGTATACAATACATAAAGCATATAGGTTCTCAGTCATCCAGGTCATGGTATATCATGGAGGATGTAGTTTGTGGTGCTGTTAAACTATATTGAATTAGACACAAAAGTGTTTCCGGTATTTAGCCTAGCCCACTGACTGAAATGGGGTTGTCAAAATAATAGGAACAGTTCAATAGTACTACAAACCACAGCCACCAAAATGATATCACAGCAGAATCAACAGCTCTCTCTGTTATTTTAAACAAATGCTGAATACTATAACCTTCATGCAGATAAGATTTATTGCAGGACTGCTATATTAGCATACATTCATTTTCACTAGTCGTTGGTAAGGATCCACTGGGTGCAGTATGGGTGTGGTTGTGTTTAAATTAAGAGCTACGGTGCAGTTTAAGTAGCTAGGGGGCATATTTATGTGTGTACCAGGATATGCCGTCGATGGAGGGTGGGGGTGCTGTCCATAGAGGAGGTGGCACTGAGAGCATTCTCAATTTCCTGATCCAGCTGGTCCAGCTTCATCATCAGCAGCACCATTGAGTCCAGACGAACATGCTCATGCTGAATAAAGAGACAGTAAAGACAAATTTAATGACAGCAAAAACTTTATGGTGCTAAGAATCAATCTCTGGAGAAAACCTCCCTCATCCGTGACCAGAGGATAAGAATGGGAATCAAACTTTGCCAGAAGAAATGAAAAAAATACTGTATGTGAAAATGTTATGCTGTATTTTCTAACAAAATGAGAAGTGTGGGGTTGGCTTAATGTGTTTTGTGTTTTCTGTTGAATTGTGTAGTTATCTAATGACATAAATCAGTGATTAAGATCTATGCATTTCCTCAGTTTTTTTTCTTCACATCAAATTGATAAGCTGCTTTCCTCCTATGAATTTAGATAATTTCTTTGAAAGATTTCTTTTATTTAATCAGAAATACATTAGAGAAGATTAGCTTGTATGCCATATAATTTACAGATTTATCAGCTTCTTACCAGCTTGCAGGAAGTCGTCATTATTAACTCATCTCAATCCATTGTGCCTCATTGTATTAAAATGTGATCTAGGTGCAAATTACACCCAATTTATGAATTATACTCTTGTGTGACAGCTCTATACAATAAAAAAGTCTCAACTGTATTCCATGCCAATCTATACCTTCTCTGGCCTTTATATCAAAAAATATTGAAAAACTCTACTTTCTAAACTATGGCTACTTTCTTTCCCTTACTTCTTTTATTTTTCTGGTACAAAAACTCTTTCTTTGCACACTTTTTCTTTCTTCACTTAAATAATTGCGCTAACACAGCATTTCAGGTTTGTTTCTTTTGCATCATCACCATCACTACTTACAATATGTATGCAACAGCCCTCTAATCTGCAGTCACTCTCCTCTATCCAGCCTTAAACATGTCTCACACTGACCTCAGGTGGTATGGCTCCAGTAAGACAAGCTGAATGATATGCAGCTCAGTTTCACACTCCACCGACCACCCTTCAGCTCTATTTGGTTTCATGCAATACAAGCCCCTGTAACATGTTCTAAAGTCTGTAAAATAACTTTCAGTAGTGGTTATTTTCATTTCCTTCAGCCTTTCTTTTATCTTGGCACTGGGTGTGACTCCCTGTCTTGAAATTCTCTCTGAGAAGAACTTCAAGACTTTTCATTGCTGACCTTTTTAGTTCCAAACAAACCTTGTTACAATCACCAACAGAACATTTAAAACACGTAATGAGGGTGAGCTCATGAGACACTCAGCCTGTGACTGTATGTGCAAAGATCAAGTCTTGTTAACATGCAGATGTAAGACTGGTTTAATGTGCCGTGTCTGTGTCCTAGACGGGATACCTCAAAGATTAATCTCATTTGGTTATACAGCCGTGGCCAAAAGTTTTGAGAATGACACAAGCACTGGTTTTCACAAAGTTTGCTGCTTCAGTGTTTAGATCTTTTTTACATCTGACAATCTGGTAGATGCACACATACGGGCCTGCTGCCATTCCTGAGCAAGCACTGCACTGGTGGTGCCCCGATAGCTCAGCTGAATCAACTGTAGGAGACAGCCCTGGCAATTGCTGGACTATCTTCGGCACCCTGAAGCCTTCTTCACAACAATTGAACCTTTCTCCTTGAAGTTCTTGAAGATCCGATAAATGGTTTATTTAGATGCAATCTTACAAGCAGCAATATCCTTGCATGTGAAGCTCTTTTTGTGCAAAGCAATGATGACTGCATGTGTTTCCTTGCAGGTAACCGTGGTAAACAGAGGAAGAACAATGATTTCAAGCACCACCCTCCTTTTAAAGCTTCATTCTAACTCAGCCAGCATGACAGAGTGATCTCCAGCCTTGTCCTTGTCAGCACTCTCACCTGTGTTAACGAGAGAATCACTGACATGATGTCAGCTGGTCCTTTTGTGACAGGGCTGAAATGCAGTGGAAATGTATTTTATTTATTTATTTATTTTTTGATTAAGTTCATTTTCATGGCAAAGATTAATTGCAATTCATCGGATCACTATTCATAACATTCTGGAGTATGCTAATTGCCGTCATACAAAATATGGCAGCAGACTTTGTGAAAAAGAATATTTGTGTCATTCTCAAAACTTTTGGCCACGGCAGTACACCGATCAGCCACAACATTATGACCACTGACAGCTAGAAGTAAATAACATTGACCATCTTGTGACAATACAATGTTCTGCTGGGAATCGTTTGGACCTGGCATTCATGTGGAGCCTCCCCACCAGGATGCAGCCTGACACAGACACACAGACAAAAACTGTTTCGGAACAACTCAAAAAACATGGAAAACAGCACAAGGTGTTGACCTGGCCTCCAAATTCACTAGATCCCAAACTGAGTATTTGTGCGATGCACTAGAACATGCCTGATGCACAGGCCCTCCCCTCAACCCATAGGACCCAAAGGCCCCCACTAACAACACTCTGTTTCCAGACATCACAGGACACCCTCAGAAGGCCCATGTCCATTCTGATGAGTCAGAACTGTTTTGGAGGCACAAGGGAGACTTACACAATATTAGGAAGGTGGTCATAATGTTATGCCTGATCGGTGTAAAGTAAGTACATAATAGAATAGAAAGATTTTGTGAAATTAGGTTTACGATGGGTGTGTGTGGATGACAACATTCATATGAGATGCAATGTGAGCCTCGGCTATAGCCTCAGCCCTGCGCCTGGCTTCCAGCTCAATCCCTAATGTCTCATGACCAGTGCTTACATTTATTTTCCAGTTAGTGCCCAATTAGGCTGTCAAAAGCAGTTCCTATTGGGTTTGCTGAGAGAGCAAATAGACAACATTGAGGGCCATGTGTATCATGGAAATGCGTCTCACACTGGTGCATTCACTGCCGTTCCTAGCTAGTGGCAGTGCACATCGCTACGTTCTGTCTCCTTGGCAGAGTATCACAATGAAACATTGTACCGCGGTAAAACAATGACATCTTTACGAGCCCTCACTGAATGAACAAAAGCATCTGGCTCGGGATGGCAATAACAACCACAAAACGGCAGTGTAAAAAACAAGTGCAGTGTAACTTCAGTTGCCTCAGAGAAGCAAAGTTTTTTAGGGGCATTCTGGTGGTTTGGGTGTTCTCAGAAGGTTTCTTTTCTGTCTTTCCCATTTTTGAGGCTTCTGTTACATTCCTCTCAACTTCCTGTTTTTTTGAGATGGGAGATGGTTCCCACACTGTTTGAACTCTTAGATCCCTCCTTCTCCTTTCCTTGCTCTCTTTTCAAACCCCCCACTTCCATCCAGTCTGCATCCCATTCCTCAAACTAAACAGTGTTTCTTTCTCCGCTCAGTTAATTATAGTATTTTACATACAAAATACTGTGAATTCAATATGATTAATGTAAGTATTTTATTCATTAACAGCGAACGAAAGATTATTTAATTAACCGATACAGACAGAAAGGCAGAAAAAGAGAAAGAAGGAGCACTGAGGGTGATGTTGCCAAGTCGTCTGCTGCCAGATAAATGACTGTTGAGCCAGTTTGGCCCTAGGGTCAGGATAAGGCCTTGTTGCTAAAACAAATAAACACAGAAACAAAGCCCAATATCAGGTTAATCTCAAGCCATTATGCAAACCAGATGGGTTCATTTTGCAAACTGAATCTGCAACAACATGGTCCACTGGGGACATATTCATTAGTGCAATATCTTGTCACAGATCATTCCAGGTTGCTGTTGCCATTGTCCAGGAGATAATGATGTAAGCTCTGTAATTCTCATCAAGATATTCAAGACTTTCTAAGTCTTTTCTCCATACCAAATTTTAAATGCGACTTCCCTAGTGTTTATTTTAACTGCCTAATTTCCTTTTCGGTCATCATGACCGTCTCTACGGCACATTTTTGCAGTAAATTGCCTACGTAAAGAATGTAAATACACTCGATAGTTAAAATCCCTTAACTGCTGTCAAAGAAGAGGAAACCCATTACCATATGGTGGATGGATTGCCTTGGCGCCTTGTACTTTTATGGCTAAAATCCTCTCTTGGAGTTCCAAGAGCCAGCTTTTTCAGATATTTAAAGTCTTCCTAGGATTAGAAGTAGAGCAAGGGGTAAATGTGGCACTCTTTTTTTCTTTTTTTTTCACATGTGGCCACACTGGACTGTGACCTCTTGTTTTTGGCAGCTGATGAAGTGATGTCAACATTAGTCATGACTGAGAGAAGCGCTAAAGTCTCTATGCAATTTATGCAGGAATAATGCAGCGAAAAGTGGAAAATCTTTAGCATTATACAACTAATCATTGTGTGACGCATCGAGAACACAGTCTGATTTTAGGCTTTCTATTGCAGGTTAAAAGGCTTGCATTTTATTATGTGCTGGTATTTTACTGCTGGAAACCGGTTGTGTTAGTCTTTATAAGCAACATGGTAGCACACATCATTGATGTAGATGAATGCAAAGAAAAACAGTTTACAACAGACTATGACGACATAGTACTATTAATTCATCCCCACTGCATTATACTGTGACATAATATTAAACAATGTGATCAACAGAGCGCTACACTTACATTTATTTTATTGTCCAACACAGTGAGAAAAAATCCCAATCTGTTTTAATGTATGTTAGTGCTTCATTTGTTTATGACCTCTGAAAATCAGTACAACTTAGCTAACTTTAATAAACATCTACATTTATAGGTCTTATCTGATGGCAGCTATACTGGAGCCCAATGTATAAACAGTAACGGCAGAGCTTTAATAAAATCACATTGGTCCTCATGTTATGAACATATATTAAAGAAGCTTAAAAATCCATTCGAAAGTTCCAGATAATTAGAAAATGTCTATATAATGATTAGGAATGGAACATGCCTGGGTTAAATTAAAGCTAATTAATTTTATAACTCGTAGAATAATACTAGAAAAAAATACAACATTCAATCCATCTCAAGGATAACTCTGTAGAGTCACTGCTTACAAGAGGGCGATCAACTTCAACTAGAATGATGCACAAGAATTTAAATTCTCACAATATGGAACTTGTCCAAACAACATGCCTACTTAATGGGCCATGCGTTGTAAATGGATTGCTTGTTGTCATTCTAAAAGGGACAATACGACAATTACAAATAGTGAATAATGAAAATTCCCTGACTGTTGCTTTGCTGCAGAGAACCCAAATCCATGACTTACTATTTAGGTTTTTGCCACAATACTGAGATAAACAAGCACGCTGGCTAGGAGTAAGCAGCACAACACACACTATCTGCAAGCCAAAGTAGTTTAAGCATTTCATCCCAGCAATTGCTAGAGCTTCCAACGGCTTGTGCGTTCCTAGTCTCCATGCCCTTATAGGACCTTGTTTTGCAATGAGCGGTTGAGAAAGAGTGAAACATTTCACAGATCCCCCCACTCAGAGATCTGTAAGCATGTGAGAGTGAAGTCATTGTTTTCCAAGACCCTTGCCAGAGTGTGGGACAAAAATTATTTGTGGGCTATTTATGCCCAGTAACTGTCCGTTCACTGTAAAAGACAAGTTTATTTGAGGTGCTGATGTGCCAGAATCACAACTATTATGTGGAAATAAAGCCACAAAATTTATCCAAACCGCATCCCTTCTACATCTACATCATATTTAGTCTTACCTTTCTCATGCGCACTTTGACCACGCTGTCCTCTTTCTGATCTCCGGACTCATTTGTTCCATCTAAAACTGAACTGCACGGCTGTGTCTTGTTGCAAATAACTGAGTGTATGGCCTCATCCGACTCGTCCATTCTAGGAACTGTGGCTCCTGGCCTGGGCTGTTCACTGTGACCATCTGCCACCTCAGAGGCAGGTGACTCACTAAAGCAACGACCAGAGGCTTGGTTGCCATGGAGTCCCTTGTAGACCTCTGTAGTACATGCTGGATGTTTTTGGGTGTATTGTTCTGTAGCCTCTTGCTGAACAGCTGGATTAAGGGTATTATTGACATCAGTATTCTTTTCTGGCTCCAGCAGAGAGGTGTTAACTACCGCAACAAGGCTGACTTCTGGGATAGTGTCAAGTTTTGAACAATTTTCTTCTGTCTGATGAGTTAAGTCAGGATCCTCACAACCAGGAATTTCTTTGGGTAAAAAGTTTTGAAGAGTATTTTCCATTGAATCACTTACAGAAGTTTTCACACACTGATGTGCGCACTGAACAGTGTTAGTCTGTGTGTCTGTATCTCCTTCTGAATATCCAGTATTTAGTTGTTCAAATGACACACCGCTGGTCGCTGTCAAAGAGCAACACTGACTTTTGACACAATTATCAGCCGAATGAATAGTCCCATGCCTGACATGTGCTGCATTCTCGCTGATTTCTGTTTGTGCACTTTCTTCTCCCGGAGGGCTGTTCACTGTTGTCGTTTCAAAATGAATCTGTCCCAACAAGGTCTGGTAGGATATTTCACAACCATGACCCTGATCCAGTTCTCCGGTACAGTTGCCATGAACCTGCTCTCCTCCTTGAATGTCTGTTGAGCGACGGTTAAGTCCTGTATTTTCATTTAGAGTGTCTGGGTCATTCAATCCATCCATCCTGTCAGCAGAACCTATGCTCCAGATTTCAGTTATTCCCTTGCCACATTTTCTGTCTACTTCTAAAGTCACAACTGGTTCCATATTTTTGTTAGCCAGTGACATCGCGATACTAGTCTCCATCGGATTAGCTGAACTGTGATGTACACTTGCACCAGTTTGGTTAGAGATGGAAATATTCCCTTCCCCAACATCTGGGAGGTCAGTTTGAGGTTCCAGTTCAGCAGCAGAGGGCCGGTTTCGTGTGGCCTCAGAGATTTCAGGAGGTCTGCCGTAAGCCTCTGTATGGGTCTCCTTTGTTTCCTGGTTGTCTGGAAGTTTGCCAGGCTGTTCTCCATCCTCAGACAAAGGATGCCCATTGTTTGAAGAGATAGAAATGCATTGTTGCTCTTCACGAGAGACATGTGGACTTTTAAAGACGTTATCGTCATCGCACATGTCGTGACTCTGGCTACTTTCTGTGCCAATGTCAATTTCATCATTGATAGTTGTCTCAGTTTGACTGCGGCTATCAGTTGCACAAGAAATATTTGCACTTGACATACCACTGCCTGAGTTACAGCAAAACTCTCCAGAATTCCCAGTGACTGTGGTTTGGAGATACTCTGATTCTGAGGCGGCCCTTTGGGGAATGTCAGCACCCACCAACACGTGAGAGCCAAGAACTGACTCTTGCAAATCCAGTGGAACTTTTCCATTGTTTTCCGTTAGCTTCAAGTGTTCTGATACAGTATCACTGTTTATACCAGAAGCTGTCCCCTCTAGTGTCTGAGCCAGGTCATCTGTAGACAGTTGGTGGCAGCCCTCTGGCATGGAGGCACACCTTGTCCGTCTACCTTGTTTGGAAGCCCCTGAGCCCATCCAAAGCCCCTCACTGTCAACCCCATGACAGCAGACCAGATCCAGATCATCATAGCTGTACTGTAATCCTGAAGGGTGAGTCACATGGTCCTCCCAACTTCTTTTCCGTATGGCTACCGGCATGGTGGACAGCCCATTTGATGGCAGGCTAAAAACGGAGAACCAGATCTGCTACAATTGAGAAGAGAAACAGGGATCAGAAACTGCCAGTGCACCCAAGTTCTGAGTTTGTACTAACTGAATGTGCAGACGACAATATGGTAAATAATGTTTGACTTTTTGAGTAAACACCTAAGGAATAGTTAGTAGAAGTTCAAGAGGGGTGTAATTAGACTGCATTCACAATTTCCTGGAAAGCATAAACTCAGCTGGGGAAGAATGAGATGTCAGGAACTCCTGACTCTTAGCTTTTGAAACATCTATGTTTTCAAGCAGAGTTATTCTAAATTTCTCATTACAGCTTACAAATTACACTAAATAACCTGAATCTATGCGATTAAAAATTAACGGCAAACACTTTAACTGTGTAAAAGTGGTCTGAATTATTCTGGAGGTTGGTTAGCTGTCACTCTGCACCTACCCATACGCCCACAAAAATGAGAATGGTGTGACAGTAAGTGCCCCTCAGTAGCTGGTTGTCCGCCATCCAACTTCGAACATCCAACAGTATCAAAATACATACTGTGGATTTTATCACAGCAATCAAACTAAGACGTAGCACATTGTTCTATCGTACTGTGCATGCAAAAGTATCTGTATTGTACAGAATATAACTGGAACCTTTTTTTATAAAATAATTTCAGTAACATTTCAATATTCCTGTTCATGTGCAACTTAGAAACAGATTTTTAAAGAAATGTTTTAAATTCAAATAAGAGCTCTTTCTTAGAGAGTCAAAAAGAAAGTCTTATCAGAATTTGAGATGCGTTTGTCTAGTTTCTCAAACTATTTTTTCAGTTTTCTTTTACAGATGTAAAAAGTGGACATTTGTGTGTTCTCTGGGATAAGCATGCAACAAATGTCACAAAGCACTTGCTCCTTCTACTTGCCCTCGGACCAACAGCTGACAACCAAACTGACATCAACACATTTCAGACTTTATAAGGTGAAGTAATAAACTTTACTTCTTGTAAGTTGTCCCGTGATGAATCAGTGTTTTATAACAAAATCCTGTCGCTGAATGTTGTGTTAATCCGGTAGGTAAATATTTAATCCAACAAACAGCCTGCAGATCCAGTATTTGCTTCAGGTTCACTTGTCCAGAGATGTTTTGCAAGCTTCCCTTTCATTCATCTGCTGAAAGCGATCCGTTTGAGGAAATATGAATCCAGCTCTTTCCAAGACTCTTGATGTACATACGTATGTTTTTTTGTTTTTGTTTTTGTTCAAGAGCAGCAGTTAGTTTAAGTTTTTGCAAGCCATCTTCTGGACTCCCGGCACTATCTTCGCTCGAGAACAGTTCGACAGGCGGTGAAGCTCCCAAAGGCAGGAAGAAAGCCGGGAAGCAGTGAAAAGTCCATAGACAACTTCCATCTTGATCACATTAGGGTTTTTGCTGACGCTGACTGCTGAAGAGTCGGGGTGGTGTAAGAGGGGCCGGGTTTTCTTTCCCCCACTCCACCCCTGCTCTCCTCCGCTCTATCCCTTTTCTCATCAGGTCCCCTCCCCGCTGGTTTTGACAGGGAGTCTGAGTCACGTCCTTGGAGCCCCTTCCCCCGTCTCACAACTCACCAAGCACACTGTACACATTTATTCACTCCACCCTCTAATGTACACGCTCTCCTCACTAGTTTAGAAACTTACGCTCACCTTTTTCTCACATAACTGTTCTCGTTCCTCTTCTCAGTCAATGTTTCCTTCATTCTTCTTTAGCTTGCTCTTTCAGTGAGCTGGGAAAAGCTCCCAGCAGTTGGTTTTGATTAGTAACAGACAGGCTGCCTCGTAAGTCTTCTGGCTGTGAGCCAAGAGAGATTGCTCTAATGTTTTGGCAGTTATATCTGAGGCATGCTTTTTTTTTTAAAATTGTCGTCTTGTAATGCTACAAGTATTCTTAACCAAACATGCTGGCACTGATGAAAAAAAAAAAAAAAAAAAAAAGTTATTTTTATACAGACTTTAAGGAAACAAATTTAAAATATTTTTACAGGTAACGTATATCTGACCATTAAAACATGTTGCATGATGACAGAGACAGTAACATGAGATGTCAGCCTGATAGATTAAAGGAGATGAAGGGAAAGAAAAAACATTTAGCACCCAAATACCAGTAATTCATTTCCTAATATAGTAATTTCTGAGAGGCATTTAGCAGAAAGAAAAGGCTAAGCTGGAGATAAATACAGTTTAAGTCTTAAAGTCCAAATGTTACTCATTAGACTTGTATGTACTGAAAATGTCGTTGCAAAACAAGTTTTCAGACTCGCAGATCTGTGAATTTATCATATTTTTGTATAAAAAGAGCAATGCACCAAACCAACAGGGACAATCAAAGCACAAGAGAAAACTGGAATGAAGCCCCCTCCGACTATTCCTACAACCTCTAACCTCTGGGTCGTCCAGATGTGAGGTGAAGCTCTGGATGAGTCTTTTCTTAGGGACTGCAGTGGGAAACTGTGCACTGCCATTAATGTTGGCTCTCTGGGGACCCAGATGGTCGTCTTCAAGGGGAAGCATCCAAGTTCAACAAGACTCCTCTGCAGAATGTCACAAGATGCACTCTGCAGTTATGCCGAGTGCAGTGTAACGAAAGGCAGATTTTTTCGGTCACAGTAGCTTCCCTGTGGATATGGCTGGTGATTGAAGTGCAGAGACCGACACAGAGCATGACTCAAGCTATCCATTCATTATCTCCTGCGGACATCCAACACGGGCCTATAATTTAAAAGGCTAGCCACCCCCCCTGCCAATCTGACAGCCCACAGGGCAACTGGCCTACGTCACAACCTGATCCATCGGTGACACTGTGAAAACACATGTTCAGTCAACAGCATCTGTGAGACTAGATGCCGATAAGCAATGTCTCTGTACAGTATGTGCAGCTGTGCGTGAGGAGAAGCAAGATGCATTTAAATTACTAGAATTACTAAATGTATCTTGAACAGGATTAATACTCTAAAGCCACCAACCGGAACCCATTAGCTATCATCTGATGACTTTGCCTCCGTGTCGGTGCAACATCCAATCTCCATATCAAAATGACCAATATCCGGATAGCAGATAACAGATAATTGGTGGTTACACCAGAAGCCAAGCCTGCCATTGTCTACAGTCCGAAATGATACAGAGATGGAGTTGAGAGAAAACGTATGTGACCAGATAATTAACACTCAGTTAACAGTTTAAAACCATTACTTTACAGCCGAGTAGTGTTGACCACTACATGATTGGTCAACACTACTCGGACTACAAATGAAAATCAGAAAGCTTCCAAAATCTTGTCCCTTGCCTTCACACATACCTCGATACTAATATTCTGATGTTTAGCAAGTGAACTATTCGCCAAGTCCTATATTCATGTTAACCTCTTAAAATGACTAATAAAGCACCAAATTTAAAATCGTCTGAGTCATATATGTATCACTGCTTAGATATTTAGTCATGAACAATGATGCTGGACAATGTTAAAAAATATATATATATATATGTATGAGAGCTCCAGAGGGAAGGTCACAAAAGTTATAATAATCCATTAATAAATGTGAAACTATCCGACAGCTGAGACGCATCACTCAAAATCACAAATCAAAAAAGAGGAAAAGCCCTTTGAGATCTGTCTATAATAAAATTGTGCTTTAGTGCATCTACTTTTTTAGTTATTCATTCATTCATTCATTTTCTATACCCGGTTATTCCTGTTAAGGGTCGCGGGGGTCTGCTGGAGCCTATCCCAGCTGTCATGGGGCGAGAGGCAGGGGTACACCCTGGACAGGTCGCCAGTCCATCGCAGGGCTAACACAGAGAGACAGACAACCATTCACACTCACACACACACCTACGGCCAATTTAGAATCACCAATTAACCTAATGAGCATGTCTTTGGATGGTGGGAGGAAGCCGGAGTACCCGGAGAGAACCCACGCAGACACAGGGAGAACATGCAAACTCCACACAGAAAGGCCCAGTCGGCCCATGGATTTGAACCGGTGACCTTCTTGCTGTGAGGCATCAGTGCTAACCACCTCGTCACTGTGCCGCCCCTTTTTTAGTTATTGCACATGATAAAAATTTTTTACTTTGGCTGATGGAGGGTCTCTTTGTGCAATAGTTGTTGAGATATCTCTGTCTGGATGGACCACTGCCATCCCTTAAGTCATGTCTTAAGTCACGTTATCTGTGCGAACATTTATTTGCCTTAAGAAATTACTGACACAGGGCAGATTCTGTCTGAGTCACATCAGAGAGGACGAGCATGACCGTTCTCATAGGCATGCAACATTAAAAGTCACATGTCTATAGCGGTCTCACACATGGTTAAGAAAGAACCATTCATGATTCACCCTATAATCCCCCACTGTTCAACCCCTAAGATTCTTAAGTGGAGCAGTGAGGGTCCAAAGGAAACAACTCACATTCCACACTTATATAGTTTATTATTGGAAAAATAAGCCAGTCTAAAGCATGGGCATTGAGGAACACAGAGTGTTTGCCCATGTAGGAAAATGTACGTGACGCTTGCAGAGAGAGAGAGAAAAAAAAAACATACTGTCCCTCCCATAACTGAGTCATTTTGAGCCCTTGCATATACAAAGACTGCTTTGAGTAGATCTTGTTGCACCATTTTTAAGGCCTTCTTTAAATAACCTATTTTTTTTTTTTTACAGTACTGGCCCTTTCATTAGTAATGAGACGTTGTAAAAAATGGATGTTTGATTCATTTACACCTAAAAGAAAACAAAAAAAAAACAAAATGGCAGATTCTCATCTCAGCATCTAAAAATAACATCAACAAACCACACCAAGATCCTCGCAATCCTTTCCTGTCAGTTGTTATGCCCTGTGGTTAACAACTCTTTTTCAACAGCCTAGAGTCATGTCGGTTTTAATAACTGTGTTTGAGGCCTGGGTGGGAACTTGAGCAATTGCAATATTCTTGAATGAAACATCCCAAAGTGGATGATGCAACTTAAGAGAAAGCTAGAGGAGGGCTGCATTTCATTAAAAAAAAAAAAAGACAAAGAAAAAACATTAAAAAAAAAAGAAAAAGAAAAAGAAAACAACTTGTCTATAATCTGTTGATTTTAAATTGCTTTTCTTGTGTGGGTCTAACCACAAGAAGTCATCGTGGGAGAAACCGAGGGGGCCTTGGCCACTGATCATGGGTCATAGTGTGACTGTAACCGTGGGAACAGGAAGTACTAGATATTGAGGATACAGACTATAATAGGCTAAAAGAATCTAATCTTCTTGGGATATGGTCTGTGTGTATATGTGCTAATAACACGACAGAGGACAGTGTGTGTGTGTGTGTGTGTGTGTGTGATTGGAGAAGTCTGTGCGTCAGTGTGCGACAGCAGCAGATTATTCAATGTGATCTCATACGCAGTCGCTCTATTTACGTTGACTGTGTGTATATCTATACTATATCATATATCCTGCATAACCTGCTTTTAAGAAATCTGAAATATTGTTTTAGAAAATAAAAGCGTAAAAGCCCATTCCTGACAAGACTGCCAAAACACCACAAAATGGAGACTTCAATTTCCTACAAAATCCCTCTGTGAAAAGCAGTGAAGCTGTGATGGTGACCTCATTCTGGACAAACAGGCATAAACAAAAGCTGCAACCGACAAAAACATTGCGTTTTTTATTTTAATTTTCAGGGGTGTGGTCCACCCTCTGAGAGGTGTTATATTCTCTACAGATTGTACAATTTATTGAGGCTGTAAAGACAAAATGGAGTTGACCTCTTCTGTGGCCAAGAGAGCTCAAAGCACTGCAGTTTATGTCTTCAATTATGTCTATCAATTTGACAACACATGCGCTGCAAATACAACACCAGCAAATACAGAAAAACTATTCAAACTGTAAAAACAACAAGGTAAATATTTCCAGTAGACCACACAGAGCGAAAAAACTTAATCTGTGCCGTCAGTCTGCAAATTGATTTTGGATTACGTCAGATTTCCATTTTCCATTTATTTGGCACATTTAAAATATGATAAAACACAACAACAGTAATGATAATTAATGTACATTAACAAAATTTAAAAAAGAAAAGCCAAAAAGGCATGCCGGGGAAACCCCAAAACCCCTCAAGGGGCTTGAATAGGACGACTCCCCAAAATAACAGTAAAACTTTAACTAAAGAAAAGCAATCAAGACATTATTATTCAGAGACTATTTGCTTTGTCAAGATAATAATAAGTGAAAGGCTGAAAAGGAATCATGCCATAAGAATGTAAAAATAAAATAAAACTAACAAAAAAAACACCGCTGATGAGTAGCAAAGATCAGCAACAACAAAATCATAAAGCTTTGAGCAACATTTCCATTGTCGTTTGTGCTTCTTGTATTGCGTTTCTGTATTCCGTTAGGTTGTGGGTATTTGCAGCACATTCATTCATTCATTCATCTTCTGTACCCGCTTATTCCTGTTAAGGGTCACGGGGGTCTGCTGGAGCCTATCCCAGTTTATTTGCAGCACATGTGCTGTCAAATTAATGAAGATGTTTTCCTAATTTGCATGTGTTTTCATTGAGGTTTCTCAGCCACTGTATGATTCTCCTTCCTAACCAATGAACCTTTCTCACCTCAAAGATTTCCAGTCGTTCGCGGTGCAGAGTGAGCAGAAATGTTATTCCAGGAAGGACAAAAAAAATATACCAGCTCTTGTATGTCCTAGAGTCAAGGATACATCCGACAAGTAAATGGAGTCTTTTGTCTGACAATTTACCTGCATCTTAAGCAGACCATATGGATCAAAGCCTGGCAAGGTGGCAACAACAGCTGGAATCCATTTGTATACTCTGGCTCAAACACATGCCCCATAACCTAAAACCATCTGCACCTGAGCACATTCTCACACTTCTGCAGACTTAAAACGTGTACAGGAATGCACACAGACGTACTATCAAACAGGCATATGGCCCTTATATTACAAACATGCGGCCATATAGAATGATTCAATTCAATTACCAAACAGATATTGAACTATGGTCTTGGTTTTTTTTTTTTAGAATACCAAATACTTAATTACAGATTTGTGCTTATCAAACTAACACAAAACTATAGGCGTTCCACATGAATCTGAAAGCAACCGCAAAGACTTGACTTCACTGACTCATCTCGGAAGATGCGCTTTTTGTTTTAAGAAACGTCAAGTGATTCATAAACTGAAAAGAAAGTAATAACCACCATTTGGGTTCAGTTTTTGCAACAGACAAAAAAAATGGTGCAATGTGTGTGTAATATCCACCTTTTGGAATTCATCACATCAACCTGGACCACTTCAAAAGTCTTGAATACTTGCAAGTATCTGAGGACAGAGAAGCATAATATTTATCTTCTAATCTTGTTGTTTATGAGGAATGACTCTGGAGTTTGGACCAGACCGTGTGAGAGCCAAGATGGTGACGTACTGCCCGCCCTCTCCGCCGAGCGCTCTGCTGAACATATGCAGCACTGGCATTGATTCTTCCAGTGGAGCTCCAGAAAAACGTGTTGTCCTTGGACACCGTTGCCACAGCAGCATCAGCAGGAAATACTTGAGGCAGAGAGTCAGAAGATGAGGGGCCAGGAGCTGTTTCATCATATGATGAGAGGGCCCTCTGAACAGTTATCAGTGTTTCCGCTCCATGTTCGTTTGCACTTTGGTTCCATTCACAACTTCTCATCACATGTTCTGGTTCCTTATTAACATCTACTGTTTGATACTCTTATTTTTGATGCAGACTGACACGATCCAGCTTATTATCAGGAATGAGGAAAATGTGCATGTGTATATTTAAGTTGGGGCAAAAATCTCTTCTGTTTATGGTTTGCAGGAATTTTGGGTGACTTTCTTTACTGTGCGTGCATGGAGGGAAAACCTGATAAGACTGCCACAGTTTAATATTTACCTTCCCTTCCTACGCATTGCATTCACGGTGTAACAGGATGCAAGACACCTCTTCTTCAGGAAACTGTTCGACATTCCAGCTCACTTGAGAGCCATACATTTCAGGAAAGCTTCTTTAAAAGAAACGTCTTGTAAAACAGCAGGCTGGGAGGGGTGAAGCATCTCGAACATATGAATCTTGTCAGCAGTCACCAATGGCAATTTTTTTTTTTTAATAGATAGTTTAGTGTAAAGCTAATTCCTTGGAGTCAAATATAATGTTTTAAAGAAATAGGGTATGACAGGGACCAATATTTTTCCTTTTCTATGACTAAATCTGTGTGCGTCTGGGAAGCTCTTACCTCAGTCAGTTGCGGGAAGAAGGTGCCCTCATGTGGAGAAGCAGCAGCAGTGCCTGTTACGTCCCTCTCGTCCACAGGGGGCGCTGTCACACCACAACACAGACAGCAGGACTGCTCTGTTAGCATTTGATTTAAGACTGACAAAAACATCTTGTTACATGAGCTTACACGTTAAAGCTTTACGTTATTATTTACAATGGTAACATGGAGCAAAATTCAAAGCACATAGTTCAGCAAATTAACAAAGAAGTAAGCGCAAATATATAATAGAGGTGAGGAAATTATGTTTTGCATGTTGTGCACCCTTCAGTGTTATTAAAAAAATAACGTGTAGCAGCAAACTCCAAGTAAACCTTAACATAAAATCTGTATACATAAGAATTCCTCGCTACACCAGAAAATAAAAACACCTGACGCTTATTGCATTACTCACCTATGGAGCCAAATAGCGACGACAATGCGTCCCACATAACAAATAGGCACTTCGTCTTAATAACAGTAGTTTTAGGAAGTTAAACATTAGTTGAAGTTTGTTCCGTAGATGATTTTTTCCTCCACTAAGAAACACGCGGATGCTGAACTATTAACTCTTTTTCAAAACGTTTACAGTTCCTTCTTTGCTCCAGCAAACGGCGCCAAATTCCCCACACCCCCGGCGCCGCGAGCCACCAGCCTGCCAAAGGTTGTGCTGCATTCAAGTCACCGTGTAACTTTCGAACTCCAGCGTGTAAACAACAGCAACAACAACGCTTAGCTTCTTTATATAAAGGTGCAGCGTTACAGTTGATACATTTAGAGTCTGTAAACATCAATTTGCAGACCTTGCAGACCATGTTGAATTTCCGAGTGTACATGACAAAACTTCCCATGATCTGACAGTTGAAGATACTAACATTGTGGTTTTCCTTCGCCAAGTAATTTGGTTATTTCGGATAGCCCCTAAACGCAGCATGAGAAGTTTGTCTTTCTTCCGCATTTACCTGTGGCTGGGAAAAACTTCAGGAAATGGGCGTTTGTCAATGAAACTCACCGGACATCAACAAATGCATTTATTTGTGTTTTTGTACCGACTATAGCGAGGGAAAGTCGAGAAAGTAGACGCGAAATGAGCCGAGTGAACTAAAAAGTTTAAGAGAAGTAAAAGTAGTTTTATTTTAGTTTTCGCTTAAGTTGTTTTCTCGTCGCTCACAATGGGGTGCTGCAGCAGCACCGAGGTAAGTTAGCTAAATCTACTTTAAAGTTTTAAAAACCAGCAGAGGATATTTACATGTCGTGTGTTACGTTAACGTCACTTGTGCAGTAGTAGTCGCTCTTTGTTTCGCGGCAACGACGCAGCGCCTTGTTTGTCTGCAGGATTTTGTAGCAGCAGTGAAGCTACTTCAAAGCTCATGTCACAAAAACAGTCAAAGGATAAGCGTTCCCGTCTGTTATTTATGCCTTGGCAGAGTAAACGTGATTGGAAACCGCTGGAGCAGCACAGCTGCACGGATATCCCATGGCTCATCATATTTACATTGTTCTGTATCGGGATGGTAAGTCCTCCTAAATTGAATCGTAGCAAGTATAAGTGTAGGCAAACCCTCTGTGATAATTATCTCTTGGTGCATGCTGTTTGGCAGTTCAGTTGTTTTGCATTATACTATGACTTGTTTACAATACTGCTGTATTGTAAACAAGTCATGCTGTCAATATAAACAAAGCACAAACTGCAGCCTTGAGAACCGTAAACACCACAAAACAAAACCTTACGACCTTCAACAAGGGGCAGTGGTTGCGGTCATTAGTTTGATCTAATTCCTTTCAACTAAATTAACACTTGAGTATTTATACATGTCTGTCTATTGCACGTTTACATTTTCCTTTAATGAAAATAGTTGGTAACAGCCCTGCAAGAAATCCAGATTTGGTTCAGGCTGTTTTAGAGAATTAACTTATGGGAAATTTGCAATCTGTGGTTTGTTTCCGTTAGAACAATTATAAAATTGAAGCAACACCAAACAACAACAAAATCAAAGTAACCTTCATGTGTACGATTTGAGTGCATTGGTATGGCAGAATTCTGGGGTGGCGGTGTTTCCCCTTATTTCATCCTGTTGATAGTTAATATTATTGTCTTTAATCCGTGTCATCTGCAGGCTTTCATTTGTGGCTTTTCCATCGCCACAGGAGGGGCCTACAGGCTTATTTTAGGATATGACAGTTACGGCAACACCTGTGGCCGGAATAACACCAAGATCGAGGGGGTCCCCCTCAGTGGCCGGGACATGACAGATAAGAAGTTAGTAACAAACATTTTACCACATTGTATTCATCTTTTTTTTTCAAAATTTGCGTGCAGTTTATTAGAATATCTTCTTTTATGCACTTAGCGCAAAGAAAGTAAATGGGATATTTTGTTATCATTTATCTTTGAAGTCTTTGATTATATTCCTCCTTTTGGGCAGCAGCCTTCCATCAGCATGCTGCCCACAGGCCCGGTTTTTGCTGAAACAATGGGTCATGCTTTATTGATGGGCTGATTGCCCATGGAGGCTTTGAATAAAAGGCGTTTCTGCTACAAAGAAGGATCTGTCCGACGGGGCAGCAAATGTCACAATCTTTCATTTTCTTCCCAGATGGAAAAATCCCAACTGGGATAGAGATAAACAGACTTACTGATATTTTCATCAAATCTGTTTTGGAGTGAGCAGCGTGGAGTAGTTTAAATAAATAATAAAAAAAAAAAAACTAAAATTCTTTTGTGTTGTCAATTTTTTTGTCTTTTAGGTATGTTTTCTTTCTAGACCCTTGCAACCTTGACTTAATTAACAGGAAGATCAAGTCCATTGCCCTGTGTGTATCCAAGTGTCCAGATACTAAACTGGAGACATACAGCGATCTGCAGCAGTTTGCTAAGAATAATGGTGAGAAAATGGAACCATTTGTTTGTGACATTGGTTGGGCATACATGAAACCCCTTGTACTTACTAACACACAAATGTTTCAAATAGTTTAATGCAGTTTAACGTGGTATCTAATATTTGTTTGTCATTGATAGGCTCTTATCTGTGCTCCTACGACATCTATGCAACAAGTTACTCAAGCCATCGAGAGAGAACCACTAAGTGTCCAAAGCTCCCCGTTCCACCAAGGTAATCAGCCACGTCCTTTAGAAGTTAATTAAAAGGAAGGATCCGATAATTGAGAAAGATTTTTCACCATGTGTGAAGCGATCTTCATTTGGACCCCATCTAGTCAGGGCATTAAAAAGTTTTTGTGAAGCTGGTGTGTGTACTGTATGTTTAAATCAGCAGAGCTGGTAACAGGGGTTTGTCTCTTGTGTCCATTAGGGAAATGTGAGTGTAAGCATTTCTGTACTTTTCATTTTAATGTATTGAATTTACATTTAATTCATTGAATTATTACTGGCTATTATTCTAATTGTTTAGTGTCCTTGTAATTGCAGCAAAATATGCACCAGCCATATGTGAATACGTTCCAGGGCCTGAAATCACTGATATAGTCTGTCATCAATAGTCTGTATC
Source organism: Chelon labrosus (assembly GCF_963514085.1). Classification (NCBI taxonomy): domain Eukaryota; kingdom Metazoa; phylum Chordata; class Actinopteri; order Mugiliformes; family Mugilidae; genus Chelon; species Chelon labrosus. The sequence continues at coordinate 20,266,876 of NC_140338.1, read as the reverse complement.
TCTACTACTTTAAGGGCGATTCATTGGAAATGAATAAACCTGGGTTCCTCCTCTTTTCAATCTTCACAGTAAGGCTGTCCCAGCGTTCCACCGCTGTATTCCTACGGATATTGGCTGCTACGCTGAATTCGCCCAGGCTTTTATCACATTCATCAGTGACAACAATGTGTTACGGCGGGTCGTTGCTGGAGTGATGGCCAGCAAGGAGATCATCATGGGCCTTTGTGTCTTGTCCTTAGGTACAACACATGCTTACACCTTGCTCCCAATACAGTATATGCCTGTGGAATGATTTTCTTGTATCCGTAAAAAGACAACCTACTGCAGTGTTATTTCTGCTGCCCCACCGAACAGCTCTAATTGGTTGTGAGGATTCAGCTGGAAGGAAATTGTTGGAAGGGAAGCTATTTTTGTCTTTTAAAAAAAAAAAAAAACAGGAAATGTCTGAGTGGTTGCAGTCATTGTATCCTCTGGGGTTAGGCTCACAGGCATTAATGTAAGGCCCAATCTTACTCCTCCCTTTCGTAGAGCAAAAGAGACATAACTAATCCGATGTCCGTTTAGACATCTTTCATCTTAACTACATAGTTTTTGAACCTGGGTGTAAATGCATTTCATGCTGCAGGGGGCTTGCAGACAGATTGAGCTATGTTTTTAAATAGAAAACAGCTTCTTTTTCCCATGTTACTAGTGTCTGATATACTCACATGATACTTCGTATTTTTTGTCCGATGCAGTTCTCTCCTTGATCATGATGGTTGTCATTCGTTACATCTCCAAAGTATTGGTCTGGATTCTAACAATTCTGGTGATCATCGGGTCTACCGGTAACTTGTTTTATCATAGCAGTCCTAATTCAGTCCTAATATATATATATACACACACACACACACACACACACATATATGTGTGTACATATACGTAAACTGTACATATATGTTTGTGGTCTTTACATATTCTGTGATCTCTTACAGGTGGGACGGGCGTCCTGTGGTGGCTGTATGTAGACCACAGAGATGCTCTTAACAGTAACACCACGTCAGTATTTGGAAAGGAGGTGGCCTCAGACAATGTTAAGGCCTTGCTTGTGTATTCAATTGGTGCTACGGTTTTTACGGTATGTCTGCATTCACAGGAATTGTATTTGTGTATCCTTTTAAACATGGAAAAACTAGATGTTCCATACATTTACTGAAGCTCAAAAACCTAAAAATGTAGTAATCCAGGAAGGTGAGAGAAGACTTCTGTCAGCACAGGTTTAGACACTGGTGGGAAATCATTTCTGAACTGCTCAGTTGAGTGATTGTTTTGCTTATCCCCTTTCAGGTGATACTCCTGCTGGTGATGTTCTTCTTGAGGAAGCGTGTGGCTCTCACCATCTCCCTGTTCCATGTAGCGGGTAAAGTTTTCATCCATCTTCCACTGCTGGCCCTGCAGCCTTTCTGGACTTTCCTCTGCCTCATGCTCTTCTGGGTCTACTGGATCGCTGTGCTTCTCTTCCTCGGGACTACAGGTTAGGAGAAAGGCTTGTCGAGAAATTGAGAACTTACATTTATCAGTGTTCACATTTCAGAATGCTTTTCAGTTTGTATTTGCTCCACCGCGACACTTTTTTCCGACATCAGCTGTGTTGGTGGTGCCGTTCCCTAAACAAGCAGAACATTAAGTCTGTTACTTGTGACTTTTGTCTGGGTTTTGTGGCTGCATGACTGCACTCCCACACTGAAAGTCTTGTGCTGGTCTCGTGATGTGGATGAATGGAGTCAAAGAACTTATTTTTTCATCTCCCACTTCTCTTTTTCTACAGTTTATTATTTTTTTTTTTACAGTTTTTTTTTTTTAAGCAGTATTTTAAAGCACAACCATAACGTTGCATCGAAGTATTATATGCAACTTCACTACCAAGCAAAGAACTGTCACTGTTTGACAAGATATTGAAGGTACAAAATTGTAAATAAATGCTTGACAGGTAAAATTTTGGGATTTGTCTCCAGGCGTGATGTGCAAAAACAAAAATAGAGTTTAGAGAGTTTTACCGTAAATGCGGAGGTTACGATTGTTGTACTTGTATTTCCTCACAGGGACGCCAATAAAGAACAACTCCACCGGTGTGGTTGAATACAACATCCAGGGCCCTCTTCAGTACATGGTGTGGTATCACGCCGTGGGTCTTATCTGGATCAATGAGTTCATCCTTGCCTTCCAGCAGATGACCATTGCTGGAGCAGTGGCCACCTACTATTTCACGAGGTCTGAAAACCTGTCAAAGCTTTAAACAGATGGAACTCCTAATGTCATATTTGGTGTAATCTCTATTATTATGCTGTATTATTTTATTTATTCCGTCTCCCTGCATGTGGTTAACTTCAGGAATAAGTCTGAGATGCCAGCAGTGCCCATCATTGACTCCATGCTACGTACCTTCCGCTACCATCTGGGTACTTTGGCCAAAGGCTCCTTCATCATCACGCTGGTTAAGATCCCTCGTCTCATCCTAACGTACATCCACAGCCAACTGCAAGGAAAGGTGAGCTGTCCATTATGACCATTTTTTATACATTTGTACAATTTGTTCCCATTGAGTTTCTTCAACTTCTGTAAATTTCTCCGTCGTTCACAGGAAAATGCCTGCGCTCGTTGCATGTTGAAAGCCTGCGTCTGCTGTTTGTGGTGTCTCGAGAAGTGTTTAAAATACTTGAATCAAGTAAGTAATCTCATGTTGGTGAAGTGTATACACAGTGTACGCTGTTTCCAGGATTTATTGTGTTCATTTTTCTGTCAATTTATTTCAGAATGCTTATACTGCAACAGCCATCAACAGCACCAATTTCTGCACCTCAGCCCGCGACGCTTTCGTGATCCTGGTGGAGAATGCGCTCCGAGTGGCCACCATTAACACTGTGGGCGACTTTGTCCTCTTCTTGGGAAAGGTAACGCACTTCTACATATTCGTTTTTAATGTATGATACTTGCTAATTGGCCTTTGCTAGTCTATCGTGATCAGATCATGTGATGTTTTCAAAGCGGCATGACAAAAAACTAGGTCACATGAAGCGCTGCTGTCAACTTCATTCGAAAGTGCAGTTTGAAACACTCTAACACTCTCCCAGTTTTTGTTTGACGTTGATAGACCATGTAAAACCGTAGCTATGATAGTTTTAATTTGATAGTGCATAAATATTTGCTGATGTTACTGTACGTGATGAATATACCAGAGAGGTCCGATGTGGATCGAGGGATGGTCTTTTATACGTTCATATTTTCAACCTATGTTTCGTTTTTCAAGTTTGAAACAGTTTATTGAGCATGTTTGTGGTTTTTAATGTAATTTGGGTTTGATGGGTTTAATATAGTAGCTTTAAGTGAAAAGAAAAATAATTATCAGATCAGATAGGTTAAGTTTTACTGGAAAAAAAAAAAAAAGATACCAAACATGAGTATGGTAAACATTTATTTATGTGGTATATAAAGGCAAAATCAAAAACATTTAAAAACGGCCAAAATAGGATCCCTAATATCAACATTTTTTATTAACAGTCTATAGTGCCAAATCAAAAAGTGAAAAACACCACATCAACTCAAAAGGTGGTTAAATGTCAACTGTATGTTCTTAACTTGCTTACGATGCCCCCAAGTGGTGAAACAAGTTTGGTCCACTTATTAAATGGGTTTAATGTTTCCTTAACAGCTGTATATCTACATTCTCAGGTTCTTATAGTCGCCTGTACAGCTTTTGTTGGCGTTCTGACTCTGAACTACCAGAGGGACTACACTGTATGGGTGCTGCCTCTCCTCATCGCGTGTGTTTTTGCCTTCCTGGTTGCCCATTGCTTCCTGTCTGTGTTTGAGAATGTGGTCGACGTCCTCTTCCTCTGCTTCGCTGTGGACTCAAAGTATAATGACGGCAGCCCTGGACGCCCATACTACATGGATAAGTCCTTAATGGTAAGACGGGAGATTTTCTTGTATATAGTAGCTATTCTAAGAATTTATTTTTCTTTTCTTTTTACTATGACTGTCATTTGAGTAATTCCCTGTTTTTTTGTTTTTTTTGCTGTAATGCACAGCTCAGTGTAAAGATATGCTTTGTCATAAGCTCCCCAATGAATCATCATTAGCACTTTGTATAAATTCATTTATGAATATCTTAAAATTATGTGACAGGGTGACATCCAACAGGTTCATTTATAAAAGCCATTGTTAAGTTTTAGACATTTTCTTGAACTTTTCCATTCTTTATCATACCACTTTTCATTCTCAGCAAATTACAAGAAACATATCATTTAAATAAAATCAGAGTTTAATAGTTTTCCCATAACTCTGGTTTCCCTTCTCAGGAGTTTGTTGAGAACAGTAAGAAAGCGGGCTTGTACAAGTCAGATGGTGGAGATGGAACGGAGATGAAGCCCATGGTGAGTGTAATCTGATTTATTGTATCTGGAAAGCAAATACGGTGAAATGGTGTAAAATAGACTGTATTAAAAACATGAACGTAGCAGGCAGGCAGATCCACCCCTCGCTCCACCCCAGCTCCTCCCTCTTGCCCAAGTATGGGCACGTTTGACTCAGAAAAAAGAGAGGAAAAGATAGCAATGGCTAAATAATGCCAAATTCAAGGTTTCAAACCAATGTATGACATCACAGTGGCTATGTCTGTCTTTTACATGCAGTCTGATTTTGAACTAGATGAATCTGTTACCTAATGCTGAGTGGGTAAATAAGTTAACCGCTGCCGCATGTTTCTAGCACAATGCCTTTTGTGGTTGTGAATGACAGTTTCTCTTGTCTTGCAGGCAAGTGGAGGGACCCGAGCTTGAACAAGTATCAAAAAGACCATCAGAACCACTAAACCTCTAAAATGCTCTATATCTTAACTCTATGCAGTTTACCAGCATTACATTCCAGGGACATCAGTGCCACATCTGTGCACATCTTCAGCAAAACACATCTTAGGTCTTACTGGTAATTTTAGAAAAAAGAGGGTCTGCGAATTTTAACTTTGACACTAAGAGAATACAGCAATAGGTCATTTGAGTTTGTGTTTTGTTATGAGAATACTTTGATAGTTTTCACTGAGTTTTCCCTTTTATTACACTTTGAATAATATGAACGATTTAACATGGTTTAACATGTTTGGCTTGTTTTTTATGACTTTTTCTTGCATACTTAAGTGACATAAAGTTTTTACATAATTAAGCTGAAGCTCGGTGCATATTTTGAAACTGATTGCTAACTACGTTTTGTGAAAATACTGTTCAAGTTGTTTATGACTCATTAAATTTTATACCTTAAGAACACACAGTTGGGTCTGATTTCTTTTCAGCTAGATCTCTAAAACCCTGGGAATCAGTTAAATGAATCCATGTCACATGAAGTGTCTCTTTTATCCCGTATATTGTAGGTCTTTGAATTTCAACTTCATTTCTTGGTTCAAGGCACCAGGAGGCAGGTAACACATTAGATGATGCCGACATCATAGAGAACATTTACGATACAGTAGTATGTAATAATATCGTCAAGTACTGGCTTATATTACAAACGGGTTTGGGAAATATCAATATCAGGCTCGTATCACATGTAGGAAGACTGTTGCTTGTGGTGTGCCAGTTAAAAAAAATAAAAATTCAAAAACATAATAAATGTCCCTAAATGAACTGAATTGAAATTGGATGTGAAACAAAAAGCAGATTTTTTGTGTAGTAGTGTTCCTTAAACAATAATAAAATATTAACACATGATTAATAGATTAATACTTGCATGAATAAGTTCCACAAGAGATATAAAGTGTTATACAAAATAAAGTTCCTAATTCTTCCATTAGATGCTGTAAAATACTCATTAATCATCCTCTGCTTGAACACAAGCAACAGGTGACACAAAGCTGCGTGTCTAACTTTAACCACACGAGGGCAGCAAATCCTGTAAAATAGATGACCTTTCAATCGTGAATCCTTGAGAACAGGCCCTCCAAGAATATTCATTCATCTTCTGTAACCGCTTGTCTGGTAAAGGGTTGCAGGGGGGCTGGGGCCTATCCCAGCTGTCAATGGGTGAGAGGCGGGGTACACCCAGGACAGGTTTCCAGTCTATCGCAGGGCTAACACAGAGAGACAGACAACCATTCACACTCACATGCACACCTACGGCCAATTTAGAATCACCAATGAACCTAACCAGCATGTCTTTGGACGGTGGGAGGAAGCCGGAGTACCCGGAGAGAACCCACGCAGACACAGGGAGAACATGCAAACTCTACACAGAAAAACCCCAGTCGGCCTGAATTCGAGTCTAGAACCTTCCTCCAAGAACAATGACACCAGAAATACTTGATGTCCTCACACACTGACCGACAAGTTTAGAGTTCGAGTCTGAATCCACATCAGTCCATCAGTTCATAACCTTGATTTGACTGAAGAAAGATAGAATCTCCAAGAAGAAGTAGGTATGTTTTGATTTAAAGTATTTGGTTTGTTGCAAATTAACCAAATATGCCTCGGATTATATTTGCTATATTTTTACCGGTGTATCTACAACTTATTAAAATTTCAAATTAGCAATGTTGAAATATGTAAATGCATTATACAACGTATGTTACTTCTTATTACAATACTTGGCAGATCAGAAATGCCTGTGATCACCGTTGACTGCCCTGCCATAAATCTGTTTTCCCATGAGTCTCTCCTCAGTGTATTGACATATTGATTACTGCTTCATCCCCTCCAATCCGGTGCTGAACGGCCGAGAATCAAACCGCTAAGCAGTTAGATGTTATTGATGGGGGAGCTCTTTCTGCAGACTGCTGTCCACCTTCATAAAACACAGGAATCCAGGGGAAAACAGCTCGATGGCTGACGGTGAGTCACACCGAAGTGTTTTCTGTAATACGCTAACCCTTCCAGGAAGCCCCTTGTTAGCGGACAGAAAAAAAGGAAAGACAGAATTGACAGCCTTGACTGGGAATGCTTCTTTGTTTCTTCTTTTATTCAATTTAGTTACTCTTGGTTCATTACGATCTGGACATATGTAACTAGATATAACTATCTTATTCAATTATTTGCACAAAAAAATAATAAAACACGGATATTTTTATTCCTTCAAGATTTTAAAATCCACATTATTGTGCATTTTATTTCCGGCACTATTTCCGGCACTGGCACTGGCAGTGTATGAAATAATTATTTGCTTCCTGACAGAAAATGTAAAGCTCTCATTCAGGTGGTAAATAGTTAAGGGTCCACTCCCACTGTATGTGAACATCTATTGTTTGCGCTGACTCAGGCAACAGTAACCTGGGTTGGCTATGCGTGTTTGCCAGAGTATGTATTGACCAACGGTGACTTAACCATTAAAGCGAGCCATACTGCCTCCTCAGCAGCTTCCCTTGAAAGCTCAACTCAACTTGAATACAGAAAAGAGGCGAATAAACCGCTTTGGATGTGAAAACAGTGCGGAGGGCTGTTTTATAATGTACAGAAAGCAATGACAGGGCTCATGATGTGTCAGAGGAAGGAAACACACTCATACTTATGAGACGGTGCAGAACAATTATCCCAGCTTACCACTTCATTGTTTCATCTGTTATAAGAAAGTGCATCGCCGAGGCATTCAACCTTTCTGACCGTGTATTTGATGATATTAAAGATTAGCATCACAAACAGGCATGTAAACAAAATATGAATACACACATTAATATACTGTATGCAGCTCCATTTAAGGATTTATCTAACCAAACTGACGGTCTGTAAACCTTCGTCATGGTTGATTAAAGTGCCTAATATCTGATTCTCAGAATATTCCACAGAGGTAGTGTGGAGACTTAGAAGCGGACCACTCCCTCATGTTCTGGTCTTGTCCATTAATAACTCCTTTCTGGAACGACGATAGACATCCCATTTAAACAAGAAATACTATATCTGGGTACTTTGACAGCAGAGATTGCAACATACAAGGTAAAATGCTTGTTTCAAATTCAGAGCGCAGCAGGTAGGTTAAGCCATCACGAGAAGATGGCTCAGGCCACAAGGACCCACAATGGATGAGTGGATTGATGTCATCTATGACATTTATGACCATTTCTAAGATGGAGAGGATTGCTTTCTCTGTTAGAACGCAACAGGATACATTTCATAACAGATGGGAAAGATGGGTGTATCACATTCTGAAGACACGTCTCAAAGTTCATTCATTCATTTATCTTCTGTAACCGTTTGTCCTATGAAGGGTCGCGGGGGGGGGGGGGGGGGGGGGGGGGGGGGGCTGTCATCCCAGCTGTCATCGGGCGAGAGGTGGGGTACATCCTGGACAGGTGGCCAGTCTATCATAGGGCTAACACAGAGAGACAGACAACTATGTCTTTGGATGATGGGAGGAAGCTGGAGTACCCGGAGACGCACAGAAATTCCCCAGTTGGCCTGGATTCAAAACCAGAACCTTCTTGCTGTGAGGCATCAGTGCTCCCAAAGTTCATGTTCAAAACAAATTTTGTATTATGCAAAAGTCCCACCCAACAGTTTAGTGTGGTAAAGCCGTCAGAGCAGGTCCGTGTGGAGATGCAACCTGTAAAAATTCAATCCAGTGGGCGGTTACACCCCACCCATCATGCACCAGACTGTGGAGGTGATAAAAGAGACGGTATTACAGTGCAGCTCTTGCTTATCCAAGAACCCTGATTTCCAAACATCAAAAGTGCTTCCTGCAATTTGAGGCACTTCCCGTCAGCTCTCAGTCATTCTGTCTCCCCACACACAGGCACATCACTGTTTATATTGTCGACCTGTCTCCAACAACAGGCTCCGGTGTGTGGAAATGAGCCACAGAGATGGTATCTCTCTACATTTCTATGGTCAGCACATTCAGGCAGAGAGAGTGTGTGAAAATGAACATTTCATATTTACCCAGTGACTTCCCTATCTGGAGCTACTGACAGGTCCTGTTGCCAACATACACATGTACCCATTGTGTGAGTTCCTGCAGCGCAGCCTGTGTTGAATAAAATACACGCACACACTTTATTTTCACAGGCAGACAAACAAACTATTCCAGGTCAACGAACATGCCTTTTTTTTTTTCATGCGTTGCGTATTTTGCTGCACGTATGTTTACGTTTGCTTATGTTGCATCTATGCATGTGCGTATTGTGATGGGAACGATGTGACTCATAAAATATTCACAGGTTTTTCTCCTACATAATGCAGTAATGTTCCTGCACACATGCAGCACTCATCGCCTGCCAACAGAAGCGCAGTTAGTCACTCCTGACCGCTGACAGTTTCTTTTTTTTCCTTTTATATTTATGTCATGCACAAACACTAATGTTGTGTCATCTCATTACCCCCCTCAGCAACAGCTGTACATCTGAAAATAGGAGGTTTGAGGTGTGTTTTCTCATTTCCCATATACTCAAACTTACCCAGTTTTGAAAGCGCACCAACCTCAGCAACTTGTTCGCCTTTTCCTAAATTTAAGCACACAAATAGAGAACAGAAACATTCAATCTGGAACAGAAACACTGTCAGACGGAATCAGGAGTTTCCTGCGTTGTATTTATGTTGACGTATTTATATACGATGCAGACGTTGGTCAATATAGCCTTTATTTCAGCAAATCAAACATACACCGTAAAAAATGCATCTGTATCATAACCTTTAAACACTATCAGAGCTGTGATGACAGTGTGTGATTGGTTGAGAGTGGCTACAGTGTCTGAGGTCATCAAAATGATTTGCATGTCGTCACACTCATGGAACAGCACACTTTAAGACTGAAACGTTTTCCAGTTTGTAAAGTGTATTGAAATTCCATGTTAGAAAGGATGAGAGAAGCGAAAAAGAAAAAAAAAACAGAAATAAAGAGAAAGGACAAACAATAAAACAAAACAACTATAGGACAGTTAAATGGCACTTTTCAGGTCTTAACATGGAATTTCAACAGATTCAAAATGAAGCCTGGCGGCTTTAATCGAAAATTATCAGCGCAGCTGATCCCAGGTCAGCATAAACAGTCATGTGACTCATCGACAGTACACACATCTGGGATCAGAATACATTTTCCACCCTGACAGATATACACTATAAGTAGTTAGAGCGGGTACAAATCAAGCTTTTGAAAACAAAGTAAAAGCGAACACTGTAAGATGATCATCCTTTTTTTTTTTTCATATAAAGCTGTCTAAACCAAAGCTTCCTCTAGCCAGTGTATAATATATAAAACATTTTCAAATCCAGCAGAATCTAAGTGTTTGTATGCCTTAACTGCTAAGCATCTCTGTGCTTCTCTACATTCTAGCTATCCTATGTACAAATCAAGAGATCTGAAGTATGGCCTATAAGAAACACATCATAAGAGAGACTCAGAACACACGCCTTACCGAAATCCACTGCAGGTGTAAAGCCACTCTTATGAAGTGTAATGACAAGTTTATGTCAGTCCAGTAACCATGCTTCTCCCACCATCCTTCCTTCCCACTAAAAGGCACGCCTTATCCTTTAACCCCCGCCCGATATTTTCAACAGGTCTGCATGGCTCTGTGGTTTCATTACTGTGCAAGAGATTTGTTTTGTCTCGCTGTGTGCTCAAATCAGCCCAAGATCTGCAAATTTAAAACCACCACAATTTCTTCACGATGAGGTTTTCTCAGAGCTCACCGGCCTATCAAAGGTTCGTAAACTTTGTTTTTTTCTTAATCGGTTTACATCCACGCAAGTGTAGCTTCATCTGTGCATGCTTCTCGGTAACATTATGAGTTCCACGCGGGGTTTTAGCCTCTGGTTCTACAGACTGAAACAACATCACGCAGTATTGGACATGCTAAGACAAATATGTTTCATCTTCTGTATTCACCCTACAATGGATTAGAAAAATAGATAACAATAATATTTCCCCTGCCGGAAACACCACCGGCCAAAAAAGCAATTTGTCTTTCCTTGTTGCTGAGCCTTTGAGATGATTTGACTCGATTTGTGTCTCGGTGAAAACAGCTAGCATGACGGTTCTGATTGTTATCCAACTCACTTCTTTTTGCGTGTATTTCTTTTTTTTGTTGTTTTTTTTTTAAAACTTAATTCTCTTAATGAAGCATGTCTAACTCTTATCTTGTTTTTTTCCACACAGTTACAGTCACAGTTACAAATCAAGATCAGAAGAAACCTAAAGAGTGCAATATTCTCTTATCTACATCATCAAAATCCCACCTATACACAGGAACATTTGATAAGGACTCGAGAGGTTGGGGGAGGAGAGGAAGAAGATGAAGGAATGAAGTAGAGGGAAATCTCTTTAACGTTGCGCCTTAGGCATAAACACACTCAGGCATCGGAGTGCTGCACAAGGACACGAGGACACACTGGAGGACATAGACTGTCCGATGAAGGGGAAGGTCTTTGCACACGTGACCAAATCCAAAGCAATGGACCGGCTGTCAATTAGTCTTTGTTATATTCTCTGGTTGGCTGACACACAAGTGAACAAGTGCCATTAACCACTCATATTTTATACTTAAACAGGAAGAGAAATCATAAACGGTTTTCAGGAATATCGTTTTTTTTCTTTTCTTTTTTTTTAAACTTATGAACAAACAATACACGGAGAGTAGTCCATAGGCTGTTAGTACGATTAAGTATCTGCCTGGGGAGTCGCCTAGAAACGTGCAGTTTGACCAAACAAACAGTTTTCACTTTTTTCTTTTCAAATTATTACTATTATTATTATTATTTTTTTAAATTATGACAGGTATTCGTCGTTGTCGTCACCATCGTCCTCATCTTCGTCGTCCTCGTCGTCCATACCTGCCTGGTCGTTGAGGACGAACGAATCTTCGTCGTCGTCGGTGAACAGCGAGTCTCCGCTGCCGAGGTCTCCAGAAGACTCCAAGATCACGCCTGGAAACAGAGAACAAACCTAGTTATGTTCAAAAACTAATTAAAATTATTAGAAGAATGGGGGGAAAAAAAACGATCTTTGACATGATAAAGACGTTTATGTATTCAGTTGCGGAAATATAGACAGAAGTTAGCATGCCAGCAAGCTAGTAGCTAGCCTCGGTTTTAAGATTTTCACTTTGTTGCACATGATGGGATAGTGAGTCGGTGACGCTTGGAGACCGTATTTTTTGTTATATACAGTCTATGATTCCAAATTCTTGTCAATCGTGTTGAAGGTCAAGTGGTCAGTGACTGAAACTGTACGCGCAACGATGGCCGTCATTCTTGGCAAGTGACCTTTGAAGTGCAGGACGGATAAAGGAGCTAGACAGGCTAAGGTTAAATTTTAGCATAGCACAGAACCCCGCCCTCTCTGCCAAGAGTTCTTGCCAAGACTTTACTGAAACCTCTGATACTCCCGTGTTTACCATACAAAATATGAAACCAAAATATGAAACCATTCCAAGCAGCTGGTAGGCACAAAGGCCGCAATCAACGACAAAAGATGTCAGCATAATCTATGTAAATCTAAGTAATCTGAGTAAAATATCTTGATTGACATCTTGATTAGCTGATAAATAAATACGTGTTTCACTGTTTTCACAGTTTTATAATACCAATGTTTGGACCAGTTTCATGGAATTTGAAAACACACGAGTCCCAAGTCATCTTGAAACAAATCACCCAGCACAAAAACAGAAACTGTCCTCTTCGGGGGTTCTGCCTACCGCAGTCTGCAGGGCCATGGGTGCGTGAGCCTGCCACCTCGTTGCCATAGCGATCCACACACCAGCACTGGCCGCTGCTGCTGTGACACTGGTGGGACCTGTAGTAACCGTCCTCATCACAGGACGGCAGATACTGACCTGCAGGTTCGAGCCAAAACACACAGACGCACACAGTGAGTTCAGGCAGCACAATGGGGTTTTTTTGTGTGTGTGCGTGTTTGCGTGTCTCACCGAGTAACTTCTTTCCGGCTTGCTTTTTGTTGATACTGGACAGCTCTGCTTTACAAGGAGAATCTGAAAGGAAGAGACGGGGGACTTTGGTAAACTGCAGGAGTCGGCTTTTCTGGGGAATGCATCTGTTTGTGTGAGGCTTGCTTTGTTTGTGTACTTTTTGCTTTCGTCATGATGTTTGTTATCCTGCTGTCTTAGCGTTTACGAGTGCAGCGCCGGTGACTCATCTGTAAATACAGTTCCTTTATTTCCCAAAAAAAGAGAGAGAAAAACTAATTTTCACCCCTAATCTCACACAATGGTATTTTCTGCAGTTTACTGTACTGCATTCTGCTGCTTTTCACTGTGCTGTAGAGAGTATAGTAACGTGGTGCACATGTCAAGGTGGAATATGACTGAATAGAAGGTGCCTTTTATTTCTGTGTCTCGTTCCGAGTGTTTGTACTTTCAGGTAAGCGCGTGCAGATGCCATACCTGTGTACCTCTGGAAGCCCGTGCACCACTCAGAGCTGGTTATGACTTTGTCGGGGTGTGTATCGCAGGATTTGAAGAACGCGTCAGAGCATGGCTCGTTCCTGTCTAGGTAGAGGCTCTTGATCTCCGACTGGTCCAGCTGCAGGTCAAAGTTTGTGTCCAGCCGGGAGAACATCCAGCCCAGGGGATCCTTACAAATAGGTGAGGCCCCGACGTCAAACTCTATGGGAGAAGATTAAAGTAGAGGGAGTGTATAGGTGTAGTGAGATATCTCTGGGTATGAATGAATGGTGTGTCTCCACTCAGGTATTGCCATCACTCACTGTTCTTCTCTGGCTTCTGGATCTTGACCCTCTTGTGGTTGCCATTCTCGTGCAGCACTCTGAACCAGTCTCTCAGGCGACTCACCACCTCCTTCAGATCCGACTCACTGCACACTGAGGAATAACAGCACTAATGATTAATGGCGGTAAAGTGATTCTTCGGTGTCTCCAGCTATGGCACAGCTGCATTGAAAGCTGCAGAGATTTAGTGCCACAAAGGCACTTTAGCACGGCAGAAGCTTTACATTAAATATGAAGTGGAAAACTTTTTGATTAAGGGGAATTTATTGTTTCCTCTGCGGAGTGTCCTTGCTTGCAGTGTGCAATAGTGCATGCAGAACAGTGTACCTTTCTTCTCTGCAGAACTCTGTTCGGGCTGAGCAGGACAAGGACACATGCCAGGACACTTCACGGCAATCTTCTTCCCTGTGATGCATGCCTGGTAGTCTAACTTACACTGATGAGGAGCAACAGACACACAGACAGACAGACAGAAGAGGAAGCCAAAATCAAGATGCATGTCTCATCAAGAGGAAATGAAAACAACGAGTTACTAATGGGTGAGAGATGAAGTGATTGTGCGCTCCTGTGTGTGTGTGTGTGTGTGTTTGGGTACCTTGGTGGAGTAGGTGTGGCCATCAGTTCCACAAACAGGCGAGGGGTGAACCACGGGGCAGGGTGTGCACTTTGACCCTGGACTCTGGTACAGACTGGCATCTTTAAAACTGCAGAGGAGATTCAAAGGTCTGAGCATCTCACTGAATGCATTGGAGCTGCATGCACCGCATCTTCCCAGATTTATTAGATACAGTGTTTTCCAAGCATTTTGCACCCGTGAGACATTGTCTTGTACTTACATCAATTTTAGGAATGAGACATGGGTTTAGGATTTGTGTGTGATTATTTGCAGATTTGCCAGCACTGTGTAGTGGGAATTGTGTTGTTGCTAAGAATGGGAAATGAGGTCAGTATGGTGTTACTGTCCTCTGTCCAGTCTGCAGTGTCCCAGACAGAAACACACACACATACACACACACACACACACACACACACACACAAAGCCCATTCATATCACTTGGCAGGACTTTGTAAGGCAGTGCCAGTGCTGGGGTAATTGGACCAAACGGTAATGTCACACAACAGTCACAAGAGAGCCTAGCGACCAGTAGACGAGCTGGGAAAAAAAACAAAAAAAGACAAGACAAAAAGCCGCAGCACTGGTGTCGCTACTTATCGTTCAGCATAAATAAGTGAGCGGGGAAAAAAGTGAGGGAGGAGAAAACAGGCGGTGACGTTAAGAAATAAAGAGATTTAGAGATTCTGATCCGCTGTCACTCAGGTTTTATTTGTGGCTTTATTTGTCACGGAAACTTCTGAACGCAAAAACACAGGCCTGTTTAAAAGTGCAAGTGTATCTGTGCGTGTGTGTGTTCTTACCTGACTCTCCTCTGGCTGACACAAGTTGCAGTCTTATAATCCTCAGCCACGCACACTTTGTGGCGGCTGCATTTGATCTTCAGACAGGGGTCTTTGGCTGGATCAAGGCCTGAAAACACAAACATACTCCATAAGGACTTCTTAAACCTGTGTATGTGTAGCCTACTCTAAATGTGTGTTTGTGTGTGTGTATGACTAAACATCTCTGATTACAGAGCTTCCTAGAGAGACTAAGCCTGTGTGTGTGTGTGTGTGTGTGTGTGTACAGAAAGAGAATCGTCCAAGGTCATATTTTGATTTTGTTCTTTGAATTTCTACATCAGTGATTCTTAGTTTAACCACGTACTTCCTTTCATTCTTAGAGATCCAGTCAGCATGGACTGTTACAGATCTAGCTGTGTGTTTATGTGTGAGTGTGTTTGTGCTCTGGCAACGTCTCTCTTTCACACTGAACTCAAAGCCATAATGCTGTTAAGTATGCTTACAGCTAAAAACAGATGGAACTGCTTTTAGCGGCTACTTCTGATCCTGCATCAGCCTGCTCCGAGTGTCATTCTCATGTGTGCTCTTGCAGAGATCATCCAACTGATCCAGAGTCAGATCTCACAGCTGAGAGACATACGTGGCTCTCAAGACGAGGGCTGATTTTAGATCTGAATCTCAGGAAGCGGGTATGATCTTTGCCGGTAAAGAAGAGCTGGCTGTTTCTGATCCCGTGTCAGACTTTAGCGAGACACCTAAAGAGCACGATCTAAGACCTTTGGCTGTTCTCAGAACAGTTCGTGAGTGTCCTCTGCTCTAGAGAACCTTACTGTAATCCCTGAGCAGCTTTGGCAGATTATCCTGCCTCCATCCTCCAACGCACTATCTAATGCTATTGTTTTCCTGACGTGTCTCTCCCTGTCTGTGGGGATGTGTTTGAGGATACAGTGATAAGTGAGAGTGAACATGCCCGTGTCCTGGTGTGCCAGGATGTGTGTAAGGGCTTATCTCTGTCAGTAATACAGTGAGAAATAAGATGCCTCAAGAATAGAAAATCACCTTTTTGTTTTAGCTGGTTGTTGTAGTTAAAGGAATTGTGGGTAACATAGAAATATAATGTAGTAAAAACCGTTTTTCACAAAAAAACATAAAGTATGAGCATGGACTGCAGCATCCCTATCAGATCAGACAGACAGAAAATACTTTTTTCTTAAAGTTGCCAGTTTCCATTATACTCCAACCACAGAGCAATACTGAATCACAGGGTGGACGCTAATTGGTAATCATAGCTTACCAGCAATATTATGTTTACAAGGGTCGTGGGAACCAGAGTGGTTCAGGGAAGATGATTCCACTAAAGCAGAAACCACAGACTGTATGTGAGATCAATGTAGCCAAAGTGAAGTCACATGGTTGGTGGACCGCCGTTTTGAAGCTTTGAGTTTGACATTTGATTGTAGCCATCTTTTTTTTTTTAGTAGCCAGAAGTGATCATATTTGGACAAAAAGGAGGAAGCAGAGAGGAGCAAGGGGCGGATCTGACTGAAGAATGGCTCATCAATCACTCCAGACCAGACGTGTCAATCAGGTATGCCCCCAAAAAACAGACTCTCTTTTTGAGACCTAATATCTACTTTATTATGGAATTATTTCTAAAATGACTACCACCACACAGATAGGATAGTTAAAATATTACATTGCGCTTTAACCCCTTTTGACTTCACTAGTGGCTGCATCCACCTTTTGTAATACAGTCGAAACAACAGACGCAGTTACATGAACTTAGTGTAAAGTGTAAAAGCATGAAGCATCCTTTTGAATTCCTTGCAGCTCAAATATACTTTATACTGTTTCTTATCATCTGTTGAAAATGTGATATTGCATTTGCAAAACTATTGATTGCAGTGTGGGAATCAGCATCAAATGTAGACGCCATCCAGTAATTACTATTGTCTGAATCCTGTCTCTATGACTTCATATTTTGCTCAAGTTATATACTCAAAATCTAATTACATCTTCTGTGATTAAAATTTAAACGTCAGGCAACAGTGTGAACATGATATGCAGGAACAGCTATGGTCATTCTGGTATTTTTTTTTGTCTTGTTTTATCACACAGCTCACAGCGCAACACCCACCTTGATCGAAGGGCTTGGATGGAGTCCATGTTCCAGGCTCCTGAAATCAATCAATAAACAAAATAATGAAAATATAATAGAAGTATCATCTTGGGTAAATAATACATGGCAGACTATAGGTCCTCATGCACTATTAACAAGTCATACAAACCTCCACTTCCTTTAGGAGAAAGCATTACAGAGACAGAGAACCAGGAGTTAATTTTGATTAGGTTTGTCTTCATGACTGAAAACACTGCGCAATCAAATAAACACATGGATTTCTAGGAAACACACATAAACAGACTATGACATGTGGAGCATGCACTTATGTGGTTGAGATGATGTTGATGTTATGACAGCGGCTCTCAGCAGTAGCATGCATTAAAGGGGCCCCTACCTCTTTATGTGTGAGCACATATGCTGCCCATTGTACTCTGTTATGTCACGTAATTGGATTTTGTTTATACATGGCATATACACACACGGCAGAGGAGGGATATCATATCAATCAAAAACATTTAACAGTTTAAAGATGCCAAAAGGCGTGTTTTTAGGATTTAGGTTATGAAAATTCAATTTGAAGCAGATTTCAATAACTGCGACGGGCTTTTAGAGATCAGAAACGATGAGTTTGACTGTTTAAATTAAATGAAGGCATAAGACATTCAGTCAAATTAAATTAGGTTTGATGGCAGTCAAATAGTAAAGCCAGCAAAATTTACAATGCACCTTAAAGGAGAGTACGTCATTTGTCCAATATTCTGTAAATCATTTAAAAAAATTAGTTTAAAAGAAGCCTTTGTGAGAATACATTATTTTTCTGTTCATAGTTTGTAGTTCTGTCACAAATTGATCCCATTTGTGGAAATTAAATGCAAATGCAAGTCTAAAATCACTTATATCAAAATATAGGCGCCTCTGTGGCAATGTGTTATTATATTTTACAATACACACTCTGTATGCAGGAAAAGCCTTCTGCCTCACCAAGTTTTAAAAATGAAAACATCCAGTGCGGTATTTATTCTCAACACTGAAACATCTGTCTGCAGCAAAATGCTTCGCTCAGGTTAAATCTTGCTAGATGCAGTCAAGCGACTCGGCCCATTGCCTGTGAATAGGCTCCTACAGTCTAAATAAGGAATGCGTAGAGGTGAGCGGTTTGCCAGCTTTTAATAGAAGGACAAGGAGGAGACACACCCAGCAGGTGCTGGCTTATGATGCTAATGTGAAAGGAGCTTAAGAAATGGCGAGCTGTGTGTGTTTTGGTGCACAGTCTGAATTTAGAGATTTCACTGTCTGGTCTCCCCTTCTGTGTTTGGGCATCCATTCAAACCCAACATTCAACTGACTCTGTCTCAGGGATAATCTTATCCGTCTCCTTTCTGTTGTGTACGTCGTCCTCATTCAGTCACACTCAAAGCCCCAAAATCTAATTTTTAAAGATTTAACCTGAGCTTAACTACATCCACAACATGCTTAAGCACTGAATTCAAACTGGGAATACGTACAATATACATACCTACAGAATTCATTATCCTAATTCAGTTAAGTACTGGTATTCCTCAAGTGATTTTCTGTGAAGTCCATTTTACAAAACAGTGAAGCTGTGCCGTCTTTGTGCACTAACCACAAGCACATGTGATTGTGATTAGAGACTACTTTGCAGACTTGTGTTTGGTAAGTAGGAGAAGTTACTTCTGGCTGTATGCAAGATAAGGCAGCATGGACAGAAAATATATCAGTCTACATCATGAAGTTAAAAAAACAACTACATAATAATAACATCCTATGGAGGTGTTATACGGAATTTAACGTGTGGCTTAATAGGGATTGACCTTAACTCTCACCCTAAACTGGGCTATTAACAGTGTGAACATGTCATTATGCAAGTCACTTAGAAAGAAAATGCAAAATGAATGTATCCTAAAAATCTATGCAAATGAAATACTAATTTAATTTGCTTAAAAAAAAAAAAACAGGAACAATGCCACTGCTTGCGCACAACCTCATTTGGTTAGAAACTACATGTTCTCTCTCTCCCTTTTCTCTGTCTCTTTGTGTATATGTGCACTGCTCAACATGAATGCAGAAATATTTACATTTCAAAAGAACGACTTGACTGAGGTTAGCGTAATGTCAGATTTAAATTAAGGTCGGGGCAATGGTTAGGGTGCTGCAAGTCGTGGTTATGTGTCGGGCTGCGGTGAGTCTTCAAGAGATTAATGTAAACATGACAGTGCGTCTTCTGACTCAGTGAGATCTTTTTTTTCTTTGCTATACTGTTCGGTTATTTCTATGGGCGCCTCACACTCACATATCCACTGCAGATTTATAGTGGTATTTTTATATGGGGAGACGTGGAATGCGTTTCGCTGTTGTTTAAACAGGCGAGAGATGAGTCCTAAATGAGCCATCGCACAGGAAGGCCACGGTAAGAAACAGAAAGGAGTAATTGCTTGTGTTGCAGAAAGCAATTAAAGCGCAACAAAACTACCTCAAACATTTTATAAAAAAAAAAAAAAACCTCAAGCGAACACTGAGCGCTCAGCAAATGAGGGTAGTTGTGTTGTGCAGGGGTTCCTTTGTAGACTAATACAGTGACAGGTGCAGTGGTGGCAGTAATAATTATAGTAACTAAGCTAAGTTTAACTTTTTCGTCACAGGCAAGGCAGGACTTTGGGGAATTTGAGTGTATTTTTTGATATAAAGATGGAGTACTGCAGTGTACTGTACTACTTCCTATTATCTGCTTCCAATCGTTTTCAGTCGTTGCATCAGATGTTGCACAGTTTTCATCAGGAATCTAGTTTTCTGGGTTGAGAAGTTTGCACAGTTCGAAGGGTTCAGTGCTTAATGAAAGGCGGTTGTGCGGATTAGTTATTTATCTGGCAATACCATATTTAAATGTTGTTGTTTTTTTAATAGTCCTTTTTTTTTTTGCTTCAGGAAGCTAAAAAGTGTTTTCACACCTTGCACTTGTCTGCAGCACTGGTTTATGAGGTGTAGTCTCAGCAGTGTAGGCTAGGTTTCCTGTACTGTCAGCCGTGAAGGCAACTGTCACATTGACACATTGCGAAGGACCTGCTCTTTATGACTTAATATCTCTTTTGCAAATGCTGTTTCGTATTTGCTGAAACTGAAGTAATTAAATCTACGTAACATAGGAGTGCAACTTTACTGAAAGGATTTACTCTTCATGCATTAATGCAATGAATGATTTCAAACTGTTTGCCACAAAATCCCCTATTACTTAGTATGACTTTAACTGTCAGGGTATCTCCCTCTATCCTTGTGTCCTGTATGTTGAACAGGGTCATTTTTGTCCTTCACTGCATCGCACGTTCTTTTTCTCTGTCCCTTCCAACCTTCAAAACTTATCCACAGTAAAATTCTTTCCTGTTAACCTCTTAATATAAAGACAGCCGCCACGGTGAACGCTTAGCAAAAATAAAGCCAGACAGTGGTGTGCTCGTTCCTGCTCAGGACGGGCTCTTTCTAGCACTGCAGGCCACGGAGACTGAATAATGAGAACATTGCATTACGGGGGCAAGGCCCTCTAGACCAGTCAAGACAACAAAAGTGCTTGCGGTCTGATTCCTTAATGGAATCAACGGACACACACAGAAGCGCGTGCGGACGTCCCATGCACACACACACACACACATTAGACAGGTCTACGAACAAACTTATCGCCACGGCTCCTACTGTAGTGCCAGAATCTGTCAGCACGTAACCGGATGAATGCACTTCTCCGCACATAATGTACAACAAAAAGCCCAAAAATTCAACAATAGGTCTAATGGTGTCCTGAGTGCACTTTTGAATAGC
The DNA here is from genome assembly GCF_963514085.1 of Chelon labrosus. Taxonomy (NCBI): domain Eukaryota; kingdom Metazoa; phylum Chordata; class Actinopteri; order Mugiliformes; family Mugilidae; genus Chelon; species Chelon labrosus. The sequence goes on along the minus strand of NC_140338.1, from coordinate 20,245,836 downwards.
AACTTTTCAATTTACATTTCTTTCCACATATATTTGTCTCTCTCGCTCACGGTTATCACAGCCTGTCTCACTCATATGCACCAATACACATAGGAAACAGCAGCATGTGCATCTGGACTAATCTGCTGTTGTGCATACTGATTTTGGGAAGCTTCATCAGCACGCCTATAGAAAAAAAAATAAAAAGCCCAGTTAATATGTTTTTTGTTCTAAAAACCTCTTCTCTCACCTCCTGTTCAGATTTCCCCAGATCTGATTTCAACCCTCCTCATTGTGTTTATAATGGCTTCCTTCCCTCTCCTTGCCCCTTGCTGCCTCCCTCCCGACATCCAACAAGAGAAATATGTGCATGTTTTCCAGTGGGCTGGCTCTGCTTGTCTTGCTCAAGCTTGTCGCATGCGTGCGCGCACGAACACACACGACTCCACGCTAAGGTGCTTTGAAGTGGAAAAGGCCTCAAGCTCTGTACCTTCCCTACATCATTTACACTCCACAACACAAACAACACAGGGAAGAGGCGCACAATAAAAACACACAATGGAGGAGGAGAGGAGAGGGGAGGATGAAAAGGTATAATCTGCTTTAATGTGACTAATCTTAAACAAGATGTTAATTTGCTCCTATACTATGCCGTGCAATTAAGTGCCTCATGCGTCACCAAACACCCTTCATCGTGTTTGTCCTCCTGCTGTTAAAATTATCTTCCTCCTCAGATTGTCTGTGCCAGCGCTGTCAGCCAGCCAAGGTCCGGCGAGAAGAGCAGAACGTCTAAAAACTGAGATGGCACCGGCGCAGCAGAGACAGCCCCGGGCCTCTCCAGCCATCCTATCAGGACTTACAGTAAATCAGCGTCCAAGATCCTATCTGGTGCACTTAGCATGAGACCCACTTATGGCTCTTGCTGAAAGATGAAAGCAACAGCACATGCCTAACATGTAAAATTTAAATCTAGGTTTGGCACATTAAATGTAGCCTAAGGGGGTGCACGGCTGCCATTTTGAGGAAATGAAGAAAGGTATATTTAGGCATGTTGATCATATTGGTCTTAATTTTAACATAGCACTAACAACTTTGAGAGCAGGCGGTAAATCTGTACAAGATCTGTACAAACTACCAGCAGGCATAGAAAACAGGAATCATTTTAAGGACGGGTATCACGCTGCGCAGTCGGCCCCCATCTCCTAAATTGTAGATATATTACAGAACTTGTGTGTTGAGTTCTTCCTGAAGTCCAAATTAACAACTTTATGATCCATCTTGTCTTATTTTGTCATTTAGCTGAATATTATTGGAAAGATGTTTTGTAAGTTGAGGTTGGTGCCATTTTTGTGGAGTTAAGTCTGAAAACCAGTTCACATTTTAATTTAGAAGAATTCTAATGTGTCACATCCGGTGCTTTGTCACTTGTTTTAGTTATGCAATGACAAAATCTGACAAATAAGAAGTTAATATTTGGTTTAAAATAACCTAGAGGTGAGTTTGTGTGATGCCGTCTGATTTAATTTGAAGATTTGGTAAATCTCCACTTAGTTAACTCTCACACTGAAATAAAAAAAAACAAAAAACAAATCTGGCAGTTCATTTAAAAACTTGCATTTTTGAAGTTTAACTGAAGCAGCTCAGTCGTTTCACTTCCTGTAAAGAGACAGTATGTAGGCCATGTGTCTCATAAGAACATTTTACATCATATTTGTGTTCAAAGGCTGTGCGGTATGTGTCATAACAATCAGCTTGCTCCTGTGCCAACTGCCCCCCCCTCGAGCTCTAACCTCTGTACTATGTGCACGGTATGTGACAGTGCCGAGAAGATTCACGTGTTCCGTTGTGCACGACTGTATATGCTCCTAGCTGCGGCGCATCGAGATTAACACAGGCACAGACTGATCCAGAAATTCGGCTTCAGCAGCATTTTCCATGTCATAATCGCCAAACCATATTTAAAAAACGGCTCTTCAAACACAGCAGGTTTAACTTAAATCCCACATAATCAAAATCTATGATACAATTATCTAGTGTTAAAAATAACAATGAATTTATATGTATATATATATTTTTAAGTTTGGATGGGGCTATATTTATACAGGGTTTTGCGACCTCTGTGCAGCGCAGTGCTGATACGAGACTAATTGGCGACAAAACATGCAAAGAGAAAGATAAATAAAACCTGCAAGTCTTCCACAGCCTCTTTTGTTGTTTAGATGAATGCCTTCATACTATACTGACACATCCCTGCATGAAAAAAATGCAAAAGAACACACACACATACACACACAAACGCGCACACATAGGCAATCTGGGACACAGCCCTGAAACAGGAAATGAAATGCACGCACATGTACAGAGCACATAATGCTTTTGCACTCCACCTCTATCTCTAATGCCTGAGCCTCAAGGTTAGAACACAGACATGACTGCACAGAGAGCGTTCCTCTCACCGCCAGTCATTCCACCTTCTTTCATCTTTCCTTTCCGCTGTCATTATCCTGTACCTTCCCATCATCTATCTATCTATCTATCTATCTATCTATCTATCTATCTATCTATCTATCTACTTGTAGTCAGATCATCTTAAACGGCACAGCACATGGCCATGGTCAATCACATTTCCTCTCTAGCATTTGATCCAGGCATTCCATTTGCATAATCTAAATCCCGTCCACCTGAGCCGATGGGCGCACACTCTTGAGCGTGACTGGCAGAGAAAGTGAGACGCGGCTCACGCGTTGCACATACAAAACTCACTTGCCCTCCTCTTTAAAAACTGGAACCAAAGTCACTGCTGCTTTTGTCTCAGTCTCAGTCTCGGATTTCACAGTACATCCAAGGCTTTAATTCAGACACCTACGGCAGGCGTTGAGGCGAAACCCTTCATCAAAATTGGAGTGTAATTTTATTTATTTATTTTTTTTTTGCGGATGCAATATGTTAAACCTTGTTGGTTTTGCGGCACCATCAAGGCACATATCCTATCCTGTACAAAAAGCCTCCGTGTGTGTGTGTGTGGGTGCACATGCTGTATGTTGAGGCATGCATGTTTTTTTGTGTATCTAATTGTGAGTACAAGTTGGAGCCTGCTCAAATCAGTTATGGTTGTGTCGAGCCATTTGGCTAGAGGCGAAATAGATGCTATTTAAACTATATATATATCCACCATTGTAAACTGTACCTTGCATTGTTAAAGTAAAATAGGTCCGATATATATTTTCATAAAAAATCATCTTAAGGCATTGCTCAAAGCCAAAATAAAAGTCTAACATGTGCTATAATCTTGGACTTTTAAAGTACTGCAACAAAAGCATGCAAGGAAGTCCCAAATGATGCAAACAAGTGCACTTCAAACCAACGGACACGTTGCATTGTGGGTCCCCTTGCAAGGTGCCTCACTGTTTCTGTGTGCATCTGTGTCTCTCGGTGGTCTCTTCTTTCCACCTGTGTTACAGTGATTTTATTTGAGCTGATACAGCTGATTATTCTGCCGGCGACGGACTCCAACAAGGTGCTGTCAGCCGCCATTACCCTGACACGCTTATATAAGGGGCCACTTAAGGCACTTAACCGCTTGTTGATAGTCGTGACACGTACACTGAAGCCTCTGATCACGCTGCCAAGTCGCTGCAAGTGGTGCCTGTTATTGTTGTTCACGCCTCGCATTGTCACACGCACGCACACAATCGCGACATCCATTAAACAAACAACCGTCCAGGGCTTGTTTTGACACTGCGCTCAGGTACACGTGATAACCAAAAGCGTGATAGTCTTGACTTGATTCCTCACTGGTTTGCCACTACCTCGTGACAGGTGTTTATCCTAACCGAGCGGGGCATTGGGGCCTCTCTGCTGCGGGCTGCCTCCTCATACCTGCCCGTAATTATTAGGCCCCTTTCGGGGGACACGGCGGTGCCTCGCAGACTGCTCCGTGCCATTGTGCTTCGCGGAGGCCTTGCCCGTCTCTCTTAAGCGAGCTCTGGCATCGCGAACAACACGCCCACGGGCAAAGATCATCCCGGTGCCGTTATTAGTGTATTTAGTGTCTCAGCGGAGCGGATGATGAACGTGTGACAAACGCCACAGTGAGCCCCGTGACGCGTCGCTTGGACACAACGACAAAACGAGGAGCGCATGATCGCAAACCAATGAGGGTGGCTATAGAGGGAGAAAGGGAGGAGGGGTGTTGGGGTTGGGGGGGGCTTGTAAATGAGATCATGTGGAGGGGAGAGGCGATAATAATAATGTAAGCCTGAAATATGACTTACGTCTCTGAATTTATCCCATCTCCCGGTGAGCCACTTATCATCCAAAAAATTGCCGCTGTCGGAGCGAGCGGAGACGTGTCCAAAGGCGACGGCGCACACACACAGCAAGGCGACGCTCAGCATCTGCGGACACACAACAACAGCACGGAGAGAGGACATTGGATGAGGCTTGTAGGACACCGCAATCGCGCTGGAAACGCAAGCGGCTCGCATCTGCATCACGTCGGCCAGCAATAGTGAACGTCAACACTGAATGTGGCGATGCCGAGTGTGGGGGGGGTGTTCTCCTACCTTGTCGCATCAGCTGCTCTCCAGACTGTATGTGCTCGCTGCCGTTTTCTGTCACTAGTAATAGCAGCCCTCTCTCCTCCCTCTCTGTCTCTCCGCACCGGCCGTCTGTGCGCAGCAGAAACGGGAGCGCGCATGGCACCGTGCGCGGGCCCTGCGCTGTGTCAGCCCCCCCCTTCTCCTCCTCCTCCTCCTCCTCCTCCCCACCGCACCCTCCATCGCTGCGGAAACAAGCACGATGGTTCACTGTGGGTTGTTATCAGACCGCTGCTGAAGTGATTTCCACTGATCACTACGTTACTGAAATATTCTAAAGTTGTAGGGACGTTTTGTTATTGTTGTAGGGACGCATTAATATAAAAAAAAACCCACAATAATTTCAGATAAAAGTAGCCTGGAGATAAAAGGAGTGATACTTAACAAAAGAAATACTTATGTCCACCAGCTCTCCTGCGTAAGATAGTGTCTTCTTTAATGCTTCTGCTAAGTCAGAGGCTGATCAGAGTTTCTTGCACTGTAATGACTTATGAGAAAGTTTGATTCCAGGCAGAGTTTAGTTGAAGACTGCAAACTGATGCTACAAGATGACATAGCTTCCATAAGAACCTAAATGGCACCACTTTGCATGATTTTTTTGGAACCACTTTCTGTTAGATTTGTCTTGTCTGGGGCATGCAACACCGAAAACATTCCTCTGAGTGTTTGCATGTGACTGGAAGGGTTTCGGGGTGGGGGGGTGATTGGTTGCACTTTTGCTTTTAACAGGAGACCACAGGGACCATATTGTGGATTTGTCACGCTTACGGTTTGCAGACAGTTTGCAGAAAAAAAAAGACTAACTCAGAACGTACAGCTTCGTGTAACATGTCAGGTCAATATCTCCTAAAGACGTTCAGCTACATTAAAACTTTGGTGAGCGCTACAGCTCTAGCGTATGATTCACTTCATCACCCTCCTCCATAAAACATTCTGCCAGACGGCTCGTACCCGGTATTGAAACATCTGCCTTTGTTATTTTTCTCCTTTTAATTCTTCATTTTTTTTCCTTCCTGAATCGTCAACAGTTCTGTAGTTAACATGAGAAACAAAGTGTAGGACAAAAAAGATGTTGATTTGAAAGAAGAACAATCAACCCACGGAGAGGATGAACAAGTAAGAGAGTATCCTTATCAGGCTGAGAGGAGAGAGACCTGGTGGTCAGGTGGGGCGAGCCATTATTATGCGCTGTTGCTGTAGAAACCAACCTTGACCTCAGCGTCACATCTTCATCTCCACGAGAGGCAAGAGAGTGTGTTTGTGTGTGTGTGTGTGTGGGCATGTGTGGAAAAATGACGGAGTGCAGGCATTTGAAAGTCAAATTAGAACCACGAAGCATGCATGACCGCATCCCAGAGACACACAGGATTGTGTCATGTGTGGCGTGCACGACTGAGTGGCCGAACGGTCAAACACATAAACACACACACAGGTACAGACAAGTACAAAAATGCATGGCAAGAACTCTGTATTGGTTCCAACAGGAAGTTTGCAGCATGTAAACAGGAAGTTGGTATTGAAAAAAAAATAGTAGTTGAAAGAGGTAGAGGCTTTGGTCTACTTTGAACTTTGCTTTGTTCTCTTTAATCAACACAAGGTGATCCGCTCTCGGTTATGACAAGAGATTTTAGTTTTAGTTTTTTTATGGCTTACTGTTAGCTTGCGCTTGATGACATTTGAGAAAATGGAAGCAGTAAAGGAGGCGCGTGTATGTGTGCGTCTTCGAGGCTGGGGGTTCATACATTATTCAGTCAGAGACATTAAAGATGTAGATGTGGTCAGAGACATATGCAGGAGAGACACACAGAGTGCTCCACACACATTAACACCCACACACGCATGCAAACGCTCACAAAGACTTCTGTTCTGCCTAATGAAACTACAAAGGTTTGACATTCTGCTACAGTTTGAGGTTTTTATTGGTCCTCTTAAGTGAAGTAATAAACATAGCAAATCTTTGGCCGTATCCAAACTGGGAGAGAGAAATATGAGAAGGGAGAGATGGTGGAAAAGGAAATGGGACCAAAACCGGATAATGTGCGAGCATGTGAGTCTGTGTGTGCCAGTATTTGGATAGAAGAGGCACAAACGTGTCTCAAGGAGCAGAGATTTCACAGCTCAGTGACTCTGTCGCTGTGCACCTGCTCACTGGAGACGGTGGGAGGGAGAAAACGAGAGGAAAAAAGGTGGTGAGCTAAGGTGAGGGGTAAAAGAAAAAGCAGAGACAAAAACATATGCATGCAGTTCCATAAGATTGCATTTTTGCAGCAGAAAGCAAAGCTTACACACACACACACACACACACACACACACCATCGAGCCAAAAGTATGTGGACGCTCAAACACGACACCTTCATGTCATTATCTTAAAAAAACATGAAGGTATTTCATTGGAATATCCTCCTCTCTGACTGTAGAGATTTTCTCCATTGCTGCCACAAGAAGTGAGGCTCAGAGATTCTACATCAGACTTATTTACTGCGTGGGCATATTGTTATGTTAGAATTAAGGTTATTCCCAATGCAGCTCAATTTAATATGCTTTAATGGTGAGGGTGGCACTGAAATAGTAAATAACTAGATTACAACCGTGGGAAAAATGGATTGTTTCTCATCTCCTCTGTCTCTCTTCATCGTGATGGGAGAGGAAGCGAAATTAGAAAAAACTGAAGTGGAGCGAGGCTCAGGTGCGTCTGAATCTTTAAATGAATTTCTCTGTTCTTCACTGAAATGAAACATGTGGGTTTAGTCGGTATTTGCAACAGCTGCTTTCTCACCATTTGAGATTGTGAGATGTGTGTGTCAGTGTATATTTTAAGCCTTTCTACAACGTGTTTTGTGGAGGCCTATGTGTCTGCATACGTACCCAGCTCCATGTGGCTGCGTTTGTTCAGGATGTTCGTGTTTGAGAGAGGGAGATGGAGACGTCACATGGGGCTGGAGGACTGAGTGGAGTGCTATCTCTCAAAGCAGACGTTCTGAGCATAGCTGTGACTGTAAGGTCAGTGTTATAGCCCCAGGATGAAACGTTAAAAGCAGAGTAATGACAGAGAGGGAAACTGCAAAGAGGAGATAAGGCAGGCAGAAACAAAATGCCCATCGCCGAGAAGCCTGATTATAGAGCGAGGGAGCTAGCATGGGACAGAAAGAGAAGCTACAGAGAGAGAGAGAGAGAGAGAAAATAAACAGGGTGGGAGTAAGATAAGTGATATAAGAAAAAGAAAATGCATGAATCTTCTTTTGACCTCTGGACTGATGCTCATTTTCCAAGCAAGCACATGATTTCACTCAACGAAATTATGCATTGATCTCTTCTCTGTTTATTGTGGGAGGAAAACGAATGCCTGTTTTACAAAGAGAAGGAAACATAGCCACTTTCTGACCTGGCTGACGGCACCTGAACGACAAAGTTGACTGAATGCTATTGGAATGCATGCAACCTTTCCTTTTTTGAGTTAGCATCCATTTACCATTTGATCTATTTTCCCTTTGATGGGTAATTTGTCTACAGTCTTCCAAGTCAAAGGATCCGACAGGAGGTTTTTGATGTGTTGCCAAACAGTCACATGAAACATGTTAAGGTTTCATGTGCACATACAGTGCTCCGTTATATTTAGATCAGGGGGAAAAAACAAAACAAAACATAAACTCACAGAACAAAACATGTGAAAACTTTGGTTATTAACAGAATTTGTCTCTGTGTTATGAATCATCTATTGGGGATATCCTGCAGAGTTTTTGGTTATGGTGTGTGTTCTCCCCCTGGTGGTGATTATCACACATCGCAGCAAACGGGAAATGGCTGCAACTGAGAAACACACTTGTGGACTTTAAACCATAAACTGCAGCTCTACATGAACAAAAGTTCCAGACCGAAGAGATCTGCTTACAAGACCTAACAACAGGCTTTGACAAAGAGCCTTTCTGGTGGTAAATCCTTTCATTCTTAAAATATATATAACTGTTAATACTGACACAAACCTGCAGACAGATATTCTTAGACTTGAGACTGCCTTTTGTTGAGGTTTCTCTAATTTTGTTGAGCTATTTCTAATGTTTTAGTAGTGTTTCTAGTACAACATTACTAACTGCAGCCTTGAAATTAACCACAGATCAAACCGATTGAATCAAAATTGCAAAAACTGCATTCACTGTGTCCGAATAAATATAACACGATTCACAAGGGTTGTGGTGGACAGCATTACAGCATACAATTTTTCCCTTATTAACTTCTTACTCAGCGTACACTGATAGCTTCTTAAAGCACTTGTAGAGTGGACAAAAGAAACAGCTGCAAATGTATTAACTTCCATTCATATCCTTTGTTTGCCTGTCATCCAAACCTATTTTTCACAAAAGCTTATTGTGACAGCTTCCCATTCATTTAATTCAGTTAATCTCTCAACATAATTGCAGGGACCATGTTTCAGGGAGCAACAACAAGGGTTTATGAGCTTGGCTTTCAGAGGCTATTAAACGTGCTTAGCTGAATAGCTTGATGTCAAGGCAAGGAAGGGCATATTTAATAGCTATATATTTCTATACGTGTTTCCATACAAATATTTTTCAGACATAATAGTTATAAAGAACATCCCATGGGAAAAAGGTATGAAATAGAAGTCTATATAAAGTCACAGTGCATCTTAGAGTCTGAGTGCAAATATCAGTGGCAATTAAAAGCATCCCTATGTCCATGGTTGAGCTGCCTTGAGCAACTCTTAACATAACATTTTTAAGCTTTTCCAGCTGTAAAGCATGTGGTTTATTTATTTCCGTTATTTCAGATACAGTGATTTGGTCTCTCCCTAGTGAAGCTCCACTGCTGCTGTTCCTGTTTACTCTGCACACGAACATATACATATACTGTACATGTGACATGACCCAACATCCAAGAAGAGCATTCCTCCTCTAACTTAACTTAACTTTATCAAATATGCACATCTGTACACATGTGGCTCTTAAGGATTTACTAAGTGTGAATTTAATAATCTTATTATTTTAAGTGTTGCAAAAGCTGGTAGCTGCTTAATTTATAGTAATTGTAATGTTACCGTTTGTCCAGCAAGGGGCAGCACAGGACATGAAGCATAGTCTCAAATAATTCAGTGCACTTTACATGACTAAGTAATCAAATAAATAATAAGACACATCACCGCACTGTGCCCTCCAAGTCCTTCCCAGTTATTTTATTGCAGGGCTTGTGCACTCTGCCCATTTCAATTTTATTTCATACGGACAGGAACAAAACTCCAGACAAGCATTTTTGTTCATTTTCTGGCACAGCAACTCATAGACCTTGTACATAAATTAAATTATTGCCTTGACATCACTTTTTATTGCTCAGCTCTGTACAGTCCAAAGTCCCTCTGCTTCCTCATCATTGCTCATTTTTCTGTTCTGTTCCATTTGTTTGCAGTCCCCCTCTCTTATCTCTCAGCAGCTTTTTGACTCCTACCCAAATTTGCAAGTCCTTGCAAACCTGCTCTCTTTCTTTTGCTTTTCTCACACAAAGGCACACATCATGACCACCGCAACTCTCCACGGGAGAGTTCCGCCATGCTCTGTAGATTGGGTGTCCCAGGGTGATTAACTATTGATAAGGAGCTCAGGTAACACACCTGATATCTGGATGAGGGAGGGGTCGGGCGGAAAGACAATAGCGTCAGAAGGGTGTTGGGGGGAGAGAAAAGAGAGAGTGAAATAGAGAGAAAGAGTATACAGGGGCAAAGTGGGAAGAGATGAGCGAGAGCGAAGGCAGTAGCCAGGTAAGAGATTAATCGCATTTAAGCATACGCTCTAAAACAACATAAAGGCCCCTTTTTTGAGACTGGGGGCCTGAGTGGATGTTTAGGTCCGGCAGCCAATAGCCGAGCTGCACATTGAGATGACTCAGGGCATAGCTGAGGAAATGGGATGGAGAAAGCATGAATGTACTGAAAGAGATAAGCCCAGTGTGTGTGTACATGCGGAGGGCGGACGCATAAACAAATAAGCCACTGTTAGAGAAGAAGCCTCCATTTGTCTCTTACTGCGCACACATCACGGCCCTGCTCTCCACTACCCTCACCCCCAAATTACCTTTACACTCCCTTCTGTTTTAGTGTGCTGGATGTGTGTGTGTGCGTGTGTTTACCGTGTAAACACACACACTCAACTGTCACAGACACACTCCTCCTTGTGACAGTTGAGTTCCACCGTCAGCATAATTACAATGAACTCACCCCGTAAATTCTTTATCTCCACCTCTTTCTCTGCCTGATAACCATCTGCTCTTTCTTGACTGTTTGCAGGTGGGGAGTTAAAAGAAACCCCCCTCTGAGTTATGTGTGTGGTGGCGTATGCCTGCAAATGGGTAAAACTACACTTATTATCATCAGCTGGGATTGTTTGAACTTTTAGTTTATATCATTGAGGAGGACACAACACACACATGAAATTACACAAATTGTTTTGCAATGTGGGTCAGCTCAACATTTTGGTGTAAATAATGTAAAAAGGTTTAGTAGGTTGAATTCCAGCACCATCAGGAACTTTATTATGCCTCCATAGCCTCCAGTTTATAAGAATAACTTAAAAGGTGAGCAGGTGAAATGTGGACACAACATTGTTATTTGCCTCAAAGAAAGTAGCACCTTAACATCTAATTACAATTTTTTTATTTTTACAGATGTCCAACCATTATGTGGTCTGTGATTATACATCAGCCACACAGAAATAGTTCGTCCTTTACTCCAACCATCCCGAAATTGACAGTATAAACACGGATGGAGTCACCTGAAACAGAGGCAGAGTAGCCTACTTATCTACCTGCACTGGCTGTTAGTCTCCACACCTTTCTTTTCTGCCACTCCCCTTTTCCATCTTACGCCGCTCGGCCCCGCCCTCCAGCACTCCGTCAAAGAGGCTGCGGGTTTAGTGCTCCCTTCGCTCGTACTCGACTCCCGGGGACCCATCTTACTTCTTAAGTCCCGGTCACACTTATTACACACTTGTACATTATTTTTTTTTTAGTTATTTTTTTTTTTTGTTTTGTTTTGTTTGCTTTTTTTTTTCTCATCTCCGCCGTCACTTGAAGTAGGGCTCTTGCAGCGTCACCTTCTTCTCCTGAGCTACATATAAAGTGTCAAGGTAAGGCAATCAAGGGTTTGAGCTACAGGTGTGCCGTCAACTCAGCAACGTTTACTCATCCAAACTCCACATGTCGATACTTTTTTTTTTTTTCTCTATAGTTTGGTGCGATAACCTGACACAGTCGTGGTTGACATATTTGGTTTCGTGTACTTTGGTTGTTGTTACAGAAAGCTCCCTCGAGACGCAGGTGCAGGCAGGTTGCTGTGTTGTGTTCAGGTCCCGTGCGAATTATCGCCACGGAAAGAGTCGCCAGGGGCGAATGCGACTATCATATCATGATGTATTTGTGACTCACTAGAGAATTGATTGTGGTGTTATTTTATCCTCTTCATAGTTAAGCCTACGAACTTTAAGCAGTAATATCTTTAGTTATGACACAGATTGACTTAATATTATTAGTATTAGTATTAGTAGTAGTATCCTTTTTAAAGTATTTGTTTTCCGAATTATCCATATGATTTGAAGGCTCTGAGGTTTTTGTCTCATGATACATTTGCTGACATATTATCGAATATAGGCTATTCATAATGTATGTAGCGATGTTTCAGTGCCATTTTTTTAAAACCTCATATGTCAGGTTAGGGGTGGTTAAGTATGTCATGTGAGTATGAAGTCTGACTCTTGCTTTTTTTTTTTTTTTTTTTCTTCCTCGACTACATTACTGACAGCTGATCACATGATTGGCCAATCATGCTGCGCCAAGGCAAAGCGATCACCTGATGTTTGGAAGAAAAAAAAAAAAAGTCTGTGTGCTGGAGGTGACTGGGACGATCTCGCTTTTAGATATGCAAGTCACTGCCACACATGGCATCATAGATCTGACTTGAGATTCAATTCACACTCTTTGTAGTGTTGGTTTAACGCTCACACTGTGCATGTGTCATGAGGTGTGCCTTTACTCAAGGCTAACCCTTTGTTATAAGGATAAACCCTCTTTGGATGAGATTGTCAGACCTCATTTGATATTAAAAGTCACCAGAGGAGTTGGGCTGAATATGTTGTATTTGGGTATTTTGAAGCACATTCAAGCTTTTACCAATTTATTATTTTTCGCCCCTACATCCCTATTTGTAGCTGTTATTCACATTGATTAACGCTTCTTTATTTGCAGTTTATTAAACTTACTGCCAAAAATAACGTCTTTGTCAGAGTCCCTTTCTTATGTGTTTATTCGGTATAACAACTCTTAACACTTGAGAGAGGCCGAGCCTGTCTGACCAGTTCGTGTTTGTTGATTGGCGTAAAACAGAAAGTGTTAAAGCAGCAGCGACATGTGAAGTAAAATGTTGGGTAAAGAGGGGAAAAGCTGTTTAAGGGAGTGACTCTCTGGTCTGTTGAGTAAAATTGAGAAGCGCAATGGACGTTTCATGTGAGTGTGTGGATTTATAATGTTCAAAGGCCGTGCAGTCCGTTTTTGCGCTGATATTCCATATGTGTGGTGTTCATGTGTAGAAGATTATTCTTCTCTGAGGATTGTTACCACTAGGTTTATCTATATCCAATGCACATTTACTGTCAAGTGCTGACTGAAGCTTTAAGAGATGAGGGCATGCAGAGAGACAGTGTTGCCATTATAAACATCATCTCATGTGCTTCAGCATGGGAAAGTCACTTCCATTTTGTTTTCGCCAAGATTCAAGATCTAAAGCCTCTTGACCATAGCTTAATTTATCTGTGAGTTAAGTACAAAGTGTTATTCGCCGCATGTTCTGTTGACTTGACCCGATGTACATTCCAAACATGCGTGCACAGAGATATTCTTGTCACCAATGTTGATATGCATTCCCAGAATTGCGTTAGCATGTGAGATTTCATTATCAGAGTTTAACTAGTGATACGGTATGATATGATATGATATAAAATAAAATAAAGCAAACCATTGCATGCCACAATTACTGATTTCGTCGTACTTTACTGCTTTTGGCGGGTTACAGATCTATCTCCAGTCTGCTGTCAGCTGTGCAGTGTAGCTTCAAAGCTAACAACGTATCCAAGCCCACTTTGTCTGCATACAGACATTCTTTTAAAAACTTTTAAAAAGTGTCTAACCTTGACTAGCCAGCCTTGCCCTTCAAGGCCCCCAGTTGAATTCTTTCCTAACAAACAGTCAGTTTATCTTGCTCAACCTGAAAGGTATGTGGCAAATTAAACACCTTGGGCTGATTAGTGTTTGACCTAATACTGGTTCTTTGGCGTCACTTCTCCCCTCTCAATTGGGTGCACTGAGCTAATGAACCCCCACTGTGGAAGCAACAAGGCTGATCCTCCCGCTGTGCTCAGGAAAACGTTAGTGTTGATTAGGGTATTAGTAAGTGATAATCACTGTATAATTACCATCTAGTACCACCGAATGGATGAAAATTCTTCCTGCTGGAGCTGTAATTGGATTGATTTTCAGTAATACAGAGCAGAAAGCTGTAATACAAGCCAGTTAATTTAGGATGATTATGGCTGAAGTTTATAATTATTTGCATTTTTTTTTAAGCTTGAGTGGTGGTTTGTTACACAAAAACTGCTAATTACGTTCTTTTCTTTCTCAGCTCCATTTGTGTTATGTGGCTCTTAATCGAAAGGAAAGATAATTTAGCAGAGAACCCAGTGTTTTTCCGTAGTTCACTGGTCTGTGAATTTTCTCAAAATACTTTTGAATGTGGGCCACAGTTGGAAATGTGGTATTGAAATAATGATATGTGGCCGTTGGGTGTTTGAACTGTGGATGTAAAGCAGGTCAATGTGGTAAAAATCGAGATCAAAGTATGTCTGTGTAAAAGGCCATTTGCCTGCATGTTTTTTCTAGTTGTACTGTTTGCTCCGAATAGCATTTACACTACATCTACTACTGTGATTAGGTCCATAAAGCAAACATGATTTGGGGGAAATTATAGCAATGAATGCAAAACATTCAGTTAGTGTTGATGTCACAGTAATAATAACAAGATTGATTCAGACTGACACATTCATTGTGCAGTTTACGTAGTCAACCTCCCACACTTGTATCATTTAATTGTATTTAGCTGCTGAGACAAATCAAATAATAGTATAGTACTATCAGTAATAACATTACACTCATATATCTCAGTTTTCACCTGCTGACCATTTGGGGTAAAAGCTTTCCTCGCAATCTTTGAGATAAAGCTTTTCTAGGCCGTTCCTTTTAAATTCACTTGGTTTTTAAAGTAGACTTGCTATGGCAGAGTCAAATGTTTTGGCTAAATGCCTCTTTGACATAAAGTCCTTTTTTCATCACTTTGTCCTCACACAGATCATTCCATCATTTCGTGTTCCATTAATTCTCTTAATCCAGATAATTTCCCCAGCTGTCCCTGAGCACACGGTAACCAGACTCCATTGTTAGTAACCTAAGTCATGACGCATCACAGTCCTCTGTAGACAGTGACTGGTTTCTATAGTTACTGTCAACAGTCTGGGCTGAGAAGTGTTGGTAACAATACACTCAGGACAATACCGAACGAAATGGTGGCCACCTTGAGTCCTCTTCCTGCCATTCCCCAGATATTTGCGGAGAGACACTCCATACTGTGAACAAACAGGTGGCTGATGCACTTCATAATCCTAGACGCTATCAGCAGAAGGTCACCAGAAAAAAAAAACAAGGGCCGTGTCATTCGATATAGATTAAAGCGTGGTGGCCATGCACACGAGAGATATTACGCATCCAGTGATAAAATGTAATGTGAGAGATATCCTGTGGCGCTGACAGGAGAAAATAACATCTCACTTGTTCTGAACAGCACGTATTTAATGAGAGACAGAACATGGCCTTGACAGGTTACAAGTCCGATTAATTAAGATGCGGAATCACATCCACATTTAGAGGCCGTTTTAATGGCTGGTGGAAACAGTATGCTACCTCCAATACATTAAAAGAAGACATTATGTCATTAGATTTTTATAAAAATATGTGGACTATATATATATATATGTGCTTAATTTTCCTCCCAAATGTCAGCGCATTACTAAAGGTGTGAGATCATGGGTTAGTCACTGTAGATATACATATCTCCAGATAATTGATAACTTTCTATAAAGAGGCGTCCGGGGTCGATCATTAATCCCAGTGAGCGAGAGAATGAGTGTAGGCATATAGGGCACAGGCTATGACATGGTGGCATGATAATGCTTCTTTGTGCATGCGTTTTTGAATAGAGCTGCCGGAGGTTCAGATTGACGTTGGTGCTACCCACATCATGCTGGTGACGGTTGTACGCAGAGTGAGGAGGAATGAAGAGGTGGAAGTGGAATACGTCAAAAGAAAGCGGAGGTTAATTAGGGAGGCGTTACTTTCAGGGTTTTTCAAACACACAACCGCATAAATACAAAGTCGTTGTATTTCACTAATACTACTTAGGATGCATAAGAGAACAGAAACAAAACTGAAGTGAAGATGCAGCTGAATTAATTTCAAGACCTGATGTATGATGGTCAGGAAATAAGATTTTCATCAATGTAAAATGTGTTCTTGCATCATGTATGACTGATAAGAGGTGACGTCATTAAGGTTTATAAAACAGTCTGAGACAACAAACTAGGCGCATCTGATGATCAGTTCTTTCTCTTGGGCCCTTTTTCACCTGTAGTTTTATTTCATATTCATCCCTAAAGATGTACATTGTTTGGCCACGTTCACAAAATAATTCCCAGTATTAAACTAATAATGTACGATACACCGATTAGGCATAACATTATGACCACCTGCCTAATATTGTGTAGGTCTCCCTTGTGCCTGCAGAACAGTTGTGACTCATCAGAGAATGGACATGGGCCTTCTGAGGGTGTCCTGTGGTGTCTGGCAACAGAGTGTTGTTAGTGGGAGACCTTTAAATCCTATGGGTTGAGGGGAGGGGCCTCTGTGGATCAGGCTTGTTCCAGTGCATCCCACAGATACTCGACCAGTTTGGGATCTAGTGAATTTGGAGGTCAGGTCGACACCTTGTGCTGTTTTTCATGTTTTTTGAGTTGTTCCTAAACTGTTTTTGTGTGTGTCCCTGTGTCAGGCTACGTCCTGCTGGGGATGGCTGCTGCTATCAAGGAGTGTTATTGCTATGGGGTGGGGTGCTATGGGGTGGGGAGGGTCCAAAAGTTTCCCAGTGGAACATTGAATTGTCACGAGATGTTCAATGATATTCACGTGTCCTGTCAGTGATTTTAATGTCATAATGTTTAATTGGTGTACGTCATAATCTAATCTAAGTTTCCATGACTGTGGAGCAACAGTGATTATTACTATCTGTCTTGCATCAGTCTGCTTTTATATTGATGTCACACCATGCTAACACTACTGTTTTGAAATCTTTTCAGCCATGCTGCTGCCTTCATCATTACTGCTACTCCTCGGCGTCCTCACCTGGAGTCCCAGTGCAGCATGGGCCGGTAAAGTGATTGTGGTCCCACCCATCATGTTTGAATCACACCTCTACATCTTCAAGACGCTGGCCACAGCTCTACACCAGGAGGGCCACGAGACCCATTTTCTAGTTTCGGAGGGCCGTGAGGTCCCGCCTTCTCCTCACTACCACCTGCAGCGCTATCCAGGGATCTTTAACAGCACCACAGCTGACAACTTCCTCCAATCCAAAGTCACCAACATCTTCTCAGGCCGCCTCACATTTCTGGAACTGTTTGACATTCTTGATCACTATTCTCAGAACTGTGATGCTGTCGTTGGCAGCGTTGAAGTGATGAACCGCCTGAAAGAGGCCAAGTTTGACCTGCTGCTAGTGGACCCTAATGAAATGTGTGGTTTTGTGATCGCTCATATCCTGGGTGTGAAATATGCTGTGTTCAGTACAGGCTTGTGGTATCCTGCAGAGGTGGGAGCTCCTGCCCCGCTATCATATGTACCTGAATTCAACTCATTGCTGACAGACCGCATGTCCTTGATGCAGAGGATCGCAAACACTGCTGTTTACCTGGTGCAGCGCTTTGGAGTCCATTACATTGCTTTGCCCAAGTATGACCGGATTATGAAGAAACATGGAGTAAAGCCTCAAGTGGCCATGGCTGACCTGGTGCAGGGCAGTCGACTGTGGATGCTGTGCACTGACATGGCTCTGGAGTTCCCCAGGCCCACCCTTCCACATGTGGTGTACATAGGGGGCATTCTCACCCAACCTCCGAACCCACTGCCACAGGTCAGTATCCACAGAGACACACGGCTGACATACACTTAGTGAGGCAGGCCGGGACAGACAGATCTGTTTTGATAGCCATTACACAAGGAAATGTAACATTACACCAAGGTATTTAAATTAAAAATCACTACCACAATGACCTTATCTACCTTTTATTTTCACGGTATACACCATATGTCAGTATTTGTGCGTGGTGACAAATTTTACGCATTCAAGCATACCCTACTGCAAAGTTAATGTCCTTGTGTCTGATATGGTCTGAGATGGTTATTAAATTCAAGATCAACATGCTAATATATACATTTTAAAAATGTGTGTGCATACAGGGGCAAGTGTGAGTGCCTGATGACAAAATGAGTGCCCTCAGGAGCGTTGCGTCACAATGGCTTATTCATGGTAACAACGTTTGACTATGCCATTATGCAAATTTGAGCTTTTATGAGCAGGAAGGAGAGCCATATTGTTCTCTGTGCACTTAGACGATTTGGGAGAAGTTTATTCCTTTTATTCCTTTCCTCCATATCTGTAGGGGAATCACGTACACATTTTTTTTACATTGTCCTTTTTATAAAATCGTTAGAAACAGTCCTCTTACACTCATATATCGGCCTTTCTCTGCATGTGTGTAAATCCTTATGGAACACAAGAGAGTTGATAAGATGGCAGCAGGAAGAGCCTCTTCCTTGTTTAGTTTCTTTCATTTGCATGAATCTTATAATTTCCTGCCCACTGTTTCTCTTTTCTCAAGTTAAATGCTGGCATTAAAGAACAAACCTCTGCCAAGAGTGGTCATTATTAGTCAGATTCCTTCAGATTATACACTGATAGTTTTGTTTTTAAAATAATTAGGAAACGGTTACTAGTGGCAGTTGTAATTCCCCACAGTTTATGATGTTGTTTGATATGTTTTAAAACTCAAGTATATTCGGTTTTTGGCATTTTATGCTCTTAAAACGACAACAGCTAACTAACTTTGTAACTACCCTTGCTTGTCCCCATTGTCTATTTAATCACTTGGCATATCTTCTTATCACATCCTGCGACAAAGCAAGCCTTTATAGACGAGGCTGGGGTGAGGATGGGTTTGGGTTGAATGGACGTGGTAGATTTTGAGCGGAGAGGGAGGAGGGTCATGATGGAGGTTCGTCCAGCGTTTGGACGCTGCGAGCGCGGGCCGTCGGTATCTGCTGCGGGGGGTTTTTGGAATGCCACGCCAGCCAATAGGGAGCATTGTGCCGTGCTGTGTGGAGGGAGTTATAATGGAAGTGGAGGGAGAACGAGGTCATTGTTCAGGGCAGAGCTCAGGGGACACTGAGAGTCTTTTATGGGGTCACTAAGGCTGCGTTGTAGGGACAGTAGAGCTGTGCGGCTGGGACACAGAGCCCAGTGTGCCCCTGAGGTTGCTCCGTGCCAGGGCCGGCCTTAGCTGCTGCAGCTGGACCCTTAACCTCTCTCCCTCTACTTATCCTGTCACTAACATTGGCTGCTCCCTTATCTGTCATCAAGCAGTTAGTCAGTACATCCTCTCTTAGTATTTTGATTTAACTATATATTTGGTACACACTTGTAGATACCTCTGTTCTTCAAAACAGAATTGCAACACATCTGTTTGTTATGGCTTCCCCTTTTTGTCTACTAGTGAAAATCATTTTTGATCAGGTAATGGCAGGCTGTGTTACCACACACAATCCCAAGCTGCACCCTCTTCTGAGAAGCACGTTTCCTAGGTAATAACTCCTTTGAGCCTGGGTCTTGATTCCAGGAACAGGATTGTTGAGGAAAAGAGTTCTCATTTACTTAGCTTTTTCCGAGGGCTTGTTATGTCTCTATGTAGCAGTCTCTACTGGTAGCAATGCAAATCTTTACTTTTAACTATAATGGTGACATTTTAAATGTTTGACCACATTTTTATTCATATAGCAATAAATACAGACCGCTTTTAGGGTGCAGGTTCCTCCTAAACACCAGTATCTATATAACCCAACCTTGTTAATGAGGTAGGTAATGAGATAATCTGCTTTCATCTCATAGATATATTGTTTTTGTCAATTTCAGACCTGCAAATACTGATGATGTAGTAATTAAGTCTTGGACCTCACATCAGTTCAGGTTCATCAGTCAATATACTGAAATCTCATTTTTACTTGATGAATGCTCATGTTTTGATTCTCCCACATGGTGTCAGGTAAAGGACTGGGGATTGCCTTCAGTGAAAACCAGAGAGAGACAGAGTTTTCTTAGAGCAAAACAAATTCCCTTCACCTCCATTATTGAAGGTGGCAGCACAGGTCTTGGGTGCTTCTCTGAAACTGTCTTCATTCACTAGATAATACAAAAATATATACTCTACCTTGTGGTAATTGAGGCAAAATGACCATTTCTGTGAGTGTCCGATGTGAATGTGTTAACACTTATTGTTTAAATATCAGTTTTGTGTCTCATCGCTGGTGTATTTCCTTGGTCTTGTGGTAATTTTACGACATTTTGTTGATAATCATTGAGCCAGATTTTCCACCAGGACTAATAAATGGTCTTATCTTTACTCTCGTAGTCATTACTGTTCATAATGCTAATGTAATGACTTTATTTATCAACATTATTCATAAATAAATATTATGTGTTATTTTGCATGGTAACTGTGACTACATTTGCACGTTTTTTATTGCAATAAACTTTATCGTCAGGTGGATCTGTCAATAAGGCCAGGCAGATGCCTGATTAATAATTGATAATACAACATCCTATGCAACACATTTTCTTTCTTTTTTTTTTTTAATGATTTTTTTAGTTTCTCTTTATATTTTCTCTTATTCCCACAGGATTTCGAGGCATGGGTGAACGACACAGCAGAGCATGGCTTTGTGGTCGTGTCGTTTGGAGCCGGAGTCAAGTACCTTTCTCAAGATATTGCCCACAAACTGGCAGCAGCACTCGGCAGGTTGCCCCAGCGTGTCATCTGGAGGTAAACTACTTGCACTCATACACAACAGGACTTTGCAAAGTAGTGAGCCCCAAGTAGACAATACAATTCATGTGGATTCCCAGCTATTGTACTACTATGACACATTTAGGGCAACATGTTGTTACTCTGAGAGGAGCTGCCTCGTGAGGTCAAAGTCCATCATCACCTTACATTAGGCTCAGGGTATTTATCTGAGGTCCTCCTCTTGATCAAACAAAATGGATGAGAGTATGCTCAAGAGACTTTTTTTCTTGCTTCAGCAAAGTCACAAAGCCGTTCATTCATCCATAATGTTTGCTCAGCGAAACACATTGTTCTTTATTTTTCTGTATCTCACTACTATATATGCAGACCCCAAATACCTACACGCCTGTGCTGTGGGGTACGTGTCAGTACTGTTAGCTGACAACATCACATTGTGGGTTCATTTGGCTTCATACCCACAGCAATGATCCATTGACTATGACCTGAGCAACAGATACTAAAAATTAGATGAGGGAAAGCTAGAGACTGATAAAGGAGAGTGCAGTTTCACAATGCTCTTCATTCCTCCATGAACCTGTTAATCCTCAACCCTTATCTCAGTATATGTAAGAGTTTGTGACTCACTGACCACTTTTTTGTTTTTTTACACTTTTACCTCCTTATATGATCAAGAATAATTGTAGATATTCAAACTGAGTCACTCAAGGTTGCGTAATCCTTATCGAACAATAAAATGTGTTTATATAGGTCACTTGAGTCACATGGCAAGAACAAAGTCCAAGCCTATAGACAGCACATATACCTATTTCTACGAATAAATCTGAGTTAATGTTTGAATGTGCTCCTTTCTGCAGAGTTTGACATGGTGTTCACTTCTACAGACATTCTCCGCAGTATACAGTGATATCACAAATGACAAAATGGGCAAGCAAACTTTAATTAGGTGTGTCTATGCGGCAGTAATTAGCTTTAGATTTTTATTCTAGTTTTAATTGAGTTAGTTTTCAAAAAACACGTTCATCCTTGAATCTTCTATTTCTTTTTTAGCGTTGAACACTTGATCTCTTTAACCACGTAGAGGTTGAATACAGTTGGCAATGCTTTTATTTTGCTTTTATTTCAGTTAATAAATGGAAACATTTAACTCTTTGTAATGATAATACCTCATTCAGCCACTGTACTTACTCTAGGAACGTTTTTTTTTGTAAAGATGACATGTTTATTGAGATTTAAGGGATGGAAACATCAAAGTTCAAGCTTTTTATTGCACACACAACCACAGCAGTGTTTCCCATGGTTGACCTTTATTTGCTAAAGCATCATGCCAGCCACACCCTCCATTTCTTCAGCAGCACTTCATCAGACATGCCTACAAAACATACAGAATATTTGTCTGTTCGTAACACACAGCCTGTTGCAGATGTATAATTTCGAAGGCTGTGGAAAAGATGCATGCTCAAACAAATTGTCCACATTTCTGCTTAGGAGGAGCAACACACCTACTCTTAAACATTGTGAAAGTCTTGGATATCAGCAGCTTTTTGGATATATGCAAACACACAAATACTGCGGAAAACAATCTGGCTTTGTGTGAATAGAGATGTTGGTAGAACATTCACTTTTATTAGCAATGTAAAAAGCTTGGTAGGATTTTTTTCTGAATAAGGGCAATATTTAATACATGCAAAATAGTGACTGCTCTCGACACTTGAAGAGGAAAGAGAAGAGGTTGAGTGGCTTGGGGGACTTCAGAGGATCTGGGTGGATCAGTTTGTTCTTGTCGTGTCTTGTTACTAATGGGTGGCTGTTGAAAGTATTCTGTTGTTGTGGGCAACCTGGGCAAATAGTCCAGTGTGTTGTAATGAGTAATAAAATAATAACTAACTTTGTTTGTGAATGGCAGTGAATCAATATTCACGTCCATGTACCTGACAAAGCTCTGCAGGTAAGCTGGAAAAATGCTCAGAAACTTGTAGCCATTGGCAAATTTAAATCTAGAGACGTTGTGTGAGACATGGCATGGTAATGTGACTTTCAGTGGCCCTTCCATACTACTGGGACAGAAAAAAGGAAAAGAGCTGATGGGAGTGATAGGGACCAAGCCAAATGAATTGTGTCATTGATAATTGGCTCCATGAATGTAGGCTTTGATTGGCAGGGAAATGAATTGGTGCTTTGTTGAACAGAGTAAGGGAGATGAAAGAGTTTGGGTTAGGGAGGGAAGCAGACAGAAGTGAACAGATGGGTGTCGCAATGTAGCATGCATCTGCATTGTGTGTGGAAATACTTCCCCACATCCACTGTAATAAAAAAGATTGAAACCTAAATGTTTGTAAGTGATCAAGCGATGCTCTTCTGCTTTTGCATTAAGTACAGTAAAAAAGAGATGGACTTCTTGTTTGGCAGTTTTGGCTATAGGTCATTCAGATAGTCCTTTGTTATTTTATTTTAAATACTTTTTAAACCTCACACAGTCTTTTCTTTTTAAACATTCAAATTATGTACGGGGAAGACTTGCCAAAGCATGTATAGATTTAATTTTTTATTTATTTATTTTTTTTGAATCACGTTTTGGATGGATTGGTTTTGGTTTGTCTTGCCTCTCTTTTCAGATGGAGCTACTCAGTGTAAATTTACCGTGGACTTTGAAATCTAAATGGCTTTAAAAGGTGTGGTTGAATTTGTCAGTCTGTCTAGAGCAGCAAAAGGAATTACTTTAATGTTTACAAGTGATTGTTAATTCTGTTTGCTTTCATCTTGTTAAAAATGTACAAAACTGGCTTCCAATTTTCACAGGCAAACTTGGATAACTTGAAAGTAATTTCTCACAGCCTTGCTGATTACCGAACTTCCATACATCAATCAGTCACGACGAAACAGTCGGCTGTGTTGGACTAAAAATCTATTCTACACCTAACATTTTACCTGTCTTTTTAAAGTCTTCTTTACTTCAAGACATTTATTCATAAGGACTTTAATTATTCATATCGTCTGACTTCCCTTAATCAGTATTCACTGACATAGAGTGAAGCAGTTCAGATATAATGTGCCAATCACTGAGCTTTAAAAGGTGCTGGTTGGTTGATTTTGGTAATCATTATCAAACGATAATAACTGTTTATTTCGACTTATTTAACCCTGTCTGTCTTACGCACTCTCACACAGCCCCCAAAGCCAAGTTTCCTTTGGTATGTAATGTCACTTGGTTAATGTTTGAACATGGGTCTGTTTGCGGAGGTTAAAAGTCTTACGTTGTACAAACAATTAGAAATAACTTATTAATCAGTGCTGGTTGCTGGATTTTGTTAACGCCTGTTTTCACTCTCATGTGCCTAGCTAAGCTAACCTGCTGTTAGCTTTAGTTTTGTTTGTACTATGCATACGTAACAGTGAGACCAAATTTCTCAGGGACTTGGGTAAGAATGTGAATAACTGTATTATCAAAAACGCCAAACAATCGCAAAATAATAAAAATAAGTACCGGCTGTACAAAATATGCTTGTGAATATTTTCTTATTTGTCACAAATCTAACAAAGCTAGGGCTGTACCTGATACCACGGTGTTGTTCAATCATTTACTACTCCTGATATGATAGACCTAGTTGTAAAGTGCGAGTGATACTTTTAGTTGTTAGTCATTAGCTTGTGATGAGTTGCACAATGGGCGATTCATCTATGAAATACAGCACATTTCTGGGGGCGTCATACAGTGGATGCATTTGTGCATTCAGAATGTAATTCCAACGTATGTGCCATATGTATTGGCCATTTTATACATTGAGGGTCTAAATTCCGAGGGTGTCAATGTGTTCACTGTGTAGCGCGCTCAATAATTCAGCAGAACAACTAATGACCATGGTATGTATCATGTCACAGTTTCTGCTGACAGTCCCACTACACGAAATGGCCATTGCACGACTCAATTTTAGTTTTCTGTGACAATGTTACACAAATGGTAAGTGATCAGTAAATGTTCAACATCGTTATTTACTGTTTGCTATTGAGTGAGTTATTAAGTGTCTATTAAGGAGTAGTGAACAAATTAGTTTTAGAGGCAGCTCAAGTCAGTTAAACTTTAACCGCAAATTCAGTAGAACCTGCGAGCAGCAAAATTGCCTCTAAAACAACATTTTAAAGGATAAATGAGCACTGAGCGTAAATGTGCAAGGAAGGGTAAACACTCTTCTCCCATAACAAGCATAACATTTGAGAAGTTTGTGTCGGCCATTGGCCTCTTCAGGATTTCTGTGTTTGCTCACTATGATTATAACAATGTCTAATAACTCAAAACTAAATAATAAATTGCATTAACAGTTTTCGTCTTCTTCCTCCATTCCTTTGCTCCTTCCTTAGATTCTCTGGTGTCCCACCCACTAACCTTGGCAACAACACCAAGCTTGTTGACTGGATGCCTCAGAATGACTTATTAGGTGAGTGCAACAGGAGGACTACATCATAATGGGTGGTTTTCAACGTCTAGTTCTCCTATTAACTCATTTCCAGTTGGCTTTGTGAATTCATTGTAAATTGCACTTTGCCAGCTAACTGTATTTTATGGAACTTGCAGGATTATTCAGATGAATCCAGATGTTTTATTTGAAAAACATCTTACCAAGAACCTGGTTTCATTGTCGTGCAGGTTTAAAACATGTTTTGGTGTTACGGTTTTCATTCTCTGGGTGTGTCAGACAAGGTTGTCTTTGCCCTGGTTTCCCACCACACGTACTTATTAACCACCGTAGTGGCTAGAATGTGATTGTGTAAGTCACTGGTGCCTGTCAGAAATGAGGAATATGCAGAAAGATTTAGATGTATTCTACAATAGAGTAACAGCACTTTGGCTAGCCAAGACTGCAAATGCCAAAACGATCTGCCCTTGTGACTTTATGGTAGGTCATAGAGAGGTATTTAAAAAGTGTATTTGATAATAAAACAATAGAGTTCTATATAAAAGTCTTTAACTGCTGTTGTGACTATCCCATCACATCACAATTACTGAGCACTAAAAACATTTTAAATTCAGATGATCACATTGAAACTGTTGCGAAGGATACGCCGTATTAACCAAACAATTGGCCTGATTGTCAGTCCATTTAAGGTGAAGTACACTTGTTAGAATCGGTGCAGAAAAAAAGACTGAGGTATTGATATTTTACTGTTGAAATAATGTGTACACTGAGGAAGTAGTAAGTAAAACTGAGCTGATCTGTGCAGCAGTTTGAGGGATCTACCATATAAGCAAACTAACTCACCAAAATGTCCCTGTCAAAACTGACAAATGTACATAACACCTAACTTATGTTTCCTGTCATCTAGGCCACGCTAACACAAGAGCCTTCCTGAGCCACGGCGGCTTGAACAGCATATATGAGGCCATGTATCACGGGGTTCCTGTGGTAGGTGTTCCACTGTTCGGAGACCACTATGACACTATGACTCGCGTGGCAGCAAAAGGTATGGGTATCATGCTACACTGGAAATACATGACAGAGGAAGACCTCTACGGAGCCCTGACCAGCGTCATCAAAGACACCAGGTTAGATTTGTCTCGCACTGCATGTACACCCAAATTCATTTTTAATGAGTGTCTGCCAGTGCCATCTGGTGACAATTTATGGCATCGCTACTCTACGATTTCATGGTGAAGATAGTCATGTTCTTCTTGTTTAATTAATTCCTATGTCTCTGCCTACCTAGATACCGCCAGCAAGCACGTCTTCTCTCAAACATTCACAAAGATCAACCAGGCCACCCCGTGACCAGGGCTGTCTATTGGATTGGCTACCTCCTCCGTCACAATGGTGCCAACCACCTGCGCTCAGCTGTATATGAGGTGTCCCCCTATCAGTACTTCCTGCTGGATGTAATTGTTACTGTAGGGGCTGCCTTGGCTCTAACAGTCTTTGCGCTGCAGCGGCTGGTACGATTGCTGAGGGGGAAGGTCGGGGACCACAACAGGGAAGGTAACATCAGAGATGATGGTAACATGGCTAATGGACATTGCCATAGCGAGAGCGTGGCTAACGGAAAACACAAACGCAATGGCTCCTTGAAAAATGAGAAGAAGATAAATTAATGTTTTAAATAGCAAAGAGGGACGAGGAAGAAGTTGCCCGAAGGACTTAGCTCTAGGTTTGGTTTAATGTTTGTATGAAAGCTTGGAAAGAAACCTGTTCTTAGGTCTGCGTCAAAAGGCAACTGCTACTCAGAGCAACTGGCTGTAGGAGGATATGCAATGTGTCGTGTGGGGACAGAGCGATGCATCGGGTGCTCAAAATCTTTGTGTGTGTGTGTGTGTGTGAATGTGTATGTGTGCAATGAGGCAAATTTAACAAGAACTCTTAACAACAGCAGCTACAGCAATACAACAATAAATTGGAAAGTCTATGAGGATGAAACGCGGGAAAGACACAGCGGAGGATGTTGTTTCCACACGTGCACCTTCTCTGCTGCATGTTCTCTGTTGTCTTCCTGCCTTAACTACCAGTGGAAGGATGATGAAGAGGGGAAATCCTGAGCGCCAACCCCTCATCCTCAGAAACAAAACAAGAAAATAAAAATAGCTTTTGAAATATTTAGAATTTAACGTTTTTAACTGCAATCAAAGTGTCTGGTAAAACTGTAAATAGAGGATGAATCTATTTATTACTGTACAAATGCATTTTAAGGATGGACCTTTTTAACCTGTCTTATTTTTAATTTATTTCATATAGTAGTAGTTTTACGCCATGATGGCAGATATACACTCCTTACTCTCAAGCTCCCATCCGCACAATGTTGTGTTCTTCATATTGGTAAAACGAACTAAGCTAAAGCTGATAGCAGCACTCATTGTTTTCACGCACAGATCAGTACTTTCTGCGCACGCATTATCCACAGTATTCACTGTGGTGTTCAGGCTGATCTTGACTATTTTCCCTTTTCACATGGTTGTGCCAACTTGTGACTGCACTTAGCTGTGCAGCGTTCCCATTGTCTCTTGACTCACCTTTGTTCTGCAAGAGAATAACTCTACTGAACTCTGTTTGGCTTATCCGTGTGAAAGGGTGATCATGTTGATGTTAAAAGATTATTAATGATAACTACTTAGGATACTGTGGATAGGCAAAACCAGATCAGAAATGTGCTCATGCTCATCCTTTCAGGTGATCAGGGATGAGCCGGTGCATTATTGATTCACGATGACTTGCTTCATCAGCTCCATTTCTAAATTCTGCATCTTTCGTCTCTTTAATAGTTAGTAAAGATTCATTACTTGATTGTCATTTTCACTGCTGCACTTGAGTTTGTACATCATTCGTCTTATTGTTAATCTTAAATGTATTAATTCTAACGTGTTGCAAATGCTAGTTTTGAGTTATACTGTTCAGGTAGGGATGCTTCACTTCTGGAAGTCTGCTTTTGTTGTTGAGTTTCATGTACAAACCAGGCAGACCTTATATAATTATATTAATGCTGAGTGTGATTGATTCACATTCTGTATGTGGCCTTTTATAATGAAGATATACGTGTATGAGGTATGCGTGAACGCCAGTTTGTATGCGTGCTTGTTGTTTCAATGCTTTAGACCATTCTACACCATTGGATGGAGTGTGAATGGATGAAACAAAGCAGAAGATTTATGTCACTGTTTTTAGTTCAGTCTTTAGTTAATTCATGTATATGCCCAAATATCCGCAAAGAATTCTTTCTGATCTTTTCTTTCAGTGAGATAGAAGTTGCCTACAGTGGTGTCTTTATCATCATTATTTTAGTCTTTTTTCTTTCTTTTTTTTTCTTGGCCAGCATTAAGCTGCCATGTCTGTTCATTTTAAATGCGGATGGAGGATGGGTCTAAGAAGAAGAAAAGAATGTCCCACAATAAAGTTGAACCCCGCAGCTACTTTAACGGTGAATAGTAGTGTGTCAAAGTGACACTGATCCCTGCAGTGAAATTCTCTTTTCGTAAATCCCCGTCGACGAGATCAAAGTACAATTTGAGCTGGAAGAGTATCTTTGGAGTTTGCGGGGATTCAGTATCTTGCTAATGGATATTTCAGAAGGGCAGGTGCACATGCACATGAAAATCTCATGAACGTGAGACCTCCAGTTGGATGATTTATCAAACCACCATGTCACACATACTGTATTTTATGTCATTCTTTTTGCAGCACAGACTCGACATCTACTTTTTAAGGTCTCAAATTGCATTTTTGGACTATTTACCAACTTAACACCTCACACACAAGCAAATACAGCAACGGCACAGAAGAAATGTTCAGTTAACCACTCGAAGTTGTTGAGAACTTAACACCTAGCCAACATGTTCAGAAGTTCTTTATACTAATTAAGAGACGTTTCAGGATCTTCCTTTCTCTGTGAGCTGCAATGACATTTGCACAGCCCATACCAGCCCTGCTGAAAACAGACTATTGTACTTGAATTGTAATCATCTTCTTCAGTAACACCATAAGATGGTAGATGGGCCGGCAGATGCTACATAAGCTATGAACAGAGTCTGAAGAGAAGGAAAATGTTTGTGAAGATATATCTTTTTTTTATTTCTTTTTTCAGTATTAATTTCACAGCCTACATAAACACTGATCCTGTAATTAGTTCAGTACATATAGTGCAGTCTCTGTTCTTGTGATGTTTGTATTTCATCCGCTTAAACATGTCTTTTTGTCTTCAATAGTGCACTGGCCTGTTACTTGTGTCCTCTTACTCTTTACATGCTGGTGTATTCGAACCGTCTTTGTCCTCCCATGCAAATATCAGCTGATCTTGCTTACTCACTTTGTTTAAATATTGTTTTACTTTCATTTTAAAATGACATGAAGTCCTCACATTTTCTGTCGTGTGTCTATGTTGTAAATAGAATGTAAACAAAATACTAATGCTGAATAAAAATTGCATATTTTGTTTGCAGAAAAGAAATTGGCCGTGTTGTATCGTATTATCTTTAATTTCATGTCATTTCTGAGAGGTAAATTTAAGGAAGGCACATTGAGCTGTTAAAGAAAAGTGTGAACAGTCTTACTATAATTAAAAAATATGGAAATCACTGAACATATTTTGTCTCTCCTATAGTTAAAAAAATGGTCATTGCTCATTCTCAATAAGCACAGGCAGTCCATGTTTCTGAGACCTAACAAAGCTGATGTTGATTACAGCAGCTGATGCTGCCAGTCTTGGTTTGATAGGGGATGTATAGGCTTTCTGTCGGGAATTGTTACCAAGCAGCAAGAGGGTTTTGTCGGTATCAAATGGTAGAATCATCTAAAGTAGCCAGCTGCACACACACACACACACACACACACATGCACACAAGTCAGGTGGATAGATAGGGCTATCTAATGATGTATGCTCGTGCTGAGTGAGGCTGGGGTAACAAAACACCCAGCTTGGTACCCTGCTTCGCTCGCTGACCCTGTTAATTATTCACCCAGCCTGCAGGGGCCTGCAAACCTCTCTCTCGCTCTCACCTGCACAGTGACAGTCAAAAGAATCTGCAGGTATGTTTAATTCACGTTCCTGAAGTTGTTTTCTTTTGATGCCGCTTGTGGCCAAATCGGGCACTGTCCTGTTAACTGAGACAGGAAGGGAGCTGGGGGGAGGGCGGAGAAGTTGAGGGCTGGACTCTGATACGAAGGAATGTGATATCATAGAAAACACAGCGGGCATCAGTCATGACATCCCCCATTCATTCTTAACCACACCGCCCTCCTCAGACCTTGGCAGTGACTATTATGTATCTTTCCTCGATACGTCCAAGGACAATCATCAGGAGCAATTAAGCACTTTGTGTTAGACAAAGTAGGCTTACTATGACGTACAGAGCCCTTCCTATTTGCACAAGATCTAAGTGATGGATTTGCCAGTAGTTGTCAAGAGGGTGCGCGCTAATCTTCTGCACACTGGAATCACACAAATGTGTGTGGGTGTGTGTGTGTGTGGCTGAGAGAGTATCTGAAAGAGGATGTTGGACCTTGTGCATGGCTGTGTGTGTCAGCGAGGCTTAAGGGCGTGTGCCAATTCTGTGAAACTGTTGACTTAGCTTGTTTATGCCTAAATGAATGATGGCTTTCCTTCGGTGTTTATTCATCTCTGTCGCACAATATTTCAAGAGCTCAGCCTGTGCATGTGGCCAGAAGCGTCTAATATTTCTTTGTAAATGGTTTGACACGGCTGAAAGGACTCTCCCCCCACTAAATCAACCTAGGGCTAAACTAACCTCGACAAGATACAGTATGTAGCAGATCCAGATCAATTATTTAAATGAGGAATAATTAAACTGGTGAGATAATTGCACATTTGAAAAAAAGGAAAAAAGACGTATTTTCTTCAGCGTGTACATTGTTTGATGCACATGCACACTTTATTTAGACTAGATTAGATCCATTGCATATAGTACAGGCACGTACACAATGAAATGCTTTATACTTTATACTTGCTTTTTATATTTATGCTTCATTTATTTATTTATTTGTATTTATTTTATTTGTGATGTATACTTTTTTTGGGTCTGCATTAAAGCAGTCACTACAGTCTGATGAGTTTATAATTTCCTCCTGGAGTGTGAAGCTTGTACGCTTGTCCTAGTATAGAAGAAAAGAAAAAAAAAGGCACATGAAAGACTTTTCTTTGGGTCCTCTTTCACACGTTGCCTTTGACTTTCTTTGCCTCTATTTTATTCCAGTGAGAGGTGGATAAGTGGAATCAGTTGTATGCGTTTCAAGTTCTTAAAGTTCAGGGTCAATACATCCAAGGACTTCTTCTGCTTGTTGAAAAACTGGTCATTGTAACTGATATTATGAGCTGGGTTATGGTGTGTGTGTGTGTGTGTGTGAGTGTGTGTTAGTGCAGATACCATTCTGCAGGTTACCTTTCTGTCCAGTAGAGGGTAGTAGTATTCCATAACTAACCGGTCTGGTCACCTTGTGCCTTTTTTCCTCCCCTTCTTTCTGTCAGTCTTATTCTTATTTTTTTTTCTGCTTAAACCAACAGCTGGTGAACCTGTTGACTAAAGTTTCAACTTTAAGAAGCTTCTGATGCAAAGATCTCGCAATAGTTGCTCTGTGCGTGCACGCAAGTGTGTGTAGGGGCGGTTTCACGTGTCAATTCGGACCGTTGTCATCATTCTGGCCAATACCTACAGCTGTAACTTCTACTGAACCCCCCCCCCCCCCCCAATGAAAATCTCTGGGCTCAAACAGTGCATGACAGATGTGGCCATCAGCAAGTGAGCAGAAGCCTTCAACATCAGAGGCCTTCAAGGGCTGCATGTCTCTCCGTGTGTGTGCGTGTGTAAGATTTCAAACGAAAGCTAAATGATCCATGTGGAGAGTCCCTACAGCAGCCTCCAAGATAAGATGACGCCCATGAGAGACGGATGGAGGTAATGAATAATTGTGATGTATTTGTCCCTTACATATCTGCACACGCATACAAATGCGTACGCATGTGCAGAGTTGTGTGGATTTGTGCATATATGCGTCTGTGTGTGTGGGGGGGGTGCGCGTGTGTGTGTGTCATGGTGTTTGCGATAGATGGAGCCCTGTCACTGTGTCACCATGGAGATAAGAGAAGCCTGACAGCACGGGAGAGAGAATGACAGCTTTTATATCAATCATACTGACTTATAACTGTGTGCGTGTGTGTGTGTGTGTGTGTGTGTGTGTGTGTGTGTGTGTGTGTGTGTGTGTGTACCAGTCTGTTTAAAGGGTTGGGAAAGGATATTAAGCTGGAATCAAAAAATAAATCAATGTCATGTGGTTTGTGTGTCAGCAGCTGTTGTCAGTTTGGCCTCACCTCTCGCTGTAATCTCCAAACTCCAATGACCACACGTAAACTCGCACACACACACACACACGCACACACACGGGCCACACTGACACACACATAAGCGGACAGATGCCAGTGTGTGTCACCCTTCTCTAAGTGCCTGGACAACACCCAGAAGTAGAGGGTTGGCCAAATGTCGTCCTGGCACTGTAATCTACATCTTTCAGCTTCTCTGCGATCTAATTCTCGGTCTAATTTACTTCCTGCTCCTCTCTGATTTTCTGCTCCTCCTCCTACAACTCCTGTTTCTTTTCCCCCCACAACTCCTACAACATCTTCCCACTTTCTTCTCCGTCCTCTCTCTCTCACTCTCTCACACACACTCTCTTTATTCACTTTCGTTTCTCATCTCCAAACACCGTCCAAACCCAGAGCCTCAGTGAGTCTCTAAGCTGATGCGGCGTATCTGTGAGGAATTGGGAATTCAATTGGAGAAAATCAGGCTTTTGAGTTTTCAGCCAGATATTTAATTATGGGAGTGAATTATTGCTGTGACGCTGCGGGGACACAGCGCAGAGGTAATGTGACTAAGTAAACAATAAATAAGCATTAAATAAACACAAAGTCAATGCCATGCTTGATTAGAAACGTAGCACCTACCACTGCCCTTGCTAAATAAATCCCCCTTGCTTACTTACTTTTGCCGAAAAAAAAAACAAAAAACGCAACACTTTACACTCTCCATAGGTGTTTGTGTGTGTTAATACCTGGAAATGTTTCACTGAGATGATCTGAATCTTTGCCCTGCAGTGGATCTCTGAAAGTAGCTGTGAGAGAGGCCAGCAGTGTGATAGAAAGATAGGGACGGGCGGGACTTGGAAGATGGTACGATAGAAATCTAACCTCCACTATGATTAGGTACTGACCTCACAGGCCTGCTGTCTGCACCGATAAAGAAACACAAAGGCGCACACTCGCCATCTATCCCATCCCTTATTTTGAACTCAGTAAATCACTTGATCTTTATCATTCATTTCATTTCTCTCTTGTCGCTTCCGCTCTGGGTTTTCCTGGCTTTTTTTTTTTTTTTTTTATTTTGTCGGTGCTCCCAGAAGCTAGGGAACGAGATAATATTGCTATGATCTGTTTTTTTTTTTTTTTTTTGTTGTTGTTGTTGTTTTTAAGAATGCATTGTTCACACGGCCCAACTTTTTCAGTTTGCCCACAGAAAATGTTTTCTTTAAGTTAAAATATAAGTTCAATCTGGGTAAACTTCCTGAGCTCCACAAATTTATCATATTTTTGGCGACGGAACCAAAAAAATTACTTTCGCTGACATCATTCTGGTGATGTAAAATAAATGTGAAGACTGGCGTTCTGAGAGCGCAGTGGATCTACGTATAGACAACAGTGGATGTCGGTATTAAGTGACTGCTAGGCCTCACTCTCTGAACAGGCAGACCCTATATTTCATGAGCCATATTCTTTCCTGGTGCCATGTTCAAGAAAGCCTCATCTGATGTCAGATAACCGTGTTACCAGAGGTATCAGATATCCACGCTGTCAAACATAACTCACTTTAAAGTCTGAGGCAGGGGATAACAGGGTTATCACATTATAATCTGTTGCACCTACGTATCGTTGTATACATGCGCATGTGCAGACAGACACCGGCACGCGCCTCCATTGAGTCAGTCAGTGAGCTCTCCATCATTGCCAGCGGTAGCCCGGTGCTCTTTGGTTGGTTGCAGGTTGATGGATGAGTCTCCCTTGAGCAGCTCTGTTAAAGCGCCTCTCTATCAGGCTGCAGCCGCATGGGCCCTCACATTTGATTAGATCCCAATGGAAGCCAGTTGCTCCCTGTCATCACTCATACAGCACAGGCCCGAGATGCAACAGCGACAGCCATTGGAGCACGGAGCCCGACACGCTGAGGAAGCCATTTCGGCGCAAAGAGAGGATATTATGTGACTCATGTACAACCCTGTCTCACATGGGTGGCACCGCACTTGGCTGGAGAGGAGAGATAGTGTGAAGGGTGAAGGATACTCAAAAGAGCGGAGTGTTATTTCCATTTTTCATAGGTTATATTCAGAAGCAAAAGCCTCATCCAAGATTCTATCAATCAAATTGGACGCCCATTCATTTAAATTACACCTGAATGAGGATGAGGACCATTACAGCACTTCAAAACTCAAAAGCCTTCTGTCACTTTGGCGCTGTCTCTCTCTTTCTCCTTCTCCGTTTTTCCCCTCACTTAACATCTTTCCTCTCGCTCTTTCATCTCTCATCTCCCTCTGTTGGTATTTACATGTCAATGACTTCTGTGTAAAGTGCCTTTCTCTTTTTTTTTTTTTTGCCCGCTATTTACATGTCAGTGGCTTTTCGCTGTTTGATGGTGCTGCGTTGAAATGAAAGTAATTTGCTCTGTGACAGTCAGGCCATTTTACCAGCTATTACTCTCATCCATTCTGGTCAGTGAATACTGATGACAATGAAACCAGGGAGCTGTGAAGACATTTTGCAAGCTCTCGTGTTAGTGACGCCGGCGTGGCAGTCTCCGCCACGTTCACCTCTAAAAGTTTTTCTTAAATTACCTTTGTCTCTTTTTTGTTGGTCTTTTTTTTTTTATTTATTTATTTTTTAATATTATGCGGTAATTCTGATCCTTGCAAGTTAATTGCGTTAGCTTAGGTGAAGTACAAGGAGAGCAATTCTTTATTACGACCTCACGTCTTGGAAGCGGTCGGAACAGTGGTGTTGTTTATTGCTCCAAAGCCGCCTGGTCACTGCAGCTTGAAGTCAGGCCTGACATTCTTTATGAACTGCACAACAACGTGAAAGCCGTTGCACTGACAGCAAATTGCTTTGAAAACTTGATAGTTGCACAAAAAAGCAATTTCAGCATGAAATCATGGTGCTTCCCAGTGAGGGCCTGGAGATAAGTCTCAACTGATGATGCAGTTTAAAAATAAAGACTAATTTCCTTTTAATCAGCAGCATGGGCCATGGTGCCCAGAGTGTTAAATCACTGTTGCAGAAGTGATTTGAGGAACGCTGCTCACAAATCACGGCGGATGGGGGTGTGGTACAGCGTTGAGAGGACACTGACGCACCCAGGGTCAGCAGCTCACATGTCTGGATGGACACACACGCACGCACACCGACTCTGTGCTGTGTTGTTTTTAAGAGTTCTGTCAGCCATTAATGATTTATTCTTACAGGCAGGACAGAAATATGACTGCTTATGACTGAAATATTGATGGAGTTGCATGAATTATTAACGGTGCTGATTTCTGGAATAAAGATGTAGTTGACCTACTGTAATCAGAGGTGCGGTACAGTGGTCTCACTCTTTTGTTCGATGGATGCGTCATCGCCTCCAGATATTCACGTCCAAGTTGTGTGTGTTTGAGAGAAATGCGAGTGCAGGAATGC
This sequence comes from Chelon labrosus, assembly GCF_963514085.1. Taxonomy (NCBI): domain Eukaryota; kingdom Metazoa; phylum Chordata; class Actinopteri; order Mugiliformes; family Mugilidae; genus Chelon; species Chelon labrosus. Next base: position 20,209,829 of record NC_140338.1, on the reverse strand, counting down.
GCCTCACCCACTGGCTTTTTTGAGACTGCAACGAATACTTATCTCTTCCAGAAAGGCATGCATGTATGAATGAGAGCCAGTTGCACCAAAGTCATTCATCCAGCAATTGTGTTTATTCTTTAAACAACTACATTGCCCACAGATTGCTAGATAGTAGCAGCCTGCCTACTATACACAGCAAACCTTTGCCAAAACAACCTGCACGCTTTGAAATCTGTTTGTGTTGGTGCTGCCTGCAGATGAATCTAATTTGGCACAGAACAGCATGTGTAGTTTGTGCAAATCTTATTCTCTTGGATCTGGCAGAATGAGTATTTGTGTGGAAGCACTTAAACAGTCAAAACACTGCTTGTTTTTAGAGAGTTAAATGTTTTCTTGTTTACACTGGATACATTTATCATCTCTTTCCATATAGCTGAATTTCCTTTTTTAATCTCCCCCTCTGTTTCCATTCTTCCCTTAAAAATTCATTAGCCTTCAGGTTGTCTTTCATCAGTTTGAATATTCACAGTCTCCTCCTGTCTTCTCTCAGTTTGTAAACCATCACATCAGGTTTCACCGCTGAATGAGTTTCAGGCTTGTGGTTATCCGCGCTCAACTCTTCACCTCATCCCCATTCCTCTCTCACAGATTAGTGGGGATTGGGCAGATTTTTCACCCTCTCATTTTTATCTTAACACGGTCCTCTGCAGACTGTTTGACAATGCTATTTTTTTTTTTTTTTAATAGAGCTGTGATAGATAGATATGGAGTTCTGGGGATGGGTTGGACTGAAAAGCTGGAGGCAAAGGAGACAGTAATACATGTTAATGACTCGCAAAAATGAGGCCCTAGAGGTGCACAAAGAGTTTGGGCGACAGGAAAAATGTCCAGCACTGGCATGTTTCAAGGAAGGACAAAGAACAAAAGGGGATTATTCTTAAGCGTTTAGGCCTCAGCTAAGTTTGCTGGCTTGGGCTGCTTTGTCCTTCACGTGGGTCAAGAGGACAGGGATACGAGTGGGGGTGGGGTGAACAGATAGAATCTTTCTCCTCAAGGGATGAAGGGAGGCAGAGGGGATAGAGAGGTAAGCGCTGTGAGGAAATGGATAGATGGAGGGATGGAGATAGGAGGGAGTGGAGGAGAGAGGCTATAGAGTCGGGGGTGCTGGGCAGGAGGGGAGATGGAAAGATCAGATGAAGAAGAAAAAGGAAAAGAGGTGTTTTTTTTCCTCTGTAGGAGTGAGACATTTTTGACAGATGATAAAAACGAGGACTTGTTTATTCAGCATTTCGAATTAGATTTGTTTACACTGCGATTTTGAAAGATGGAACATGTAATACAGAATATTGATGAATATATATTTTATGTTTTCAACCACTGGGACTCAACTGCTTTGTTGACCAAGTAGAGGTTGTACAGACTAGTCTTCACCGCTGTGCCATGACGCTTTAAGCATAAAGTCGACAAGTCACTGATCATGTGACAATAACAACTGGACGCCTATACGAAAAGATAGGTGAGGAGCCCAGTGGAGGAGCGAATTTGAAAGTGAATTTCATTGTCAAAGCTTTTAGACTTTTAGCTGTTATACAGGGAAAAGTCTTTGGAGATATACCACTTTTTTATCCCAGCTACATTATCCTATCTTAGAACACAATGTGAAGTATTATTATTATAGGCTATACATGTCTGCAGCGTACAGTATTGATAAGCTCGTATTTTTGTTCAGTTATGTTCAGTTAGTTGACATTGTTGGTGTGGTTGTAGATTGTGCTTTTTTGTCCTTGATGTCAGTGAATGCACCATGCGAGAGACGGAAGTTATGCTTGAGTTGAGATTGCCGAGCGAGAGCTTGTATATTAAAAGTGTCGGACTGACGCCGTTTATGGTGTTGGCGTGGGCTACGGCCGACAGTAGCCTGTGTCAAAGCTTCTATTACACTGCAGAAAAGTCTCGTAGCTTTCTTTGTGTGAAACGCTACAATATGTATTCAGGTCAAGAATATAGATTTCATAGTTGCAAATCGTTATTTTCTACTGTGTTCATATTAGTGACGTCATCTGCGAATAGTCGACTTTAAAACATCTGAAGCTGTTCAACCCCTAAGACCACCATGTGAATACTTAGACTTAGATAAGCTTTATTCATCCACAAGGGAAATTGCTTGGTCACAGTAGCTTAGTTGCACATAAAAAACACTCTTAAGAACCACAGATAAAAGAAAGATTAAATAAAATAAAACAAAAATAAGTAAAATAAACTAAAAATAGTATATGCAAAAATGTACAAATTAGCATATGGACAAATGTACAAGAAATAGAGACGGAATACCTGGGTTTCGATGGCAGGCATAGTTTAAACAGAGCTGAGGCTGGAAGGAGATTTGCTCCAATCTGTTGTTGAAGACAAGGGGCTTTAAGTAACGTAAAACACAATGGAATTCGGCAGAATTTGGAATATTGTGCAGGGTTGAAAAGTGTAAGTGTGAAGGTATGTGTGTCTTTAAATGATGAGATTGAGTCCCGAGCTGCCAGCTAATGGTTTTCATAGATTTATTGGCGGCACTGGCGGGTACTTTGTTTTAGACTCATGAGACAAGTTGCAATTTATCACCAACTCAACCAGCCTACTGACATCAGACTGAAGACCTGATCGCCCTGACTGCCTGTCAGGATGTACATGGGAATGTGTATGAGAGGAATGAAAAAGAAAGAGAGGCCTGTAAAAGACCAAAAAGTGTTTGCGAATGTGATCAAGTGCTGGCTGAGTGAAACCACAACTGGCATTAAGTGGTCGATTCCACCCATGAATCTTTGGATATGATTTCCTATGTCCACCTGTGAGATCACAGCAAAGAGCATTTGGAGCCTTTAGGCAAAGTACTTGTCTCTCCAACAATTGTGTTTTCATAACCAGCCAACTGGGAGGAGATCTAAAGAGAGAGGCAGGAGAACTAATCAATAGGAGAGGGTGGACCGGTGTCAAACGGCAAATAAACAAACAAGCCATTATCCTGACACACACACAAACACACAACACATACACTGCAGGACATGTCCACATGCAAAACTAGCAATGTACGAAGGCACACTCTTGGTAAATGTATAATAAAAACAAACAACAAAAAAAATGTTAATGTACATGATTGTATGCAGACAATAGAACAGAAACCAACTCATTTCTATTCACATGGACTCCCTGCACTGCTTCTGTGTGTGCAGTGTGCATCATACAAACTATTTGTGAGTCAGCATTGGACATTTATGATAAAAGTGGGTGTATGTGTGTGTTTCTTTTTTTTTCTGGGCATGAAAAGAAAATAAAAGAAAGCAGACGAGAGTGTGTGGCTGGTATGAACACTGATATTACTGTATTGATCAAACCCTCATATCTGGTGGCAGTTAGATGGCCCACGGGCGCGACTCTCTGTGTGTGAGCATGTTAAAGTGATCTGTGCACCGTCTGATGTGTATGCATGTGTGCATTCGTCTGTGTGTGTGTGTGTGTACGTGTGTGTGCGCGCGCGTGCTTTATCTCTCTGTGTCAACAATTTGTGCGCCTGTTGTGTGTGTTGAAGTTTGTTCTGGGCAGCGCCGGTGACAGAGCGAGGGGAGAAGGGAAAGTGCTATCGATTTTTAGCCCAGCCATGCTAGAGAAAGATCTGTTTGGGTGGAACTGTGATTACCTACCTTTCTCACCCCTCCCCACTCGTCTGTGTCTCTCTCCAGTTACCCTTTCACTTAGCATATGTGCTGTATCTATCTATCCGTTCGTCCAATGTCTCACCCGTCTCAATCGTTAGGCCTAAACAAAGCGTGTGATCTGCTCTCGCTGTCGTCTATTTCTGGATGCCAGCACGTCTGGGAGAGAATATGTTTCAAAGTTTTCACAGCTTAGAAATGGTGTGTTTATATTCTAAGTATACCACACTTGCCACACAGGGATTTTGTGTGTCTGTGTGCATCCGTATGTGTGTGCCCGTGTGCATTTTCTAAAACAATGACAATGGTATCTGAGGTTTTAAAAGATTTAGGAGCGAATCAGTTGCCTGGTTACGGGAGTCTGTTTGTTAGGTTGCAGTTGTCATGCATACAATCGCAGACACACCCTTACGTGGGTACCCACACACACACTTACATGCACCTCAAAAAAAAAATTGCCTTGGAAAAATTAATCCTGTCTGCTAAATATGACTGAATGTCTGGTGAGTTCTGAACGCTGAGCAGCGTGCATCTGTCTGTCTGCACATCTGTCTGTCTCTCTGCTCGCCAGCCTGTCAGTCCTCCTTTTGGCCTGTTAGTGAGTGAAACAGACGGCTACACAAAGGCAATCTGTGTCTCTCAGTGTGTGTGTAGTCAGATAAACAGATAAATGATTAGTTGCAATAGAGGAGAGGGAGTCTTAGTGTCATCATTATGAGGGATCGGGATTAAAAGAGCGCATTGTGTCTAACAGATTATTGGCTCTGGGCGAGTGTGTGTGCTCGCTGCATGTGTGTTTGGCTGGATTTCTCATTATAGGATTAAAGAGCATCTGGTTCAGTGTTCCTTCTCAACCCCGCCATTCAAAACCACAGGGGAAATAATACACTGTTGCCTCACACAGAGGTGCACTGCACATGCTCGTCGGCGTGCGTCTATCCTGCGTCTGCGCCGCAAGGGTGTGTGCGCACATGCCACGCACTTCGACTGTGCATGCATGTCAACTGGGAGAACGAATATGGATTGAATGGAGCTGGACACGGGCAGAAATGAAATTGCTGTGTCTAAAGTCTGTGTCACAGAGAGTGGAGAAGCTTGTATTGTGGGATCTCTGTGTGAAAAACTCTTGACTCAAATCTATTTCTGGTTACATAATGAAAGGTGGACTGACACAGGCTTAGCTAGATCTGTTGGAGGGTATGATACAGCCAGGAAAGTGATGCAGAGAGGGACAGTGAGAGAGGTGGAAGGAGACTCCCACAGTGCAAAACTTTAATAGATGTGTTAATTAGAGTTATCTGACAACTATTGATTACGGCAAACATGATGATTAATAAGGGACTGAAGTCTCAACTGAGACATCACATAAAAATGGTAAAGAGCACTGGATTCATGATTGCTGTCAAAAATTTAAATATTGAAGTTTAAGATAAGATAAGATAAGATAAGAAAAACCTTTATTCGTCCCACAATGGGGAAATTGCAGTTTGCAACAGCATGCAGAAATGATATAATAATATATAATAATAGATATATTGCACATATTAGGCGTGCTCGTTGTGGAGAAGGAAAGACCTTCTGTATCTTTCCTTCACACATCGAGGGTGAAACAGTCTGTCACTGAAGCTGCTCCTTAGTCAACTCCTTTTGATGTTTTACTTTAACCCCATCAACAAATCAGTCAGCAGCTACGGCTGTGAGCTATCTGCTTAATTATTCAATAAAAAGCTACGCCTCCATACTGCCCCGCTGCCCTTGCCATTTCAGTGCAAGTGTGCAAGGGTGGTGCATGGGCTTGATTTTCCTATTTGCCCACTCCTGAGTGGGCGTGGATAAAAGACATGCACGGAGACGGATATAGCCTGCAAGGTTTACAACTACTGTACAATGAAAGCACGTATATACTGATGATATATGTTATTCATCTAATGATTCAAGAAAGGTGAATTAAATTATCGAGAAATGAAAAAATGATGTTCGCATGTCACAAAAAAAATGAGTCTGTTTACTCTTTTTCTCACCGAAGCGAAACATTACTCACGCACCTTAATTATATAAACTCTATTTTAGTTTGTGACCGACGCAACAATAATATATCATTGTGATTGCATTGTTGATAGTGGGGCTGAGCTAATAAGAGTTTATGCCAGTGTTTCCGTGTTCGTGAATGTGTGTGTTTATTGCCTGTGCCCCTATTAATCAGAACCTATCACTTGTGCCTAATGGAGATAGATTATCAAGCAGAGAGACGTGACTGTCCCTGGAGAATGCGATGCCTTCTAGTGTGTGTGTGTGTGTGTGTGTGTGCGCGAGTGTGCAGCTGTGATTCCCCAATAACGCCGGGATTTTCTGCTTGACTACTGGACCCACTGTCATTTGTGTCACCTATCCCCGATAAGGAGGGCGAGGGTGTGTGAGGTTAATCACACTCATTTATTCCTTGTGTGTGTGTGTGTGTGTGTGTGTGTGTGTATAATTTGGGTGAATGTAATTAGGTGAGGCTACGCCATCGCCACGTTTATTCGCATACATACAAGACTTTAGCCACACCTGTACAGGCTTCTTCTACATGCCCCAAAGTAGCAAAGAGTTTGTCACCAGCTGCAGAAAAAGGTTTTAATCCCTCAGAGATACCTATATTATCCTCACCTCTCAGGATGAAATATCAGCTCCGTACTAATAAGTTTGAAAACCTGTCCTTACATTGTTCCCCCCGGATACCTCTCGGCCTTTTTGTGTCTTGTAAACGCCACAGGTGTATTCAGACCTGGGAAAATTACCACATCAAAATTCCACACACGGCAGATCACAATAATTTGACAGGAACATACCATATATTATTTACGTTTCAGTGACAATAATAGTGGGCCTAAATGAACCCCAGATGATCCTTGCATGCACATAATCCCATGCCGACACATTCTCACGAGGAAACGCACACTTGTGTAAACCCATTTTACTTTCATTAAGTGCCACTCAAAACGGATGAGGGCTCTCATTTCATGGAGTGCTGCCAGACTTGATATGAAAGCCTCCTCAACGTGGAGACTGACACACACACATGCATAAACACTCAAATATTCCTTAGTCTGACAGGGAGTTCAGACACATACGGTATTGTTTAGGGGCTTTAGGTTGGTAAATACATTTAACTGCTTCTGTTACATGTTCTTTTAGCAGTCAGATCAGCGCCGCGAATCGGGGTATAATGCAGGAGATTCTAACAAGAGGTGACCGTTTTGTACTCATAGTTTACACTTTTAATCTCATTTTGACAGCCCTTTTATGCCTTCATGGCAAGGAGAAAAATGTAATGCAATGTCCCCCAATCTTATTTGGTCCGCCGATGCCATTTGAAGGTCAACTGAAACAACAACCAAGCTTTATTTTTCGTCTCCGAGGGAACAAAATACTCTAAAAACCTGAATAACAGCTTTCTCAGTCATTGTTGTCTTCTTTCTTGTATTGATTGCCAGCTGTCTTCTGGGTAGTCCAACTTGCTGATGACCTTTAAAATCTATGTGTGCGTGTAAGTGTGTGTGGTGCTTATGCATGAGTATTTGTGTGTGTGCGTGTCATTACCTCCGTGTCCAGTCTCTGCATGTGCTCTCTTTGTGCTCCGTCATGTTATCATATTTTCTCCTGTTCTCCTCATTGATTTCCTGTCATCGGGCTGAAAAGTGGACTTTTGTTTCACCAAGTTAGCAAATAGTGTGTGCTCTCTCCCCCTCTTGCTCACTCTTTCTTTTTCTCTATTTCGCTCGCCTAACTAATCTAATCTCCACACTGCTCATCTTTATCTTACTGGACTTTTCATAATCGTTATGTATGTAGTCTCCGAAGAAAGTATTTCAAAGAGAGATTTAAAATGAGTCACTAAAACCAGCTGCTGCAAGTCACTACAGCCACAACAACTGCACCAACCATTAAAACAACAGCAACACCTGCAACTAAGTACGACTTCAGGAAATAAACCAAACACTGCAAGTACTGCAACCATTTTGTGTACAGCAACACCTGATGCAATTGTTTTTGCAACTAAGCATCAACACTTGCAATAAAATATGGCAAGTACAGTAATTAAACCATAGACACCATGTGGACGCCATGACAGCTCCTCAAAAGTGAAGCCAAAGCAGGTGGAGCTCCCGCTGGTGGCTGGCTGCAGTATAAGTCATAAGCTCCACCTCCTCCATGTTAGTGGATGGGACCAAACTAAAACATTAAAGTACCAGTCAAATTTCCGTCATTTTACTTATAATGCTGATCTATGTTCAAGAGTCCATTTTTTTTCTGATCACAATTTAGTTAGTAATTTGAAAGTAGGAACGTCACAAGAACTGTTTGTCGGTTTGAAACCTACTCAGTGAGTTGTTGTGCTGTAAATTTAGGATCTAGAGGATCTTTGCAGTTTTTTTCAGTAAGTTTTTGTTTTGAGACATATATATATGCAGTGCAGTGTATAATCCAACATTTCTTCTCAACTGGCGGAGGTCAATGATAATGCAACTCCACTCTCAGACAGTACTGCATTGACTCTTGCTCCAAACTTGTGAATTCTAGCCTCAGTGCGCCCAATGGGAGGAAGTGGAAACACTTTGTCCATTTTCTTCTCTCTAGTCTATGAACTAAACCACTTCCTTTGCTGGAACTGAAGAACCATGAATTAACAAGTTATATTACTGAATACAAGTATAGCCCATGTGTGGTACCACTGTAAAAAACACATTGTCTCTGTATTTACCTTAATTGGAAACAATGGCGGAGTGTCATACCTCTGCCTAAGGGAGCTTCCAGGGTTACTTTTATAATCTGTGCTTTGTTCCAACAAGTTGGAGATAAATTAATAATAACTTAAAGTGTGTCCTTTCCGTGAGAGAGAGAGACTTCACAGCTCGTTGTTTTCCAGTATTTTTATCATATCCCCAAGTCAGGGCTCGCACACAACAAACAGTACTGTTAATTGTTCTGAAACAGTGGCAGTTAGAGACTGCAGCTGTTTGCACAACAACGTGATTAGTTGTACTGTGCCTCATGTATTTTTTGTGTTTATTTGTGTGATCGGACCTCGAGTGTTGGCTTGAGACGCATATGGAGGCACAATTTAATGCCAAGTGGGAACTCACTGGGCACTGAAAGCTTGGAACCTGCTTGAAGCTTAAAGCAGCCAGGTCTGACCAGGGCCTGAACCAAACACCACAGCTACAGCAACACTGACTGTCATGATATTGTGTATTTTGGTACCTTATTGTTATCCAGTTTGCTTTCTTATTTTATTTTGCAATCGTTTTTCTCTTTTCATCATAGTTTTTACTTCCTGTTTTCAGGTCCCTGTGATTGCACTCACCTGTCTTGCCTTGTGTCTTTTGTCTGCACGCTCCTCCCCTCATTGGTTTCACCTGTGTCTTGTTAATCCATCAGCTCTTGTGTGTGTGTGTGTGTGTGTGTGTGTGTGTGTGTGTATATAACCCTGTCTTTCCTCTCTTCAAGTTGTCTGTTGAATTACCTGCTTGTTCATGTACACTTGTTTCTTTTCACCTTCTTGTATTTCCAGTTTGCTGAGTTGTGTCTTGCTTTTGTTTTTTTGGATTACCCTTTCTCACACTGCAGCACTGCAAGTCTTCATTAAAAACATTTATTTCATCTAGTCCTTAGTTTTTTGTGTGTGTATCCGGCACTTGTTTCCTACCTCCTCGCTACACATTATACCACAAACAGACAAGTATGCAGCAACTACTGCTACTACTACAAAAAAAACATGGCATCCCCTGAAAATAAACGAGTCACTGATTCTACAGCAACACCTGCATCTAACAACACCAATTACCGCAACTAAACCAGTCACTGCCACTACAGCAACGCCTGCAAACAAATGCAGTAGCTAGTGCAACCACATCTACACATACCACTGCATTTCCAGTAACACCTGTAACTAAACACAGCCACTGAAACGAAACACAGCCACTACTGAAACTCAACCAACCCTTACAACCACAGTTACTTGACATGGCAACATCTGTAACTGTGCCAATTACTGACACAGAAGCCCATTGCTTTCTAAAGTAAGAAATAGTTGTGGTTCTTCTTTGGCTCTCCTCAGCTCTGATGTTGATGTTACAGTCATATACAGTAGGCATTTCTTTTTTTTTTTCTGTGTCATACAGTGCATTATGTCCTAGAAAGTGAAATCAAATTAGACCTGTCATCAAACATCCGGTATGCATGACTTCATTCGTTTGTGTCTTTGTGTGGTTGTGTGTGCATGCATATGCGTGCAACTTTTTTTTGTGTCTTGGTTGTATGCATGACTGAGCTCGGGACAGTTCTCTTGCTGGGATGTTAAACAGCAGAAGAAGAGAAGGTTAAGTAGGAAGGTCAACACAGCGGAGCAAGGGAGATATCCATCACAGGAACCAATACATTTTCCGTGGACACCATGGCTATTTATTTTTATTTCCATGGAAAAGAAGACAGTTTCTGCAGGTGAACTGGCAGCCAACCTGACACATCCTCTGCAGACATTTGGCAGCGTGCGTAGAACCCTGAAGTAAACAAACTGACTGGGCGCATCAGTTTGAAAAGTTGTTTGCTGGATTGCAGAAACAGGTTTATTTATTCTTTAAAATAAGAGGTCATCCTGTTAAAGATAGAAGAAGTAAATACATTGACTTTGTGCCATTATAATCACTGGGAAACAGTTTTCTGACCTTTCTGGCCAAAAACAATAATGGATACAGAGGTTTGATTTTACTCCCTCAGCAGAAACCAATTAGTCAGCGAGACAAAGAATATCTGCAACATTACAAAACAACCTCAGTGTCATTTAGCCATGGCTGACATTTGTCTGCATAAAAGAGAAATCTTTTTTCCTTTTTTCGCGTCACCATGTATTTTATGATCACACTAATTTCTGCAGCATATTGACATGACTTTTAACTTGTTTAAAAAAGAAGTAGTCAGATATATCTTGAATTGTCCATGATGGTCCCAGTTCAGTCATGTCATAATCAACAGAATAGATCCAGAGGGAGTTAGCTGGTAAATAACCTGCTAGAAAACCAGCCAGACAGATTACAGCAACCAACAGGTGCTGATTCACTGGTCTGGATGAAGGGTCTGTGATTTTGAACACTGTTAAAGCAGCAGCAGAATGATAATAATAATAATAATAATAATAATAAAAATTCTTGTAAATTGTTCTGTTGGTTATTATATGAAATGTCAGAATAATGTCTCAGGGGGAATGTCTCTGAATTCTGCAGATGTTCAATTTCTGCTAAACAAAATTCACCTATTTGAGAAGCTGTAATCTATTTTTATTTTTGACATTTTTGCTTTTAGATTGGTTTATTGTGTAGAGTACATGTACTCTACAGTCGTCAAAAACACAAAATTATTATTTTCTCAGGCATGTTACATTTTTTTTTTTTTTTAAATTTAGGTTAATCTAAATATGTCAAATCATTCTGTCCAGTTCAATGCTATTTTGTACTGACTGTTTCAATAGATGAAAGTAAAAATGTAAGAATGTAAAATGCAAAGAGTATAACAGTAAATGCCTGACCAAAAACAAAAAGTCTCCACCTGGATTTAACTAAGCAAACAGGCATGAATCTCCTATTGGATAATTACTGCATGGGTGATTATCTTTCAGCTGGCAACAAGTTATTTAACCCCAACTAATGCAATGAGTAGCTTCTTATTTCTTGAACAACCATGTTGAAAGACACATAGTTTGGAAAATAGTTGGAAAGACAAGTTTTTTCCAAGTGAATTCTCTCTGTTTTGTCCTCTTTTAACGGTTCGTTCTCCCACAGTCACATCTCTTTTCCTCCCACGGTCTCTGCTACTACCCTTCTGTGTTTTTTTTATACCTCCCTTCTGTTCACTCCTTTTCTCCACCTCCCATCTTCTCCACCTCTAACACCTCTTATTATTATGGCTAACTCCTGCTATGACAAGCCGCAGCTTAATCTATTTCTATCCCCTCTCAGACATGTGATACATGCACACCAGCTGTGCATGTATCACATGTATGTCGGTGTGTTCTAGATGTCTGAGAGACGGGGACTTTTTGTTAAACAGCTGAGTATAAACTTGACCATCAGCATCAAAATTCATATCGCATCATCATTATCAGCACGACACACATTGCTGTGGCTCTACCATAGAAAACATTTAGAAACAACCCTGAAACAACCACGATTACAAAAGCCTTTAATGGTTAGAAGGAATGAATTCCACTCGTTAGCTTCAGAATACCTTCTTATAAATACCAACATCAGTCTTGTAGGCAAGAGAAGCATCAGCAGTGCCAGCCTTTCTCAGATATTTACGAGTTCTGTAGAAAAAGCACCTCTGGTATTATGGTGCCCTGATGTAAATGATTGTAAGAACTATGTCCAGTCGTAGTGAGAGTAACCTATGACATCCAAGCTGCTGGAGGCGTTTTGTGTCTACATGTGCAATAGTTTATGCCCTAACCTGCTACTTTAGCAGCAGCATTCGATTTTATTTATTTATTTATTTATTTTTTTTACCAGCAAGTAGTGTAAGTTTTGATAGCCGATCAATAATCTTGATCACAAAATGAACAATTCAATTTCTGTTGCTATACACCAATCAAGCATAACATTATGACCACCTTCCTAATATTGTGTAGGTCTCCAAAACAGTTGTGACTCATCAGAGAGGGTGTCCTGTGGTGTTTGGCAACAGAATGTTTTTAGTGGGGGCCTTTGGGTCCTGTGGGTTGAGGGGAGGGGCCTCTGTGGATCATCCCACAGATACTTGATCAGTTCGGGAACGAGTGAATTTGGAGGCCAGGTCAACACCTTGTTCTGTTTTTAATGTTTTTTGAGTTCTAAACTGTTTTTGTGTGTGTGTCTGTGTCTGTGTCAGGCTGCATCCTGCTGGGGATGGCTGCTGCCATCATAGAGTGTTATTGCTATGGGGTGGGGGTGCCTGCTCTGGTCTAGGTTGGTAATACATGTCTAAGTCACATCCACATGAATGCCAGGTCAAATGTTATTCACTTCTGCTGTCAGTGGTTATAATTTTTTGCCTGTGTATGGACCAACTATTTCAAAGCTGCTGCTGCTGCTATCATTGTTTTTATATTTAACTACGGACCAAGCATGTACAGAATAATGTGAGATCTTGTAGTGGATCACAATAGAAATGTCATCTCAGTTTTGTTCTGGTTTTACAGCAGATAGCTGTGCTGTTTCTGTTCAGTTTCTTTGTTCAAATTCTGCGGGTTTTATTGGTACTTTAGGCTACGTGGGCGATGTAGTTTCTTAGATTATAAAGATCTCTGAGCTGAGACAGACACATTTAGCAAGCAGCGAGTGAACATAGTGAAGCATAGGAGAAATTTTTGCTTAAACAGTGAGAAGCCAAACTTCCAATGAACGCTAGACATGTGGCTAAATGTGTGCAGGATGTGCAGAGTACGACTTGCCGAACTGAAGATAATACTGAAGGCCTGTCCCCTATTTCACCCATGGTCAGTGTGACTGACTTTGATCTTCTTTTTCTTTTTCTTTTTCAAGGTGGTGTATTTTTATTTTTTATTTTTTTGGTTTGTGACTTTTACATCTTCCACTCTGTTTATTACAGCCCTGCATAACTTGGACCACACCATCACCTCCTGATGACACGACTCAGATGAGTTCTTTTGTTCCAAACCAGTCGATGGAAATATCTCTTATTCGTATGTTCTTTACTTTCTTCAGATTCTCTTGATGCTACGGAAACGTGGGCTTTGTTTCGAATTGCATTCCCTCACCTTTCATCTGTGTCTGTATCCTTGCATTTTAGCCTCTGTCTAGCTAGTAAGAAGAAATATAGCAAAAAGTAAAACATTGGAAAATGTAAACGAACATGTTTCTGTTGGATCATGAGCCTTGCCTCAACATATCCTTCTCCAGCGTCCCCAACACACCACATGTGGACGATTCATCTTACTTGACTATAATCTTCCTGGAGATTTGATGCGGCTAGTGTGTGTATGATTGTGCGTGTGGGTTCATGCAGGACCCCTGTGTGGCCGAGCCATAAGATAGCACGGTTTTCTTTTTGACCTCCCTTGTACCCTTCCCTCAGGGGCTAACGATCCAATCAGAGCATAAGCCTATTTCCAGACCCTCCCCCTGGGAGCTGGAGAGATCCAATTGGATAAGGTTTCATCTTAGATCAGAATCAACAGGGGAGGTGGATAAGTGGCCACACAGACAGACAGCCATCAAAACAATGACTAGACAAAAACACAGACCCAACGCTGTTTGCTCAGAGGATGCGAAAATGACAAAAAAGACACATATTACTTGACATATAACGAGTGAATAATCCATTACACTTTTACTAAAACACACAACATGAGAGGGATTAGGGATGTTTGAAATTTCCGATAAGAAGAGTGGGCTCCTGTGTCTCTGCATCTGACTAAGGCAGACCCCCTCTGTGATAATTCTCAGCGAGTGGGACAGCGAACCCTATGAAACTGGAGGCAAATAATTTAAATAAAAAACTGTTGATTAAAACAAACTAAAATAAAATAGCTGGAAAAGGCGAACCGTGAGAGGAGGGTAAACACTGAGGGACTAATGCTTTAATCCGCCCCCGGTTTGTGATATCTCATTATTCGGGTGACATTTTACTTCTGTTTCCCTTTCTTTAATATTCCATCCCACATTTCCTTCGCCTTTTACATTTAACATTTCCCTCTTTAACGTTAACATCTAAAACTGTGCCCCTTTTGCATGCGCCGGGTTGCTCACACAGTATTTGTGTGGGCTGTGGGCCGCTGCGTTCGTGTGCCTTGTGGTGCAATTGCCACCAATGTCACTTTCATCTGGGCGTGCTAACTCTTCGCGCTGTCTAAAGCTTTGAAGATACAGAGCGACTTTAATTCCCCTCTTTTGCTCACAGTGACACCCAAATGTGTACGCAGACACACGTGCATCCGAACCTTCAGCGCTGACGCTGTGAGGCTTCATTTGCATCTATCCTTTACCCTTACAGGAACAGTTGTGATCTGTGAAGCGTTGAATTCTGTTTAATTGTTTTGCTGGCCTGAGGACGTTATAATTATGCATGCTACAACATGCCTAAGTGATTGTCTTTGTGCGTGTCAATATTTGTGTGGGGTGAATATATGTGTACAGAATGGGCTTTGGTGAGTTGAAAAAAAAAAGAGAGAGATATTGTTGTCTGAGTCTGAGGAACTATTGCTGTCGGGGCTTTTACTTCACTGTCCACGCTGTAGCTGCCCCCTGTCAAAAAACTCCACATCATCTAGAATTATTTCAGTAAGATGTGGAAGAAGAGGAGAATATCTTGTTACAATGCAGATGTTTTTGAATCAATATTCTCATTTTCTCCAAAAAACAAACTTAACTGCTGGGCATTAAGTGTAAATGTATATTTGCATGAGTGTGTGTTTTTTTTCTTGCATTGCTAAGGGCAACAAATGTCCTTTATCACTGTCAAAATGCCAAATAAGTTATCAACACCTCCACGCCTGCTGCTGTGACATCCATGCCCACACATACTACACGCACACACACACACACAAAACAAGTCATCAGGCGGATTGTATTACTCAGAAACACAAACCCAGCAGAAACAACACTGTGTGCGTTTTATTAAGGCGAAAGTGAAGGTTTTGGCATTTGCATTCAAACGCATTATTTGCTGTGGAATGGGTTTTGGTGTGTGTGCACGCACTCTGTTTATACGTGTATAGGCCCGCATTAATGCTTTTGGCATTTTCTTCACCATCAGTTAAAAACTCTCCAGCATAAATGTAGATTTTCACCTCTGTGACACAGAAACACTCACTCAATTGTATTGACTGGTGTCTTACTTGGAAAGCCTGAGGCTGCTGAGTGGGATGAATTTCAGAAAATACTCTCTGGCAATTTATATTTTCTACTTTGGACAGTGATACAATGAATTAATTATCAGTGGCAACTGAAAGGGAACTGTCCTGAGATTAGACTGACTTTTTATTTTTATTTTTTTCTTCCCACTCTGACAGAGAACCACTCACAGGATTACGAAATGATATGCATACAATTTGCTATAAAGATATGATTGTGACTGCTGTTGTGGTACACAGCCTGTGTTTTCAATACATAAACCAAAGCTTTTCAATGCAACTTCTAACAGGAGAGAGAGTAAATTATAATAAACCTAGGCTGCAAAACCTTTAAAATATCCAATTGTCTCCATCACAGTGTCTTTATCTGCATGCAGTGGTCTGACAAGTTTCATATGACTATAGTAATGACAGAAGGCAGGAAGCCATGTGAGACATGAGAGAGGAGACTTTATGTCCATGTCCTTGAGTCTCTTCATTCATTAACTATTACTGCAATACAATATTGGCAGGTATATCCCCTTACATTCCCCTCAAACACAGACATACTGAAATATTCCAGCTTGATGTGTAATGGTCTTCACTGCAGGGGATAGCAGAAATAATGAAATATTTAACCCTTCATGCTCCTCTCCCTCTAACTCACCCTGCCCCCTTTTACGGAGAAGACCAACCAGTAAAATACACCCTTGTGCTCGGTGCCACTTTTCTGTCTTAATTAAAGCCGTACAGCTAGAGTATTAGCTCATTCACGTTACTGAGCATGCAACAGGGGCCAATAGGACTGATGAAGTAATTATACTAATGCAAGCAATTTTATAATGGAATATAAATATTTCAATGAGTAAAATATGTTTTAGCATTATATGGCAAGTTGTAACCCACTGTGAGGTGTCCTGGCAAATAAACACCAGACCTTGATAAAGTGTCTTATTTTCCACATTAACTCGATGGAGTGTATTATACTTACAAACTACCACTGGCTGCAGGCAAAGAGAGAAGCTGTGTGCAAAATGTGTTTTTATTTGTTTGCAGTCAGTTAACTGAGGTTTAGGTCTACGAGAGTTGTGCGCCTTACCGGGTTTGCACTTCTTTGTTGTTGCTCTTATTATAACCGTTTGTATTGTAACACTGAGGGCAAGCAGTTCAGTTTTGTTGCGTCCCAAGTACTGTACTCTCCCCAGACCCTTTACCATAATCGTAACCTTACCTCTTATGTGTTTTTTAGTCATCCCATTACCCGTAGTTTGTCAACCAAACAAAAAAAGGTTTAAATAATGCTGAGTACGTCTAAAACTAAATGAATAAACGTATGTATTCTCTAAAGGTCCTCAGAGGAGGTCCATAAACACGTAGTGACCTTATCAGATCGAGTACAAATGTGACTTTAACCCCCTGTCAGTCTCCCTGAAAGAGATACAAAGGGATTACAGCTACATGTCCACAGGGTGTATCTTATGTTAGAAGTGTGCGCTGGACACTGTGCATACACACAAGTTAAAAACCAACAAGCTATGGCAGTTTCACCTCATTAATCCCCGTCTTTGCGTCTCCCTTTTCCCACCACTTTCCTCCCTTGCTTTAAAATCCTCTTTAAAAATCAGGCCGGCTATTCCTCCACAAAAACAAGGCGAATTAATTGATTTTTTTTTTTTTTTTTTTTTTGAGAGCCTGAAATGAACTTTGCATGGTTATTGATTAATAAATTAAGTTCTTTCGACATTTTTTAGAAGACCCTTCTGGCTTTGAAAATTATTGCTTCATTATGCCATTGTATTATTGAAAGATTTCCATCAAGTTTTTAATACCTCCTTTCATCATGAATGCATGCGTTTGATGTAAGTGTCCTAATGAATTGGAACGTGCTTCTTTACTCCAGTGATGCAAAATCACTGTAATACTGGCCCTCCTCCCTCTCACAAGCACTGCAGGGTCTCTGTCTTTCATACATGTGGAGTGTACTCATAAAGCACCGTGGACGGTGGTTAGTGTGATCTCTCCGTGTGAGTATCGGGTGCATATGTTTGTGCAAATTGTTCAACGCTAAATGAAACCATACAAATTAAACCTTACGAGTCTAGCACAGCGAGAGTTATTTTCTCTTTTCAGTCTCAAAGAAAGTGGTCTCACTTAGCTGTGAAACAAATGAAATGAAAAAAAAAAACATGTAGCGGTGTGTAATAGCAAACAAGTCCAATTCATTAAAATGATAGCACCAGAACATCTATGATTTAAATAGGTCAGATCGGGGCTCATTAGTAGTTCATACCAAGTGCCTTAACTCTGCAGGGAATTGTAATAATAGAGTACATGTTTATGGATGAGATTCTCCTCGTACACGCTGCGCTGTAGCGTGGAATGGGCTGGTGTCCAACTGTTCACGCAAATATGACATTGGTAAATTAATGACGAAGTGATACAGCTGGGGTGGCCCTGGTAAATAAATTAGGCCTTATGAGCAAGCTTCCTTAGAGATTTCTGACTTCAGAAGGAAGAGGAAGAAGAAGGGACAGAGGCAGGGAGGAGCGAAAGCAATTGAAAAGGAGTGGATAGATGAGCAGAAATTATTTTGAGGTTTTCCTTTCATTTTTTTTTTTCTTCTTCTCTCTGTCCTTCCCTTCAGTTTTATCCCCTCTATTTATTTTCCCGCTCTTCCATCTTGCTTTTCTCCCAGCCACCCCTCTTTCAGCTGAATCCTTTACTGTCTGCCCTGGCTTGCACTCCCAAGTCTGTCAGTTTTTTTTGGGTTTTTTTGTTTGAGAAACCACAGGGTGAAAAGGGGGGAGGGAGACAAAGTAGGAAAGAGAGAACCGGAGAAAGTGGAGGAAGCTGATGGCTCTCAGAATGGAGATGCAACTTCAATATTAAGATGGGATACGATTTCAATAATAGAAATCGACCTCAGGTCTCTTCCTCTCTGCCTCTCTCTTAGGGAGCCTTGCTGTCAGGTTGAGTTTTCGCTGGGACGGGTTAAACTGGGGGCTAATCCATCTTACACCACTTAGAGCACACACAAACACCACCGTCTGACATCATGTAGCCTCTTGAACACTTGAAAATTCAGATGAAGACGTCGACCGCTTCGAAAGTCACGGCTATCCTCTGTGACAGTTGCTCTTGACTGTTTGCCAAAGGAATGAAAATTATATTTGGCTTGTGCACACATACAAGTCAAGGTGACTTACACCGTTCAGAAACACCTTTACACCACCTCATGAGTAGCTCCCATATGGTCGGTGTATCTGAAAATGAGCTATGGTGAGGTTACTCTTGTTTTTTACACTTCCTGTTCTCCGTATCTCTGTGTGACAAAAACTGTGTTCATTTCATGTTTGAATCCAACTTCAAACGCTGATCATTAGTCTCCACTTTTTTTGGCAGATGTGCCACACAACTCATCTGCAGGGGTGCAAGCTAATGCTAATACAATGGAAAGCTGGTTGGAATGAAAAAAGCATTGTAGTTTCTGCAGGTAAGCAGTTGTGTAACTAAGTTGAGTTACCGTGGCTTCTTTCTTGAAATGCACTGGGTAGCACAGGCGTCTGAAGCTAAAGATGTTAGCATAATTCAAAAACAGAGTGAGCTTCATTCATTCATTCATTCATCTTCTGTAACTGCTTGTCCTGTGAAGGGTCGCTATCATCGGGCGAGAGGCGGGGTACACCCTGGACAGATTTCCAGTCTATTGCAGGGCTAACACAGAAAGACAGACAACCATTCACACTCACATGCACACCTACGGCCAATTTAGAATCACCAATTAACCAAATGAGCACGCCTTTGGACAGTGGGAGGAAGCCGGATTATCAGTAGTTAATGAAATAATTACTGATTCATTTGTCCCAACCCCACAAAAGTTATCGATATACATTCATTTATCATTATATTGTACTCCAATAATCCAAATGTCCACAATCCTTGTGTCGGTGGGAACAAATGGACTTGGCAAGAATGCCAATTTAAGTAGTACAAAGAAAAAAAACCAGAATAAAATAATAATTATCAAATGATAAAAATAATAATAATTATGGAGACATTTCTTTGAAAATGTAATGTGGTTTAATAGATTAAGAACTAAGTTCAGTTTTCCCAGTGGAGAAATTTCCAGTCAGTCTGGGATACCTTTGCCCTGAATCTGAGCACAGAGAAAGCTTATCTGTCCGTTTGCGTTCATCCTCTTAGTTCTATCAGCAGTAAAATCATCAATAAATGCCAGTTGACACGCCACTGTGATGGACAGGTGAGGTGGGATGCCTTGGGACATATGCAGTTCTTTTTTTTTCTGTCCCCACTTTATCAGTTTGATAAAGGCAGTTTTTATTTTACCCTCTGCTCCACAGAACGCGGTTCCTGGACACTACCTGTTTTCTTTTTGCTCCGTTTGTGTGAACTACATCCTTTCTTTCTGCTGGGTTTATATCTTGTTGAGAATGCTCTGAGGTAATGATTATAAAATCTCGTCTTCGTTGACAAGGAAACATATACGCCTACACCCTGGAAAACATTCTTGACTTGCTATTCAGCCACAAACAATTTTCTGTTCACCAAGCAAATGCTTTTCCAATAAACCACAAACCTTGTGATGGTAAGTCTGCCAGCTTCTTTGCCATTTCGTAGTTTTCTCGTGCAATTCCTGTGCAAATATTATAATATATTTTATTGCCTGTTGTTTGTCTTGCTTCACCAGCAGATTAAAAAAAGAACACATGTCATGTTGCATTATCTGCCACTATCAGCCAACTGCACCAGTTTAATACCATTAAACCATCATCCACGTTGTCCTCTTGTCCTTTCATCCCACTTGTCCATTGACTCCCAAAGCAGGAGCCAAGAATTTCCCTCTAACTGGAGCAGAAAATTCTAACTGTCTGCCTTATAGCCCTTATCCCCCCTACCTCGCACTCTCAAACCTGCACACACTCTTATTTTGCCCTTGCCCTTTAAGCTGAAAATAGTGTGTGTGTGTGTGTGTGTGTGCTTGTGTACGTGGGTGTGATACAGTTTATGTGTATGAGTTTGCATTTGTGAGTGTGTGTGTGTAGAGAGAGAGAGGGAGGAAAATTGGGACATATGGCTGTGAATTCCCTGAGATCCCACCTAAAACACTGCAGTATTCAAGGCATAAATCACCCAGATTGCTGAAACACACTGGATAAGTCTGCACTTATTGCATCTGTGTGTGTGTGTGTGTGCACCCACGTACACCTGCGTGTGCTCACACACACCCATGCACAAGACTGAGTATCTCCCTACAAGCACATTTTGGCCAGTGTGATGATCACACACATTCATTTGCATTTACGTGCCTGCACACTTGTAGGGAAATTACGTAGCTTAAATGTTTGTCCACACACACACTTGTGTTTGTATGTATGTCTGTGTGTATGTGATTTGCATACCATTGTATTATAATGGGGCTGCTCTACAAATCCTGGCCTCAAGCTCTGGTCCACCCTACCCCCTCTTTCTCCCTCTGTCTCTTTTTCAGGTTCAGCGCAGGTTCTCTAATGCTATCACTCTAACCATATGGTGGGAGCATCAGTTAAATTGCTGCTGTTTCAGCGCTGGCTGCCCTGTGTGCAGATCACACACCCAGACGTACACAACACTGCACAAAAACACATACACACACTTGCATGTGCCCACTCTCTGGCTGGCTTGTGTACAGATCCAAACAAAGCCATATGGGCCTTCTCCTTCTTCATTTACTGTATGTAACCCCAGTGCAGCTGAAGGACAAGAGAACCAGCAACAACGGTCCTTGCCAGCTGCAGAGCACAAGAAGACGGATGAAATATATTGGTGCACACAGGACTCTCTATTTGTTCTGAAGTCAGCCAATATCCCTGCCTTCCTTCTGCCCAAAGCCACTTATCCTCCTCCACTGACTATATAGGATGAGAGACGAATGTAGAAGATTAAATTATGAGATGAAATTCCGCATCTTATCAGCACTGCAGTGTGCTGCAGATTTTTTTTTTTTTAAAGTAAGGACCTATCGTGTTTGCATGCTTTTTAACTCATGTAAAAAAAAGGTCAGAGTTGTACCCTTAGAGGCCTGGGTTTATCCAAGAGAGGACGGAGCAACAGCACTTCTAACTGCCTTAGCAAATGCCCATGTTTGTGTGTGTATGCCCAAATGCGTGCATGCACGTGTGTCTGTTTTGTGGGAACATGACTGTGGATGTTTCCTCTCCTCCTAGCCATTAGAAGGGGCTCATATAACCAGTCTCTTGGCTTCAGAGAGAGACACACTCTCTATAAATACACACCACTTAAGGGCCTGTGGGGGACTCGGTACACACATCCAGAACTCACACACAGAAAGACACTCACCCGACGAGCAGCGGTTCCACAACTCCCTATTAAGCCTTCAAATGGATGTTTATGCTTTTGCTTAATAGGAACAGCCTCAAAACTTTACGCTCCAAAATTCACCAAGGTCAAAAAACAAAAACTTTGGGCTGAGCGCAAAATACATTCCACCTCCCCAGGGCCTCTGTTATTGCTTACCTTAACTATTTCATACTGTTCTCATGTGTGCCTTTGATTACCAAAATGAATCAAATTTGTCATTCATAGTAGACGTTTGGGAGGCAAAGGCGGCATTTTTACAGTCCAACATCTTTTTATTTTTTTATGTTATTTTCTACAATAAGGTTAGTTTTTGCTCTCTTCATACATCACTGTGCCTTCAGAACATTCTGCTGGAAAGGAGATAAAACTGTGGAACAGATGTCCCTCTTGTCCTTCTGCCCTGTGTGTGTGTGTGTCTCTCTGTGCGTGTGCAGGCATATGCGTTTGTGTGTTGCGTCCCTGTGTGAGCGTACAAATCCTTTGCCGTTTGTATTTTTAGCCTTTTAGCACCTTGTTTTGGCAGCATGTTCACTACTTTTATCTGGTACCTCGATAATGGCCGAGGCAGTCGCGGTTCCACGCACACATGCTCGTACACAAACGCACACATCTGCATACGCACTTTAAAGTTGAGTCCTTCCTCGTGTCGATGGTGTTCAGAGATACGACGTCCTCTCCTCACCTGGCCCCGGGCACCCCCAGTCCCATTTCTACATCAGAATGTCAAGCCTGTTCATTTTTATGTCTGCCCATTTAGTCGATCCCAGCAGAGTTTCTGTCCGTTGCGATCTGTCTGCCAGTCCGATGGTCTGTTTGTCCATCTCATCATAGCCCGCTTTTCCTAATAGAAGCACCATCTGTCTTTCTGTCTGTCTGTTCAAACTGTCTGTCCATCTGTCTGTCCGCGCATATGCAGGCCAGTCTCTCTTTGCCCTCTCCATCAGTCCATTTCTCTTCCTTTCTCTCTAGTTATCAATCTTGTTGTTAATTTATCAGAAAGTCCATCCGCCTGATTGTCTGCCATCAGTCTGTCCCTCTGTGTGTGTGTGTGTGCATCTGTGTGCATTAGCGCCACCAAAATGTATTTTTGCATCCACATATCAAAAGAAAAGCAATCATAATTTGCAGACTGCCGATAAAACAGTTTTACTTTGTCAGTAGGTGCCGTGGAAAAAAAAAGGTAATCTACCTTCTCAACGCCTTATGTGTACGAGTGTATGGATGGTCCAAAAATCCATAAACCATTTTATTAGATTCATTTATTCGGAACGATGGTGCTTCTGGTGAGAAAGTGATTCATGGAATTAAACCTAAAAATATTAAGAATGCAGCAAATAACTCAACGAACATAAAGGGAATTGGAGGTTGCAGAGTTGTACTGTTAGCAGGTCAGGATTCATCACTGTGACTCTGATTAGATTTTTGAAGTAGATGCCTTTGTGTGAATCACTTGCTGTTAACTTCAGAGGCAAGACCAATATAAAAGGAAAGATGTGCGCTATTAAATTGTCAGTAAAGCTGGTACGTAAATAATTTAGGAGAAATACATTTGTCTCATGGTCATTGTCCGTCAGTGCAGTTTATATTTAAATAAATTCAAATACATATTATAGAATATAGAGAGAATAAGTCTCGCAGTAATATAGCAAAGTAAATAGATTTATTCCATAGCCACTCGGTGATAAGATGCACTGACTGACCAGAACAAGTACCCCAGACCATTTTCTTACACGACGGTCGAGCGTTTGTAGCCGCTCTCTTCCACTTGGTGAATGCAGCTGTCAAGCTAAGGCCACAGTGAGCCGGAGGACTGTGAATTCACCGGGCTGCATTAACAACTCTACTCAAGGAAAAGAACTCACAGCGCTGGTGAGATTTCAAGGGTGCTCCAATGTGCAGCATGAAACACTTGCATAGTTTAACAATGAGTGCCAGTCATGCTCCTTTGTGTTTGGCACATAACCTTTTTATGGTGGAAACTTAGTGTATAAAATACGGAATACAAAACCAAAGATGCTCACATGTTTCTGTAGGAAGTTTAATAGAGAAACTGCTTTTCCATTATTCTGTATGTCCTGAAAATATAGAAAATTGACAATAAAAATATTTGAAGTTAACACGGATTCACATTCAGGAGCTTTAACATACATTATAAAGACTTATCAACAGATCAGTGAATATGTGTCCTGTGCTAAACAAGTACATGGACAGAAATTAACTGTAATTTACAATACAAATTAGAATTGAAAATAAATATACATGTTTGTTTCAAGTTGCTTCAAGTTACATATAAGTGTGGGTAGAGCTACTCACCTTGAAAACAGGCTACTATGAAAGCTATGGTTTAAATATACAAACATACAGTACAATATTCCCCTAAGCACACACCATTGTTTATAGAGTTGTGGCAGGTTGTGTATAGGTTGGGCATTTGAATGCAGGTCTGAAATATCTGAGCACCACAATGCAGCACAGAGAGAACAGAGACAACAAGCCCAGAGCAATTCACTGAGACAGTACAGTACAACAACAAGGCAGAATTAATTCATTTTCCATACCCGCTTCATCATTTTCAGGGTCACAGCGGTCTTTGAGCCAATCCTAAGGCAGTCAGTAAAACACCTTGGACAGGTTACTTGTGACCCGCAGGTTGATGCATAAACAGACAAACAAATTCAAACCTGAGGGCACTTTTTGAATCTTCAATTTACCAGACTGGGCTATGGTGGGAGGGAAACCAACACAAACACTAGGAGAGCTTGTAAACTCATTAAAGATACCAAGGTTAAGACTCAAACCTTGCTGTGAGGCACTCAGCCACTGAGCCACTGTGCTAGGCCACACATTATCCCCTCTTTAAAGACAACTCAGATGAGGTCTGCTGTGGCAGCAATCGTGGTGCAGGAGGATAGAAGTCTGTACTGACTGGTACACCTCGGGGTGCACCTCAGGGGTCTGACACAGATGTTTAAGGCGCTCTGGAGCTCCATGAGTTCAGCTTTAAGATGTTGGGTGACTCCTTTTAGGTAGCTAGACCACATCCAGTGCACAGCTTCAATACCTACAGTAATTTTAACAATGTGTGTTCACATGTGTCTGCACTCGGGTGTGAGTGTCTAAGTGTATTTAATCATCTGGCTTATCCATCCGATTCAACATACGTTGCAAAATGAAAGTCAGTCTGGAAACATTAGTAGCAATTTATCTCTTAAGTGCATCCTGATTATTCACAAACACTCTCCTGAACAGATACTGGTGCCCACAGTTTGGCAGAACTGCTGCAAGACTCGAACATCTGGGATGGACGGATAGAGACAGATTGTGTGAGGTTTTTATATATATATCTATATATATATATATAGATATATATATATAAATTGTGCTCTTACTCTCTCTGCTTTTATCTCCTGTGCGTCTCGGTGTGGACTTGTGTGAATGCACGTGCAATGTTTTTTTTATTTTTTTTTTGCAAGTGGTGATCCATTACTCTGTCAGCTCTTTCCCATGATGCTTAACAGCAAGAAGAACACTGTGTCTGGAGAAAATGACTTCATCTTGAAAGACAATGCTACCTCATTCCTTTAACCCTCCCACACTGCCTCTCTTGCCTCTGATTGCTCGCTCTTTTACTGTTTACTAGTCTACTGTAAAGATCATCTCTATCTCTATCAGTGTCTGCCTTCCTGCCTTTTCCGGATTGCTCCTGCTCTTCCTATTTTCTGTTCATAATTCATGTTTTCTTTCCCCTGCCGTTTCTATTGTCTGCTTTAAAGAGTGTCCTTTTGTCTCAGGTGCCATGGTGATATGTCTCTTGAACGAGGGATGATCGTGCTCTGACTGTTCACTCCATATAGTGCTCTAAATGATCATAACTATTCTTGCATTACCAGTGGGAGAGCTTCAGTAGTCCAATTAATGTCAACAATACACACCTAACCAAGCCGATCAGTGTAATTTGTGTAATAAACAGCGTAAGAACATTAATGCACATGATATTTTCATAAGAACTGGCGAAGTGGAATGTAATTTCTGAGAATGCAAAGATCAGCGATAAACCTCTCAGACAATCTTGTTGCTCGTCTCAAACCTGTTGAGCGTCTTATCAAAACCCAGCCACGCATGATGAAAACCGCTCACAGTGAACGTTGCCTACCTGGTTGACTTTTTTCCGTGCATGAATCTGTTGCCAGAGCACTCTCACCCTGTGCAAAGCATTTTCCTGATCTCAATATATGGAGTTATATTGTTTGTGTACCTCACACCTGATTGGTGCACAATGTTTTGAGTAGAAAAAAAAAAATCACAAATAATACCTTGTGAAAAAATTAGAGTCTGAGTTGGACAAATAGAGATTGACATTATTGTAAGCTCAATATTGCACTTTTTAAATTTTTTTTAAATTATTTTTTGCTATGATTGCTATTATCCACACACAGTAAGTAAACAATGATGAGCCTTTTCACTCAGTTTAACTACATTCCCTCTCAGCATTGGTGCGACAATGACCAGGTGATTTC
This sequence comes from Chelon labrosus, assembly GCF_963514085.1. Classification (NCBI taxonomy): domain Eukaryota; kingdom Metazoa; phylum Chordata; class Actinopteri; order Mugiliformes; family Mugilidae; genus Chelon; species Chelon labrosus. Next base: position 20,183,388 of record NC_140338.1, on the reverse strand, counting down.
TGATTGGCCCATTTTCCTCCACTTTCTGTGCTTGTAGTATTATTGATTACTAAAAGAGGAGGAAGCACTACGATAATGGTAAACTGATCTACATCCCCATACCTGTATAGTATTACATTATAGGTCACAGCAATTTTGGTGAGCTGCTGGCTAATTTCTGTATATGCAGTGGTTAACTAAACAAGTTAGCTATCTTGATCTATCTTTAGCCTTAAAATAAGTCAAGCAGTCCTGTACTTTCATGCATTTCAATCAACGTCCTGTATATTTTTTGGTTTAAGTTGTGTTTTGGTCTTTTCTGTAGGTGAAGCACAGTTCCAGTGTGAATCTTGTTTTTGCAGCCAAGTGGAAGTACCAAACTACCAATTGGCTGCCAAATGGTAAGAACTGACGTGGTTGTTGCTGTTTTTTCCCGTGACTCAATTCCCAAATAAATGCCAGCACCCTGTCTTGCAATACCTCATTTACATGCAACTTATTGTATTTCATTTCAGTGCCTTCCCTCCCACCTTTGCGCCATGCCAGGTGTGCAGAGCACAAAAATACCAACTGAATAGGCAAGTGCATATCAAAATGATTTAAATGCCAACGTGTCACAGCACAGTCAGAAATGATGGATTTAAGCCGCAGAGTCGCTGCCAACTGCTGAAGGTTTGGGACGTGTGAATTATTAAATAACTGGCTTGTGATTTGTAATTACTGTATTTACATATAATGAAGCACATTTAATGAATGACATAATTAACGGATTAGATCCAAAGCAAGTTTGCCTAAGATATTATTTTTACATCAACTTTGAGCCTCATTATTTGAATTTATTTTTTTACCACACAAGATTTTTAAAATTTAAAATTTGCCAGTGTATAAGTTGTTTCAAAACCCGTTCAGGCCTCATATTTATCTTTTGGAATAACACAATTTGTTCAGGGATGTGCAAAACCTTTGGTTGTATGTGTGTGTTGCCGTACGTAACAGTCTCTTCTTTCGACAGTATTTTCCACACAATGACAACCCATTCAAATCCAATTAAGGCAACACAGAGGGCTTCACAGCATCATTCATTCATCTGTCACTCATTCGCTCCCTCTCTCTCTCCCTCTCTCTCTCTGCGCATCGCTCTCCCTCTGCTGCTTGTGGATGGCTGGGTGGTAGCTGACTGGGGGAGCTCCAACGATCTCGTTTTCTTTTACACTTTCTGCCATGTGATGACACATTAAGGTAAATGTGTTTTACTGAATGCTTTACTGATACTGTCAAGATGTTCGTTTGAAGATGTGCATACTTGTGATTGTGCATTACACTGAAGTTGTGTAGTTAAGAGTTAACAGGATCCTTCAATTAGACATGTAGAACTGACTTAAAAAAACACTTATTGACTGTCTAAGCTGTGTTTCCATCAGTGTATTTTTATCAGCATTTTGACAGAAGATAAATCATGTCGGTTGAAGCTTCTAGAGAAGAGTCTCTCCTGTGTGTTACCTTTCGTTGTCATGTGGTTCTTATTGCATTGACTAGAATCATTGCATTTATTTGTCTATTTGAAGTTTTTTTTTTTTTGGTACGTGGTCTTTACTTTTCTTATGTTACCACTGTTTCATAACACTACACAGCCAAAACATTCAACGGGAACAAACTTTGCGTTTTCGTTTTTGCTACATTTCAAGAGTTTGCTTCAACAATTATAGCGCTTAACTGTAACTAAAAGATTACGTCTTTTACTAGATTTACACAATAATCCAAGCGCAGGTTTCACTTACTAAATTATTCCAGAGCTACAGTATTTAAAAATACCACCAAACTCACTTGAGAATATTTTGTACGTGTGCATGAAATTACTCCAAGCAAGTCACATAATGCTGTTAAAAGCAGGTGATGGCAAGTGTAATTGAGAGCATCGCTCATTGCTCCCCTGCTTGTTGTAGCGGAGACCCAGCTGCAAATCTAGGACCTACTTCCGAAGCAACAATGCTCTCATGCCAGTGATGGGGTGTCTCTTTTGGCAGAGTAAGAACCGGTCCTTTCCAGGACTGTTACACTATCACCACCAAACAGGAGTGCGTCGCACTGCCAAATGTCACCCATCCACTTCTCACGGAATAACAAACCTCTTTGAGCATCATGACAGCACTGTGATCCATAGGGTCGGAGGATGTACACTGACAATATGGGAAAATGAATCAGGCAGCAACAGTAATGATGAATCAAATGTGTCATTAAAAATAACCCCATTGAAGCCGACCTGATAGTCATGCATGAGAAGCACAGTTGTGGACTCCAGCTGACTGCAGAACATTTGTTTTCGTAATTTAGTGTATTGTGAAGAAGAAGTGGAAGTATGTTTCACTCCTTAATTTTTAAAGGTTCTTTTAGAGTACTGCGGGACCAAGGCGCCGTAAATTACGCATGCAGCCTGCGCCAGTGTGAGCCATTTATACTTGTGCGCTCGTCAGTCTGGCTCGCTCTGTAACAACGCCACCCAGATGCTAGTCGTTGCTGTGTCTTTTTTTGCCAGCCGGGTTCATTTTTGTTTCCACTTCCTGCTTCACTTTCAACAATGACGACTGAAACTTTCGCCGAAATTTCGCTGAACACGAGTCATACAAATGTTTGTATCTCCTAACCTCCTCGGTTAACCTTTCCTCGATGTGTTCTATCTTCATTGAGACGAAACAATCAATTCGAAAATCATGAGATGGAGAAGCAGCCGGAAATACTAAAGCGGAAACAGCAACCACCAATCACAACTCTTGCGGTCTGTGTCAATGCGACTCATAGTTTCATTTCTGGAGAAGTGCACGTCAGTTAGGGCGGCACAGTGGCGTGGTGTTAAGCACTGATGCCTCACAGCAAGAAGGTTCTGGGTTCGACTGGGGCCTTACTGTGTAGAGCTTGCATGTTCTCCCTGTGTCTGCGTGGGTTGTCTCCCAGGTACTCCGGCTTCCTCCCATCTTTAGGTTCATTTGTGATTCTAAATTGGCCGTAGGTGTGCATGTGAGTGTGAATGCTTGTCTGTCTCTCTGTGTTAGCCCTGAGATAGACTGGCGACCTGTCCAGGTTGTACCCTGCCTCTCACCCAGTGACAGCTGGGATAGGCTCCAGCCCCCCCGACCCTCCAGAGGACAAGTGGTTATAGAAAATGAATGAATGCACACCAGTAACAGCGCTAAGAATGGAGATGATTTACAAACTGCTTTTTGATACTCTGCAACATGTTCAGGGTAAACTGTACAATATATTTGTCAGAGTCCTCTTGGTATCGCTGATGGCATTCCATATGAAACACAACCACTGAATAAAACTAAAAACCAGAAAAAAAAAACATTTGTGCTGTGATTTATCCATTTTTCTGCTTTTCCTCTACACACAGTACTTTACCACAGCTATGTCCAAATAAATGCGACTTTAAATGCCTTGTAATTTTTTGTTGCTGACACGTGTATACCTGGAAAAGCTTTAAAAGCAATGGGTACCTCTGTCTATATTGTTTTACTCACATAAGCAAATACTGTGCTGAAATTAAACATGTTTCAAACGAGCCTCAAATGATTTGTGCATGTTAGCATCTGACTGCTGGGTAATCATTTATTTCATGGAGGGCCTTTCGACAGTTGGGCTGATATAAGTGTGTGTGTTGGGGGACGGGGGGCGGGCGCACTGCAGGGTACTGTTTCCATTAATGTCTGTGCTAAGATGCAACTCAGCTTTTTGAATTATGTAAATGAGGTGCTGTAAATTCATGACAGAATCAATGGCTTTCATTTTTATCAAATCAATCAGGCCTCCATCAGTCCACAAACTCTGCACTGCTGAGGCGACACACACAAACACACACACGCACACACACACACTGCGAGGCCTTATATTAATCCTGCCAAGACAGGTCTTAGAATAATGAGTTTGGGAATGATGTGTATACAGCCATAAATATAATTTTTGCTTTTAACCATCAGCTGATTCATGATAATGTGTATGTGTAAGTGTGTGTGTGTGTGAAAGAGAGAGAGAGAGAGACGGTAGTCGGGCCTTTGTGATGACTCAACTACTGGGAAGTTACCAAATGGATTTCAGCCTGATACACTTTAAGTCATGAAAAATGAAGAGCCTAGTTTCTTTTTATTTATTTTTTTTCTCACAGTGCTGCATATAAACTACCTCTTAAACTCAGTTTTGAACACACACATACACACAGACGATCGCTATCATTGTTGTTGGGGTGGCTGGGATGTGTTGTGGGAAATATATTGAAAATCTGATAAAACTACATCTAGGTGTGAGGGTAAAAGGCAAACCAGCATGCTAGTAAGAATGCACGCTGTATTTCCTTTTTGACACTCTAACAGGAATCAACACATTTTGCAGGATTTTCTAAAATCTGGGACATTTTCAGTTAACGTAACTGCAGTTTAGTAAGTACTGTACCGACAAAATGGCCTCCCCCTGGGACTGAAAAATTAGGCCAATGGGGAGATTACAAAAACTGCAATTCCCTGAATGGCCACTTGAAGATGGCTCCAAAAAAATGACTAAACCTGTTAAAATTCACAATTTTATGGCAAGAAATAAACATGTTTTCACAGTATTGATTGGCCACTTTGAGTGACAGGTTCAAGTCACCCACCCGCCTCAGTTCCTATAATGCTTCACCTTCCTGCTCATATTTGAATTAGCCTGGAGTTTGGTACAGTTTAGCTCTAGCAAGATGGCGGCAGCTAGAGGCGACACGCTAAGCTTCAAAGCAGCTGATCAGAAATACTTGTGTGCCACCTCGGGCAAAGAGTGCTATTGCTGCATTTGGAGCCGTTTGGCTCGACCTGCTCTTTTCTTGCATGTCTTTGAAGATTTTATTTTACCTTTGATATAGACACGCGTCCTACCTTAAATGACATTACTTAAAAATGGCGCCTTGTTGCATCACACTAATCTTCACAGGATTTTAAGAAGTGATGGAGTGAAACAGTTTAGCATTTTCCATTTGGCAGCGTACTTATAGGAAAAATCTTTTGATACTTTGATACAAACTAACTTGTCGGACACAGTTCACTCCTTTTTTTCAGATAAACAGCACCTAGTTAGGACTTCCCTCGAGGAAGACAGGGAACACTCAACTTTTGCTCTTATCTGCAGAGCTTTTAGTACAAACTACACAATCCTGCCATAGACAGTCATCCATTTCCACTAATGTTGTGCTTCATGTTTCAGCAAATGACGCACATCTGTCCGCTTCACGTTGCTTACCTCTGGTGTCCTTCCCATTCTTCTCCCAAGTCCCATCAATATCACATTCCCATTTCCTTCTTCCTATATCAAATGAAGTCTAGTAGGGATTTTTTTCAGCGCAACCTTGATCTGCCATTGAGGCTAACTTGACTCGTTTGTATCATCGTGTTACACGAGCATTGCATTTCGCCTTACCTCACGTCATATCCTTATCAATTTTATATCAGCCATAATATCAAACTTCACTTCAAATGTTTGAAGCTGCATTTAAGATCCTAAAAGATTTAAGATTCCCTCTTTGCTACTCATCAGTTGTAATGTCAACCCAGGAAGTCTTTTTTAACTGTCACGTTGGAGCCCAGAGAAGGTGCTATGTCAGCTATGTCTTAGTTAAACTTTTGCAGCACTATAATGTCCTTTGGCCAATGCTGCATTAGTCACATACACATGAAAGTGCACATTCTCGGTGGATTAATTTGTAATGAGAATCCTGTGCGTGTTCTGTTTACCCTGTGATGACAGATAAAATGGTTGCTGCTGTGATAATTTTCCAGGCTTGTGTTTGTGAGCTTTACAAACTCCACTGCAGTGTTTTGGCTTCCGCTAAGCCTTTAAATACATTAATATTTTATTCATACTGTACATCCTGAATTGTGTTTAATTTCTCACTTGCTATTTAAACAACACACGGCTGTGGCTCAGTAGGTAGAGCGGGTTGTCCACGAACCAGAGGGTTAGCGGTTCGATCCCCGGAATGTGCCACATGCCAAAGTGTCCTTGAGCAAGTTGCTCCCAGTGCGTGGCACTGGTGTGTGAATGTATGAGTGCTTGTGTGAGCGAATGGGTAGATGTGTCCGTGACTGTAAAGTGCTTTGAGTACCAATAAGAAGAAAAGCGCTATATAAAAGCAAGGCTATTTACCATAAAAGCAAGGCCATTACATCCACCAATGGATGCGCAGGTTAAGCAGGAGAGTTGTTTTTGGTTGCCCATCAGCTTTGTAGCTGACAGTAGCCCGCTAGTGGACATTCCTGTCTCTGGTTGCCTGGGTAACCATCTTCTGTATGATCCACCACAAATATTTCCGAGTGAAACAAGCGGAACAGAACGTATTGCTAGCTTGTGAATAGAGCTAGACCACAATTCACCCAGCTTTCGTTTAGTTCACAGAAAGGCCAAGAACATTTATTTTATGCATCAAAACCGTACATTATGCGTCGGCAAGAACTCTCCTTGCCGTCGCTCTGTTTGAAAAGAAAATATGGCATCAATGCATCTGCTTCAACTAGGACCTAAAATTGTAGATGTTGTTTCCTTGCAGTAAACTTTTGCGTCACATGTCAATTAACTGTATCAGTTGCTCCCATTAATCATCATCGCTCCAGCATTGCAACACGTCAAATTTGAAATTAGCTCTTGATACACACCCTCTTCATGTTGCCATATTTATTAATTTGTTTTTGGCATAGCTTCTTCCTGAGTTTTTAGAGTTTCAGGTCATTGCCAGACACATTATCACAGTGGCTTGTTAGTTTTGGTTTAAAGGCCCAGATTCAAATCTCATACAAGTCCACATGAAGGAGCTTGAATCTGTTGACCTTGAGCAAATATGAAGTATTGTATGGAAACAATCTCCAGTCTATGAGGGGACAGCTGTGATAGAGAGGGTACAGCAGTTCATCCAGTCATTGTAGGACGGGTGCTTCGACGCACGGCTTCGTCTGTTGCATGTTTAAATGTCACAGACGACGATAACGAATGCCACTAATTAGTTAGCATCTGGCATTGTAGCTTGCTGCCGTCTCTGTGTGTGTGATGGATGATAAAAAAGCGAAACAGTAAAATGCCTCATGTAATTATAGTTCATTTACAAAAATTAAGGTCATTAAGGCTTTGTCTTCACACACATGCTATCCACTGCTGTTTTTGTGTAGCTTACTTGCAGCTTGAATGGCTTTTTTTTTTTTTAACCACTCCATACAATTTCTCTTTCTTTCTACTCTGTGGTAAATTTCACTGATTTACTTTTCAAGCTGGGTCACCCACTAGAGCAAACACCAGACCAATTCAACAAAGCCTGAGTTATAGTGGAAATGAAAACGGCTTGAAACCTTGATAACTGCCATCCTGACATGACTAGGAATAAATAAACTCATATTCTTTTGTAAATGCAACTAGTAATAATGAGATACATCTACTTTGTATGGCCACAGAAAAATAAAGAAACACAAAAACTATGGGGCAGCAGAGTGGTGTGGTGGTTAGCACTGATGCCTGAGGCCGACTGGGCCTTTCTGTGTGGAGTTTGCATGTTCTCCCTGTGTCTGCATGGGTTCTCTCCGCGTACTCTGGCTTCCTCCCACCGTCCAAAGATATTACAGAAAATTAATGAACAAAAACTATGCATTACATTATCAAGCAGAATTATTTTATACAGTATATGAAAGGATTTCTGTACGAGTTTGCCTCATTAAGTAGAATTCAAGACAATTTGCACATACGTCAGCAAAACTGAACAGCACTGTAACATGTAAATTTTTTATTTTATTTTGTCAAGATATAGATAATAAGGCTTTAAACTGTTGTTGTGCGACGCAACATTTATGTGTGCACTCTATGTGAGCATGTGTGTCTGTGGATTAGCTGGTAGTTGTGAGTGTTTCCTTCGCCTTGTTCGGGGTGCACAGGTGTGTGACTGCCTATGTGTGTGTGTGAAAGTGCTGTTGGGGCGCAATCATTTTCTCTCTCCTGGTTTAGAAAAGATGTTGGCATGACAACATGACACTTGGGAAGGGTTGGAGGGCAGACACAGAGGGAAAACATTGCTCTCTGTAACTCCCATAAATAGACAACTAAAGGTTCCATAGAAGCTTTGAGAGGGAACTTCGTGCTTGGATTTGCTGGTGAACGTAACTCAGATCTCACCCCGCTGCTTGGCCTAAAAATATTTCAGAATTTAAACAAAGACGATTGATATACAGATGATGAAATCACTATTTTTTTTTCTTTTTTTGCCATAAAGTAAAATGAACTGCAGTTTTTTTATTGCCCATTGTCCGAGTCAAAACACGCACAAACTGCCAACTCACATTGTTACTCACTCAAGAAAGCAGCTTGTCCGCCTGAATATAAAAGCATGTATGACATTTCATCTCTACAATTCTCCAAATTCCATTTCCTTGTTTGTGAAAGGTTAAGCCTAGATCAGCAGTCATTATGAGACATTAAAATCGTTCAATGCAGCTGGCATATTGATCCTGTGTATTGGCCGTTTGCTCATAAAATATTCATGAGGAGGCAGAGTCCATCATTCCCACACAACAACCACAGATACCAGCACTTATAAACACTTTGGTGTGACTTCACCAACATATGCTGAAACTTTATCAGATCAGCTTAAACACTTGCATATTTGAGAATTTCCACAGACTTTTACTTTGCATTGACTTAGCTGCAGTGCATTAGTGGAAGGCAGTCGTCATAACAACAAAAGTAAACAAAAAGATCAAGCGATTAAATAATGAATGAAAAGCAATACGTGGAAAAGAGTGGAGCGTAAAAACAAAAAAAAAGAAAATATTACCACCGGAGTTATTAATCAATATAATTCAACTCCCAGTGACAAGAAAACGTCTCTGCACCACACCGCACAAACGCACACACACATTTACACGCCCAGAAATACACAAACACACGCACCGAGGCGTTTGTTCTCGCATATGCACAAGACACTTTTATCTTGCCTACTCAACAGCTATCACTTTAAAATGGGTCAAGACAAAATAAAAAATCGGAAAACTTCTCATTGCATGAACAAGACAAGGAGAGAGGCAGATACACGGGGGCGGGGGGTATATACTGGAGCTGGAGGGAGCTGAGTGTTGTTTGATAAGAAGAGTTCCACTAAAAACTCACAAGACTGCAAAGGGAAGTCATTTCATAATTGTGGATACGGTTGAAACCTCAGTGTTTCATTTTCACACAGTGCACATGTGCACCTGTGCAGAGTTGTAATGAACCCTTCAGTATTTAAACAGTGCCATTCCCCAGTACTATAACTGTTGTTTCCTGCATTGAATTATATTTCCCCTCTGTTGCCAAGACAACAGACATATAAAACTAATGTTTTGTTCGGTTCCAATTTGCCCCCAGCTTCTTTTCTCCTTATAGGTCAAAAGGTCCAAGATCATCCAATGTAATAATATTATTACATATCATAAAGGCTAATGATTTGACTATTTTAAATCCTTTTAAAATTTAAAACAGTTTGCCTCACAACGGAGGCAGAGGGATCAAACCAAGAGGTAAACACCAACAAGGAGAGAGAATGAGTGTGAGCGACTATAAGAGGAAGCAGGGGAGGAATAGTGAGCGTTGAGGCTTACGCCCACAGTGACAAACGCGAGACAGAAGACAGATCTTTGTAATGGTAGGATCTAATAAAAGCCACGCTTGCTTTATTTGCATATCATTTTCTTTTCTAATTGCTGTCTTTATTTAGTTCGATAAACGGCATTCAGAAGTGTTTAATAATGACGAGCTGATAACCTGCTGTATGTTAACAGTATTAACATTTATCCAAGTCTCACACAAAGACGCCCAAAAGCTTAATTCACTAACGTACCAAGCACTCTGTCCTCCTGCAGTGCATGCTCCTTGTCAGTGCTTTTTTTTTATTTTTTATTTTTTTACCCCTTTTTAGCCGCCGGCTTTATAATAATTATATTTAGTTTTTTTTTTAGCTTTTTCTGAGATCTAAATGGAATCAGGTTGAAATAACTGCATCGCAATGAGAACTGACAAACCATGACTCTTTATCAGGACTTGGCCGTATTGAACTTTTAAAAGGCGAACGAATTCTGCACACTTGGTCCGAGCACATTCTTAATCAAATTGTAAGGCTTTTACTTGCATCAAGACGTACTAGATGAAGGTCATGTAGGAACAAAAGCAGGACAGTGTTGCTTTGGTAAAGTGTGCGAACGGTGCATTTTTTAAAAAAATATTCTTTATACTCTTTCCTCTTTAGTAATCCAGCTAAACTGCAATAACTGAGTATGAAACCATAAATACACTGGATGTCGACAATAACCGTACTTCAACAAATGTGAAGTTTTATGATTAATTCAATGGTGGCAATATCGTGGCCAACACATTATTTTATTACAAAAGAATCACTGACTAGATGCTGACTTTATCTCAATTACAAGCAGCATAGAGAACGTTTGTGGCCAATATTTGCTATTTACCTCACCTATATAACATTATTTTTTTAAAAAGTAATTTTTGTGGCATACTTGTGATATTTATTTTTTCTTTTTCATTTTTCATGTTCACCGGGAGTGTGTGTGTTGCAAATTTATGTTGCACTTGTCGTGTCTATCCTGTGTCTTCTCTCCCTCGTTGGTTCTCACAGCTCATGCTTCCGCTTGCTGCCATGTCTGCAACCTAAAATAGCATAAACAGAAACTGAATCTCTCTCTCACATGCACTCTAACAGTAGGCCAACATTCACACATATACAGTACATACGTGCAACAACATCACACGGGCTTACTCCATGGTAATGAAGTTGGGGGTTTCTGTGTGTGCGGCACAATCCCATTTACGACTGAAGGGAAGGCAGAGGCGCTTTGAATAACCAGGATTTGAGGCCTCACCAGGGTCTTGCCCAGCTCCTTGAGAAAGAGTCACAACTTGTGCAGCCTCCTTGTCATCCAGTGTGGATTCCTGTAAATGCTATAGAGATAACCAGTGCTTTGCACAGCATCACGTCTAACATATTGTAGAATGTGGCATGGGGCCAGTGTGGGGTCCTTACACAGATGTAGCCACTCCTTCTGTTGTGGCATTGTTGCTGTTTTTTTTGACACTTCTGACCACATAAATCTCATAAATTTCACTGGGAACAAGTCGGCCGTGACATCATTCTTATCTATTGTTTTTTATTTCTAAGCTTTCTGCTACCCGTGTTTACCTGTGAGCGTGAGCATTTATAGTATATGTATATGTACAGTGCAACTTAAATGTATTTACACCTTTGAATTTCCTACATTTCTGTATAAAAATGACTCAAAATAATAATAATAAAAAAAGGATGATCTGCCAATATTGCATACCTGTGAGTTGGTACGTAGGTACACCAAGGTAATTTCAAGGTCAGATTAAAGTTGATCTGTTCAGAAGTGTTTCCAATCAATGTAACGAAACTCAAGTGTTGTTCAGTGCCTGTTTTGTTGTTGTTTGTTGAAAAAGAGCAGTTGTTGCTCATCAACCTGGAAAAGGTGTTACCCTCTACAGGAATGGTCGGTCAGCAAAGATCACTCCAAAATCAAGACACCTGAGAGGTCACAAAGAAACCCATGGATTGACTAATGTTAATATGCATGAAACCATCATCAGGAGAACACTGAACAACCATAGTGTGCACGATAGAGTGTCCAAGGATAAAGCCAGTGCTCTCCAAAAAAAAAAACATTTCTGCCCGTCTTCAGTTTTCTAAACATCAGAAGGTTATTAGGAAAATGTGTTGTGGACAGATGAGACCAAAGTAGAATTCTGAATTATACCAGCAAATTCTTAAAGGAAATGTCAGGACATCTGTCCGTGAGCTGAAACTTTAGAGAAACTGGGTCATGCAGCAATACAACGACCTCAACAACGCAATTCTACAAAAGAGGGACAAAATAAATGTTTTGGAATGGCCCAGTCAAAGTGCTGACCTTAATCCAATAGAAATGTTGTTGGAGGACCTGAAGCAAACGGTTCATGCAAGGAAACCCACCAACATCTCAGAAATGAAGCGGCTCTGTACCAGATATTGAAAACAAGGATTCACTTACTTTTCCACCTCACAGATACGAACAGATGATTCATTTTCCTGAATAAACAAACACAAAAGCATAATATTTCAGTTTCATTTGTTTGACTGGGTTCTCTTTGTCTACTTGTCTATTTACCGTTAAACAGTTTTTCTTTCTAAAAAAACAGGACTCACAAAGATTAAACCTGTAGGCTTAAAGTGTGAAAAACTGTCTGCTAGCAGTCAAATAAATACATGATGGTTATTAGCTATGCATGTACTGTATAATTGTGGTTCTGTGCGATTCATAGCCTTTCTCTTAAAACTGACATATGTTTTTATCAGCGAGCAACATAGTAGCAGCGCATATACGCAGTCCTAATCAGCAGTTGCCGAACTTCTGTAGAGGCTTTGGATCAGGTGAAATAATTAAAACTGTCATGTTCCTCTTTTTTTTGCCTTTTGGTGCTTCCTTCAAATGTGCTTCTAATTCATTATTTTTAGCCCCTCACCCATAGTAATCCTGCAGCATGGATTTGCAGGATAAAAACGGAATGGACCATGTGGAAATGTTTAATAAGAAATCCAATGGGATTCCTGCGCAGTATGTAAATGAATGGAAATCGTCTGTCATGCATCATAAGCTGTGCTGTTGAATTCTTGGAAGATGTTTCATGTCATTATGTTGAGATCATAAATAATATAGAATGTTTAAGGGATATGAAAATATACTGCACTCCCACAAAGCTCTGGCTTTTTAGAACAGCCAGCAAATCTAAAATACTTTCCCCACATTAAAATGCATAATTCACCACCATCTTAGTATTATTATGCGGCTTTCCGCACTAAATGTATGCTGAACATTTTGAAGTATGTAAAACCCCGCATTTGATTTTTAATGGTATTAGTTATAATAAAAGATTTGCCAAGGTGTTATGCATAGCTGAAATCCAGTTACTGTTTTTAAACATGCATCTGCTGAATTTGTAATCTAAAATTCAATATTCAGATGGAATATTGGAAATATGGGGAAGTGACTGCACGGCTGCCTCTGGCCAACACCCATGATTAATTGAGCATAGCCAGCTGTTCGTTTATCTAATGACTTAAAGAGCTCAAACACAACAAACAAGTGCAAGATTTCTTAATACAGAGAATGCTTTGTGCAGCTTTAGACTTACGCTATATGGAATTTACCAGAAGAGATTTACCTAATTAGGTGCTTCTGGCTCAAGGAGTTTATGTAGCCTCTCATCTCCTGCCTACCAAACACAAACAAATTGCATTAATGAAAAAAGACAGACGCAGGTTACGAGAAGTTGAAAGAAGCGAAACATATAAAGATATGAACCATGTGTGAGTCTATAATATATGCAGTACCATACGTACTGTAAACAAGAGGTGCAGAGACGAGGAATAACTAATGTGTTTTGTGGATGTATGTTCTCTACGTTCTCTGTTCATGTTTAATAATGCTAATGCACACAAGGAATAACCCTGCTAACACACAGGTAATGAAGGAAGAGGAAATCAGCTCACTTCCAGGTAATTATGATGCCATCATGCAGCACGTAATAAAATTTGGGTTTTTAATGAAACATCCACATGATTTGCTAATCTTTGCCGGAGTGGCATTTATGCATGTTCCACCAGAAGCTAGAAAACTGACTGCTTTGCATAAAAGTAAGGTGTAAGGGAAAAAGTAGATGGGTACACTCTGCTATTGTGTTTTTAACATCTTCAGACCCAAATTGGCTTAATTCCAGGGTCATGTAAAAGCTAGACTCTCGAGAAAATATTGGCACAACTGTAATAGATGCAATTGGAGAGAGACGCCAACAGGGCGTTTTGTGTTTCTTGCTTCAAGCTTTCAGAGAAATTGGAGAACAAAACTTAAGTTGATGTTGTTCTGCTCCCCTCTACGCTGCTCGGATCCACGTCTTCTCTGCATCACTCTGCCATTCTCTACTTTTACTCTAATTTGAATAAACTCCAGGAAGACCAGCAGCAGAGGCTGGTGCCGACCCGTTTAACAGCAAGCATTTACAAAATCAAGTTAATGCAAGTTAAGCAATATTCTACTACTGAACATTTTGAAGGTAATGTTATAGTTTATTACTTTGCTATTATGTGTCCTAGTTCCATGCAAGCATGTATTTGAGTAAACGTGCATGCATGTCACCATTTTCTGTTTAAATACACAGTAAATCATTACAAGATTAGCAGGCTACCACCAAACACCACTGAGCTTCTGCACTTCTCTTTTCCTGCTTGTCACACAACATCTGATTAGCTCAGAGAAAAGTGGCTTTAACGCACGCGGTTGCACAAACACATACGAAGGCCAGCCGCTGCACACAGACACACACCCGGTTACAGCACTTCATTTGCGCGCTGACAGGTCAGTACATGTTCTAGATGAACAAATTGACAGTTCAAGGTGACGGCTACCTCCAATCAATCCAGCCTTGCGCTGTGTGACATGAGCTCTCTGTGTACCGGATTTGTGTGCGTGTATGTGAAAGTGTGTGGGTGTGGGTGTGGGCACACATGTGGATGTCTCCTCTTTTGTGGTGTTGGTCTAGGCAGGGGGTAGCTGACAGGTGTCCCTTCTTCTTAGCCATGCAATTTATCACCCCGCTGGTGGTAGGGACCTTTGCCTGAGTGCAAATGTCCATGGAACAAAATGCTCTCACTGTGTATCTTCTCTCGCTTTATAAACAATTAAACAACAAGTACGGCAAGTAATTATAAAATCACTTAAACCAAAACCGTAGAAACATGATAGCGTCGCTTTGTTACAACATGACCTCACTGCTCAGTTCTTTCAGATTTTTCTCCCCTCTCTCTCTCTCACTCTCTTATTATCCATATACTGACAACAGCAGCAAATATATTCTAACAAGAAAAAAAAAGTCAGGGCATGCTGAGCAACCATGGAGATTTGAAATCTTTTGTTCTCCCTGGCTTAATAATACGAAGTGTTTCGAGCTCAGTATGAGCCAGCTGTCAGAAATAAACCACGGCTATCAATATCCCTCCCCAGATATCATTATTTTAGTTCTTTTCAATTAATTATGAGAGCATGGTGAGACGGTACTTTAGATCTCATTTCAGGGCCTAAATTGGTTTGTGAGCATAAAAGCTTTTATTGTGTATGCCCTGCGGCACACATACACACACACTTGGAGAGTCAGTTTGGATATGGAAGTTAAATGTATAATTTTGTAGCTGGAGATCGCAACCTTTTGCTGGATATCGACCGGTTTATCATCAAGCTTTTATTTGCGGTAAAACTCTTTCTCATGATAGTTTGTTACACTGGATGATTTTTTTATTTTTTTTTTTTCTATTGAAATTCACATTCCTTCACTCTCTCCTTGGTAACAGTAGCTTTCTCTGTGGGAAGCCCCTTACCACCACCCCACCCACACTGCCCCCACCACCCCTCCTTTTCTATTCATCCACTGCTGCTGTACCAAATCAGCTGGGGGTGAGGGATTTAGGGAGAGTGGGTGGTGGGAAGCATGAACCATAGCGAATAACACAAGCATAAAGACGGGCCTTAAAGTTAAGCTAAAGACCCAGCCCCCCCCCCCCCCCCCCCCCCTTTTTTGCGCCTTTTTTTTCACCTTTTCTTCAATTTCTGTTCTAGTTTTGCTGTCTTCATCTGCTCCATCCCTCTTTCTCTCTCTCACTTCTGTCTCTCCTTGGCAGTGGACGGAAAGAGTCAGGGTGATAAATAGGTGGTGTCCGATGTGCTTCTCCTCTCCTGTCGTTCCTTCTCTCCTTCTCTTCCTCTCTCCTCCTCTCCGGTCTCGGCTCACCGCACTCCCAGCCCAACAGCGTGTTCATTCCTGTCAGCAAAAAGAGAATCACTGGAACAACCAGATCTACAGTGCACGTGCCCAAATTCACACACTCACACATAGACTAAAGTAGGCTTGACAAAGGAGGCTGATGGTGGTATGTTAATGTATATATAATGTTCTCTGATATTCACGGCCACACAGTGAACTTACAGTGCATGTACAAACACATGCAGCCAGAGTCTGTTAGTGTTCACATTGCACACAGTCTACATGGATTAACGGTAGTGGCGGTTGCCTGCATCAACATTACACATGCGCTTATTCATCTCTGGAACGTTGGTTTAAAGGAACAAATGAAAGAACACAAGCCTGCATGCCTAGTAGGAGAAGGTGGTCAATACCTACCTTAGTCGTGACTGACAGTTGCCCTGGAGTTAAAGCTCGGTGTAGTGTTATTCCTTCTCCCCACTAGTGACACGTGTCCTCCTAGAAAACTATTATCAAAGCAAATGCCCGGATCTCAAGTGGCACCATATATTTAAGCCTATAAGGGCTCTGAATTGTGCAGAATCCCCTGATCCGTTTCCGAAATCTCTTGAAACAGCCACCTGTCCAGATTTTATCAGCATATCTCAGATGAAACCAACATGCCATACACTGTATTCAGGCTTATAATAACATAGCCTGCAGTGTTGGTTCTCCCTCTCAAAACAGCCTCAGTATGGTGCACTTCCCTTGACCCCTTTGCTAGGTAAGTGAGTGTGTCACTGGAGTTTTATTGAGGAACAATTGGCGTAAGCATCCCCTCAATGCTGCCATGCATCACCTGTTGTATAATTGAAGAGGCTGAGTGCCTGTTAATGATCCTCTGCTTGACCCTGGGCCTGTATTTGCATTGTTTTTAGCTTAGCACATTGCTAATAGCTAGCCTGAAGGCACACTGGCCTTGCGAGGGATCGAACACCAATTTCCTCCATGCCAAGGGCGAGCTTACCACATCATTTAGAACGTAAGAGAAAAGGTGCATGCTTGCACACAGGCGCAGCCACCCATTCTCTATATTTCCTGCCGCACCGCAGACTGCTGCGCACATGTGCACAAACACAATGTATAACTGAACCTTGGTGGCCTGGGGGTGCGTTGAATAGGAACAGTGAAAGGTGCTATTTATTTCAGCTGATGAGACTGAACCTGTTGGTAGGGGTTGTGATAGAGAGGCGCAAACACTCCCAGAGAGCTAGCTCCTTCCTTAACCCAGGAAAGCTCTTTTGAACAGATCACAGAGGACGAAGAAAAAACACTGAGCCTAAAAAAAGCACGCTAAAAGACACATACACGTTCGACACCCCCTACCATTTCACTGAACATGTCTTCAAATTGGGTTGTAAAAATGTGTATCTCCCTGGCTTATATGAGAATCCAATCTGCAACGAGGAGGGGGTGAGCAACAGAGCAAGTGATAAAAACAAATAAATCACTTTAGTTGCTGAATTTATTTTCCGATCACAGAGTGCAGTGAGTAATAAAAACTGTATTACACCAGTGCTAAGCTTCGCTTGCATTTTTCATTTATGTGCATAGCATTTGTGTGTGTGAGTGTGTGTGCGGGAGGGGTGGTGGGGATCTGTATGTGTGAATTTATTTGTGCAAGACAGTTTTTGTGTTTGTGCTCATGCCAGAAATGTGAGTTTCCATTCACCTGGCAGATGCACAGTGTCATAACCAATACAAAGTAAAAGCCCACTGGGTTACATTTAACAACACAGAAATATATACTATGGTATGTGCGCAGATATAAACAATGTTACAGTCCCCATCTCAGGCCCACTGCTGTTCTTATACTGTGTCTGTACTATCTCTCTCTTTATGGGACTTATTATTGGAAAGTCAGCAAGCATAAAAGAGTTGAGAGGGCCAGCCAATGTTTTGGAGTGTTATTTGGCAGGTGCAGTGAGGAGGATATTGGAAGATGGGCAGCAAAACTACAAAAAACTACACCTAAGAGATAAGTCACTTGGACTGTACCTCTCTAGGCACTCAACATTTAGAATGGCCTCTGCTACTTTAATTGAAAGGGAAAGAGAGACGGGGAAAGAGAGAGAAACAGTGTTGCAAACAAGAGCATGATTTATGAAATCCATCCCTCTGTTCGTCCGAGTGAGCTCATTATGTATGCGCAACAGAGGGAGTGTGAGAAGACGGATGAGTCGTCCCTGTGGCAGAGGAAGAGGAATGGCGGCGCTAAACTCCGCCGGTAATCAACTGATGAAATTAAACATCAAAAAAACAGGAATGATTGTGTGCGGCAAAGCGATTTGTCTGCAATTAGCAACCAGTTGCATAACTCACACACAGGCGCACATAAACACATTCACGCCTAATGGAACAAGACGTGTCACAGGGTATGCGTGTTTGTGTGTGTGCGCGCGCGCGTGTGTGTGTGCAGAAATACGGCGCAGGATAGCCATAAAAACAGTAAGTTAATAAACTTGAGAGACATTAACAGGATCCAGGGCAATTGGTGAGCAGCTACTTCATTTGTCAGCATCTCTTATTGAACCCTTTCTGAAAGGCAGCAGCTTGTATTTACAACCTTTTCACTGTCGTTTGTTTGCACTGCTTTAGTTAAACTCAAAGAAAAGGGCATAGAAAAGAGCAGGGAAGAGATTTTCATAGATTTAGCATAGTTTTAGTGTAGTAGTATCATGACTTTGATTGTATTCCATGATCAACATTGATCCATCAATGTATATATACATATTTAGTACACGTATTGTATAATATATTTTCCCTATTTTGTTATATCATTATAAATTGTATACAATGGTTTTCATATCCTAGTTTATGCATCTATCTATCTATCTATCTATCTATCTATCACAGATGGGTCACCACATGCCCAACCGTCACTGCAGATATAGCAAGGACCGAGGACGTTCACAGAGCATGACATTCATAGCGACGTGCTCAAGCCCGCTCTTTGTCTTAGCTTAAGAGTTCTCCATGTTCCTTGATTGCTCTCGGCAGCTTTGTGAATCGCTTTAAAGTGGAAAGTCTTAGTAACTCTCCGTGCCGTTCAAGTGGACTCCTGGTGGAGAGATAAGAGCCTTTGTGAATACGCCCAGCACAAACCTTTCGCCAGTTATGTAAATTAACAAGCTTTGCTCATTATGTTGGCAAAAAAAAACAAAACACATATAATCCTGTCGCAATTACACTTCCTTTGTGTTTCTGTTGTGTGATTTCCCTGAGACAGGTGTGACTGTGCACACATGCTCATTGTAAACAATTGGAGTGATTAAGAGAGCGGCACATCTACTGCTGGCCTATTTAGCTTTGAATAAATGGAACGGTTGTTTACCAGTCCAGCAAAGATAGTCTCTATATGGCAAACATTTGCTAAGAATTTGCTAGCATGCAATTAGGTGCTTTGAGTGCGTCAGCCATATGTGCTCATACTTTCAGGTCTGTTGTTTTTACCTCTCTAGCTTTTGGAATAATGAGAACAAGTAAAGGGCCTTGCCACACCAGACAATAGCACACACAAATGAAGATGAAGGTGAATTAGTGACTACTTGCAATTCTTTTAAAATACTGCAGCTGGGGAGCTTAATGCTAACACATTAGCCAGCAGGTAACACGATAGGTCCCTCCAGTCAAAAGAGCTGCCCAGCATTTTTGTATTCAGGACTTTATTTCATTTGCAGAAAGAGCTAAAGTAAAGCTTAGTCCTCCAATCTAACACCACTTAGAGCAAGACTGTTGATTTCACCTGACTCCTGAACACAAAAATTGCTTCAGTGCATCTCACAACTTGGCCAGGGTTGTACCAGAGGGTGCTTTTAGCTTCAGATGATTTGTGTGAATTGCTCTCGCATCATATGCTGGCCTTTCACCTCCTGCCATGAAACAGGGGAAATGGAGTTGACCCTAACCCGGCTTTTGTGAAGCATGCAAAGGAAATGGAATCTGATAGGGTTCATCAGATCACACAAACTTTAGGGCCAAATACAAAATCTAGCAAAGTCTCTCTCTCTCTTTTATTTATTTATTTATTTTTTTGGACAACACCCACCCTTCTCAATCTCTATTTACCCCTTGCTGTCTTCAATCTATCTTTTCCTTTTTATCTCTGACCTTTTCACTTTTGAGTTCCTTCATACCAATCTGCTCTTTCATCTTGTCGTCTATTCTTTCTCAGTCCTGCCATGCGACTGACCTTTCTGTTTCATTCTTCCTCCATTTCTCTAGCTCTCCTCTCCTCCTGGTCTGGGCTGTAATTCAGCTTGTTTCAGTGCCAGTTAGGCAGCCAGTGGAGTTAATCTGTCTTTTCAGGTCATAAATCACTACTTGGCATCTTTCTCTCTTTCTTGTTCTCCATCTCTTTCCCTCTATCTTTTCCCTCTTTCCATTCCTTGCTCTTACCTGCTGCATGGACGTAGAGCATGGTTTGTGGTGATTGCACCCGACAGTCAATGCTGGTGTTCTTTGCATGCACGTTTGTGTGCACATGGGTGAGTTTGTGTGTGGTTTTCACTGCTTTAAAGCCCGACAGATAGGGAGTGAAACTGCATACTCTGGAAGTGCCACAGCCAATAAGAAAAGATTGTTGAACTGTCAAGACCAATCGCAAGTTATGCTTCTCTGTGTGGTGCAGTTTAGATCACTGTGTGTGTGTGTCGGCCTTTTTGCAAACAACAATGGCACACTCAAAACAGATGGAATCCACTTGCGGAAAATTCACCCACGAGTCCAGCACAAACCTTTAGAGGATAAATTAAAGATGAACCCGCGCTTGCATATGTTTGTGTGTGCCTTCTGACAAATATACGACCAGGCAGGTGCATGGGAAACTGTTGGCCTCTGCAACAGACAAAACCACATCAGGAACTAGAGTGGCGGAATTGATGGGGGAAGAAATGCAGAAGAAAGAAGGGGAACAGCTTAGCATAGCAGGAGGGAGGAGAGAGAGAGGGGGAACGCAGGAAGAGAGTGAAGTTGAATAGCAGAAGGGCGGGAGTGGGAGAGTGAGTGAATGAACGTGTTGTGAGTCTATTGTGCCCAACTCCTGAATGGAGTGTTAGTAAGCTAAGTAGTAACTGGTGATTTACAGCCCCGAGGCCATATCAGCTGAAGTGGGCAAACAATACCCTTTCATAGGCAACATTCAGCAACTGGAAGAATCATGTAGGACTGTGATCTGGATCGAAAGTGGGGCAGAGTGTTTTGGAGGATGAAGAAGAAGAAGAAGACACAGCAGAATAGAGGAAGAAGGAAGATGCAGAGAAAACTAATGGTGGGCCGACACAGCAAAAAAAAAAAAAGAAGAGTGGAGGTTCAGTTTTCACTGATGTTATAAGTCTTGTATCGTCTCAGGATCTTGTTTCTGAAATACAAAGAGCCTTTGTGGAATTATCAACGGTGTTCACATTGATCACAGAGTTGTTTTTGGTATTTGAGTGTATGTGTATGCGAGCTGAAATCACCTCCAGTCTATCTCATGTGTCTGCAGTTTTGCAGGGTCCCAGAGATGTACATGTACTGTATGTTCAGTAACTTAAAGCACTTTCCAACTGCTCCAAATGCAAAGACACACACAGACTAACATTTCAAATACAAGGACTACAAGTTAGGACTTTTGAATTTGTATTATTGCTAATTATGTTTTCAACCATTTGTTGTTTTTTTTTTCCTGTCAGCCTCTCACTTTCTCTGGCAGCCTATTCCCCACGCTCAGTGAGAAATGTTGAGACGCCAGTCATTACGAGCACTGCCGCCCAGCATGGGGACCCTGAACGCAGACCTATCCATGGCATTAGAACAACAAGCCCTGTGACGAATGGGAGAAAATAGAGGAGTAGCGATGTGTATTTGTGTGAGTGTGTGTCCTTAGCTACACGTCTGCCATTCTGATTTGATGAGAAAGAGGGGGATTCAGTTGACCATTCTGAGTCTATTGCACTGCAGAATTGTGATAAGGGCCACACGCACAATCATTCACATAATCAGGAAGTGCATATCCATACTGCCGTGCCCGGTCTGCTCTGCATATAGATTGCAAGGAAGATACGCTGGGTTCTGCCGAAGTGTCACGGGAAAGGGGTACTCACAAAAACTATCTTGCACATGCACACTGAAAAGCGACACAATGCTGCAGGAGCAACAGTTGGCTCCCGCTTGCCTCCCCAAACCCACGAGACCTCCTTCCGAACACCCCAGAGACCTCAGCCTCCATCCTAATACTCAATCCCTTTCCAATTCATCCCCTCCTCTGTTCCGTCCCTCCCCCTCCTGTGCCCTTCCCGCCCCAGAGAGTTCTCAGTTCTGACAGAACAGTTAATCATACGCTCTCTGCAGATCACATCCTATGTCTGTGCATGGGCATGTGTGTGTGCGTGCGTGTGTCCAGACTGTACACCTTTATTTTCAGCAAAACAGTGACAATCTTTTCCTCACCTCAGTTTTTCTCTCTTTTCTGTTCTTTCTTTTTTTAAATTCTTCTTTTCCTGCCTTCACATCTCAGTCAAGTAAGTTTTAAAAACACAAACGTGTACATAAACTGGAGAGAAATTTTCAATTTTAAAGCCCAGTTAAATAATCTGAGTACTTTGTGATAATTTATTTCTGTAACATTTTTATGATTGTTGGTGTAACCCTCATTGTCAACTATAGTTTTGTAAATTTCTATCCTTGTGCTCTGTAATGTTTTTGAACAGTATTGGCAACAACCGAATTTTAGAACGATATGGGCCTAAAATGCAATATGCATGGTACCAACTCAACCAAACAGACTGAGACAGATTGGAAGGAATTTCCAATCAAACTGAGAGGGCTGGTGTATTCATTCATTCATTCATTATCTCTAACCGCTAGACAGCACCCTGGACAGGTTGACACTCTATCACAGGGCTAAGACAAAGAAACAAACAACCCTTCACACTCACGTGCACACCTACGGCCAATTTAGAATCAGTTAAACTAACAAGCATGTCTCTGGACTGTGGGAGGAGGAGAGAGCCGGACCACCCGGGGAAAACCCACGCAGGCACATGGAGAATATGCACACTCCCTAGCCGGCCGCCGTGTTCAAACCCAGAACCTTCTCACTATGAGGCATGAGTGTGACCCTGGAATAACCTGTGGCTAGTGCAACCCATTCATAATCCGCTGACTTGGAAAATAGTATCTTTTTCTCTCTGTGTGGATTAAATACATTTTTCAGTTGATGTGACAAGTTTCCAGGAGGGACTGAAACAAATCATTCTTGATCATCATTTTCTATTAAAGGAGACAGAGGATGAAAATCTCACTTTTTGGGCTTTGTCTACATTTAGTAGGGTGTGTGGGATGTCTGCCAGCTCAGAAAAGCTGATAAAAAGTCATGCCGTCAGTTTGTTATGAGTGGTCTGAGAGTGAAAAATGTGTCCTTCAGCGAGCCGTTTCAAATTTGACTCATTTGTGATGTGAACTATTGCTCTGCCCTGTCGGTCAATGGTGCCCACACAGCTTAAGACCACATCCTCCTTCCGTATACACAGGTAGCGACGATGCTAGCAAAGCAAAGCCATATTTCGTTTCAGCAAGCATTAGATACACATCAACAATGAAGCGGTCCTGGCAGGTGAGCTGCTCTGTGCTTAGCTGTAAAGGCTCCCAAGCAAAAAGTTGTTATTTTGTTCAAACACTTTTCTTTGGACTGTTTTACCAACTGGGGCCTGTACGGCATTATTTTTCATAAGACATGAGATTAGCAGTCCACAGTATGGTTTCTGTATGTATCTGTATGTTGCTTTGAATTGATGCCAGAATAAAACAAGACTAGCAGGCCAACATGGTGGTTACTATACGGTGGAGAGTGGCGCTTATCACGGGCTAAGTTGCATGCTAGGGTCGTGTTAAACATGCTACTCTTACTGGCTAACAGACACTTTCAGTTTGTTTGCATGTTAGTATGTACGTTAACCGACTGGTGTTTAGCTGTAGTGGTGGTGTCATTTATATTTTATTAGGTTTTCTGTTTGCCGTGTGTGCTGCATAGGCGATCCAATTTAGCCCGTTGTCTGCTTACTGAGTTCTGGTACAGCGTTAACTATGTCTTTGTGTAAGAAACTCCATTAACATATTTTAGTAATTAGTGCTCCAATGCTTGTGACTTGAGCTTTTATGGGTCAACAGTATGGACTGATGTAGCTTCTGAGCGTCGTGCTGCTGTACTCTAGGGGATATAGCTGAACGGTTGCCGGGGCAACACTACCTGTGTGCCCGAGTCTTGTGTGGGCGTATCTGCTGGAGAAGAGGGGTGGGGTTACAGGAGCTCATTCCCGGGAGGGAGGAGCAAAACAGCTCGCTGTGTAAATGGCTCACCAGGTGAATAGGGGCCTGTTTAACACAGTCATTGAGAATATTTCGCCAAAGCATGTAAGAGAGATTCCATCAAGTCATGAAAGAAACATATCAACTTGTAGAAATGGGCGTCCAATGTCACCTTATTAAGCCATTGCTGCAACGTATACAAAATACTACATGGAAAAATAAATGTAGGTATGTTTCTAGTTTCACAAATAATTGCTTTTATAATTCATTTGTCACTGGTGGAAGAATCGCTATGGGAGGTTGTTGGTGTGATGATGAGATGAGAGAGGCTGCGAAACAGAAAGCGCTCCAGCAGGTTACTGAGAATTGCTGATCTGACACCAAATCCACCCAGAGTAACACATGAAAGCAGCCCAAGAGCCGTGATAAATAAAAAACATCCTACATATGTTCCCGATCCTGAGGCATTATACAGGCGGAGACAGTTAACCACGGCAGAGCTGCGCACATATTTTAAATTTGAACTCATTGACTGTGGCATCAGAAATGTTAATGGTTAGTTCTCAGTTTGTGAACGCCTCCCCAAACCCCCTTTTGTTTACCAGCGAGCTCATCACTTCCCCTCTGGGAGTTTTGCATTGGAAGATATTGACTGGATTTTATTAACTCAGGCTGCTGGAGCCTCGTGCTATCTTCAAATGAACATGTGACAATGAGGTCAGTAAATTTTGTCTCCCATCCATTACATGCATGTTGGGAAGGGATCATTGAACTGCCAATATGACCTCATTATTGCTGTATAATACATACTTACGTTGTGAATTTGTTTTACTGCATTTCCAAAAGGTTAATTTTAACAAATCCACTAAGAAGAGGTATCTCACTTTTAATCTCTAGCATGGGGTGTTAGAGTCAGTGGTGGCCTTGCACGCCCATTGTTCCAGGTTAAACTGTCTTGACAATGGGCATTTCAATATTGTTTCTTGTCTGTACTTGTGTTTTTGTGGACTTGAAAATGTCATCAGTCGCTGCCCAAGTGCTGTTTCAATTCAAAGCATGCATCTGACCAAGTACAGTCCAAAAACCTGGACCTTGTGTAGACCTGATAAAGCCAGGTATGCCAGAACGAATTACTCACCATCAAGTACTCTGCTGCTCCAGTTACACAATGTCTGTACTGCATTCTCCTATCTTCTTGACTTCACATACCTCCACACACTTTATTAGCTACTCTTTGTCAGATTCATTAGGATTATGGGTCTCAGCTGCTACTGTTTTGTTTAAGGTGAAAAGCAAAGCTGATTTTGATTGTTTATTTTAATAGATTTAGAAGCATTCTGGACTGAGTTGGATTTGATTTGGTTTTATTACTTTCATTGCTTTAGCAGCACCCACTCTGTGGAGAAAATAGAGCCCTGCTTTGTAGATAGTTTTGTCTCCTTTTGCGATAAATAACTTGTTGCTAACCCTGTGCCCTAGCTGAACTTGGTCGTAACAGCGTCAAGATCCAAAAAAGCCTGTAGTTACAATTCAGTCTGTTGCCAACTTGGACATTACACAGCTGTAAACTGATCCCAATGTGCAAAACTGATGCAGTGCCCTTTTAATCAGAGGCGAAATGTCTGAGGCTGTGGTTAATGTAGGAGCTTGTAGCTCTGTGTCTGCCATGGTCGCCATCTCCTTTTATTACTACTGGGAGTCTAGAAACAGTCCCCTGTTTAAAGCTGAAATCTGCAACTTTCCACACATTGCTGCCTGGAGTGAGAGATCTCCTGCATTGTTAAAAAAGTTGTTAAAGAAGGTTTGAGGAAGCTTGCATTTTATTTGAATCAGCCCTTCCAAGAGTTGGAAAATATCTCAGCTAGTGAAGTGTGAACCAACTGGGCTTATGCTTGGTTTTGATGCGTGAAACTACAAATGTGGTGCGAAATGCCTCGCTGCCAGTATGTTGGCTCACTTTTAAGTTGATTTCATTGGTACTGTAAGCCAAGACAATAGTATCCTGCAAAGTCAGCATCTGATGAACTCAGCCCCAGTCTAGAGAATTTCCATCCATGGCCAACGTACAGGCTTATTTTTTTCGTGCCACCACACAAATCTCCATTGCTTCTTAAAGCAAATGTATTGCCCAGGAACTATACAATTCTTGCTATGTGGAAAAATAAAAAATAAAAATGGCCAAATCTCGGACATGACACACCAAGCTGAAGTTCAGTCGTTGGCCAAAGTTGGACCGTTGGTGAACGTCTGCGGCCCTAGTATCAAAGCTGTGTCACTCACTCTAGACGCCAGTCGGAGCCCTGCTGGTGGTTTCAGCCAATTGAGCATGGTGACTGGCCACCATTACCAGTCAGTGAGAACGATTACTCTGATTGGCTGCTCAGCTCCATGAACCAGTTCACAGGCAGAGAAACAGAAGTGGCAGAATTAAACAAATGTCAAGAAGTCAAACAGGGACATGATGAGGCTCTTCTCCGTCTTCCTGCTCATCTCATCTGAACGTTTGCAAACATTTTCACATGTTCCAGTGCATCCTACTGATACTTGATCAGTTTAGGATCTAGGGAATTTGGAGGCCAGGTCAACACCTTGTGCTGTTTTTCATGTTTTTTTTTTTTTTGTTTTTTTTGAGTTGTTACTAAACTGTTTTTGTGTGTGTGTCTGTGTCAGGCTGCATCCTGCTGGGGATGGCTGCTGCCATCAAGGAGTGTCATTGCTATGGGGTGGGGGTGCCTGATCTGGTCTAGGTGGGTGATACATGTCTAAGTAACATCTACACAAATGTTTTCCAGCAAAACACTGTATAGTCACAAGATGGTCAATGTTATTCTCTTATCCTGTCAGTGGTTTTAATGCTGTGGCTGATCGGTATACGATAGTTAACAGTGTGTTCACATTTTGGCCTTGCCTAGATTTTTAATGTTGGTTTGGTGTATGTGGCCCTTTATGTTAGATAACTTGGGGTAATATAAGGTAAGTAGGGTAAAGACTTCGATCTTTAGCAGTCAGTGAATGATCATTAACTGGGTGTGTCTTATAGATTTAAATGAGCAGACGGTGTTGTAGAAAGCCTTAGTTTGACTGATTTGTCTGTCTCGCATCCATTTACTGTATGTGTATTCTACACATACAGTTCAGTTCGCATGTATACTTTTTTGTGATCTCATTTTTAGCTATTAACACACTAATGACTTCCAGCCTCCCTGATGTTAAAGAAGTCTGAAATATTGTGAAAACTTTTGTAGTATCAGTGCAGTAAACTGATCTGATGAAGACAAATTTGATTAAGACTTTAATTATTTTTTTTACTTCAAAGTTCTGTACAGTTCGGATACGTTTTCAACTACTGCTCTGAACTTTTCCGAAATGCTTTCTGTTCACATTCTCATGTTGCAAATAATTCCCTGAATGCTGCAGATAAATGAATGTGTAAGTCAAGCCATCCTCGTTCTCCCTTACGCTGATATGAGGAACTCTCTCTCTCTCTCTCTCTCTCTCTCTCTCACACACACACACACATATACCCATCACACCCACACCCATCAACTGTACATAGACGTGTGGGTGCAAGTGAATATTACTAAATCAGCAATTTTGAGGTGTGAAAATTGCTCTGCTCTCCAGGATATTTTTAATTTCTTATTAAATATCATTACACTCGCATGATTGTACATGGCGATGCACGCGCACACACACACACGCACATTACTCACACATACACACATCGTCTCTCTCCGTCAAAGACAAACTCACCAAGTTCACACTGTGTGGCTGACCATGTGATTCTCAGCCTTGTCCTCTATTTCATTAAACAGGGAGCTGAGTGATCTATTCTGGGAGAGAACGGTAACTCTTTGTTGGTTGCACAGCTGAAGAGACGTCTCCAATAGCAACTGAGACCTATGGCCTCCCCCCTGCAGCGACCAGCTCTCATACTTGTGTCTGTCTGTGTATGTTTGCATGAGTTCATCTCTCTGTGAGTGCAGCCTCTGAGTGTGTACCTATGATTTTACATGCATGTTTGTGTGTGTTCAGCCGAGGCAGGATGCGATCTATCACTCACAGATCTATAACAGTGGTGCAAACCGAGGGATGAACACGTTAGTGTCAGTTGCAGATGAGGGAGACGAGCAGAGGAGAGGAGTGATGTGACTGTTATTGATCCTGCCTGGTAATTACAGCACGATTTATTACCAGAGAAAGAGGGGGGGAAAGGGGGGAAGACAGAAAGAGGAGGTATCATATTTAGTTTGGGGTTGTAAGTCAGGTTTTTGGCGAGAGTGAACAAGGTCAGAGAGAGACAGAGATAGATCACTTTACCCCTCCCTCCCTTGAGTGCTGTGCGATCTGATCACTGTTGTGCTTTCTGACATCCTCCCCCGTCTTTTCTCTCTCTCCACTCGCTCCTATTTTCTATATTTTAAACTCTCATATGACCGCACGATGCTGACAGCACACAATGCCAGCCAACTCATGTTTTCTTAAACCTTCTTGCATACATTTAGCTTTCCCGTACTCTGTGCCTTTTTGTCTGTCAGAGGCATCACTAGTAATCAGTGCTGAGATGAAGTGTTGACGTGATATGAAATGAAGGTGCGCTCTGTCACTCTAACAAGCAAACAAGCCTGCTAGTGTTTGTGGCTTGTAAAAGTGTGGGAGTGTTGGGTTGTTTACAGAGATGTGTGGGCGTCAAGCATGATCTTGTGGGTATGTGTGTGCATTTATGTGTGTTTCTGTTTGTGCGGAGGATACGTTGTTCCTGAATATGTCAAAAAACTATGTTCTTATTGGGGAACCACATCCTGTCTTTCAATGAGTCACACAGAAAAACACGCTTGCACCAAAACATGTTGCTGTGATCCTACGCTAACCTATGCCCCCTCAGCTTTACCTGTTTTGTAATGAACTTTTGGCCTAAATACTCTGGATAATTAAAACTTATTATTATATGCATGTTCACAAGTAGAAATACATATGTATATAAACATTTCAATTCACACTAATGTCATAAACAATACAGTTTAAACTATATTCTTTTTCATTACATTTCCTTTAATAAAAAAGTATGCTACATACCATAAAAATTACACCAAGCCCTAATATTGCTGCTTTTTCCTTTATATTAAAAGAATATAAATATATACACACACACACACATATATATATAGGAGTATCATATCATACTGTGATGGATTACAATTAGCACTTTGTCTGAGTCTATAAAGTAAAAAATACATTTGAAATTATTTATAGCAGAGTATAGTTTGGTGGTGTATGTTGCCATGGTAATCCTGCAGCTGGCAGCTTTCCAGTAATAGATTGATACAGGTCTGGTTATTCTATACAGTAGACCCAAAGATGGAAGACGAAAATCTCTTGATGTGTGCGCGTGCACGTGTACATGTGTCTGTTGTCGTGCATGCGTATCTTTGACTTATCAATCTGCAAGTGCTGTATTGATTGGCCAACAGATATTTCCTCTAATGTGCTTGGGGGCGGGCGGGGGGGGGACTTGCGGGGAGGGGGGCGGTTGAAGCTTTCACTTAGCCTCCAAGCTCTTAAGAGAACGTCTATCTATCAACATTTCCAGGAATGGGGAGGGGTCAGGAGCGGGTAGGTGGTTCGATCTCAGACACACACAGAAGAAGGAGCAGGAGTCATTGAAATAGCAACAGCATCGGGCAGCCAACCTTAGCAAAGCGAGCATGTTGTTGTTTACACTGTGGGAGGCAAAGAGCTGATACATCCCTGAGAGCTGCTAGTCTGTGCAATAGATCCTGTGCTTTGTGGAAACAGCCAGGAGAGGAGAGTGTCATTGTTAGTGCCAGGGCACAGGTTCCAGTATGTGTTCGGTGCAAGTATGCAATAATCTGTCCAATGTTTTGTTTTTAATTAGGAGGGTATAGCGTGAACGTGGTACTCTCTGGATGATGCCATGCGCTGTGATTATAATGTCTTCCCCCGTTTTTACACTCGAGCTCCATTTGCTCTCTTCGGGCCTCACACAGGACTAGTGACTCACAGAGCCACCATTTAGCTCTCAGCAGGGAGAGGAGAGGAGAGGGGGAATCAGTCGCTCCTCCTCTCTTATCTCTCTCTTAACAAAAGCCTCTGATGAAGACAACAAGCATTCTCCCTCTCGCTCTCTGTCTCTCTTGCTCTCTCCCATTTATCTCCATGCTCTCCTCTGTTTAACAGTCAGAGTGCTAGTTGAACATGGCAGCTCTGACACTTTTCACATAGTCCTTTGTTGTGTGTGCTCTCACGTTCATTTGTGTGAGTGACTGCATCCCTGCGAGCGGCGGTGTGAGTTCGAGACGGCATACGCTTACACATGTGTGTCCGTGCCTTCTCCTTCGCAGCTTTCTCAGCACTTATTTTGTTGCCTGTTGCAATGAATGACTCTCTAATTGCCTTTAGGGTTAACGCACACATGCATGGAAACGCATTATTCGTCTGCAGGGTACAGCCTCGTATGTGCAGCTGTCGAGTTTTCATTTCTGGCTTATTGTCTCCAACTAGCTCCATAGCAGAAGTGGTTCTTCGCTTGTAATGTGGAGGAAATGGGTGAACAGCCTCTCTAATTACACTTCACCCACTGACACTAATTTACATACAAACACAATCGCACTCCAAACCAAACCTTCATTATCTCTGGATTCCATTCTGTAGGGCATGATATTTTGGCTGCTTTATTTCATTCAGGCTCTGTTTCTCACCAGCACTGCTTAGTCATTACTCTGTGAGCCACAAATAGGGACTCTTCCAACAATACTATGAACCAAGAATGTGTAAATTTCCAAAATTAAGTAAACGGTAAGAGGAGAAAGTCTGCTTTTTCAGTGCTCTTCGTTCACTTTACGTATTATACAATGTGTGTGTTCACATGTAGCTGCATCGTCACCCTCCGTGAGTCGCTCTCTGCAACGCCACATTTGTGTGACTCTCTTTAGGTTGCTACACTCTCTTTACACAGCCCCACTTCTCAGACACACACCACATGGACGCACACTAAATAAGCTCTTTTGTAAGGCCATTACAATGTGAATGAGGGGCCCACCAGCTCCACTGAGATTTGTGTGAGTAAGAGCGTGTCAGTGCAAATGGGTTAGGGAGATTGATGAACTAGTAGGGAGTGAAAAGGGGAACACCTAATCAAGTTAAAAACACTGTGATTGACAAGTTGTGGCTGGTTGATTGACATTCTGCAGAAGTACGCTTAAAGTGGGTAAACGTGCATGAATGAGTCTGTTAAAATTCTCCTACCAGGTCATAGCATGTCAAAAACAAACTCCAATTACCTTTGTTTTAGCTTTGTTTTTAAATATTCATCTATTTGGATATTTTGAACAGTGGAGATAAGAAATGTATTTTTCTGTCCATTCCACTGATTCACACCTCTTATGAGGACATTTGTTTTCGCCCTGGCTACAGTTTAAGTGTTGCTCCTTTTCCTTTTTTTTTAATCCTTGAGTACTACAACTTGTGCAGGGAGCGAGAGGGAATCAGTAAGGCGCGCCATTAACCTGCACCGGTGCGTATCGGTGTGTGACATCCCTCATCCAACTAACACCAACTAACGGGCCGTGAGCTTTTACCGGGCCCGTGATCGCTGATGCCCGAGAAAAAGGCTGTTTGTGTCAATCAAACCGAGCCCCCTCCCTTTCCTTCGCCTCCATCTCCCACCCTCCCTTCCTCTCTATCTCGATCGCCTCCACTTGTGTAGGCGCTCTTAAACCAGCGCGTTTACGCGCGACAGTCAGTTGCTAACGGGCAGCCCGATGTCGACGCTCCTCCGCCTAATCTCTACCTTAATAAGCTGAGATATAAACGGACAAGTAGGCATAGCCGGGGAGGGGAGAAGACAGCGGGGGAGACAGGAGTAAGAGAAAGCGAAGAATGATGAAAGGGGGGAGGAGAGCGGATCATTCCGGCTGGCCGCCCCTGCTGCTCTAGTGGAGGGTAGGAAGAGAGGGGAGATGGCACAAAGCCTCAGCATCCAAAACACACGGGAGCGGTGCGCCACCGAGACCGGATCCCTGTACTCACCCGAAGCAGCATCACACTCAGCGTTCTTCCGTCTCGCCTCTTCCCGTACGGCAGCGCCTCAGCCTCGGTCAGAGGTAAGTGTAGCGAGCCGGCTGCTTGTTCTTAACATAAACTTCAGCGACAGGGAGCTGGTAGGAAAAAGTCTGTGGAATATCCAGCTGTTAGTTTGAGTTCATTTGTCTGCCGCGGGGACGTTGGTGCTGCGAGTCAACCTCTTTTATTTTGTAATTCTTTAAGTGGAGATCGGACAGAATAGTAGACAACATTTGATTTATTTAATGTTAGAAATGCACGTCACTACAGGAAAGAGTAGCAATATTTAGGCTAAACACATTTAATATTAATAATAATTATAATAATTTATCAAACACCAAAATGTCAAAACACAGTTAAGTTTTAAGTCTTTATTTTCCAATTGAAATTTGAATTTTAAAATTACCCCAAACTTTTTGGGGCAATTTCACCCAATACATGAACTGTATGCGGCGCAGACCAATATTCTGTTCGTACATATTCAATGCCTTAGAAAACCACTGTGAGTTATCAAAATTTCAAGCGAAAACTTTCACGTCAAGTGTCTCTCTTGGTCCCCTTCCAGCGCCCCCACGTGGCTCCTAATAGTCAGACACATACCTACAGTAACAGGTCTCACATGCAGCTGGATAAAGATAGATGTACTTTATCGATCCCGAGAGGGCAATTGTTGTGTAACGGGAGCAGGATAAAACAGATTGCAAAAATATATACAAATCAAAAAAGTTGAATTAAAAAAAAAAAAAAACTGAAAAATTACTTGTCCATAAAAATCTCTGAGCACCAGTTTGAACTGACTAACCCTAAGACTGGCATGTCCGATGTGTTTAACCTCTTGATGAAACTAAACACCATATGGTTCAGCTCAGATAGGATGAGACAACAAATAATACAACTTAATTCTTTGTCCTGGCATAGCTGTGAAGAAAGCCGCTAAAATGTCTTTTCCTCTGTTTCACTTTATGCTGTCAAATTCAAGGAGTATGACTGGAGTCCCCCCTTTGTGACCTTCTCCCTGCACGTTTTCACTAAAGGCAAAGTCTAGGAGAGAAGGATAGAGAACGTGAGGAAAGACTATTGATATTCAAACAGACAGAAGGAGAGAAGAGTGGTGTAGAGAGACAGAACTGGGGGTGTGGAGAGAAACGAGAGAGAAAGAGATGCTGTGGAATCTTTTCTTCTCCCTGGCTCCCGGCACATACATTAAGATGCTAATCCTGGTCTTTTTTGTCTCTTTCTATAATTCATTGCATTTTGTTCCTCTCTCTGCGCTTTTTCCTCTGTCTCTCTTGTTCTTGCACTTTCTCTCGCTCTTCATTTCCTCTGTACTGTCATGGGCTCCCCCCAGATTAGTGCTCCTGGCAAAAGGATTCCAACTCTAATTTTGTGGTATTTCACATGATTAGGTTCAGAAATAGGACAGAGGTGCACCGAGTTTGGCACAATTAGAGGAATTCTCTGTAGAGCTTTACGGGACTGATTAGTTGAGCTCCCATCCACGTCCCCACACCGCCATATTAACACACAACCAGCTGTTGTTTATTTGTGAGGATTGACTTTTACGTTGTGTTTGTGCTTTTAACTGTGATGTCACTTTGTGTGTGTTTGTGTGTGTGTGTGTGCCAGAGATTGGCTAAGCCCCAAGGATGCAAGTTGTTTTCAATCAGTTCTGTAGTTACCAGCTGTGCCCTCACATTCCCCAGGGTGGCACAGCCTAGGTACACACACACCCGCTGGCATTCACGCGGAGAACTAATGCATACCATTCAACCTTGCCCAACAAATTCACTCTTTCTTCTTTTCTCCTTGTCCCCTCTCTCTGCAGATATTAATCATCACTCGCTCCGTCTGTGCGTGTGATTCCTTTGTGAGGATCTGAAGGAGAGTACCTCGACCATATTTCCCCATTCGAGACCTTTGCTCCCCGACATCCGGCACAGCTCCCTTCTTCACCTGCCATGGTGACATGACACACCCCTGAGTGGCTTTGCTCCTGTCTCACACTCATAGACAATCTCTTGGGTTCCTCAAACCCCCAAAGTCCTGCGCACGCGCTCTCTCGGCTACAGATAACTAAAAAAGACATCTCTTCCTCCTACACGCAACACCTCCCCAGTTCGCAATGACAGTGGCTGTGCGATTCCGTCGCCACTTACGTAGGCTCCTGCTCTTACTGGCTTCTTGCTGTCTCCTCTCCCTCCTACTCTCTGCCTATTTTCTCTTTACAAACTCATCGCCTTCCATGCAACTTGGACAATCTGCCGAGCCTGCTTGCTCCCAACCGCTCTCCATGTCCCCGTACCGCCAGCTCCCCTACCCATACCCTCCCAACCCCCCTCACACACATGTTCACACTGACCCGGTTGTGCTGGTGCTGGTGGAGTCCCAGTACTCCCAGCTGGGTCAGGACATTGTGGCTATACTGGAGTCAGCACATTTCCAGTTCCGCATGGAGATCGCCTCAGGAAAGGGCGACCTTCCACCGCTGACAGAAAAGGGCCGCGGACGATATTCGCTCATAATTTATGAGAACCTTTTGAAGTATGCACATGCAGATACGTGGAACAGGCAGCTGTTGCACCAGTACTGTACCGAGTTCAGAGTTGGCATCATAGGTTTCTACCGCTCCACTGAGAACTCCCCGTCTATCCTCAAACTGCGAGGCCTACCGCTAGTATTAAGGACCAATCAGGCGCTTTGGGACTGCTGTGTGGTGTCGAGCTCACCTCTCCTTCACCTGACCAAACCTGGCACGGATCGAGGGGCTTTACCTGGGGAGGACTGGACCTCATTCTCCTCTAATCACTCCACATACCAGGCTGTGCTGCATGCACGGGCTAAGGAAGGACCGGGGGCAGGCAGCGGAGATAATCCGGGGCCTGGCTTCAGTCTAGGCCTCCAGGCCACAGTTGTACAGGACATGGGACTCTATGACGGGGTGAGGAGAGTGCTCTTTGGCCAGGGACTGGGCTACTGGCTCCACAGACTCATCCTAGTGGATGCCATTTCCTACCTCACAGATAGGAAACTTACTTTGGGTCTGGATCGGCACATACTGGTGGATATAGATGACATTTTTGTGGGAAAAGAAGGGACGCGCATGAACACCAAGGATGTGAAGGTACGTGGGTTGATGGGTGTATAATAATGTGAGTTAGGGACTGAGAGGATGAATTCAGTCTGTCTGGTCAAGAGTGTTAGATAAGATTTTTCATTCTGGTATCAACTTCTAAAACAGTAATTGATGCAAGTGCAGATAAAGTTGCAGTGTAAGTCAGCTCAGTAAAAGAGTAGCAGTTCCGGGGCATTTTAACTCAGGCATGGGTGCATCAAGGAGATATTTGGAATAGCTTTAGTGTGTGTTCAATGCCTCTGTGTGTTTGTGTATATGTGTTGGGGCGCAACGAGTGGGTATCCTCGAATGGAGGTTTAGCCAGAAGAGGCCATTTAAGGGAACAAAGATGTGGTGTGAAAGAGGCAAAGGGGAGGGGTGAGAGAGAAAAAGAGTGGTAGTGAATGAGCCAGTGAAAAGATGAATGGCACTTATTCCTCTTTTCCCACGTTCCTCCTCTTAGGGAAACTAAAGGAG
This sequence comes from Chelon labrosus, assembly GCF_963514085.1. Classification (NCBI taxonomy): domain Eukaryota; kingdom Metazoa; phylum Chordata; class Actinopteri; order Mugiliformes; family Mugilidae; genus Chelon; species Chelon labrosus. Next base: position 20,147,573 of record NC_140338.1, on the reverse strand, counting down.
AGTCAGCCATGCAGCCCGCCTCTCAAGACAACTATTGTTTCCACACACACGCTTGCATGAGCAAACACAGCGTATACACACCGAAGTGCACCTCCACACATGTGTACATACAGAAATACAGTATTTGCAAACACTTAAAAATCCTGATTTCTGCAGGAATGTAATATTTATGAGTGAAAAAAGCATTTCAAGTATGCTGGAGGGGAGATAAAACTCCTCAGCAGGAGGATATTGTTTGAATTCTACGGTCTCATTCTCCCTCTGCGTCCTGACTCGGATACGTTCGGGGGAAATAAATAGTATTTTGGCGGGTTTGCAGGTGCAGGAGTGTGCGTTTGTGTACAAATGTGAGTGGGGAGTTACGGAGGTGTCTGCTCGTCTCACTGCAGTCACAAGATGTACATGATAGGAGGAGTGTGTGTGTTAGTTTGTTTGTTTTTTTGAATCCTGAGGATTTGAATGTCACTTTCACCTGTCCTGTCAGACGCTTGCAAAAAAAAAATAAAAAAATGAACCGCCTGTCCGTGGCGGAAAGTTGGGCCGGAGAAGAGAGGAATGGGAAGGCTGAAAAAAAAAAAAAAAACAGGAAAGCAGTGGGTGATGAAGTGGAGAGAAATTCCATCCTTGAATATAAAAAAATGCTTGCATCCAAAATGGATAAAAGAGTGCATAGGCACCCACACACACACACACACACACACACACACATGCGGCGTGCACATTCCCCTGCACATACACGTTCACAAAATGAGCACACAAGCGCTCTCTAGTTGGGAGTTTTCATTTTAAGTCCGCCTGACTCTTCAGCTTTGTAGCATAAATATACATGAGGATGAACCAGTGCCATAACAGAAGGGCAGGGAGAAGGGAGTGGAGGAAGAGGGGAAGAGGGGAAGAGGGGGAGATAGACAGAGGGTCAGAAAAAGAGGGAGCGATGCCATTTCAAACGCTCACACTTCTTCCTAATTTCTACTCTTCTCTCTCCTTCAGGATAGTTCACAGAGAGGCTGGGGGGGGGGGGGGGGGGGTTGTTGGAGAGAGAAAGGGAGGAGGAGTATGGAGCCGAGGGGAAGAGCTAGGAGCTAACTATGCGATTTCAGAGAAACAAAATGCTGAAGGGAAATGAAGGAGCTGAAGGGAGGAGGCGGGAGGAGCAGGAACATCGTTCTTTTTAGGAGCCCTCCTCTCAGAGATGGAAAGCCTCAGGTATAGTCGCCAGATTAAGCAAAGGCTTGTTTTAGGTGCTAAGTGTGCGCGGAGAAGTAAATCCCATACACTTATAGTCATGTGATCAAACGATTTATCCGACTCGTTTTTCTTAATGACACAATGAAGAAGGGAGCAGCGTACCCCGCTGGTTAGTATTCAGACGGGCTCATGAAAGGAAGTCTTTTCCTTCAAGCGAAATGTCACTGCTTGAAAAGCCGATGAAAGGATGACTCATATTAGTTGACCACACGTCAAATATACATCTAGCTCGGGGGTGAAGGCGACGGCTGAAAAGATGTCTCTTCATTTCATTAAAAAGATGAGTGCTCGTGGAATTCAGGGAATTATTTAATCATGAAAGCAAGATGTTTGCACACAGATATTGAGGTCGTGTGAAATTGCTCGGATCTGGTGATAGCTTTATGGAGCTTTATTTCCCTATAAGCAAATAGCAGTTACAAGGCCACACTATGACCAAAGATATCTCAATGAATAACGAAGGGGGTGTTATTGACCAATTAGTGGAACAAGGTGTTTGCAGTGCCAGTATTAGAAATCCCCGCTTGCCGCTCTATAGCCAACATTCAGTCTCTATTCTCCCCGAGAGAAGAGGAGAGAGGGGTGAGACAGAAGGACAGAGAGAGAGAAAGAGAGAGAGAGAGGCCAATTAAAATGCCACCCTCCCTCTCTCTACACTCTTCATTAGTCTCACCCCACGAGTTCATCTGGTGACAAACAATACCTACACCCCCTTCTGTCCGCGCACACACTCGCACACGCAGCTGTATATTTCCTCTATTAAAATGATTCACAGGGAGGCACCCCACCGATGACATTTCTCAAAATGAGGGATGATGCCAGTCAAAAACTCCCATCAATGGTACTCGTGCCAGCGCTTGTGTTTTTTTTTTTAAATCCGTGCATGTAGGATTTCTGCTCCTCTCTCCCTCGGAGTGGTCGTTAGGAAGGTGTCAGATCCTCATCTTCAGATCCCTCTTTATCACCTCCACCTTTCTCCTCCTCCACCACCACCTCCGCTCGTCTTCCTCCTCACTCACGGCTCGCCTGAGTCATTGATCACTATCTCCGACCTATTTGTATTCCTCCCTAAACCTCGCTCTCAACTCGCTCTCGTTCTTTTCCGCCCCCAAGGTGTTTTTCTGCAGCGGTGTCATCTAAGTTTAGACGACACACACGCATGTAGACACTCATCCTGGACGTGGACTCGGAAGCCCGCACACACGCGATCTTTGAACACACTCGCTTGAACTGGATGTTTTGGCTTGTTGGGGTATACAAAGGCATGAAATGATTTCCTCTCTTACCTCATATCATCCCAGAACTTTCTGTGGTGTGTACAAACAACTCTCCTTGCATGGGCGCATTTTAGAGTGTCAAATGATGGGCTGTCATCATGTCAGATTAAACCTGCTGCGTTTTATGATGTGGCGGTCTCCATCGTGTCTCCCGAAAAGGAATTTTCAAAGACACAGCGGGGCAGTTTTTGCCATTTTAATTATTTTGTATAATTTGACAGGCCATAAGTGATAATTTTCCTTTAAGACTAAAGCTTGTTTCATAGAAGGTTGTATGCTACATAGTGCTGCTTCGCACCTAGGGACATATGCCTGAAAAGAACACAAAGTCTAGCAAGAATGCAACATCTAGGCCATTGAACCTCAATTAGCAGCCTGTGGGACGCATCCGGCCCGCAGAAGCCAAATGTCTGTCCCGTGTATTGTCATAATATAATAATGTGCAACATGTATAATAAAATGGGCATTGCTTTGCTGTGGTTTGGCCGCGACCCACACCGTACACTTGACCATCGACCTACTGGTGTTACAATACATGGCGTGCTGCAGCTGTATATGCTCCTTAACTAGCTCAGCTTCCTGTCAACTAATCAATATCTGTGAGTCGCCGCCGTGGCCTGCACGAAAAAACACAAAGACGAACAGGAAACCAGCCAGTTTAGATCTGACTGGATGGATCAGTTTAGTTTTCTTGTACCAGAACACGCCGATGATAAGCCGACTTGCTTGATATGCTGCAGACCGTAGTGTTGTGTTGAAAGCAGCACTTCAACACTATGTATGCTCCCAGTTTTAATGCCAGCTACTTCAGAAGGATTGCCTCAGACCATCGCTGTCTTTCTCTCACTGATTGATGAGTGAAAGGCCAATTATTTTGAACCTTTTGTGAGTCTTATTGTGGTATAATGATAATTACAACAGCAATAACAATACTAATAATTTCATTTGTATTTACGGCATTTTACACTCCAAATGCTGCAGAGCTTAATTAAAAGAACAAATGGATGCAAAGAGAGAACAGAAACTGCGAAAAGGGCAGCACTAAACTATAAATAATAAACAGAGGCAGTGAAATATTACAAAAATAAAAACAAATTAAACTGTTTGCTGCAGAAATGCAAAAAACACTAACTGGTATTAGGCTCATGTTTTAAAAGTGTCTTCCAGTCTCTGTCTTTGCAGTCGCTTGGCTCCTCTAGAGGTGAATGTGGTTGTAGATAGCTGTCTCTGTGGAATAGCTGTCTCTTAGGACATTTTACTGATGGACACACTGTTCAACAATCAGCTTTTGTTGTTATTGATGTTATGGAGAGGTATGTCAGAAAAGCTGACATAGTTATCTTTGCCTCAGGGTCCTCCTGCCACTCGATGCAGGGCTGTTGTTTGTCACTGGTCAGAACTTGGTCCACACGCTGGTATTTACGTCATGAAAACAGCAGTTTTGAAGTGTGCAGTTTCCTTCCTGGTTTGATGATTAAAACAGGCTTTGTGAACCCCAGACCTATTATTTTTATTATTATTATTATTATTACAAATAACAATTACTGTATGTTACTATTACTACTAATAATAATAATGATAGTAGTAGCAGCAAAAGCTGCATCTCCACATAAAACAAATGTTATTCACACAGTGGGGGAAAAAAACTGGATGTTTGGGCCCTTGGCTCGGCATGCTTCACAATTTTCGGCCCGTGGATAAACTTAACTAGGGGACCCTGATCTAAGTGTTTTGCTCTAACCTAAAATTGAAACCAAAACAAAAAATGCCTTTTGCACAAATTAGTACTGTTCAGATTACGATGAAGGTTTTTGGCTTGCCGGTCTGTAATTTACCGCACAGTCCTATTTAGAGTTAATCTTTAGCCCTAATTAAATATGATAGATATTTACAGCTTAAGTCAATCAAACTAAGCTCTTTTCCTATCCGTTTACTACTTTGCCAAAAGCAGTTACATAAGCAACGAAGAAAGACACCAACAATGGACGAAGGATTAAAAAATTGTTGGAGAGACAGAGACGTTTTTGTTTCATTTGGCGGGTTGAATGCAGGCACCCTCAGCAAGGATGTTCTTAGGCATTATCCTCCTATTATTTTATTTTATTTTATTTATTTTTAATGACAGCCTTGCAGGTGGGAAAGTGAAAAACGAGACAATATATGATATGTATGATTCCAGAGAAGAACAGGATAATCCTTTCAGCATGATGCATTCCGACATCTGTTCGCATTCATCCACCTGATCAGGATAAGTGAAATTATCACAGCTAGCCCTGCAGGGAACAAGAAGTTTTACAGCTATGCTATTAAATAGGAAAGTGTTTGCATATTAAGGGTTTTCATTAGTTTTTTTTTTGTTTTTTTTTCAGAGAAGGAGCTCATCAAAGTGCCATTGTAAAGTGTACACCAAAGAGAAATCATTTGTCAACGAAAAATATCTTAATTACTTGTTTTGTTTAATTCTTTTCTTTTTTTTTTTTGTCTGTGCTCTTGCTTTTAGTCTAAATAACTTGAAGAATATGGCCGTGTGCCGTGCATTTTCTTCCACAAAATTAGGCAAGTTTTGCAGCCACAGCAATCACTGTAGCTCACAATTCTTGTGGCGCTGCCAAGTAGAATTTAGCGCAAGCATAGCGATGCCAAAGCAATCACAAGTACCTTGGAAACGTGAATCTAAGTGAATAAATGATTCTGCTCCGATATAATAAACCACGCTGACTTGAATCTGACAAGTGAGACTGGAACTGAGACAGAGAAAGGACGAGTTAGCAAAAGCAAGACTGACATTAACTGGTAAGATGCTCTTTCTGCTCATCAAAAAGAGATGCCTGACCCAGTTAAATTTGCTGGTCTAGTGTTCACGTTACATGCACAAATGTACGCAAGACACAGAGCACTTGTGTAGATAAATTGGGAACTTTGACCTGCTTTTACACAGGAATCAAACCCCATAGATGCTTTTTTCCCCTCAGCTGGCTTTCAAATCTGTTTCCGCATAAAATCCTGCAATTTTTATAATTACTTTTATTGTTTTAGATCTCCCAGCTTGGCTTAAGGCTGTGAGATGAAAAGAAATGGGGGAGAAAAAAAAAAAAAAAAAAACAGTGCAAAGGCGAGAGTGACAGAATGGGGATATGGAGAAGAGGTGGTTGGTGTAAAGGGTTTCTGAAAGGCAGTGAATGCCAGCTGTCCAGATGCCTGTCTCCCATCTGTTTGAACCCCAACATCTAGCTGGCACCTCTTCCATTGCTTACTACACACACATGCAAGTGCGCACAAACACACGCGTGCTGTCACTGTCACGTACACACAAACAAACTGGCATTGCTTCTGACGCTAGCCGTGTTAGAGAGCTGTGGGCTTGGGCAAAGAAATGAGGGCTATCACTAACGACTAATCCTGGTGTGTGTTTACCTTCATCACAAGGATTGTCAAGATCTCTCATTGGCTACATGGTCCCACCTCCTGGTAATCCAAATCACTCCTTCTTTCTTATGAAGTAGCTCTTATGGACCATTTTATAGCCATTCTCAGCGTTGAGCTCAGTATCCACTGGAAAGACTGAGTCTGTATTGCTCAGAGCTCCCCATTCTCCCCGATCTGCTGCTGTTACCGTCAGAAAAACAGCAGGAGGGAACTCTGTCCCTCAGAGCCAAACGTTTTTTGCATCAGATCCTCAGTGTGAGTGTTTCTGTCCCAGAAGTGCTGGCCATTGTAACTATAATCGTGTCTGCTCATCATACAGTAGTTCTTCTATAAGCACCCTTACCTTGCAGGGCTGCGCAATTCTCCCGAGATCACACAAAAATCCATCTCGCCTCCCTTCAAGTGTGTGACTGATCCACAGATTACTACAGACGTCTGTTAGGTGTGATTATGGTCACTCCTAAGAGCGCATAATTTTCCTCACAAAGATGGCTAGAATCAACCAAAGGTTGACTTTTCAGATGGTTGTCTAAAAACATTTAGCCAGACGCTGTTACATAAATAATTAAAAAAAGACATAAACAGTGGATGAGAGATTTAAAAATGAGTGCAAACAAAAGGAGAAAAGTAGATTTAGTAGTTTTTTTCAAGTGGCACACAGACATTTCATACATGCACCCCTGATAAGGAAAGTCTTAAGGTCCTAATGGATTTTTTTGAATTAGAAAGTTGCAGGTGGGAAAGAAGAGAAAGCTTCTAAAAGTAAGATTTCTGAGGATGACACTCTGGCCTAGCTAAGAGGCAGCAAACTGTGCCGTTGCTGTTGTTGTTGTTGTGGTTGCAGTGTTCTGATGTGGTTATCTTTTGAAAGTTTTGCTGATAATCTGCAGGTTTGACTACTTTCTTTATTGCCTGCAACACTAAACCAACCTTCCCCCGCTGTGTGGAGAATCACTGCAAATGGCATATACACTGAGTCACCAAAATAAAATGCAGGGAGGTTAGGCCGCCAACGTGCTTGTCGTATATCCAGATACCTTGAAAAGCTCTTCAGCCCATACCTTTCTGACATCAGTCTAGTGCAGTTTGTGTGAGGGCATTTCTGTAATTTCCAAACGCAATGATCCAACATTCATGTCCATTGTCAGCCGTGGGAGGTGAAAAAGGAACTAGTCATTGACCTTCACTCTCGGCTCTTTTTATTTATTTTCTGTGAAATGTAGCTTTAAATTATTTGAAAACCACTCGAGAAGTCAAATGCGGTTGATCTCAGTCTACCTCAGTGAGAAATATGTTGCATGTGAAAGTTTCACAATCGGTGCTGCGGTTAGTGTTTCTCGTTAGCTAGTTCTCAGATGTGTACAATTTGAGAGTTGGCTGCTGAACAACGGCCTCTTATAAGACGATAAATTACCATGTTCCATTGTCCTTGTCAAAACATCCATGCCGGTTTTTAAATTTCCCACAACATACTGTATCTCCTCAGGGAAGTTATTTTCAGGAGCTGGCATTTAAAAACCATCCATGAAAGCAGCAATGGGAAGAGTTTCTTTTTCTTGTTCCTGCCCACAATGCCATTACTGCACGCAGAAAAACAGCCGACCATAACCAAAATTTTCTGATTTTGCAAAAGCAGCTGTTTGGTTGTTTGTGGCTGCAAGTCTGACACCACAAACCTTTCCTATGTGGCTCCTCAGTTTTCTGCTCTGGCTGTTACGTAGCAGAATACAAATGAGATGTTTAAACTAATATACTACACACTTGGACACACACCTACGCTGACTCTCGCAGATACCAACGCGCACGTTAATAATGCATTTCGACCAGGTGCATCGGGGAGTGTATATCGAGTTACAATGCAAAGCGCTCAGCTACAAACTTAATTTAATTCTTAAGTCTTTGTTTCCACACATTTGCCTGCGTGTGCATGTGTGTGTAAGATGTAGAGGATGTCATAGCAGAGGAGACAGGGGATCAGATTAGGGAACTGTGCACATCTGTCAGCATGTGGCCATCTTCAGCGTCATTAGATTAGAGATAATAAAGACACTCCATGCATGTGTCTGTGTATTTGTTAGTTTGGGAGCCACACACACACTCAGGAGGAGAGAGGGTGAAAAGAGAGAGGGGGAGGGAGGGAGAGGGAGACTGCCTGGAACCAATTCCTTGCCCTGACTTCAGCTGCTCAGGTCTCGTAAATCAGCAAAGGTTCCTGGGGATCGATTAAAAGCAGCATGCCAAAGATTGGTAGTTGAGATGTCGTAAGTAGCCCAACGGCAAGGCCCATCAGGCTGAAATATAAAGAGAATTAAAAGAGTTTTCTAAATAAACCAAATATTTGTGGCCGCAAACAGTGACAAGTGCAACTATAGCTGGAAGATTGGGATCGGAGGGTGCAAGAGAACAAGAAAAGGGGGGAGAGTTATAGAAGGAGAGAGAGCGATCCTTCCTCCATGCTGCTTCAGCCTTCCTTTCAAATTAGAACAGCCCTGTCTCCTGAGAATGTGACATTTTCACGACGCAAGCGAGAGAGAGAGAGAGAGATGGAGGTTCAGAGAAGGGTTGGGGGAGTGGAAGACAAATGGGGAAGGCAGGGGGGGGAGGCGACTGCAGGTTCTCAGAAGCAGAAAGATGGAAGAATAGAGCGAAAACCAGAAAGAGAGGAGGCAGCCACAGACAAGGGGCCGGGTGAGGGAGGATGGGGGGGGGGCTCAGGGTTTCACTTGGTAGTGTTAGGGATGGATGGAGAGAGTGATGAGAAGGAAGGAGTGTGTGTGCGTGTGGAGGAGGGGGGGTTATTAGTCCACCCTCCAGAGGCTACTAATGCACTGACCTTCATTAACTCGCATTACCGTCGGTGTGTGTGCGGAGTGTGCAACTCTCTTTAGTTAACACTCATTACAGAGTCTTTGTTTAAAGGCCAGTAAACTAATGAAGTCATTAAATAAGTGAAGAAAATCCCGATTCAAGTATTGAAACCGGAGATTGCGGTAACTTTAAGGACCGAGAACAGCCACTGGAAGACGTTTGCACATAGCAAACCGAGTAAGAGGCCTAAATAATGTAACTCGCAGCAGCAGCACGTCGGTGCCTGCTGCCATTGTCAGGCCATGGGGTAAGCCCTGATGAGCGTACACAGCCATCAGGACGGTTTATTCTTAAAAGCTGACTTAAATATACAATAGAGACATATGAAATTTAAATCAGACAGATCAGGTTTTTATCAGGATGAGTGGAGCAGAGATGAACTCGATGTAGTGTGTTCAGTCTGAAGTTGAAGCGGTGGCATGTGATTCTGTTTCTAATGTTTGTAATCTATCTATCTATCTATCTATCTATCTATCTATCTATCTATCTATCTATCTGCAGGCACTCCTTGATACTCAGAAACAGCTGCGTTCTCAGATCTCCAACTTTACCTTCAATCTGGGCTTCTCTGGGAAGTTCTACCACACAGGTATGCTCTGTTTACATGTTTTATGAATGATGCATCGAAAGGTTTTTGGTTAAACAGTTTTAGTGTCCAAAACCAAGCACACTGTGCAGTGTATATGGCAGTTTTATGTAAAACATTCCTTCTAACAGTCCCTTTTCACACTAAAACGTACATTTTACTACAACGTTCATTTTAAAGTTAATTGCGGACCGAAGCATCTTCAACTGTCACGTGTAACAAACATTTTTTTTACATTGGTACGAAAGACAATCCATCAAAAAAAAAAAATTATCTTTTTGCTGTTGTACAAGCATCCCAGTGTGTCAGTAAGAGTAGCTTATTATTATGTAGAAGTGTGAATAACACCGTTCTTTCTGCAAATTAGGTATAATGGGATATGTGTACTTTACATATTTGCACGTTGACAGTCTGATATAAATCAATTATGTTTATAATGCAGAAGAAGCTATTTACACCTTGAATTAGATTTTACAAACAAAAACCAGTAGAAGTTTTGCTTTTCTTATAGTGTGCATCTAAGCATCATCATCATCATTAAAAACACAAAATTACCTCATACTACACGTATCTCTAAATCTAGAGAAATATTTATCCAGGCATATTTATGAGGTCAAGACATACGGCAGTGCATTCTCGGCTGTGCTGTGGCTCCAAGGACAGATTTTATTGATTTTCTAGTTAAAGTGTCTAAATCTGCAGTAGGAGAACAAAGGTGGAGGAGACACTGCATAAGAAAAATGGAGACGGAACATGATTACAGTTAGAAGAAACCTGATACAGGCGAGAACACTTTATAACAGGCTGTTCATCACCATGGTAATAGACAACCTGATTTTAAAAACATGACAATGCGAGGCAACTGCTTGGTCATATTCTTTAACCTCACACCAACAAGAAGTCATGGATACACCGGCTTGCTTTTGTACATGTTTCCTCATTTGTCCTTTTGTCCTTGCGTGTTTTTTTGTTCGTGCAGGCACGGTGGAGGAGGATGAGGGAGACGATCTGCTACTGAAGTATGTAGATGAGTTCTGGTGGTTCCCCCACATGTGGAGCCACATGCAGCCTCACCTCTTCCACAACGAGTCCTCACTGCTGGAGCAGATGGTCCTCAACAAGGAGTTCGCTCTGGTGAGATAGATGCACAAGCACGCGCATGTTGTCAGGTCAAAGCGCTGGATTTGTTTTAACCAACTTTACTCAAAGGCTGGTACTGAAGACTCCTTTTTTTTTTTTTGCTTTTTAGTGGGAAACAAAACATACAGCGTGTACTGCAAAAAAAAAGTGTTTTTATGTTCACTTGAAAGGTCACACAAATCGCAGACAACATGGTTTCATGTCCTACTGTGTGTCTTACATATAGGTTCAGTTTAAGCCACAACTGCAGGTAAAGCACATGAAAAACACTGGCAGTGAATACACTGGCGTTGTAAGTAGTTGTGTCCTTTACTTAAGTAAAAGTACCAATTACGCAATGTAAAAATAATCAGAGGTAAAAATCCTGCATTTAAAATCATACAGTAGACAAGTAAAAATATTTGCTTAAAATGTAGCTAAAGTGTCAAAGTGTGGTCCTTCAACTGATATTATATATAACATCATTATATTAATAATACTGAAGCATCAGTTTATGAGCAGCATTATACTGCTGAAGCTGCTGCAGGAAGGAGTAGTTTCATATAAATTCATCAAGTGTGTGGAAGTACTTTACTAAAGATGAAACCCATACTACCATGCAAAACATGTAAGTCAGTGCTTAATTACAGCAAAAGTACTACTACAATACACACTCATCTGAAAAGGCATCTGCTAACGCTAGCAGAGTAACGGTCCACATCCTCTCGACATCAGTCAATTAACAACTTCACCAAACATCCTGCGGTAACAGAGATGTGGTGAATTTAATTGTGTTAGCTGCTGTACACAGAAAAGGCTTTGGAAAAATACAGCTATATTATCTTACAACACGCTGTGAAGTACTATTAAACTCTATTGATGATGTCAGTTTATAAGCTAAACATATCTGCAGAGCACAGTATAAGTTAAGTGCATGTGTTTATTTTCAGTCGTGTTGTGTTCTTTTAGTTGACATTGTTGCTGTGGCTGTAGAGCTCGTTTTTTTTGTCCTTGATGTCAGTGAATGCACCATGCTTTGACACGGAAGTTATGGTAGAGCTGAGTGTTTGCCGAGCGAGAGTCGCATATTAGAAGTGTCAGACTGACGGTGTTTAAGGTGTTGGCGTGGGCTGCGGCTGACAGTAGCCCGTGTCCAAGCTTCTATAACCTTGCAGAAAAGCCTCTGTAGCTTCCTTTGTGTGAGACGCTACAATATGCATTCAGATCAAGAATATAGATTTCACTGTTGCAAAGCATTACTTAGTTAATGTGTTTATATTAGTGACGTCGTTCAAACCCTAATTTGTTCTTGTGTGACCCTGATTTAACAGTAGGGTATGAAAGGGAACTTTTACTACTGACAAAAAAAGAAAATGTAACATCTCTGTTGGGAGTGCTACACTTATTTTACCGGACACATCTGAGCCCTACTTAATGTCTGCTGGTTAATCTGAAGTTCACAGGGTTGAGTGCTTCTGTTGCTCTGCTCTGTTTTACTTTTGGTGTGTGTGTGTGAGTGAGGACTGTACTGGAATGTGGTGTCGCACACACAATGCAGCGTTGGTGGCTGGTTCGTGCTGCTGAAGGTGAGCGCGAGCATAAAGTGTGATCACTAACCTCTGTTGTACACACACACACAGATGCATACCTCATTCCCTCATGCCCTGACCGCTGATGCTTAGCTTTGACGGTGTGTGTAGGTGTGTGTCAGAGCAAAGGACAACACCATCAGTCTTCAGGATGCACCCAGCAACCATCCACCTTCACACACATACGCATGCTCACACCGACTATATTTTTTTTAATTTCCCACCCGAAGGCCAGCGTCATGACAAACACAACACAAACCACGTGCTTCCGCTACAAGGTCAGACCGTTGGGATCTGTGTGTTTACGTGCTACAAAGTCCTTTGTCTGGGAGTTGTAAATGTGCCATCATTTCTCTGTTTATGAATATAGTCCTCATGTACGTGTCTGTGTTTATGCACGTTCACCTCCTCCAGGAACACAACATCCCAGTGGATATGGGCTACGCAGTGGCCCCTCACCACTCCGGCGTCTACCCGGTGCACCTGCAGCTTTACGAGGCTTGGAGACGAGTGTGGAACATTCGGGTCACCAGCACCGAAGAGTACCCCCACCTCAAGCCTGCCCGCTACCGTAAGGGCTTCATCCACAACAACATCATGGTGAGGAGATAAAGCTGTTAATCACACACTGCATTAGCTTCACCTTGCATAAACGTGCTCATCCTCACGTACATCCATGAAAACATTGATAGTTGCTGCACAAACATGAAAATTGAAAGGCCTTTTCACATCCACCTGCTGGATATTCATATCTGAGCATGTTGTTTTTGTGAAGCAACATCTTTATAATTATTTAATATTTTCCCCCCATGGTTTTGTTTTTTCCTGCTATTTTCCTCTTCTGTCATGCCAGAAACGTGGACTACATATAAAAGATGTATGTTGCTCCCGGGTCTGAGAAGTGAAGTCAAGGCAGAGGTGACTTAAAGTGCGATACCACTGGTGGTTGCTAGGTGCTGGCACTAAAAAAAAATTATCTCTGACTCTAATAGGCTGTAATGTTCAGTTAAGCTCAATTTTATTCATATGGTGTCAATAACAATCAAAACTGTCTCAAGACGCTTAACAGAACACAGAGCCTGAAACTCCCAGAGAAAGCTCTGAGGTGAATGTGTCAAGGAAAAACTCCCTTTTAAGAGGAAGAAACCTTGAGCAGAACCCTGCTCATCTGGCCATATGAGCTGGGTCCAGGCCAGGTAGAAAGACAGAAAAGAAGGGAGAAGAGTGAGGAGGAGAAGAGGAGAAGAAAGCAGCAGAGGCAAGCAGATAAATTCAAATAAAAAGGAAGGATATCATTCAAAGTATTAATTGCTGAACAGTTTAGATATCGGGTGTCAAAACGAAGTATGTTCACTAGAGATGTGACGTTCATGAACGAACTGAATCTATTGACCGGCTCCTTAAAACAAACACGGGAAATGAGTCACAGTTGAAAGCTTTTCTTTTTTTGTTTTGCTGTGTTTCACACGGTTGCACAAGGAAGCTCCTACTTTGTTTTGACACAGTATTGGTGACGGACCTGGTATAGTGGTGAGCATAGCAGTTATATCCCACCAAGATAATATATATTAGTGCGATGTCTAAGTTTGAATGATTCTGCTTCAAATCTTACTCCACCACAGTGCTTATTTCGAGGATAAAATAAGGTACCCCCAGGCTGGCATCTTAAAAATAAATAAATATGAAAATGAACCAGTCTTTTGAACGGCTCTTTGAAAGGAACGGATCCGCATGATCCTGCTCCCTTCAAGGAGCCGTAATTCCCATCTCCAATGTACACTCTGGGTTCCAAAAATCCAAGATGGCAACGGCGAAGTCGAAGCTTCAGGAGGGTAAGTGATAAACCAATGGGTGACTTCGCTGTGGCTACATCCATGTTTTATATAAAGTCTATGGCTAGAAGAGGTATTCATTAAGCTTGTGGGTTCTCTTTGAAAAAAAAAAGAGGTGAGTCATGTTGGTCAAATAAAAATGATAAATGTCACAACCACGTGTTTCTTGACGGACTACTGATTCATGACCATAGCATGAACCTAAAGCTCAAGGCACATCTTGTATTGTCATTGCACAGTGGGAAGTAAAAGACATGTTTTTTTGAAATCATCTGACTCAAGTAAAAACAATGAATTATTAATGTGTAGAGCAGCTAAATCAAACTGAGCTTAAATGCGGAATAATTTGCTTGAGAGTGTGTTTAGTTACATTGTGTTGCTGCTCTGTTCTTTTATCTCGCTTCGAAGAACTGTTTGACTGCCTTGTCTCTGTTTAAATAAGTGTTTGCTGAATAGTAAATTGTGTGCTGATTGTTTCTTGCGGTCTTAAACAGAAAATCAATGATGCCGTGCGGCGTGTGTAACCTCAGCGTATGTGTTTGCGTGTATGTGATATGAATTCTTTGACCTTGTCTCGCCACAGTGTGCTCAGCTCTGCGTTGATTCAATATTTAACGGCTTCCCAGTGCAGCTGGAGGAGGGATTTCTTCATTTTTTTTTTTCCTGTGCGCATTTGTATTGTATATGTGCAGGATGTGTGTCATAGAGTATAGATCTGGTAATGAGAGCAGTTTTACACTTTTATGCACCAATAAGTAATTCATCAGACACAGTTTGGGACAACAGTAGAATATTTTTCACCCATTTCATCTAAGCAAGTTGTCTTCATCGCTCCCTCCCTCTGTCTCTCTCCTCCTCCTCTTCTTCATTCACTTGTCACTCAGGCTCTTTGTCAGAGTGTGCAACTGTTCCCTTATTGACAAAAGAACCAATCACATCTGACACCAAAATTACCAGTCCATGTTGTTCTGCCATATTTGGATCTTGAGCAAACAATTTGTACAGACAGCTATGTCAATTTTCTAATCAGTCCAAGAAGCCTGCTTTTATTTCTTGACATCTTGCCACAGCGTCATAAAAGACAGCCACTTAATCCTACTTCCTCTCAAAACAATAACAAGCTCACTTTTTGACAGGCTATAATGTTTTATTATACATTATCAATAGTGAGGAACGCAGAGGCATCAGTAAATTCAGCAAGTAAAAAGTTACTGAATGAACACTTCACAGTATGATTGCATCATAAGGAACACAGAAAGCAGGAGACACTACAGAACCCCAGCTGTCAATAAATGTAGTCTGAGATAAATTTAAAAAATCAACAAAAGTGACCCCCGTGCTTACAGTCCACAATAATTACGAATGTTTTCCAACTTTGCTGAAATTGGTTCTTACAGTTTTTCAAATAAAACTTCTTCTTTCTGTTTTTTCCGCTTACAGAGTTTGTTCTCATTCGAAGGGGAGCAAGGGCACATGCAAATCAGATTCACATCTTTGTCTGAGTTTTCAGCAAGTGGATGGCAGGACTTGCAACAGCGACTTGCTGATCACGGTGCTTACTCTAAATCAGACTGCAGACTGAGGGAAACACCAATCACTAGTGGTTAAAGACTCTCCAGAGACCGGCCCACTCTGGTGCAAGATAGTCTAGATGTTCAGGAAAATGGTCCGATGAAATCACCTCTGGGAAGCTCAGCTGGACCCTAAGGTCCTGTGAATCAGGATTTCTGCCACTGGTGGCATCCTCAGAGGTATCCTTTAGGTGCTGTATTTGATTCACTCCCTCCTCTTACAACACCGTTCGAAACAGTGAAATTCTTCTTCTCCTCACTGACCCTGTGTTTGAAGGACTTGATATTGATGTAAAATATGTATTGGTCAAGAAGAAAATCCCAACATAAAAGTTTTTTGAGCTGTTCCTAAACCGTTTTCGTGTGTGTGCCTGTGTCAGGCTGCATCCTGCTGGGGATGGCTGCTGCCGTCAAGGAGTGTCATTGCCATGGGGTGGGGGTGCCTGGTCTGGTCTAGGTGTATGCTACAAGTCTAAGTAACGTCCACATTAATGCCAGGTCCAAAAGTTTGCCAGCAAAACATTGAATTGTCTCAAGATGGTCAATGTTATTTACTTCTCCTCTCAGTGGTTTTAATGTTGTGGCTGATTAGTGTATGTCAGCCTTTTAGTTATCGACATATTGCTGCATGCAGTACACATGCAGTTGAGCTATATTAGGTAGTCACAAACGTTGACTCTCTTACTTGCATTCGTTGCAGTTCAAAGCACCACATTTTATAACCGTTGACAAAATTCTTGGTGCTATATTTCTTACGTCAGAGACCCAACAAAGTGTCGTGATCATGGCAGTGTTTCCTCATGCGTGTTCTCTTGGTAGCTCAGCATTTGTGCGCAGGTTTGAGATTAAGAGTAGCCAGAAAAGCTTGCATAATGCAATATGTTTCCAGATGTAGTAGGACATCCTGGTATTATACTGTCATTGGGGACATAGTAATTCTCTTTCTGGCAGTTCTTCAAGTCTGGACAGCCCTTGTCTTGTCATAATCTTGTGATTTCCAGCTGATGAAGATCTTGAGATATGACTGAAGGTTACACAACAGCTACTCAGGCGGCCCTGGGGTGACACTGCTCTGTCAAATTCCATTTTAAAAAGTGTAGAAAATGTAACCAGTGTAGGGAAATATTGAGAAAGACCATCTCTTGCTCCAAGACACTGCATGCTAGACTGACTAAATAGCACAGGGAGGCTAGGAAAAACAGAAAATAAAATAAAGACTAGGCTCATGGAGGTGGAACATATTTCTAACTAGTGCTGTATGTGTGTATGGGCACCTCGGTGCACGTCAAATTTAAATTTCTAATTACTTCACCATAAACCAGCTGGTGAACTTTAAGATTTGGATCATTCATCAACACCCTCCTGACCTCTTGTAATGCTACCCTGGGACATCGCTCATGTCCCCCTCATTTTCTTTACCTTTCACTTCAAATTTTTCTTGCAATTTCTCTCTATTAATCTCTTTCTCCTCTGCCACTCACTCCATCTTTGTTTGTTCAGAGGAGGACAGGAAGTTGTCTCAAGGCTGTAAAATTGGTGTGTGTGTGTGTGTCTCTGTCAGCAGATTGAGAGCCACCCACCGGACCCGCAGTATCAGAACAAATCAGACTGAGATATGGGGTTGTGTTACGTGCTTGTGTGTGTATGTGTGTGTGTGCCGCCACAAACATGCATACTGTGTGTGTGTGTGTGTTTTAAAATGTACTATATCAGTTTGAGCTATAGCTCTGTGGATAATTGGTTTGGTGAAATAGTGCTGAGTGTCTGTGGCTCTGGTGGCCTTCTCTTTCACTGTCGTTTCATCTCTCTCTCTCTCTTTCTGTCTCTCTCCTTCTTCTTCTCTCTATCTCTCGCTCTCTCACTCTTTAGTGTGTGTGAATGCGAACGAGTCTGCAGTGTTTTATAGATAAACCGATATCTGTGCTTTCAGCCTTTACTCTCTATTTCATAGAGACAAGTGCTCCACAAGGAGTTCCCTATAAAGACCTTCTCTTCTCTTCTCTTCTCTTCTCTTCTCTTCTCTTCTCTTCTCTTCTCTTCAATCCTTCAATCATTTAATGAACTCATGAAAAGACATTTAATTCACCAGCTGTTCAAAACTTGAGTTAGTATCCCATTAGTCTTTCAAGATTGTTCACATCTTTTTGGCCTCATCATTTTAATTATTTTTAATAAATGAATGCATTAAAATGTATGTATTTCAATTTGACTAACAACTGCTTGGCAACTGTTAATACAGCCGAGGTCAACTATAAACATTTGATCTTAGCATTAAAACTTAAAACAGTTCAGTTCCGCTGACTCCTTGGACCCATTATTTGTCAATCAGATGTGACATCCACAGGGCTGGCTGGTGTATTTTTGGTATTTTCATCGCCTAGGGTGCACAGGGCACCCGCTAGAGGTAAGAGTATCATCGCCTCCCGCTTCAGTAGTCAAACAGGTGTAGGCGAGGAAAGCAAACTGAACGGTGCCCGAGGATGATTTAACTAATCACCAATGCTTCGTGCTGTGCACCTCATGAAAGTAGGCTCTTTGAAATTGTAAAACACAGGGATCCTGGCTGTGCAACTCCTCAGGACTCGTGGCACAGGCACACTGGAGGCAGTAATTGCCATTTCTTCTGACACCATTATTAATTTGACTCTAATAAACCCTTTTCGCTGCAAACATGTCATTATGTGTCATTACACATGGGACAGCACAAGTAGAAAGGGTATATAATACCAAAGAACTGGAACGTCACAATGGAGCCGAGCTGTCGGTTGTGTTATTTATTACACCTGTGTTTTTTAATTTTTACAAGTCAAAATGCAAGTTGTGAGAACAGTCCACACTCTAGTATAATATGTGTGGAACCATCTGGAGAAAGGTAATGTTTCCATATGCTCTGTGACATCAGAATATATGTGACTTGCTGCTGATCTCGTTGTCTTTTTATCCGTATATTTGTCATCTAATCTGTAGTTATTTTAAACCACATTTGTACCTGGTTTATTTGTACTTCGGGCTCGAAATAAGCACTTTGAAGATCCGCACGTACGACCAGCCGTCGTGGCTTTTCCTTTTGTAGTCACAAGTCATTGCATCGTGGTGGTTTGATATGCCACTTAAGGGGGAACTCCAGCAATTGTACACATCAAAGCGTGTTTACAAGTCTTGGCGAGTACCACGGCGTATGTGAAGAAAAGTGAAAGCACCTAAAGCCGTTTTGTGGTTCCAGAGGGAGCCTGTGCAAAATTTTATAAATTGCCTGAAGTGATGACACTTGAAGACTACAAGTTTGAAAATGAAAAGCACTGGCAAAGGCCATCTCCAGATACGGCCAATAGCCTCAAGCATTGAGGCTAGTGGCTAAAGGCTGCATGTGCTGCTGCGACTAGCATAAAGAAAAGAAATCTCAATCAAACTATCTACAGCCAAGTTGCATTTTAAAACGGTGTTGTCATTTTAATAAAAAAAAAAGAACAAATGACAGCATGAATTGTCATTTTTAGCCATAAATGCATTTTAGTCACCAATCATCCCCTGTTTGGCTTAATTGAACTATTTACATATTTGCATATCCAGTAGTTTAAATTACAGATATTAACAGGTTCTTCATTTATCGTGTGTCTGTGTGTGTTTGTGTAGGTGCTGCCTCGCCAGACGTGTGGCTTGTTTACTCACACTATCTACTATAAGGAATACCCCGGAGGACCTAAAGAACTGGACAAAAGCATCCGTGGAGGAGAGCTGTTTCTCACCGTGCTGCTCAACCCCGTGAGTCAGAGAAATCACATTCAGGCGCATGCACTTTCTCACATGCAAACGCCGAGAAACAGAGAGAACCGTTAGAGTTTAATTTGATTGTTGCACCTTAAAGAGGCACCAACAGGGTTTTTCTGCTCTCACTTTAAAGGTATCTTCCTCTCGGTCTTTTTTTATTTTTTTTTACTTTTGCTGTGCGTGCCTGTCTCTTTTCCTGTCAGGGGCTGCTTCTCTGTGTGGAGCTGTGTTCATCTCCCCACTTTAAATTAGGTCTCACCACAGGGGGGTTGCTGTCACATACATACTCTCACGCACACAAACACACACTCCCCCTCTCGCTTACCCCTGCTGTGTGCATCAGCTCAACATGATTCTGCTTTGAATTAAGGAGCAGAATTAGGTTTTGGTGGCAGTTAAAATGCTCCTCCGCGTGCACATGCTCATAAGGGCGCACAGTTACAGATAGGCACAGGAATTGCCTCCAAACAATCGTGTTTTCTTTTTTTTCTCTCCTTCTCTCTTTCTTTTTCTCTCTGCCTCAAAAACGCACACATGCACCAACACTCACAAAGATGCTCATAGACCAGCGGTTGGCTGTATTGAAGTGTCAGGTAGGGGAGTGCTGAACTAGAGGAGCTGTCAGAACTCACCCAACATCACAGAGTCAAGTGCAGCTTACTACAACATCCCAGCCTGGCTCTTTCTTCTGCCTCTGCACCGCTTTGTCTCTGATTTCCCTTTTCTTTCTTTCTTTAGTCTCATTTTGTTTGACATCTTTCTTTCGTTTGTTTCTTTGTTTAATTCCACTTTCTTAATGTCTTGTGTTTCTCTTCCGAGCTTCACTGTGCTATTTATTTAGATGCTTTTTCTCCCCCCTTTGTTCTATGTTCTGTGATTCATCTTGTCAGATTCTTTTGAGCTCTGTCTTTTGACTGTTATAAAAGGACAAAAATGCATGTCATTTGCATAGAATTATTGTGCTTGTACCCTGTGCTGGTGCTTGATTTAACAAAACGGTAATCAGTCTGTATCCAGTTCTAGTGAACTACTTTAATTGCTCTGTATTGCTCCAGGTAAAAAAAAAAAAAAAAACTGTGAAAGTGTTTTACATTTTGCCTAGCAGCAACAATGGCATTTTCCATAATAGAAAGAACAAGGTGGTTGGCATGGAGCAAAAAAAGCTACAGGGAGCATCATTTGCCTCTTTCCCTGTAACCAACACTGCTATTAGGGAGCCTGCTTGTTATGTATTGTTACAGGAAGTGAGCCAAATTGTATGAATACAAGGAGTCAGCAGGGAAATTGCACCAGAAGAAAGAGTCACCTGTGACTGTAAAAGTCCCTCTCATAGCCATTTGAATGTGCTCTATTGAATGAATAATGATAGGGTGTAATAATTACGTGGCCTGTGGCAAAACCCGTGCAGCACCAGCCACCGTGGCTAAAGCTATGATAACTTTTGAAAATGACCCAATAACAAAACAACATTTAGGAAGACCAGTAGTAATTTATTTTAGCTTTGGGTTGAGTTTAATAAGACAACTTCTCCAGCTGTAAAATAACGAATAAGACTAATAAGACAAATCGTGAAGACAACACAATAAGCCTCAATGATAACGTTCTTATGTAATTAAACACACTGTCTAAAATTAAAACGATGCAAAGATTTGTTCCACAGTTAAAGACCATAAAACAAAACAGCAGCCTCGCCAGTTTCCTTGTGGGGAAGTACTTGCTGGGACATAAAATGAATTGAAGCTGCTGACGTAGGAAAGTGTTCAGTGTCGTAAGACTTTACAGACAATAAACAGGATTTTAAAATCGATTTTCAAATATTCAGGTAGCCGGTATACAGAAGACAGAAGCAGCGGCGTAAGATAGGAAGTAAAGACTTAACTGAATGACAGGTTTTCAGTTCCAGTTTTATATTATTCTTATTACTGGATAGCATGATCAGTGACCTTTGCATAAAAATTACGGTCCGAATGAACTGAAAATACTAACTTACATTAATCCACATCAACTCTCCTTCAATACCTTTCCTATAAAAAATATGAGGTCCTGCCATTTGGTACCTAAAATCACCTGGAAAGACAGAAAGTGGGGATTTTCAGTTTCCAGAACGAAATCTTTTGTCTGTGTAGTAAACATTTGTATGCATACACTGTATATCCTGCTTCTCCCTAATATCCATAAAATGGAAGCTTTTCTTAGGAACAGATGAACACAAGGTATATACCAAGATTGTCCAGAATAGGACACATCAGTGCAAAACATTTTTATATTTATGAAGTCGGAATATATAAACGCCGGTGAGCCAAACCTACCAACAAGATCAGAGATAAGATAAACTGTAATTTTACTGAAATTAGTCTGAACGTTCACATTCCTGTATTAAGGGAATCCAACACATCAGCAGAGATGCAATAGCCCCTTTCTAAAATGATTTCTCTCTAAACACAGGAATGCAGTGCTAAAGATGTCCTAATAGTGATGATAGCGACGATGGTCCTGCTAAAGGACACCGACCTGACATGTTTTGCTTTTAAGTGAAGCTATTAGAATGCAAATGATGGGGAGTCTCATTATGCGTGCATTAATGTAATGCTAATGTGGCAATCTGGCAGAAATAATGGTAAAATTATTATATCAAACACCCATGTCCAAGTATATTAAGCGACAATACGGTAAAAATAAATATGGAGGCTTAATAATAAATAAAAACGGACTGCATAAATCATCTGGAAATATTATAATCAGGTCACGCTGAAGAAAGAACAAACGGTATATTCCTCCACCAAAATGCCTCTGTTTCTGGATGTGAGTAGGAGTAGTTGGCATTTTGTGGCGTTAATCTCATTCATGAAA
Source organism: Chelon labrosus (assembly GCF_963514085.1). Classification (NCBI taxonomy): domain Eukaryota; kingdom Metazoa; phylum Chordata; class Actinopteri; order Mugiliformes; family Mugilidae; genus Chelon; species Chelon labrosus. The sequence continues at coordinate 20,125,439 of NC_140338.1, read as the reverse complement.
TTGCCACAAGGTTTGACAGTAATACACCTCACGTCTTCTCCCCATCAAAACATTGTCATGATTATTGTGGTCGTGACTAAACTCTGTGTTTTCTAAACCTTTAAATAGATTTGAGGTGCGTTGCCTTCGTGTAGCTGTGTGTGTTAATAGTTGCTTAAAGGACAAACGACCTAACTGTGTTTTAGCTCACATCACCGGTGATGTCATCTCAGCATGAGCTCAAGAAACCAGGAGGGATATGCCTTCACACTCGCTTGCCTCTCCCCGTTGCTGTCTGTCTCTTTCACACACACACACACACACCACTGCACGCAAACACACACACACTCATAAATATAAGGGTTTGAAATTCTTCTCGAAGGCCAGGAGCACGCTGGGGCTAATTACGTTTTCCTCCTCTGTTTCTATCTTTTGTCCTTCTCCCTCACTTTCTCCCCTTCTTAATCAGTGCAATAAGAGATGAACCTCCCCTCTTGTTGCATCAGTAAATGAAGAGTCCTATTTAACATGAAAGCAATTTTAACACTAAATGAGAGCTATCGGCCACGACTTACATCCACGCGCATGCACAGTGCTCGCACGCACGCACACACACACACACGCACACAAGCACATACAGTACAGACTGATGATTCATTTTCGCTTCTCGCCGCTGTGTTCCCATTTGCAGATGCACAAAAGCTTAATTAGTGTATGCACTTTGTACGTGTAATCAATAGTGTTCTGTTGCTCGCTGCTTTAGCCCCAGGGGGGTTTCCTGTTGTTTGATGATCTGCACATTGGTAACATTGCCACCTCCTGTTCAATGACTTTAAATCACATTTGGCCTTTGGCAGCAGTTTACCACTGACAGCAATGGATATACGGATACTGGATACAGCGTGATCGCATGTGCACGTATCGAATGTGCGCGCGCATGCGTGTGTGTGTGTGTCTATGCGTGTTTGGATACTTTTGCGTCATTCAGGGTTGCATCAACAATCACTGAGCTCACCTCTCGCACACTCCTCAATTGATTGCAAACAGCCAGTAGGGCACAAGTAATTTCCCAATAAATGACCAGAGAGATGATGAGAGGGAAGGGGGAGAGAAAAAGAGAGAGAGAGAGGGAAAAGGAGGAGGCTGAGAGGAGGAAGGGGGGGGGGGGGAGTGGGGTGAGAAGGTGGCAGACAGATTGAGATTTAATTTTCAGGTCACGGCATCTTGTGTCACTTGAGAACCCAGACACATACAGAGAGGAAGTGATGCACATATAGACACACACAAACACACACCAATGCATGCGTTTGTGTGGCCAAAGCATGCAAGTATTTGTGCGCGCGTGTGTGTGTGTTTTGTATAAATGTGTGTCCAGCTGGCATAAGCAGAGCTATAGACATATATCAGGGCTGACATTTAGCGCTTAGCTCTGCCACTAAGCTTATTAGCCAAACACCAAATATCAGCACAATCTCTCTCTCCCTCCTAGCCCTCTTTTCTTACCCACTTCTCACCCTCACACCTCTCATTGTTGTTGTTCTTTCCCTGACATCAGGCCTCCTATCTCTCTCCGCCTTCGCTTTTCTTTGTCCTTTTGTAATTTCCAACCTGTGCGTGTTGACTTTGCTCATACTTGTGAATCTTTCCACACTTCTTTTTGTCTCATTTCCACTCCACCCTCCCCTTTCTTCTGAGTCCTGCTGATTGCTACTGAAGGCTTTGGCAGCTCATCAACACGTACAGGCCCTCACACGCGTGCAGTCAAACACACGCACACATGCACACATGCACACATGCATGCACACACAATAAGCTACAATCCAAACAGGAGAAGAAAGCGAGAGTAAAGCAGTGAAAGATGGCAGAATGGTAGAGGCCAGTAGATGTTGACTGGAGCAGGCAGAATAAATTGAATCCAAATCATTTGCTGTGTTGACGTTCAGCTTTCAATTATCCACTGATGAGACGGAGACAGTAGATGGACCGTGAGAAGGAGAGAGAGAGAGAGAGAGAGAGAGAGAGAGAGAGAGAGTGAGAGAGAGAGAGTCAATTGGCAGAGTGAGAAGAAGAGAGAGGACGATGATGGAGAAGGAGAGTGAAAGGAGGGGCAGGCTTCATTTTAGCAGCAATAACAGTTCAATCAGCGAGAATTGTATGTGGAACTAAGTGGTCTGTAATGGGAAACTACGGCTACGCACTGAAGTGTGGGGTGGGGGGTGCAAAACTTGGGACGAAGATGGCAGGGAGCAGCCGAGAGTAAACAAAATACAAAGAGAATTGTGCAACAGTTCTGCAGCGCGACAACAATGCCAACACACAAGAATAACTTATAAAAATATATCTTCAGCAGAGAGATGCTGACACATCTTGAAGACATGCTGCAAATTCTCCAAGAGGCTTGGAACAACCTGCCAAAAACCCTGAGTACAGAACTTGAATACACTTGGACAATTTCATTCTACATACTAACTGTATACAGTACGCACTACAAACTATATATATAACACTGCCACTTTATTTTCTCATGTATTCTCATTTTCTAGCTGTGAGTAGCTCCTCTATTTTATTGAGCAATACTGTCCATGAACAGTAAAAAAAATGGCTTTTCAACGCTAATTCCACAGAGGAGTGTCAGGCACCTCTGAGCCCCCAAAGGCCTTACATTGACAGCGCGAGGCTTAAGGTGGTGGATGGGCTTCATTGTCTTAATTGTCTCCACCTGCGAAGGTGTGGGTACAGTGAATGCCTAGGGAGGCCTGCAGAGCCACTGATCTTTTTTTTGCAGCCGGAGCCCACTGTGCTCTCATTGATGCTTGGATTTTTACTGTTTCTCCCCTTGATTCTAATTTAAGACTGGCTTCCAGCTCTTCATGTTGTGGCCCAAGAGTCTGGTTGAAAGGGTCGGCCTATATACCGTATACACACGTTCATGCTGTTTAGCAGGTAGTATGTATACGAACAAATACGTGCAGCATCGGATGGCTGTGACTCTGGAATGTCACCGGTTCACAAAGAGTAAGCAAATGTTTTTATTCCTCAAGATTTAATGCTTATTTGTCTTTCTAGACATCGCTCAAGGTGACTGTCGTGTTTTTGATATCGTTCATTGACAGCGCTCTCAACAAGGACTTGTATTTAGAAGGAATGGCGTCTGGTTTCAGTGTACTTCAGTTTATTTTTATTTTCCACAGTAAACACACATCTTCAGAATCTGCTTAGAATTAGTGTGCATTATGGAATTGGGACACGGCTCCAATTTATTGTAGATAGTTTGCACATGCTGTTGCTTCCCTGTTAGTAGATGGTTTGACCTTTCTTTGCTCATCTATGGCGAAAAACAAAAACAGTGCTTGATTTTAGAGAAGTTTTTTGTTTGCAGATAAATAGATGAATAGATACCTGTAGAAAAAAGAATGAATCCTGTCCTCAACCAAAGGCCAGTAAAACAAGTAATTTCTTCAAAAATGCAATCATGTTGGAGGGGATTGGAACATGTCACAAACTCAAATACATGGCCGCCGTTCTCTTAATCTTCCAAGACATGGCATTTGTTTTTCATGTGTGTCTGCTGTGGATTTTGAAGAACATCCCTTCAACGTTGGACTGACATGCTTCATCAGAGCATCTAGGTCAGCGTGAGATCGGAGAGAGAGAGAGAGAGAGAGAGAGAGAGGGGGAAAAAAAAGACATAAAGTGACTTTTCAGAGCAGGAGAGAGAGTGAGAGGAAGACATTAAACGGATGAGAGAAGAGGAAGGAAATGAAGCTGCACAGGAGCAATGAGAGGAAAAGACAAGGGACAGAGATTAAAAGAGGGAGGCCGAGGGGATGGGCTTGTGTCTCTCGTTTTTTATACTTCTCTCCCAGTCCAGTTCCAAGTATGGTTTGAGCCCAGTCCTGGTGTTAAATTATTAGTGCCGTATTCTTTATTAAAGGCACATATGGGACTCAAAGCAATCCAATATTGAGGAAATGAGACGTGGCACTCCATGCCCAGAAAAGGTTTATATGGTTCAGTTAATTGAATCCTTAGCCACAGTGAGTCCTTCAACCAAAAGGGGTTTGGAGTTTGCACGGTGTCGGGAGATTAACATTCTCTCAAGTGTCTTTTTTGTTTTACTTTTAATTCAGACTCACCTGCCAAGGTTACTCTCTCCGTTTTGCTTTGCTACCCCCCTCCCTCCTTTTTTCCTCCTTTTCTGCAGCTCTCCAATTACAAACACAAATCATCTTCTCTCTCCGCCTTTGTTTAATTTGGCAGCCGGTGCTTAAGCTCCATAATGAATGTTTCCATGTTCAGTAATACCCAGATTCTCTCTTGCATTCCCTTTGTCTTTCATACACCTGCGCACACACCGCACACATACACACAAATAGTACAACCCCTCCAATCACAGTCTGAGTCAGACATCATAGGCTATTGAGTGGTTTGAAGGGAACATAAATCACTTTTTGATCACCTTGCCTGCTTTCAAAAGGATAAAATAAAAACCAACACAGAAAAAGGGGAGACTGATACGGTTCTTATTCAGGTCAGATTTCCCTGCATTCACTGGATGTCAGCACAAATACTTCTCATTTTGTAATAGTCACATCTTGCTTTGCAACCTACTGCAGGGTGCTGTGGGAAATCCCACAGTCCTACATGTGAATAGATGTTTCCAGTGAGACATGGTCAAATTTAATTTTACACTTTTCTTAGAGTAGTGCTTCAAGTTCTCCGGTCGTGCTTTGAAATGGGAGCTTTGGAGGGTTTTGACATTACAGCGAGGCGCAAACTAACACTTTTTACTGGACTTGTCTCTGTTGTGCTTGGCGATGCCTCGACAGTGGTGCCACATTGTTGTTGCTCCAACATCAGCTAGATTGGTATGAAGCGCCTGGATGGTGCGCTGCTGGTTTTGCGTAGAGTGAGCGCGAGATAAGAAGGCAGTGGCAGATGCACACAGTTGCGTTGGTAGACGCACAAAAGCATAAACATTTGACAGGCGCAGGCGCTCCCGCACATAAAAAAAAATAACTCTGACATCCGTATTGTCGCCTCTTTTTTTTTTTTTTTTCTTTCTCTGTTGCACTCTGTCACACAGAAGTAGCCACACACATCTGTTCCTCTTCCTCCCTCCCGCAGAGTCCCCCCCACGCACATTCACACCGGCGCATTCCCGCCATCAGTATTCAGCGGTGATCAGTATTCTGAGCAGCTTTCCAGGTCAGCCGGACGCTGATCCATCAAACCCCGACACTGTGTCGCTCTGTATCTACAGCAACCTTCGCCTTTTAAGAGAAGCGTCGTTAGTCCTCTGTCACCAGGAAACTCACTGTGTATGCTTGAACGAGTCTTTCCATGTTTGTGTCTGTACTTATGTTGTGCAGACATAAACCCATATGCACCAGTCATATTGTGGGGACCTGCTTTCCTTTCGGGGACGAAAAACAGAAATCCTTTAAATTCGAATGATGAGCTAAGGGTTAGTCAGGTTAGGGTTAGTGTACTTGGTGAGGAAATGAAGTGAAAAGTGTCCTTCAGAGTGTGCGTGTGTGTTCACATTCATGCAGACATCTCCCCCCGTTACACTGACTCATGCACACAGACTCAGACACACATGCCTGCGTTCAACAAATAATTCATATCTTAATGGCTGATGTTACCGTTTCATCCAAGTTCCCCAGCTCCCTGCAATCACAAAAGAAGTGTGTGTGTGTTTGTGTGCGCGTGCATTGGTCGGTTGCAGCTATCTTCGCTTGTCTCTTTGATCAGCCTATAAAAGCACTGAGGCGTGGACGTATAGCCTGGATCGACACACTATCGCTCCCTCGCTCCCTCCGAGTCTCTCCTCATTCCTCTCACACACCAGCCATCATGAACACACTCTGAAACACTCACATGTGAAGCCGCCCCTCTCCATTCACCCAGTGGCTGTGAGGAGCATTGTGCTGCCTCCTCAGGAGCAGGGAACACATCAGTTTATCAGCTGGTTTGCCTCTTTGTACTTGAACTGTGTTGCACGGAAAGTTAGTGTATAATCTTACGCTGAGAAATAATCTGTTTGCTTTTCACTGAAGTCACATGAACTCTTGTTAATCACGATTTTGCAAAATGCAATAAATATGTATCCCCCTCTATCTTTACTATCTCCAGATAAGTATATTCATGACCCACCTGTCTAACTATGGCAACGACCGACTGGGTCTCTACACGTTTGTCCACCTGGCCTCCTTCCTCCGCTCATGGACGAACATGAAACTCCACACGCTCCCACCCCTCCAGCTCGCGCACAAGTATTTCCAGCTTTTTCCCGAACAAAGGAACCCACTCTGGCAGGTGAGTTTGCAAAGGTGTTCGCCTGCATGTATGGGCTTGAGTGTGTGTGTGTGTGTTTCTGCATGAGTTTACACAGTTTGTGCATATAGACTCAAAAACAAAATCTGTGGGAAAATATACATGTGTAACATTTTGGCGTGGAGATGATTAAAAAGGGGAATGGTGGTCTGTTGTAGGAAGTGTTTACTCTGTTTTGTATTCATTTGTCTCTCTGTGAATTTTAAAGGAAATTGAAAGTCTAACCATTTCTTTGTGAATGTTTTCTGTATTTTTAACTTTTTCTTGTGGTGTTTGACGATGCATATGCATATTTCTGTGTGTCTGCGTTCTGTTGCAAGGTAGTGCATGCTGAAAACAGAAAATTTCACTTATTCATTCTGTGTATGGCTTCATGGCGCTTTTAATGGCGCGTATAATGTGTTACTTTAACCTCTAATCCTTTTTTTCTTTGCTTTTGCAGAACCCATGTGATGACAAACGACATAAAGACATCTGGTCCAAAGAGAAAACCTGCGATAGGTTACCCAAGTTCATGGTCATAGGGCCACAGAAAACAGGTTAATATACTTGCAAACACTCAGACATGAACATGCAACAAAGAGACTTCTCCTGTGTGCACAGGTGTCTGGATCCTGCACATCAGAGCCTGTTCATTTAATCCCCCTCTCTCCTTTGGTCCTGCCAGAGGGAGACAAAGGAGGAGGCTCTTACCTTTTTTCTTCCACCCACATGCTATCTACTTTAGATGCTTAGAGATACAGCGCTGAGCCACCGACGGCTTTCTTTTTCTTTTACCGTCTCCGTCGAAGAGACAAGAAAAGAGCAGCTTATTGAATATGTGTATATATTACTTCATTCCCGAGTATCTCCTCTGTGGGAATTCAGACATTTCTAATAGCCGCCGTTTGGGGTGAAAGGTGAGGAGGTCCCTCATAGCTGCTAATTAGCCGTGTGATAATCTCCCGGATGAGGACGAGGGGTCATCATAGCAACATTAGCAACCCAGCAACACTTGCAGCGCGATGTATTCTCATTTTAGGACGGGGTATGTTGGAGATGTTGCTACAAATAGGAAACGAGGCGAGGGAGGGAATGTGGCAGGATGTGTGGGAGAAAGTGTGAGGGGAACTGGGTGAAAAGAGCGCTGCTGAGGGTGAGACAGAGGGCATGACCAAAGCCCCAGTGCTGATTGGTGTCAAATGGTTTTGAATCATTTGATGGGGGAGGCCCTGATCGTTGCAGACGCACACACACACACACACACACACACACACACACACAGACATTCACTCTCATGGTGAATTCTCAGAAAGATATAAATCTTGCAGAGGGGGAAAAAAATCATCCAGTATGGATCAGTAGATGACAGCTCTCACACATACTGAAACACACACACACACACACTGAAGAACACTTTCACACACAGACTACTCTCCGCTGAACAGAATTAACGAGCCAGTTATGAATTATGCCCTTTCTTCCAGGAACGACAGCACTTTATCTCTTCCTACTCATGCATCCCTCCATCTCCAGTAACTTCCCCAGTCCGAAGACTTATGAGGAGGTCCAGTTCTTCAACACCAACAACTACCACAAAGGCATTGACTGGTGAGAACGCACACAAACAAACGCTTCCCACACCGTGTCTTTCATTCTCCTGTCTTTGCTTTTTATTAGGTAGCGCTTAAAGCGAAATGAAATGTTACACAGGACCCTTTCTCATTTTGCGAGGTTGTTATAGGCTGTTGTGTGTCTTGCAGACTGCAGTGATGCATTAAGCGGTTCAAAACGGTCCAAGAACGTCTTCAAAATGATCTTTTAAGCCGACAAACAGAAGCCAACAAACATATGGCTGCCTAAAATGACCCATAAACGGGGCGTTTAGCTGACAGAGACACAGCTGCCGCATTCTCCAAAGTCATCCATAAAGACTTGACTCTGAAAATTCTTCATTTAACACTCTTTAGAATATACCGTCACGCTTATTTTTGGATCATTGTCTATGCACAGATAGAGGCTGTAACTTGACTTTCGAAGTTGAATCTGACTTTGGAAAACGTGTAAAAATGCAGCTGTATGTGCTTGAGGGGGTGCCTGAGTTTGCAGTAATGATGGATGCTTGCGTATGAGGCAAACATGTTGCGTGTGTGTTTGTATTCCTTCTCAATTTCCTGCGTGTCTGTTGCCTCAGGTACATGGAGTTTTTCCCCGTGCCCTCTAATGTTAGCACGGACTTCCTGTTTGAGAAGAGCGCCAACTATTTCCCCTCAGAGGAGTCCCCACGGCGAGCTGCTGCCCTGCTGCCCAAGGCCAAGATCATCACCCTGCTCATCAACCCCTCTGACAGGGCCTACAGCTGGTATCAGGTAAGTACTGCACACAAACACACAGAGAATATATTAGATGCCTGTGACTGCACATGAAGTATTTTTAACTCTCTGCAACTGGGCTTGCAGTCAACAGTGAGTTAGAGGGGGAAATTAATGAGCCCCATTTTATATCTAAATGAAGACTGATTAATGAGATAGGAGTTTCATGCCGACTTTTGTGTCACAGGAAAAAAAAGAAACCTGTATAATTCTGTGATGAGTAAGACGGTGAACCCTTGGTGTTTGTGAACCCTCCTCAGCATCAAAGAGCTCATGAGGACCATGCGGCCCTACGCTTCACCTTCTATGATGTCATCAGCGCGAGACAGGGAGCACCAGCTGAGCTGCGCTCCCTGCAGAGCCGCTGCCTCATCCCCGGTCTGTACGCCACACACCTCGAGCGGTGGCTAACATACTATCCTGCTAACCAGGTAGGCATGCTCGCTTTTCAGAGTTTCCCCTTTATTTTAGTTTTTTCTGTACCTTTTAAGTGCATGTAAAAGGTCTATAAAGTTACACTGCAAAAGGGAGTTTTGTTTTTTTGTTACCGATCTACATCATAACGTAACCTAATGAACATATGTGGTCTGAGTGGTTGATGTCAAAACAACAAAGTGGGCCATTTCACCAATCACTGTGTAGACTGGGCTTTACGGGAGGGGGGGCTTAAGGAGACAGGAGCTAAAACAGATGGTGAAAAGACATTCTGCAGAAATGTATAGTATGAGAAAAATACTGTGTTTAAGAACTTAGAAAATCTGTTCTAACAGAACCTCAATATAAAATGATAAACCTACAAAAGGGCATGATATGGCTTCTTTAAATGGCTGAATTGGTTTGTAATATAAGTTTTTAAGAAACTAAATTAAAAAAAAAAAGATATCTGCTTTTGAGGTTACCATCTTCTGGTGTTTAGTAATAGAATGCATAACTGAAACAACTGGTGTGTACACTCTGTTCACTTTATTAAGTGAAGTGCAATGCACATTCAATACAGCTCTTAATCCAATATCTACTTATATGTTACCTGTGCTGTTTCTTGTTGACATTGTCATATGGGTGGTAAGTTAAACTTAGTAGCACTAAGGTCATGTGGTCAATGGTTGTGTTTTACAGCACTGCATTGTGTTGAGAAATATCTCTAATAATCTGCATCACTTGTTTCCAGTACTGTGCATACGTTTTACGTATTAAAAATAATAAATGTGCCTCCCAAAAGAATGCCTCACATTATTTATTGTATTCAAAAACCTTCAGCACACATTTTTTCCAGTGCACTCGTTTTTTTGCACAATTTTCTACTTTTCAAGTAGGTTGCTTCACCCATCTTGCCACAATTCTTCTTTGGATTTATTGTCTCCTCTGCTTCTGTGCCTTTGTGTAATCCCAGACTGACTCCATGATATTAAGATCACTGCTCTGTGGGGGTTTGACCATCTGTTGCGAGACTTCTTGTTCTTTTAGTTGCTGAAGAAAGCTCTTTTTGTCTGTGGCTGTAGGTTTGGAGCCGTTGTCATGCTGCAGAATGGATTTAGAACGTATTGCCTGCCTGCTGCTATGGTTTGAATGTTGAAGATTTTGAAGTGGCTAAAACTTTTACACGCTTCCTGTATGTAAATGTGGACCACAAACCACGAGAAACACCTCTTAATATGATATAGTCTTGTACAGTATTGTAGTTAACTAAGACTATTGCCTGTGCGACCTCAATAAGGAACATTTAACTAAATTTGCATCACTGTCAGCAACACTAAATATCTTGTGCACATGTATATCTAATCAAGTGGGCACTGTTTGTGTTTGCATTATTAAACTAGTGTATTCATGTATGCAATCTGCTGTCAGAGTTCATATTTCATAGTTCATAAGTTTTGTGGCCGTCAACAAAGTGGATCCAGTATCACTAGCTGCTCCTGTGCTTTGCATGCACCCTGCTCTAATCGATTTGAATGCATCTGTGTGCAGGTGATGATCATAGACGGCCACCAGCTGAGAACTGACCCTGCAGCAGTGATGGATGAAGTACAGAAATTTCTGGGAGTCACTCCTCACTTCAACTACTCCCAGGCCCTTACGTAAGTGTCAAATAGTATGTCAACTTTTCTCTCTCTCTCTCTCTCTCTCTCTCTTTGGCTCTCTCCTCCTCTCAACTCGCTTCAATCTCGGGCATCCTGCGGTGTTGGCACCTTTCACCTGACATGCAGGGTCATAAAAATGACAGTACAAATTAAACCTGCAACAAGACTCAATCACAAATTTGTGCGAAGCCTGACATCTACTGGTGGAACGATGAGGTGCTAAACTGGCCGTCTCCTGTTTTCAAGCCTTCACTGCCAAACGCTGTTATTGAGTGCCAAATACAACACACAGTCATATCACATGGCTATTTGCAAAGAGCCCTTAAATGTCCGGCTTTACACGGATTTGGGTTTTGGGTTTTGTCAGCATTTGTGGGAAAGAAAAAAAAATGTATTGAGTCCTCACAACAGACAGAGATGGAGATGAGACAAAAAAGAGAATATCAGCGTAGAAGAAGGGGTTTTACACATTTAAGTGCAGAGGGTATGTCCCACATTCTTGGCTGAAATGGCATGTTTGTAATGCCTTATTTTTAATAAAGCAAACCTGGAAATATTCAGATTTGTAATTAATATAATAAACATTTACATTTGACTAACGCTCCTATTTTAACCATCACATAAGTGTATTTAAGAACCTTATTAAAAAGTAAAAAAAAAAAATCTATATATTTGCAATTACAGTTGGATGCTTTTTGTTTGTCATTCCTCACACATATGGGGCCTGCCCGTTTGTGTCTCAGCTCACTGAAAATAAAATTATGAAAGAATAAATAAAATAAAAACGTCTGCTGAACAATGTAAATAAAATAAAATAAGAAATAAAAAAGCAGAGACAATTGTGCCAAGATAGTCAAGATAAATAATGAATCCAAGCACATTTGCTGCAGATTTGTCTCAGCAAATGATAAAGGCATGTGCCGTGGGCATGAGAGGAAGAATGTGGTTTAAACAATATTTCTATATTTTTTGCAGCCGCAAATAAAGTTCCTTTATACATGTTGATGTAGATGTAGAATAAGGAGCAACCAAATGTACTGTCAGAGGCACATTCCTACAGTAACAGATAACACCATTCAAAGACAGTTTATTTTGTAATGCATATATACTGTATATAATTAAGATACCATGTAACACGTGTTTTGCGATAACGACATGTGTAATGTGCTTGAATGAAGTCCTAAAACGTGCATCTCAAGAGAATTGGCTTTCACCACTTGACGTTCCGTATCAGCTCGTTCTCCATTAGAGATGTTGCGTGTGACCTTTACGTTTTAGAGGAGGGGTAAACGGTTTATTTCTCAAGCACCACTCATCAGAATGCAATCTGCCCACGAGCCCTCAAGTCTCCAGACAGAGACATCTAGAATTTATGTCTCAGATTGGGACAGAGAGTGCCTCTGTCTTGAATCACAAACCCGCATGCATACAAATAATTTGTAAAGCGATGCATTTTGACAGAATAATAAGGTGTGTGTGTGTGGGTGTGCGCGTGTGTGTGCACAATCCTGAGTTTGTGTTCCGGCTGAAGACCGAGTTACACAAAAGCCTAATCTTTCTTTTCTCCTTCTCATTCTTTTGACATGGCAGCGGTCTGACAGATCCTCAACACTGGAGCCTATTTATTTAATCCCCCTCTCCTTTCTTCCTCCTGTCAGAGGAAAAACCGGAGAAGAAATACTGAACTCCTTTCTCTCCCCTTTATTCATCCACTGATGCATGCAGATAAAGAAAATATTTGCATCTTTGAATCACATCCACATTAGCCCTCTGTCAAAGCAGTTAGCAGTAATGTACATCTTGTTCAGCTCTACTTTGTTCTACTGTAATGCTATGGCAAGGTGCATCAACACAAACATTGATTGGGCATAACATTATGACCACTGACAGGAGAAGTAAATATCATCATTTACTCATCACCATTTTGAGACAATACTATATTCTGCTGGGAAACCTTTGCACCTGGGATTCATATGGATGTTACTTAGACATGTACCACCCACCTAGACCAGACCAGGCACCCCCACCCCATAGCAATGACACTCCTTGATGGCAGCAGCCATCCCCAGCAGGATGCAGCCTGACACAGACACACACACAAAAACGGTTTAGGAACAACTCAAAAAAAAAATGAAGGTGTTGACCTGGCCTCCAAATTCCCTAGATCCCAAACTGATCGAGTATCTGTGGGATGCACTGGAACAAGCCTGATCAACAGAGGCCCCTCCTCTCAACCCATAGAACCCAAAGACCCCCCACTAAAAACATTCTGTTGCCAGACACCACAGGACACCCTCAGAGGGCCCATGTCCATTCTCTGATGGGTCACAACCGTTTTGGAGACCTACAGAATATAAGGAAGGTGGTCGTAATGTTATGGCTTATTGGTAAACATACAAATCCTCAATAATAATAAAAAAAAAAAAAGATATTGTAACAATATGTTACCAAATAAAATCTAAATGATCTATTTGCAAGATAGGAATATGCACGTGCAATTTACCATATATACATGCACATACACACACAGAGTTCTTGCATGTGTAGCCATGCATATATGCATGACAGCAATGACATACAGTTATTTACAAAGGCACTTTGCTTTGAAAGTCACCAGCCATCTCCCTGCCTGTGACAGACTGTCATAAAACAAGCTGTGGGGGTGCAACAGTCTTTGCACTCTTCTAATAAGAACAGGACTCTGGATTCTCGGGGGATGCTTGTAGAGCGGTTCAGGGAACATTACGGAGGCATCAGATTCATTAAAACATTGATTTTCTCATTCGGTGGAGTCTGTGTGTTTCATATTTGGTCATGAAATGTGGTTTCCTCTCAAGCATGTCACAGTCATTCCCCAGTGACATTGCTTCTTGTTTGGGGAGCCTCGTTTCCACATGTCTGCTCTTTCCAATAGGAAGACTGTGATCAGTCATCGTGTAGCTGGTCATGTACGTCTCATTCACGACAGTCAAATGATCCATTCATTTGTTTTTGTCTTGGGTAACCAATGTTGGCCAATGCCTGTATACTGATGATTATGAGACATATCATCTTCAGAATCCAATTGCAGGCACGTACCTGGAATATTAAATAAAAATCATTTAATTAATTCAACTTACTACGTTACAAAACCACGCCATGACTTTACTTATGAACCAAACGAATGGGTAAAGTAATCACATTTTAAAATTAGATTGAAACAAAATAATCTAATCTGTTCCTATCTAGTCTTGTCCAGTTCATAAAGAAGTAGCCTATTATTGAACGTCACTGATTAGTGTAGTAACCAAGCAGTAAACCATATTTAGAACTACCGTGTGCCTGGATTAAGAAAGAAAGAAAGAAAGACAAAGGGAAGAAATAGAAAGAGAGAAGGTGCATAACAGAGATGACAGACATGAAAAGGGAGGGCGAGTCAGACAGAGATGTAACAAGACAGCACAGCCGTCAGAGAGAAACCGATACTCAAAGAGTAAGAGTCAGACAGAGTGCGTTGAATGCCTAGTAATATTTGTGCCTGTTTTGTGCGTGTAAGGTGTCTGCTGTATTTCAGGCCTGATTCTTTTAAGATAAAGCACTTCCAAATATTATGACCAATGCGGCAGCACTGGGGTTTACTTCTGAAGCCAGTAGGTCAACATTTTTATTAAGATTTGTCTTGCTTTTTTTCTGCTTTTCTCTCAGCTTTGACCCTCAGAAGGGCTTTTGGTGTCAGCTCCTCGAGGGAGGAAAGACGAAGTGTTTGGGAAAAAGCAAAGGAAGGAAGTACCCTCCTATGGAGCCAGAGGTAACCTTTTTATATATATATATTAAAACTGTTTAATGCTCAGGGAAAAAAAATTGTAGACATCCACATTGAATGAAATGTTAAAAAAAAGGACAAATAAAAAAAAAAAAAAAAAAAAAAAGGAGATGCAGCCGCCTGACTGACAGTGACAGCCCACAGTCCCCTCCGTCGATGTGGCAAAATTTCCCACAGGACTCCGAACAGGGGTGGAAGCTGTCACCCAATCAGATCCAGCCTGAAACTTACAAACTAATTATGAGGACTCAATAGTGGCACAACACCCGTGAGAGAGAGAGAGAACGGGGGGGGGGGGGGGGGGGGGGGGATTAGGATGGAGGGAGTAAGGTGGAGAAGGAGAAAATCCAATCCATAAATCTTTATCCTTGTTACTGATTCTGCAGAGGAGAGACCAGAGGACCAGACCTGCACACAATGAATCACACATTTGCTCTCGCATGAAGACAAACACACTGTCTCCCCACATGTGCTCACACATGGCTAATGGCTGGGCCTCGGTGTCACCTGTAATTAAACCATGTTTGAGTTTTCACCGGGGAGACAGAGGGATTGGACAGAGGGTAGGAAGGAGAAGAGACAAGAGAGGTGAAGAGATGAGGGATGCACACTGGAGAGAAAGAGAGTGAGGGAGAGATAATGGATCTCACGCGTCCTTCATGCAATTTTGTTCCTCTTTCCAATCTCTCTTTTCTTAGCACCACTCATACCACTTCGTGGCCCTAAAGTCCTTCTGAAGAAAAATAAACTGATCTAAAGATTGTGGAACTCTGTTTCTTGTTTCTCCCTATGTAACCCCGTTCTGTCTCATTTTCTCTTCTACATATCCCTTTTTTCATCACTCATTCCACCTCTTACACTTCTTTTTGTCATCTCCCACCTTCCATTCTTCCTTTTTGCCACTTCCTCTCACCCCTTCCTTCCCATTTCCATGACTGTCTACGCATTCTGTCTTTCCTCATCTCACCCACGTGCGTTCTTTGCATACTTGGCTTTATTTCCACCTCCCTCACTCCCCCATCTGTCTGTCTATCATAACTACTCTGCTCTCATCTTGACACTTCTCCCATTCTTTTGTCTCTCCAGGCACGTGCATATCTCTCCAGGTACTACAGGGAGCACAATGTGGAGCTGTCAAAGCTGCTACACCGCCTCGGTCAGCCCCTTCCCTCTTGGCTTAGAGAGGAGCTGCAGAAGGTCAGCAGCATGCTCATCTCTTATACTGTAAAAAAAAAAGTGCAAGGGATTAGAAAGAACTGTAAAATATGTTGTTAGTAAAAGCTTTGAAAACCAATCTTCACCCATTACGTTTGATTCATTCACACAAACTAACAAATGGTTTGTGTCTCTTTCTCATTTGTTACCTGATATGTTTGTCTGTCATCGTCTTGTACAGCTGGCAATATATTTCGTTCAAATTTTAAGTAAAACTTGAGCTAGTTGTGTCTAAAACTAGATTCAAACAGCCTTATTTTATCCAGAATAAGTCATTAGTACTGAGCAGAATGACAACTATCACACAGTATCTGTGCCTTAGTGAACCACACTGGGACTCTATGACATTCTTCAGATTTGATTCCAGTTTTGTTGACATTACCTTTTTTTATCCACTTCAAATTAATTGTTGTGAGAATGTGTCAGGGCCTTGAAGCCCTATCTTACAACAAAATAACTGCTCATATAAAACACAAAAGACGTCAAATAGTGCTGGAAAGGGCTGATAAAAAGTAATTTTCCGAAGTCAGTTACCTCCTAATCACATCAAGGTATAAAACCAGTTTCTCCTTGGCCACTGCAGAGCTGCTTTTCTTCTTCACTGCTCCACGCTGTCTGTCTTTTTGTTTGCCGACTTGATTGTGCTGCTGTTCGTCACTGATTATGAATCAGAGGGAGCCTCTTGACATGTCAGTTTAGGTTTTCCAGTTCTATTCACTGCATGTTTTCTTTCTTGTCTGTCTGTCTGTGGTTGGCATTTGAATCAGTAGGTAAACAAAGTGCAATTATTTCATTAAATTTTTCCCCTCTTCTTCTTCTCTTTGCTTCCCTCTCCACACCCCTCTCTCCCTTCACCGCTTTCTGAAGGTTAGATAACCTTTGCATCCATGAGCCAGGGTTAAAGGTCGACGGGTCAGAGACAAGGAAGCGACCAGGAGCATCCGGGATCTTCGGATGCGCTGCCTGTGGCCTTTTAGTGCACCCTGAGGTGAAGGCAGACATGGGGTGCCGCGTTTCACCAAGGAGCTCTGACGCTGCTAAAGGGAACGACGGTTGTGGAGGCCGCAAAATAACTTGAGTTGAAACAGAATGGATGGACGGCTGGACGGATGGATGGATGGATGGATGGGTGGATGGATGGATGGATGGATGAATGACTGTTTGAGGTGACAAAAATAGCTCTGAGGAAAGTGGAACTGGACTGAAATACCACATTATAACAATGAAGAGAACAATGGGAGACAGTGTGAATCTGACTGATCTTTGTTGCCCAAACCTTGTTCTGAACTGCGATGAACTCTCATGCAGACATTGATGGTTATTAACATTTGTTTTATTTTCACTTTTTAAATTATGTTGCCAGCACAGCGCTGGTCAGCTGTGCATGGTTCCCATAGAGTTGACTGTATCTCCAAGGTTTTACCGTTTTTTTTTTTTTTTTTTTCGTTTTTTTTTGCAGTGAGAGAGATTATAAGAAGGATACGTGCTCAGACCTCAGGGGGAATGACAGGCTGTTACTATCCACAATAAGTTCTCATTGTTTTGTGAGTTATTTTTCTTTTACGTGAAGCTAGTTTCTGGTAGATCTGGTAGCCTCGTTCACCCATAGAGATGTCACTTGATACGTTAACCGGAAAGTCTGAACTGGAAATGAGTCAGTGGAGTACAAAGCGTTGCCTGCTCATTACTTTCCTGTGACAAGTCATGCAGAAGAACGTTGCGTCCGTTTAGCAGACAATGAGCGCCGATGATTTGCTCTAAGGACCGAGGAGTCTTGGGTTTGCGGATACAAGAATGACCTAAATCAGCCCAGCGGATATGACACTTCATTCCAAGCCTCTTTAAGTAGCTGCTGTAACTGCAGGCGATTTTTATGTTGTCTGTGTCTCATTTGATTTTCCTTTTATGTTCCTTTGTAATCCCTGTGGCCTATGTTGTTTATCTTCATTTTCAATGCAAAAAAAACAACAACCCTAAATGTCAAACACAAAAACCAAAATTAAAGAAATGGATATGACTGACAGCACACAATGTTTTTTAATGAGCATGCCAACTTGCACAAACCTGTGAAGCTTCATTTTGCCTCAGTGGTTGACAATGTCCTCTAAGGTAAGTGAATCTGGCATGCATGACAGTTTGAGGAACTGCCGCTGGAAGAATTTGCACCTGTCAGGTTTTGCAGGTTTGTAGTGTTCAGTTTGGAGAACAAGATTGTTTCACTCTGTGGAAAGTGTCTACACTTCCTTAAATACTGCATATAAGAGGATTTTCCATTTCCAACAGTAATACAAAATATAATCAGTGTGAGGTATAAACTAAAATCGACCACACCTTTACCGACAAGTCATGAACACAAGTCAGTTATAATCTAATAAAGTAATTACTCTGCAATGGGTCATTCTGCACAAAGACTTTTGGTACTTTAATATTTTGACCGCAAGATTTTTTTTTTTTTCAAGACTGAATGCATCACTTTTACGTAGCGCTATGCTATGCTATGGCTTCCATCAGACACATCGGGTCTCAGGAGGGTATGTCTGAGACCCAAACTTTTGGTTGGTATTCATTCTTAATTTCTCCAAGGTATTCGGGGTTAGTAGGACCTAAGAAGTATACACACTAAGTATCATATTTAAACAGGAAGTAGGTATTGAAAAAAAAAAAAGACATGTCCTCTTATGTGGACATAGGGATTGCTACCACTAGATGGCAGACAAAAGTGTCTACTTATGAGGCCAGGACACAAACTTAAAACCATATGAGGACATAGGGTCTCAGGAGGATATAAAATGCTGTTAGTAAAACTGGACAAGACAAAGGGAAATAAAACGAGACAACACAAAGCAACACATTCCCGATAAAAACTTAGTGACCATGCGAATGAAATCAAATTTCTCTCACGGTAAGATGCATTTCAAGGTGTGAGACTAAGTCTTGAGAATCTTTTTTTGCCATTATACTGTTATAGAAAGCATTGATCTATCAAGTGAGAGTCTGGCAACCACCGTTCAAATGAGTCTGAGAAATCAGATTTTCAAGATATTAAGGATGACACTAGTTTTTAAGTAACCTTTAAACAACTTTGCACACTGAAACTGCTTTTTTTTTTTTTCTCCTTTACGGCAACCTTGCATCTCTATTAAGTAAATAGGGGTCGTTTATAACCAGAGCGCAGTCTGTGCTTTTTTTCTTCTAATTAAGTCTCTTGTGTGCGTTCAGTTGGATTGTTATTATTTCCATGAGGTAACTCAATTATTCAATGAGGTAATATTTCAATGAGGTAATATTTCATGGTGCAGAGTACTGCACCATGAAATTATTCTTTATTTCTGCTTAAAATAAGACCATGCATCAGAGAGCTAAAAGCCTGAAAGTGAAGTAAATCCAAAGTCCATGAAGGCATGTTGAGTCATTTTCAAAAACAGCTTGTTGAGGAGGGATTTCCCAGCGTTCAAGCTGTCGAACATGGGATTAATTTTATTCAGAGGTAATCATTGTAGAAGGCTTACATCTTCCCCCACTGGTTTCCCCTGCCAGACTTTAAAGTCTGGAAACAGAAAAGATTTAGTATAGTGAGACATTTTGTTCTGCATCTGTTACAATCAAATGTAAACTGATTAGTAAGATGAGCTTTGACTAGACAAAGAACAAAAGTGACATGTCCTTTTCTCTTTTTAAAATTTAATTTGATTTGAAATTCTTGATTGTAAATGTAGAATTGTTTGAAAAGAATGGGAATTTTGAAGTGTAAAACCAGCTGAGATTAGAGTGCAGTGGACTACGGAAGCATATCGCTGCCACACTGTAGAAAAAAAAAAGGCTCAATATTATGTAATAATTACATGAAAGTTTCTTGTTATAACATGATATTTTTCACGTTTTAACAAGATAAGTATCACGTTATTACATGAAATTATCATGTTATTTCATGAAATTATCACGTTATTTCATGATAATGATATTTTCATGTTATAACGTGAAAATATCATGTTATTTCAAGATATGATATGTATAATGTGAAAATATTTTATCTTGAAATAACATGATATTTTCACGTTATAACATGAAAATATCATTATCATGAAATAACGTGATAATTTCATGAAATAACATGATAATTTCATGTAATAACGTGATACTTATCTTGTTAAAACGTGAAAAATATCATGTTAGAAACTTTCATGTAATTACATAATATTGAGCCTTTGTTTTCTACAGTGTGGCAGCAATACGCTTCCGTAGTGGACAAAGACATCAGCAAAACCTACATTTATTTTTTCATTTTAATATTTGTTGATTTATTTTTTCTGTTTTGGTTTTACATTAAATTTGTTCTTAATGTATTTCAGCACAAAGAAAAAATTATCCTTTGTAAGTAGTTGGTCCTAGTAATCATGTTCATGAAGATTTTATAATCTTTTTTACAGCAAAGTCTTTGAGGACTGATCTTCTATTACTGTTTTGTAGCGTGTAGCAATGGCCGCAAGAGGGCGCTCTTAGACTGAAAACAGCAGTGTTCTGGCTCAGAGTTTATTCTTGGAGTTCAAGCGGTCAACTTGACAGACATAGAAGATAAGTTACGATGGGGGTAAAATATTTACTCCCATAAGCGTTCACCTGCAAAAATGTTGTACTTCCTGGGCTCATTAGTGACACGAACTTTATGCCTCTGGGTTCGTTTTTGTGCAAACATTCCAGCATCCAAGACAGAAAGAAATATATGGTGCCACTTCATCTCTAGTGTGCACAAGACAACATGTGTTATTCATAAATCATTTTTATCTAAACGTTTAGATACAAGGCACAAATAAAATCATGTTAATGATTCCTCATAAGTTATATTTAGGGGAATTCTGCTGACTTTTTTCTAATGTGAGTTTAATATAAAACAATAACTTGTAAGTTAGTATGGTAGTATCATCCCAGGTCTAATATATATATATATACACACACACACACACACACACAGACACACACACACACACACAAACACACACACCAATGAGCCACAACATTAAAACCAGCAGAAGTAAATAACTTTTGGACCTAGCATTCATGTGGATGTTACTTAGACATGTAGCACCCACCTAGACCAGACCAGGCACCCCCACCCCATAAAAGCGACTCTACTTGACCCCCAGCAGGATGCAGCCTGACACAGGCACACACACAAAAAACAGTTTAGGAACAACTAAAAAAAAAACATGAAAAATAGCACAAGGTGTTGACCTGGCCTCCAAATTCACAAGATCCCAAACTGATCAAGTATCTGTGGGATACACTGGAACAAGTCTGGTCCACAGAGGACCCTCCCCTCAACCCATAGGACCCAAAGGCCCCCACTAACAACACTGTGTTGCCAGACACCTCAGGACACACTCAAAAGGCCCATGTCCATTCTCTGATAAGCCAAAACTGTTTTGGAGGCACAAGGGAGACCTACACAATATTAGGATGGTGGTCATAATGTTGTGGCTGATCAGTGAATATATGCTACATGCTGCATGTGTCTCCTGTGTGCTGTCAGGTGTTGGCCATGCAAGTGATTGAGTGCACCTACTGCCACTTGCTCGTCAAGGGAGAGCTCATAAAAGCTGAGATAGAAGGCAGGTATTTGCCAGAGGAGTTCTAGCTGGGAAAAGGGTTGCGCAGGTGCAGAGGAAAGGAGGGGTTGTTATTTTCGTGTTCTGTTCCGTCTTATGATGTTTGCGTAGCTTGCTGTACCAGTTTTGCTTGGTTTTCCCGATGACTCTGTTGTTAGTTGGTTATTTGGGTTACACAAGACGGTCGGTCGTGCTGTTCTGTTTATCCTCCTGGTTGCTCTGTTATTGTAACTCCCCCTCATCACTTGGTCCATCTCCAGGGCCACGGGAAAGTTATTTTAACTTTTGTGAGTTGATGAGAATAAAATGCAACCAGTCAAATGATGAACATAGGGATATGGACATATATGGCTTCAGTTTAGGGGATACTCAAAAGATGGTGTTCATTTGTTGGATACCAAAACTCTTATAGTACATATCACAGGAACAAAGCTTTACTGTAAAAACTGCATTTAACAATATAACAACAAATGCCCTGCCTTAATCCAAACAGTAACATACACCGATCAGCCACAAAATTAAAACCATTGACAGGAGAAGTAAATAACATCGAGCATTTTGTGATAATTCAGTGTTCTGCCGGGAAACTTTTGGACGTGGTATTCGTGTGGATGTTACTTAGACATGTACCACCCACCTAGCCCAGACCAGGCAACCCCACACCATAGCAATGACACTCCTTGATGGCAGCAGCCATCCCCAGCAGGATGCAGCCTGACACATGCACACACAAAAAACATGAAAAACAGCACAAGGTGTTGACCTGGCCTCCAAATCCACTAGATCCCAAACTGATCCAGTATCTGTGGGTTGATCCACAGAGACCCCTCCCCTCAACCCATAGGACCCGAACAGTCATAACTGTTTTGCAGGCAAAAGGGAGACCTACGCATATTTAACAGGTCATAATGTTATGCCTGATCGGTGTATTTTTAAAGCTAAGGAAGATTTAAACCAATAAACTTAGTGTTTCTTGTTGGAAGAATATGAACATTTTTATTTCAGTTGGTCCCACTTCTCGTTTGCCTTCTAAATGAGGACAAGTCAGAAAATGACTGCCATTCCTGTAGACGCCGTGTGACATACCAGCACTAGTGTGCGTGGGTGTGTGTGTGTACATACACATTGTCCGACAAGGAGGTGCTCACTTTAACAGTCTGCAGTCAGAAATAAACCAGAAAGAGCTCTGTTGTTCCTGTGGCTGTCGACAGAATGTCTTACTTAAACATGCACAACAGACTGATGTCTTTTTTTTTTCTTCTTCTTTTTTTTTTTTTTTTTTTTTTTTTACAAAAGTTTAGTTTATGCAGAAATGTTACAGTACATTACAACACAACAGATCAGTCAGTAAACACCAAATGAGAAGGCAGCTTAGTCTCCATTTCTTTCAAGTGTATCAGATAGTCTCCCGTCACTGTGGTCAGGAGCATGACGACTTGACGAATAGTCACACCGGGATGAAAAACAACTTGGATTAACAAAGTGTCGCTTTGCCAACACTTAGAAATACTGCTTTGTGCTTTGATTCAGAAAAACTTCAGTCACTTTCTTTATCTGCACGGACTTGAGGACAAATACTGAGAGGATATAAATTATGAAAGCCTGAGAAATACTGCTTTAAACACAAAGTAAAAAAAAAAAAGACAATCTTTACAAAAAAATGAGAAATAAGGTTTAAAGACATATTTCACTTTGGCAAATGTCAATATGACTAGAAGGTTTAACACAGAAGCGATGAATATCATGCATTAAGTACCAAACAGTTCTTAGTGCAAGTATGCATATTCATGTCATGCCATTACTTATGCTGTGTGAGTGCATGCATGTACACTGTATGTTTTAACACTGTGGTCCCTTTTTTATTTTTATCACATATTTCAAGTCATAAATAATTATGCAATTTCATAACAAAAGCAAACACAGAAAGGTTATTTTGTTTTTTTTTCTAATTTAAGTAGTTTGTAAAGTCACAACAACAAAGAGAGGTTTAAGTTACGGCATGTGTCAGTGTCTGAATTCCTGTAGCTCCTGTAGCTAATGATTATTGTTTCATTAAAATAAGTGCTAATGACCTAGATGAGAGGAAAGACGTGCCTTCCGCTCTCCATGAAAATATAAAACATTTCCAGGAGCAAAACGTCCAGCACTGTCTTCTTGTCCGTTTCATCTGAACGTCAGGTTATAACTTACATCACTGGGTAATCAGGTAAAAATGTCATGATGTTAGATAATCACGACAGATCGAGTCTTGGGAGTCATTTAACTCTGACCGAGAGGCCAAGTTTCAGTTTGTTATTCACCTTTCATCGCTTTCGCCCGTCTCGTCCAATTACTTTCCGTATCCAGGAGCTGAAGGCGGAGACTTTGGTGTAGACGCCAGGGGACTGTTGTGTCCTGCAGGCGTGACCCCAGGACGTAACCCCGTAAACCACCCAACCCCCTCCTGGGCGCTCGCACACCAGTGGGCCTCCGCTGTCCCCGCGGCAACTGTCCACGCGCTGCTCAGACTGGAGGCTGCCGGCGCAGAGCATGCGGCTCGTGAAGGCATCGTGAAAACGCTGCTGGCAGTGGCGACGGGGAAGCAGGGACAGAGGGGCCTGCTGCAGGGTCTTGGAGTAAGAGCGGCCTGGAGAGAGAGAGAGAGAGAGAGAGAGAGAGAGAGAGAGAGATCAGAATGAGATGTCGGAGGAATGGAGGAATTTTTGTGGGCATCTGTGAGTTTATACATCGGATGGAGGCAGTGTTCCATCCACATTACTTGTGATAAGTAAATTGTTCAAATTGTCCCTGATACTCAGTCATTCTCTTCTTTATCTTAGAGATAAATCAGATCACGATTATGTACAAAGCATTTCTTTCATTGCTTTCTCTTTGCAATCAGATGCTGTTAACTTCTCCTCTGTTCACAGCCAGCAGCGACACACACACACACACACACACACACACACACACACACACACATTACCCGCCCTGGGTTTCCATGATTGCGCTGCAGGAACACACAAACAAACTGAAGGGAACCACTGCTGAAGGCCCGGCCTCTGCAGTAGTGGGTGGCTCTTCTTCCCCTGACACTGTTAACTATCCATGGCAGCTTAGGTTGGTACGTATGTGTAAAATTTGCTTGCGTGTGTTATATCAGAGGGACAGATAGCCAGACACAAATAGCTGTACAAGGCAGCCAGCCAGACAGCCAGCCAGCCAAACAGCCGTCAGCCAACATCACACACTCTGAATGGCCTGTGTTGTCTCAATGAAGTACGCTAATAAAAAAGCACTCTCTCCCGCCCACCCGCGCAAACAAACGCATTTTTATCACACATGAATTCTACTGCCATTAAGATGACACCAAGTGCTTCGCTGTGGGGAGTATGTGTTTCAGCATAAGCGCATGTTGTAACCTCCTGTCGCCCTTTAACTTGCTGTGATTAATGATGTCACCATGTAATTTAAAGATGGCTAGCAGATGTGGGGCTGTGTACACAGTCAAGTGTAGGGATAGACAAAAAGAATGACGTCGAGGAGGCGTAATTTACGGCCGAAGGATTCATGTCTTCACCTGATCTGGTTCGCAATCGGTGCTCACAGTCAAATTCTGTTTTCCTTTTCTTTAGTTAACTGTAAGTGTATAAGAAAACATTAACACAATACATTACCTCGCTGTTTCACACGGCTGCATTACTTATTGATTGTTGAGTGTTTTTTACACTGTAAAACAAGTGGTCATTTACTAGGAAAGAGGATTAGGGCAACTATGATTTTTTTCTTTTTGGTTGTGACTTTATTCTCAGAATTCTTTCCTTTCAGTATTCTGACTTCATTCTTTAAATTCGGACTTTTCATTCGGGAACTCTCACTTCATTTTCAGAATCTTGACTTTATTCCGATAATTATGACTTTTTTTTTTTTGGGGAATTCTGACTTTTCATTTTTTTGGAATTAAATGATTTTTCCTTAAAAACTAAATATCTTCAATTAACATTAAATTTATGGCCTGGCCATTAATTGTAAACAAATTCAATGGCCCTCAGGTGACGTGTGTGGCTACATCGCCGTTATTGGTCTGTCCATCACCTCATAAATCCTGCCCAAACAATCTGATTGACCTGGCAGATTTTTGAGCACGATGTCAAATCATTCGGTATTACTCTTAAAAGTGGGTACTACCCTACATTCAAGACAATTTAAATGTGTGAACGCCGTATATGTTATTTACCCTGACATGTTAAACATGTAGGGATTTAACAGAATAAACAACATATAATTTCAGTTTGTTAATATCCTTGTGAAATCATGTTATGTACTCCAGACTAGTCACTCGACGTTCAAGCACACACACATGCATCTTCATTGTCATCATCATCATCATCATCATCATCACCTGTGTCACCCCAGCCCGTGATGTGACAGTTGCTGGCTTGTTTGAGAACCCTCTCTTTCCTCATAGGCAGACAGGCGGGGAGGACGTGACGGCTGAACGACACACACTCGCCCGGCATCTGGCCCACTGCCCCCGGTGACAGACGAACCAAGGCCAGGTCGTAATCGTTGCTGTGGGAGTGGTAGCTGGGATGCAGGATAATTTGGTCAACACCGTACTCCTCTTCATACTCCTCAGGGACGAGGGAATGGTAGTCGCCCACTCTAACTTTATACTGCTTGGTGCTGTTTCCGTACCTGCAGACGGAACGATCGAGAGAGACCATTAAAAAATACAGGGCTGTGTTTGTATCAGTCCCACTGCTGATAAACCATTAGCAATAAAATGAAAAGCTCTGATAATTCCTCAGCAATAGTTTAACTAGAGGTGGCAAAAATAAAGTTACATTGAGTGTGCACAGCTGTGAGACACTCTGCACTGATGGCTTGAACGTTTAAGGTTTATAGTTTATATAAATATGTCAAGTTTCGTAATGTTATAATCTGAAATATTAAAGGTATTACAGAAGACTTCCTTCACCAGCCTCACAACTATTTGCCTGTTTACAAAGAGTGAGTTGCCTGTCATAGCAAAGCATGCCATACTGTATAAACAAATCAAAACCGAATCATAACCACAAATCTATCAGGGTGTGTGTGTGTTATTGTTTTGTTATTGTTATTTGACCCAGGCTTATATAAAGGAGTGTTTTTCCTGCTTACCATTTCCTTGTCAGACATGTTTGGCCTTTTTAGAAAATGGACTGGGAGGCGCAGAGAGGGGAAGAGCGGGGTGAACAGGGGACAAAGACAGAGGGAAGAGAGCGAAGACGAGTGGAAGAAGGAGGCCTTTCGATTGAGCCAAGTCTCTCCAATTACATATGGTGTTTCCGGAAAGATCTCCTGACCTATGAATGCCAACGTGTTTCTGGCAAAGACACTGCTCACCACCCTTTTAAGTACATTAACACACACACACCGGCACGCATATTTTAATCTACTCTAACTCACTCTGACTTTACAAAGCTAATGGTGATAACGGAGTGGCACGAGAATAGCAAATGTCAATATCTCAGGATTAGAGGGGACCTTTCACACACTGTGTTGTTGCTGAAAGCAGTTAAAATCTGCTAGAGTAATTTAAAAGTTGGCAAGCCCCCAGCTGTAGAGCTACAGGGTATAAATAGGTTTAATGCGTTGACTCCATGTGACTACTGACCTCAGGTCAATGTTTATGAACCCTATAATGGTAATGGTAAGGAATCAAGCAACATGATCATGCTAGGAATGTTGATAGTGGTACCTAAATATATCTTTACTGAGTCATCAGAGCTTGTGGGCACATCAGGTTGTTCTTATCTTTTATCTTTTTATCTCTTTCATGGGATTATTTGTTTGTTTGTTGCTGTGCATATCTGTGTGCTTGTGTGTGCATATCAAGCTATTTTGGTTGCTGTGCACGAAAGGTGACACCGTTAAGTCGGAAGTCCCTTTCTTGGCCAGGGTGCTCCGGCCTGAATGAAGCAAATTATTACTGAAAGCTGTCATAGCTGAATACACTGTCCACCTTCCTAATATTGTGTAGGTCTCTCTTGTGCCTCCAAAACAGTTCAGACGGAACCAAAGCAGAACATTGATAGTGGGGGGCCTTTGCATCCTGTGGGTTGAGGGGAGGGGCCTCTGTTGATACACACTGTCAATGATATTTACTTCCCCTGTAAGCCTTTAATGTTGTGGCCGATTGGTGTAATAGCTTGCTGCATAGAAAACAGTAGCACTTTGTAGTATTTGACATTTCTTTTCCGATTACAACACTTTGCCACTTGGTATTTAGGTGCACCATTGGCTTCTTAACACCATTACTAATTTGTTTATACAAGGAAACAGTGACACATATTTCATGAGCCAGTCACATGAATACAATTGCTGTACAATATATGCGTTGGCGCTGACAAATGAATTCCACAAACTACA
This sequence comes from Chelon labrosus, assembly GCF_963514085.1. Lineage (NCBI taxonomy): Eukaryota > Metazoa > Chordata > Actinopteri > Mugiliformes > Mugilidae > Chelon > Chelon labrosus. The sequence continues at coordinate 20,097,679 of NC_140338.1, read as the reverse complement.
CGTAATTATTAAAACCCATGTGATAAAAGAAATCAGAGCCTGAGGCAGAAGGTGTGACAGGAGCACCTTGGCCATTAAGAACACAACCACTTTGTGTTCAATTGTCTGAGTGACCACAAAGCTGTGGCACGCAAGCGGAAGAACATTCTGTTGAAGACGGTGTTATACTTATGGCCAACCGTAATGTTTACTGAGCAGTTTTAAATGACTTACCAGAGTCAAAGTAAAATTCATTTCAATCTGCAATCACACTGGCGATTAACTAATTGCTCATTAATCAGTGCTTGAAACCCTGATTGCTGTGTCCCAAGAGGTCTTCATTTACAGCGCGCAGTTCCTGTGTGTGCCATTTCAAGGAAGTAGATGACTGCAGAGTCTAGGTTCACATATAAAGACTACACTTCTGGCAGCGACTGTAGCCTGGGAACAGCTCGGGAAATAGTACTGGAAAAGATTTAGTGAAAGACTTCTTCCTCTCTTTAATGTGGAAATAGCAGGATTTATGGTGGTGTAGCTTCAGAGGCCTGTAAGGAGTTATTGTAATCATACCAAACCTTGGCACTGGAACTCAAACCTGGTAACACAACCGAAAGATATTATCCTTAAAATAAAGCCTGACAACATAACATGTACTGTATAAACAATAAAAGCAGACTGGATAGTTTGTGCCCTCACAGCTCTCAACTTTTTTGTGTTCCATCTGCCTCTCTGCTGTATGCATTAGGTGTACAGTGGAGGCCAATAGACCAGATGAAGTTAATGTCTTTCTCTCTGCCACCTGCACAACAACCACAGCCAAACCACCACTGACTAATACGCACATAGTGAAGGTTCTCAGGTCTCACTCAGGCCTGAATATATCATACACGTACACACACTGTGTGTAAGGTTTAGACTGAGCTCATACTTCAAACAAAAATGTCACCCTGATGCGAAACATCTTGAGGTCGAGCAAGGCAGAGAGAAATGCATGCATAAGTAACGCACCCATTCCCATGAATGAATACAACTACTGGGTGGGTTTAAGTATGAGTGGGTGTGTGTTTTATGACCTTTTGAAGCAATGTGCCGAGGTGAGGACCCAGCAGGTGTCGATGAGAGTTGCTCCACACACCAATCTCCCGTCTCCTCGAGATCCTCGCAGACGGATCGCCGCCTGCCATGGCCAGCCTCCCCTATAAGCACACAGCCAAGCATGGCGACAAAGAGACAAGAGGTAGTTATATAGAAGCGTACAAATGACTTGAGATGCAAATGCATATTGGATCCTGTTTAAACAATGGTCAACATAGCAACATCCAAGTGTGACTTACGTGTTTTGTTTTTTTTTTTTTTGGAGGACACCAAGCATTAGCACATCTGGCAGAATGAGTTTACGTGACACATATAAACACGCAGCGTCCTCTAAACAGGCACACATGCACACAAGCAAATATACTGTAAAAAAAATACATTGGTAGTTTAAACATTTACACGGCTAGTTTCCTTTTGTGGACACACACATAAACGGAGACAGACAAGAAGTCACACCCACACATCATTTACTTTTCCTCATTTTTCTTGACCAGCTTGTTCCTTTTAAAATGGTTTAAATCTTTCTTGATGACACACACATTCAAACATTTCTAAAATTTGCATGATTTAGCCACATTCATGTCTGTCTGTACTAGAGGTTGAATGACTTCGGATATTTTAAAGTCGACTAACACATGGTAAAAGTCGAGTCGACTAGTCGATGACGTCACACATAAAAATAAAGTAGAAAGTAATGCTTTGCAACAATGAAATCTATATTTTTGACCTGAATACATACTGTAAAAAGAAACTACAGAGGCTTTTCTGCAAGGCTTTATAAATTGACAGTAGCGTATAACAGTACTTCACAGCGTGTTGTAAGATAGGATAATTTACCCGGGATAAAAAACAAACGGGTATATCTCTGAAATCTTTTATGCGTATAGCAGCTAAAGGTCTAATAACTTTCGACAATAAAAAAAACCATCATCAAATTGCTGATTTGCAGCCTCCTCTGTTACCGCAGGTGCAGTCGTTAACTGACTGTTGTTGAGAGCATTTGGACCGTTCCTCTGCTAGCATTAGCAGATGCTTTTTCAGATTAGTGTGTAATGCAGTAGTACATTTGTTGCATGTCATGGGCTTCATCTTAAGTGAAGTATTTCCACACAATTGATGAACTGCTGCTAGTGAAATCGACTAGTCGACTAGTCGGTTCAACCCCAGTCTGTACACACATTTGTGATGTTACTTTGATGTAGCTTAGAATCAGCCTTTCTTCCATCTAAGTTTTTTTGTTTTTTTTGAAAATCCTTTCATTTCAATTCTATTTTGTTCTATAAGTCCTCTCAGTGCGTTTATGAATCCCCGCTGTCCCTTCCGACTCACCTCAGAGAGTTTTCTCCTCCTATAATCCGACGCTGGCGAGTGTGTATGAGCCGCAAACCGCAAATTGAGCTGACAGGATCTGACAGAGACAAAAGAGGGACCGCTGGTTGTATATGAGAGTGTGTGTATGTGTGTGTGTGGGTGTGTGATGATTGCTAAACCATACAAGTCAGCGTCAAGCGTTGAAAACTTAAATATTTAGACTGGCCAAAAACATAATAAAGTTTCAAATTCATCCTTTACTAGTACATATGAACCTGAATTGTGTGAAAATGAGAGATCTTTTTCATAGTCCTTATGTATGTATGTGATGTTCAAATCCACACACTGAAGAGACAAAACACATTCCTGCGCTGGTTTGACATTCAACAGTAGGCACGCATGAGAAATGGTAGCAACGCACATGCGCTGGTAACTGATAGCATTGTGTGAGTCTGTCCTGATGTGTGACAGACAGGGTGAAGGAATAATACATCTCTCTCCATTTTACCATCTGGATGTATAAACTTACTTTCAGCCTAAATTCTTTCCTCTTTTCTCCAGTCATTTGTTTCTCATTAGTTTTTGAGTGTATATGACACACTGGAAGTGTTTGCTAAACACATTATAGTTTCCCTAAGGCTCCATATAAATCATAGAATATCTATTTATTTTCAGAGCAATATTAAGTCAGAACCAGCCCTGACTAAATGACTGACCTTTGACCTCTTTGCTGCCGGGCTGCGATTCACCATAGTTACAAATGACCCCGGCGTCCTCACTGTGGCGACAGTTGTGTGTGCCTGGCACCTGTTTGATGCAGTCGGCTAGGGAACGCTCCTCGCCGCTACACTTCACGTTGTCCACGTGGATGGGTCCCGTCCCTTCCCCGAAGTAGGCCATCACGCGAGCCTTTGCGACGCCACTGGAAAGAACAGAAGGACATTTCATTCTGGCGCTTTTTCAATTGAAAAAATAAAAATCTACTGAGGGTGAAAATCAACATGAACTGCAAAAAGACATACAAGTAAGGTTTATGTACAATAGAAGTATTTAATCATAAAGCAAAAGTCAACAAAAAAGAAAAACAAAGAAATGGTATATAAAATATATAGACCTACAGTAGATGTACAGCACTGTAGGTATGCACAAGCTGAATCTGAGAATATTCAGTAGAGAGCCTGACAGGTAATTAGAAAAAAGTTTATATTGAATTCTCAACTTCACTGGCATCCAATGGACAGAGGCCAGCAGCGGAGTAATTTATTTCCTTGTTCTACTTTGAAGACGGGCTAGAAAGTTTTCAGTTCTAAGCCGCTAAGCTACGGCTTCTGTCTGCATTTGAAATGTAGCAATGTCTGTTGTGTGACCTTCTAATAACATGAGTCTATTTCTGTCTTTTCTGTTGTGTTGGACTGCAGCACGTCAGACCGATGAGCTGTGACATCTTTCCATCTGTATGCGAGTGTATAGGTGCAGCCAGGGACGATATGTTGACTTAGACGTTATGGTTTGACATTCTCGGGCTGTGATGCAAACCGGGTCAAAAGAAATCTCTACAATCAAATAACATCAGTAATTGTATCACTATCTCACCCCTGACTTTAATTATCCAACGCACACACAAGCCTGTGTGTACCGGCTGTAACACTGATTTTAAATTAAGATTGATAGATAACTGAAAGACAGGGTCTAATGTTGCATCCCTGGAGTTCGGTGGGTGACAGGTCTTGCACCTCCAGTCATCCATCGGGAATCTCACGTCTCCTACTGAGACATCTAGTTTTGTGTCTGTGACTCCAATAGCTCCCAGAGCAGTACTTAGCATGCAGAGGGTGATCCTCCAAGTCACTTGGAGATGTGCCTAGAGACTGACATCATGCCTGCTCGGTGTGTTTCTGTGGCAACATGCAGTTATAGAGCAAAAACATTTAAAAATGTAACACAATCTGCTTTGGAAATGCTCATATTAAAACGGGGGACCAAGTGTTTTCTCAGACATCCTATGTCATGGACTTCCTTTGCTTGAAATCAATGATTTTGCCTAGAAGTTCTCACAAAAGACATTTGTGTCAGTCAGGAGAAGTGGAATACCCAGCCAAGACTGAGCAGGTTAACTGAAGAGGTGAAGACACAAGTTCTTTTTGGAAAAACTTATTTTATCATTTATGTACGGCGATACAAGAGCACCAATATTAAAGTTTCTGACTTGATTTGCTCATGGTGCTCATGCTTTACTGCATTTAGGACCCTGGTGCATTCATTTGTTTCCAAGTTAGGTTTTTATGTATTTTTCTAGTCATCCAAAATTCCCCCCATGATTGATTAAACTTGTGAGTAACAGTCCAGTTTCATGTAAAACCATCTTCAGCGTGACTCGGGGTCAAACTACTGACTCGAAATGTAATTTGTGTGAAAGTGTGTGCGATTACATTTTGTTTTATCGCCACCAGAGCGACCTTAAATCCTTGTGGACCGACTGTGTGTGTAATGACCTTTCACCACACCCAGTGTGAGACAGAATGATGATCCTAACACGGCTTTTACACGCCTCTAACACGCTTTCTTTGACTCTCTCACACTTATGCAGTCCAGATGTTGCTCTCCTCTACAGAAGAGTCATGGAAAAGATGGTGAGAAGATGAGAAAGAAAATAAAGACAACGTGTTTTGGTGAACTTTTCCCTTGCCACTTTGTCATTGTTCTGGAAAACGAGAAAGCGTCGGAAAAGGAAGAAGTAATGAGACACTGCTTGTACACTGCTGCACCTCGACATATCTGTCGCTGCAAATGTACGTATCTTTTACAGAGTCGGCCTGCCCTTTAATTGGATATTTATCTTGGGAAAAAGGTCACAGATCAATTTCCAAATAGAAGTTGTACGGACATCAAGACTCGTAACAAGCATCAAAAAAACTGAGAGAAAACATTAAAAAGATGAATGAAATACAGCAATTAAAAATAATTTACAACAGAATGGAGTTTTGCCATTGTAGAGTAACCCAAAAACTTGAGACACTCATGATGAGGTTTCAAGTGGAACCAGAGAAAGATTGAGAGATGGAGAGATGAAAGACAGAAGGGGAAATTGAGTCTGAACATAAGACAGATGCCAAGTCTAAGGGGCTGCGATGGATTTTGCAAACAGAGTAGGTCGTCTGGACTCACTTAGGTGACTGTAATGTAAAGAGTGATCACGTTGCAAAGCCGCAACTCACAAGTGAGCTTTTCACCAACACTTTACCTTTTTTTCCCAACATATGAGAATGACGAAATGTTGAAAATAGATGGCTGGAGAAATGAGCTTCAAGTATGGGAAACAAGAGTGAGCCGGATGCAGACCCACTTGATTCATTCAATGTACACTTCATGCGTCCTGGGCAACATCAACTGGAGACCCATTAAGGGTGAGGTTTTTTCGAGCTCCTGATTTTCTTTCAAAATATTGATGAGCTTTGGCTTAAATGTATAGTTGATCACTAGGTGGATCAAATAACACTGTGTACTATTTTATTTCATAACCAATAATTTTACCCTTTAAGCACAATTGCCCCAAAATCAAAATGTACTACTTCCTATATTCTTAATATTCTTCTTTCAAAGTCCTGTGTGGCTCAATTGGCATTTTACACTCATTTTTGACATTGTGAAACCAAAATATAGAGACAAATAGAGACATAATCATCAGATAATTCACCGCTGTGTGTGAGATTAGACACTTCTAAAAGCCTATACCTGTCTGCTCATCTGGCAAACCGACATATTGTCATTGATGTACTATATGGGCTTCCCTAATCAGTTGTTTTTAGCCTTTTACCCAGGTCCACAAGGCTTTTTCCGCACACATGCTTGTACACACGTATATATATACCTGTAGCCCAACTGCCGGCACACAACGTCAGCGTCATTATCCGTCCATCCATCGTCACAGACGGTCCCCCACTGGCCGGACAGATAAAGCTCAACACGTCCTTCCCTGGGGCTCTCTCCTCCCACAAGCCTTACTGGTACACCTGAAGAAATACACAGAATTTTAGACTTGCCATCAAGGTAAGCCTGTGTATTGCCAAAGATTGATCTGTGTTCACGGAAGTTAGCCAAAACCCAGAGTCCTGAAAGGCTCAAAGACACATTCCAAACAAACCTGATCCTCCAGGCTGAGTTATCTACTAAACTGGAGCATGTACATACATGCACTCCACCAAGGAAGAAGCTGGAACATCTGACTCTGTGTGCATGTGTGTGTGTGTGTGTCCAGAGGGGGAACTCTTTTAACTCCGGTCAAAAGTGAAAAGATTTATTTTCACTGGCTCACTGCTTTTCACACACACACTCTGTCCCGTTCTTTCTCTCTCTCAAACGCTGTTCACTCACACTCTTAATCAAATCAGTCTAACCTTTATGTTAAAGCAATCCATCATTTGTCTGTACACAGATACCCAGACATGCACACCCAAACGCACAAACCCACGAACACACACTCACTAATCTCATCTCATTTAAGTAAATCTTAATGTCTTTTCCATGTGTGGACAGATTCAGGATCACTTTACACTCTTGACAAGTGTCAGGTCAATCAGACTTTTTTTTGGTCACCGCTCAACTTACAGTACTTCTGCTGCTACAGACAGAAAAAGGTCATGAGAATTTTTTTTTTTACTTTACCTTTAACGTATCACGCTGAAGTTATTACACATCCTGTTTGTCAACTGGTTGCGGTTCAGACATTCCACAATCACGTGTGGCTGGCCCGAGTTGAATGTCACGGTAGAGGCAAACATTTTGTGCTGCCTTGTGTGTGAGGGGGACACCAGAATTGTATAAGTGGTAAGATTAAATGGCGAGGAGTTAATTGTGGGAATGTTTACTCTTGGTTGGTGTTGGCTATGAAGGGAAGGCTCAAGTTTGTCCTCTTGCTCAGAAACACAAACAGTTTTCCCTAATCTTCCACACACACACACACCATCACCTTGACATTAACTGTGCATACATGCTGCTTTTTTAACAATATCTGCAAAACTGTAACAACTTTAAAATAAACCTGGCTTCATATCACCTTTTAAATTACAACTCTGAACCAGTCCCTATGTGATGACCTCTAACAACAGATACCGAAAGATGTTCAAAGTATTGTCTTTTCCAAAAACAACACATACTGCTCTGACGGTGGCATGCTGAGGGATTTGCGCGTGCACATCAACACTCAAACACACCCACCAAGAAGCAATGTCATAATTCTTTAGTGGGATGTTTATGGGATGAGAGTGTCCCTCGGGCTGCTGCCAAACAAAGTAATCCTGCTAAACCCACCAAATGAAATTCCAGTGTTTGTGCTTGTGACACAAATCAGTGTTCCGACTTATCACCACTTAAGATATATAAAAGAAATAATCACTGTATCATTTCGGTGACATTGACCAGACTTATTATAGTATGTGTATGTGGGGCATTCATCATAAAGACAGATGAGAGAGATCTGAATAGTTGTATCACTGTGAAATTTGAGCCAGTACTACTGATTTATGCATCTCTATCCTTATACATCTTTAATGCCGCCTGCTGGGTACAGACACCGACTTGATTTATGGCGCTACCATTCCGCGCTTTCTCAGTTTTTAGGCAAGTTCTAACACCACTGAACCTACTGAGTAAGAAGAATGCTTATCTTGTGATAGCGTGGCAACATGCACCCGCTGTTGTATGGTAGTTTGCAGCCAGAGCTTATTTCAGGTGAAGGTTTGTCGGTTCGTTTAATTATGATGACTTTCCAGGCAGCCCAGTTATTATTAAGGCTGGGTGAGCCAGCTGACAGCTGTGCTTATTAGAGTGTGCATGGCTTACATCAGCCTTTATTGGAGAATGTGAGCCTTCCTCTTCAGGGTAAGAGGAGATCCAACTGGCTGCAGGTTGGGCTGGGCACAGATCTTAGAAACAGATTTCTGATCAGCTTACACTTCCATTAGCCGGTTTTATGAAGTGAAGGGAAATTACACAGGCTATTTGAGTACTTGGTTTCCTGTTCCTCACTGCCTGTGAAGTATGTGTGGAAAGCTGGGATTCTACAGTCGCTTACAGTTACTGCTACCACAAACAACAGTGAATTCTCATGAAAGTAATTACAAGATAAGTGATAGTTAAAATACTCTGTGTGAGATAAAGAATCTGTTTTCTTGATCTCATCTGCTTGTCATTCCAGAGATAAAGGTCCCAGATGGTGAACCGTGATAGTTAACCTGAGAGGAACTACTAAGAGATCTCAGACAGAATTCCACCTGTGTGTGAGGTTAGAAGGTCAGTAATAGTCTGCAGCTAGCCTCACATGAGCTATAAAGGCGATTAAAATACACATTAATGTCAACTCTAAATGTCAGTGTAATGAGTGTGCAGAGAAGTGTAGAGATGTTAACAGAGTGGCGTTACGGACTCCACTACTGGAGTAAATGTTAAATGTTGTCATTTCCTATAACTGAAGGACACTGAGAAGGAAGAGAGGAAGCTGTATTTGTTACAATTACTAAAACACATTACTTCAGATATTAAATATGTCAGCTTTCGTGTATATATAAAACGTACTCACCTCTCTTGGATGTTTCACCATTTTGTTGTTTTTATACATAAAATCATGGTCAATATAATTTGGCTCTTTTGAAAAAAATTGCACAAAAAATAAAAAATAAAAATATTCAACTGTAAATAGATTTTTACAAAATAATGTCAATTAATTAAAAATCTCCAAGTTAAAACAATTAACTTGGAGATTTGCAAAACAATTCAAGCTCTGTCAAGTTGCTTGACTTGGACACATTCACCTTGTTGTCTCTGAACCATTTCTGTGTAGCTTGTCGTTGTCTTACTGGAAAATAAATCTACTCCCAAGTCGTAGGTGTCTTGAACAGAGTCAGATTATCCTTCAGGATTTAGCAATATTATTCTGCATTTGTGTTCCCCTCTACCTCCAGAAGCCATCCAAGGCCTGCTGCTGAGAAGCATCCCCAGAACATGATGCTGCCACCACCATGCTTCACGATAGAGATGGTGTGTTCGCGGTGATGTGCAGTGTTTGGTGTTCGCCAAAAATAACCAAAAAGCACAGTTTTTGTCTCATCTCTCCAAAGAACCTTATTACAATTGACCTTGGAGTCTCCCACATGCCTTTGGGCAAATTCTAATATTTAAACAAGTACCATACCCCTTCCATTTCTTGATGATGGATTTATCTGAAATCTGTGGGATGTCCAGTGAGTTGGAAATCTTTTTGTAGCCCACTCCTGAGTTATACTTTTCAATGATCTTTTCTCTGAGTTTCTTGAAGTGTTCTTTTGTCTTCATATTTTAACTGTAGTAGGAATATTGATGAACCAGAGACTGAACCTCCCAGAAACAGGTGTTTTTATACTACAATCACCTGACACACATCAGCTGCACTCAGGTAATCCCCATTTTACTGTCTGTGACACCACTGGCATCCACTAGTTGGACCTCTGTTAAATTAGGTCACTTTAAAGGGAGTGAATATTTATGCAAACACTTATTTTACACTATATATTTTTAATTAATTTACATTAGTGTGTAAAAAATACTCTTTTTTGCAAATATTTGTCAAAAAAGACAAATTATATTGACCATGATTCCATGTATAAAAGCAACAAATGGGGTCAAATATTGAATATATATATATAAAAAATTCAAAGATCATTAAGAGTGTTACAAAGAAAGAAACCCCACAACTACCATTTAAGATGGAAAATACAGGTGTCCTAAAATACCGGCCACTAAGATTTAGAGATTTCCCACATATGTATTCTGACCTTGAACACCCTCTTATGCACGTCACGGCACCTTATACACAATGTGGTCATCGCCTATTCATGGTATGTGTATCCTTCTTTTAGCAGGTCTTACGGTAAAATGAAAACCTGTCTTACTAGTTGGAAGACTCTCCCCACTGCGCTCAGGGCTGCAGGCGATGTTAACATCTTCATGGTGGGTGCAGTCATGGCGGAGCCACTCCCTCCTGTTACACAGGGTTAAGCTAGGTTCTTTCCCCGTGCAGCTCACATCATCCAGAAGAATAGGACCTGACCCCACCCCAAAGCGTGGCACGGGGGTGATGTCTAGCCCCTCCGAAAGTAGAGTCTCGCCAAACCTACAAGGGAGACATCCACGAACACACACACATTTTTACTTATAATTAATCAGTACATAGTGGTGCATTTGTAGCAAAAATACTTCACATTACCGGTAACCAAGCTGTCGACACACCACTTGCGTGTTGGAGTCCGTCCAGCCATCATCACACACCGTCCCCCATTGACCACGGTAGAAGATTTCTAAACGGCCCACGTGGCTTCCTGCACCCCCAACCAACCTAGTACTACCATCTGAATAGACAGAGGAACAAGTTTACTTTATTAGGGCCTTGCATTTATAAGTTTTTTATAATTGCTCACAACGTAGCAATGAACAGTGTAGCGTAATATAGCTGCAGGCTGCACTGCCGTAGGTCGGTGGTAATTACCGACATCCGTAGTGACAAAAAAGATAGTTTGCATTGAATCCTTGGGACTTCTGCCTTTACACAATGGTCTCCTGGCAACACTCTTACTTCCGTCCCACACTGTTTGCTCAGGCTAAGCAGTGGTCAGGCTCCATAATTTCAGGCTTGGCCACTATATGCACTTTCCAAATAGCTAGCCTGGGAAATACAGTTTACACCCTGCTCATAAGTCTTCGGTTTGTTTTTTGTCAGTTCAAACCAGTTACTTACATACTTTTCCCACAACAGTCATTCTGACTTGTCAGAGCAGGAAAATCAAAGATGGAAATTAATCGTTGCTCTACTGTGATTGAGTTTCAAATGAATCAGCAAACACAATAGGAATCAATAAGGAAATCACTGATAATGTGAGCCACACCTTTACTTGACAAGTAATTGCATGAAAGATCTATTGTTCTCCATAACGAAGCTTTTCAGCACACGCTAACCTCACATGACAAGGTTTGAACTCTTGACAGGGCTTCAGTGTTGTGCAAACGATCCCTGTGCATTCCAGTATTACGCAGTAGGACACACGTTAGCCTACCTGTAAGAGGGTTGCAGGACACTCCTGCGTCCTCAGAGTGCAGACAGTTGTGCTCTCCCCAAGCGCTTTTTGGACACTGCTCCAGAGTGAGCTCATTGCCTGTGCAACGCACCTCGTCCAACCACACGCGGCCTGAGCGCTTGCCAAAATGTGCCTGGCCCCATGCCCTTGCAACACCGCTACAAAGAAAAGGGGAGGTACACAAGAACAGAAGGTTTGTACTGTATTATTACTACTGGAATGAAAAACAGATGTACTGACAAGCTACAATTTACAAAATGCAAGGTACCATACATTGTATTTGTTTAATGAATTATAAGGATTAAATGGAGTAAATCTATTGTATTTCATATTTTTTCATCTTGTCACGCGCATTTTTTTAAACATAAACATTGGAACACACTTGCTGTGAGTATGGTGTTGCTAAATATGCATATCTCTGTGGTGCTAGAATTCATGCGGAAACAATGAGCCTGATTCACTGTTTGACCCCCAGATGTTCTTTACTGCTCACTCCTCTCTCTGTGTGTCCGAATGGAAAGAATACTTGTCATACTTTAGGAGACAGCGAGAGAGAGAGACGGCCGGACACCCACGTTAACTCATCTTCCTTCTCTTTGTGTGACAATTTTCCCTCATTTTCTCACACTCGCAGCGTATTCCCATGGCTCTTATTATTGGTTTGAATTAATATGAATATGAGCATTCATATGTTTGTGTGTGTGTGTCGGGGGTGCCCCTTCACCTCAGCCCCAGCTGTCGGCACACCACCTCTGCATCACTGTCGTCCCATTGGTCATCACATATGGAACCCCACTGGCCCGCGTGTAAAACCTCAACTGTGCCCTCTGACCTCGATCGACCTCCAACCAACCGTATAGGGAGCGTCACAGCTGCTGAAATTCACACGAGCATCAATAAGCACACTGCTAGGCTACGCTGCTAGCACTTCTTCTTTTAAAAGCATATACTGTATTTAGGGCCATTCTAAAATGAAGGATGAGTTCATTCATTCCATCTATCACACACCTATGTGTTCCCCATAAACTGGACCTACCTTGCTGTGGGGTGCAGGTGACAGCTGCAGCCAGAGAACATTCCTCTCCATTCCAAGCAGTTCTGGGACACTGAAGCAGGTCTGCCTCCTCTCCCTGGCAATGGACGGCCATCCAATGCAGCTTGGCCATGCCTGGATGGAAGAGAGGAACTGCACGAGCGCGACCTGACACCCTAGAAGGGGATTAATAAATAAAGGAAGTTGCATGTATTAGAAATATTTTATTACTCCAAAAGATAATCTCATCTAATACGAGTCACTTTAAAAAAATCCTGATAAGAGTACCTTGAGGATCTTTTTATACATATAAATGCTGTAGGCAGGCTATAGATTATATCCATCTCAGATTAAAAAAACGCTGATACACTGATAGCAGTAACCTCGTCTGTATGTTTATGATCTGCAGTTCCAGGGCCAGTGCACCCCACAATTTTACACCCAGCAGCTTTCAGTAACTGCCCATGTGAAAGTCATCACCAGCAATTCCAGCTGACATATGGCTGACATTTGCCCCCTTTCCTTTCCGCTGTGGACATTCATTGACTCCTGTGTGAATATGCACACACTGACATGAATGCACACAGACGTGCGTTCATGTCAGCATCTGTGCCAGTACGGGTATTAGTGACAACATGTGTAGTCAGTGAACAGAATGTCCCTGTTCTCCAGGGAAAGCACGTCAACTGACTACACCCCATCTTATGAATACCGCTGATGTGTATAATACGTCCACAGGCTCCCTTGAGGACTCGTCCATCATGGCAGCATCTCATAGTCCATCCCATAGACCACAAGGCCCAGTCACACACATGTGTGTGAAACAGAGACGGACAGAGCTAGTAACAATGTAAATAGCTGAGCACTAAAGGTATTTAAATACCTCTGGGGAATGGAGGGTTGGAATGCAGGGGTCACACAAGAAAAGTACAAAGTCTCTGATGGGAAACGACGAGAGTCTGAGTGTGTATGCCTGAAGTGTTGTGAACTAATTGGACATTCCCACCACTTTTCCATCACGCTCTACCATCTGTCAGGCCTCCGTTAGCAGCTTCAGATTGTGAATTTAATGGCAGTGGGTGATTTCACTTCTCACGGAGAACAGCTAATAGCGCACATACGGTATGAGAACATGTGGCATATTCATGTGTGCTTTCTCACCCTTTGCCCAGCTGTCTGCAAACCACCGCAGCATCTTCATCCCCCCAGTAATCGCTACACACAGACCCCCACACGCCTCCCAGGTACACTTCCACCCTGCCGTCTAGCTTGGAGCGGCCTCCTTGAAGGCGCACTGCGCCTGGACAGAAGGTTGAAGAACAGTAGATGACAAGAGAATCAACAGACAGCAGATCACAATAAAGGATGTGCAAAATACAACATTTAATAGTAAAACATGTAGGGAAAAAAGGAGGGAAGAAGAAGCAGAATTTGGTTCAGTCCAGTCAGAAAAAGAAAAAGAGGAAGACAAACTGTTTGGGATTTTTGTAAAGATGACTTTAGTCAGACAAACTAGATGATTTTTCATGTGTTTTAGTAAGTCACAAAAAACAAAATAACGAAATACAAAATTGTTCATAAAAATATAAGAAAGAGAATCATAAGACATAGAAAATATCCAATAATTTATACAGTCCTCATATAATTAAAGACTATTCGGCTCTTTTACTGTCACAGCATTGACATTTAGCAATCTGCGCAGCAATCAAACCTCAATAATAAAAGAGATTTCTTCCTAAGGCCCAAACAGCTTCTTTTCTACTTGTTCGTTTAGACACTTTAAGACTGATCCTCCCCTGAGTACTCCTTCCTAAATAGTACATCTGTTTTACATGAAAGGCACAGTTAAAGCCAAATAATCTGTCCTTACACATGTGATTTATTGCTGAAATAATCTGATTGCTCTGTGCAGAGTTAGAAGGGAGAATCTTTGGGTACATATACCCGCACAGTTCACATGCACCAGTGGATGTCTGCCTCAGCGTATCTGAACTTGCAGAGAGTATACCCAAATAGGGGCTTCATAAACACTGAACGCAAACTCACAGCCTATCATAAAAGGATATGTAATGACTTTATTAATGTATGTCAATTCATTGTATTAATTACTGGAACACACACCAGGACTTAAAAAAAAAAAAAAAAAGCCTACCACAGGCATCTTGTGTCAAATGGAAATCACACTCTCCGCTTAATCTCCACTTTCATCAACCCAGAGACTCAGGTTTCTCTCTTATGCTGATAATCCTAGATAATCCTGTCTGTGTTTTACCATTCACACTAAATACCTGGGCTATTATTACAGCTCAAATACTTGCCATTACATACACAAGTATTTCACACACGGAAAAGTTACAGCTCTTCCAGTTACTCCAGAAATTTTTGTGAAACATAACTAGGGCTTTGTTATTGCACAGCCTTGCAGGAAGCACTGCAGAGTCCTCTAACGCCCAAATAGAAATTAATATTGCATGTATGAGAATTTACTGTATCTGGTGTAGCCTGCATTGACTTTTAAATTCAGCACATTTGTGGGTTTCAGGTTGTGTGTGCATTATATTTTGGTCCTATATAGATGTGAAGGTTGTAGGATTGTGGATCCTTAAAATATACAGTGCAGTTACACAGGCCTGCGTGTTTACCTTGTTTACAGTCGCAGTACCCCCAGTCTGTTCTGCCTTTGTGGTTCCTAAAAAAGCACCAGGGTCGGATCCTGCCGTCCGGGTTGCGGCAGTGATTGTGCTCCCCTATTCCTTTACCCGAGTAGCGCTCCTTGAAGCCGGCCACTTCGGTCCAGTTCATGCACCGCGTCCCGGACTCGGTGACGTCTATCGCGCCCCGGTAGAACCCGTCTTTCCCACGGCTCCGGACGCAGTCGGTGAACGGCGGGATGAATGAAGGGACGCTGCTGCAGTGACAGCAGCCGCCGATCGCAGCCAAAAGTGCGGCCGATAAAGCGAGAAATGCCATGTCCACGTCGGGTGTACGGCCGCGGGCGGCTGTTTAACAGGGGAAATTTCAGCGGCTTCTATCATCAGCTGACGGTTCATCCAGTCAGGCTCATCGCCCTACAGTGGGACGAGAGTGAGGACCGAGAGCGCGGATCGATGAAACTCCTTTTTTTTTTTTTTTTTTTTTTTGCGTAGGTTAGCCTGATGGGCAGGCAGCCCCCCAAACCAGTAACATACATTATATGGTCGCAGTAATTTCCTGCTTTATTGCCGTTTTATTATGTAATTAACATTTAAATCTAGGACGTGGATCATATAGCCAAACTGTACTGCATTTACTGAAGTAAACCACTATGTTTTTTACACTTAGGCACCTTTTTTGCCATTTTTTAATTTTTTTTATTAATATATTAATAAAAAAAATCTCTTCTATATAGTCTGTAAATAGTCTCTTCTACTTTACATCTCATCTGAGAACATTGTTTCACCCCACTACATCCATCTGGCATCACTCAGCCTATTAGGCCCATAACTCAATGCAGAAACCTATTACCCATAGGTCGAGTGTATTTATCAAATATTGATTTCATAGTGTCGAGCTACAGCATTAACAGACACTAATAATCTAATAGGCTACTCTGTGGCCTAATCCTGTCTATTATTATCCATTATAATGGATAGATTACCTTTACTCTAGACCAGGGGTCTTCAACGTTTTCCAGGCCAAGTACCCCCACACTGATGGAGAGACGGAGCGGGGACCCCCTACTTATGTATATGTGTATTTAAAGACACAAATTTACGGGAAGATGAATTTTGGCGACCCTCCTGCAGTACCTCTGTGGACCCCCTAGGGGTCGCGGACCCCCTGTTGAAGACCTCTGCTCTAGACTGCATACTTTAATGGAAGAACTTTTCAGAACACCTCTGTATTTGTAGCTGCAAATTTGCAGGGAGTACATTTTATAAAAAGTTGTTATTGACGAGATATTGTAAGCTTTTGCCTTCAACACCCAAACTTTCTGTGTAAGCTATGCGGTCTTCACATCTTGACTGGGGAGACACATCATTAAGAGAACAGAAGAGTAGTGAATAAAGGATTATCTAAGAATACACTGTCCCCCTCCCCGTGTGTGTATGTGACCGATTGAAATACGTTTTGGGATATTATTGTGAGTGTGTGTGTGTGTATATGTGTGTGTGTGAGAGAGAGAGTTCGCTGATTGGAGGAGGCATATCGGAACGTCAAACAAAAGCGCCGCGTCTGTTGACATCATCACGCTGCGCCCATTCAATCACAAACATTTCCACTCTTTGTATAAACCGGCGTACACCGAAACTCACTCAGATAAGCGGAGTTAGCATGCGGTGAATCCCCTTTATATTCTCCAGACGACCCCTTCTTCTTTAATGCATCCGTGGTTGACCGGCTTAACAGGGCAACCAATACCGTGGCGAATTTTAAGACGGTGTCTACAAATTTAACAATTACGCCAGGGCAAAAACATAAAAAAAACATTTAAAAAAACCCCAATACAGCTCGAGTGTACCGGTGCACATAACGAGCGCACCCATTGTGATTTTTAGCGGCTGCCCAACATTAGCTGATGGTTGGCTGCTGTTATTGCTAGCTACTAAACTTATATGATGATATTTATATAACAGCGTTTTACTAGTTTATCAGAAACCATTATAAGAGTCGAAATGAACAGCCGGCTTCAGGAAATCCGCGAGAGACAAAAACTTAGGCGGCAGCTGTTAGCTCAACAGGCAAGTACAGTGAGCTCCTTAGTTAGCAAGTAGCTAAGTTATTTATCAACTTAACCGGTAAGCTAACGTTGTTCCGCTAATTATCCGTGGAGCTGCAAGACAACGTTGCAAACAACGTTGCAAACAACGTTAACGATAACTTTAGAGCTGCATGTGAAATGCAGGGAGTTGTGTCGTACAACTATATCCATAGGTGGAAACTTATCTGACGCACTTTCTTTCATACATTTACACGGGTCGCCCTCGATGGGACTTAATGGGAGAAATATCCTCAGTGCAAGTGTAAATGGAAGACATTAACATGTTGAAGCTATTAGAGACATTTCAATTAACCACAATAAAGAATATAGAGTTGAAGTACAAAGTACTTCACTGCATAAGCAGTAGTTACACTGTGTGGAATTAAGCAGATGTCTGCTCATGTTTGTATATTGTGTAATAAATCTAATTTAAAAATACGTGATTTTACACTTTCTCATTTGTGTCTTAACCACAGCTGGGAGCTGAAAGCGCGGACAGCATTGGAGCTGTCCTGAACAGCAAAGATGAACTGAAAGAGATAGAGGAGACCAGAGAAACATGCAGGTACGATATAAATCAGTCCACACCCGAAACAGCAGAAAAGCCACACAGGTTAGTATTGGCAGAAACGTGTGGTGCACTTGAAGGCAGAAAAGTAATGTGTAGCGCGGGCTGGATTTCTTTTCTCTCAGTCCACTGCATGAACACTTACCCCTCCTTTTGTGTTCAAGACACAATAAAAAAACGCCTAATGTGAATTTTGTGCTTTGGTTTGACAGAGCAATGTATTTAAGATGTCTGTTATTTTTTGCAGGGCGTCCTACGATAGCTTGGCACCCCCGTCGAAAAAGAAGGCACAGACAGAGGGAGAAGACACAGAGGAGGATGTGGAAGAACAAAAGGTGAATTGCATACCAGTGGGCATTAAGAATCTGCATGGCTTACAGACCTCACAGTATATAGTGATGATGGTAAACCTTATTTTTGGAGCACCATTTGAGCAAATGTTGTGGCGTGTTGCAAAGGAACACAAAAATTTGGACATGTTGTTGAGGAAGTATTTCTGATATTTTCAACGTTTAGGCAGCAAGGAACTGAACATCCCGAGGCTCTTCGGCCTCAGGGAAGTAGTGGAGAATAATGTTGTAGCCCAGACTGTGGCATGTGGGAGTTATCTCTGTCTTTTTAAAGCAGGGTTAAAGCAGGGCTAACTGGGCTATTATACAGACATTATACAACTGATGAATAAGCCTTTTAATATATCACATGTTTAATTAAAAATTTATCAGTTTAGAAGTCTGCATCAGGTTGTGAACACAAACTTGGCAACAACAAAGATGTGCTTACTCAACCAAATAACAGAAACCACTAAGGGGTTTCGGTTGACATTTCAGGTCATTAGGCTGCTACTTTATTAAGGTGGTATGTGGCAGCTATTTTAGCTGTTTACCAAATCATATTCAAGTTACAGTTATTTAATGAATATGAGACGAAAGTGCAGACTCTCCACCCAAATTACCGGAAAGCTGTAGGAATCACAGCTCATAAATGTGTAGTCTACAGTTTGTAAGGGACCAAGAGTGAGTAGACAGATTGGAATGGTTTTGATTTGTTTTCAGTTACGGCGTGTGCTTTTGGAATAGTTTCCTGTGAACCCACAACATGCGGTTAAATGGAAATTGAAAGACAAACATAAGCAATGCAAGACAGCTGCACTGTCAAAGAATCGCGAAGAAGGAAACACATTTTTGAATGACTTTTCACTTAAGGCTATCATTTCCTATAAAGGAACTTTATAGGAAATGATAGAACTCAACAATGTCCCATTATTTGTTTTCCGCTTTACTTGTAGTTGGTAACTTCTATCATGATTTCAGTATTATTCATGTTTCATAAATTGCTATGTGATAAAATTACTCTTTCCTGTATTGTTTTTTTTTTTTTTTTGGACTTCTTCCTCACAAGCAAAATGAAAATCTCGTTGTGGTTTTGTGTTTTAGGATGAGGTGGAAGTTCAGCAACCAGATGAAGGCAACCCATATGAGGAAGTGTACAAGGATTCAAGTACTTTCCTAAAGGTTGGGAATATGTTTTTTGTGTGACTACTTTTGTGTAGACTGTCGAGCAAAATGAATGTGTTTTTATTGCTTCACTGGGGTAAATGAACACGTTTCCTGACTATGAAAAGGAATAAATTGTATTTCTGGCGCAATATCACCTGCTACACAGGTGTATGGAGGAGGAAAAGAAATTGTAGAAAGGTTATGACTATGAAACAAAGCAATATTGGAAAATATCCCCCAAAACTGACGGCACAAATCTTATATGTGTTGCCATGTGAAAAACCTGTGCCGCTTCAAGCAGCACAAAAACCTTTTATTGACAAAACCAAGTCTGCTGGAAGTAATAAACAACAATCAAAAGATCATGGAGAAGTTAGAGTCTATTTTTAACTTGTGACACAAAGCTGGAAGGACAAGTTTGGAAGCATTAAATATCCTTCATGGAACATTCCTAGCACGCAGCAGTTGAGTTTCGCTGTAAAATGTTGGTTAACCTGTACACACAAGATACGGTCAGTTGAATGACGGTAGAAGTCTGAGAGTACGCCTTCATATTGTGGCAACTAGCCATGCGGTTACCGGTGAGGAAAATAGATGTCACACAGCTGTGTCACTAAAAAAATGTCGCTATATTTCACAATATCGATTCACTTTCTGTTGAATGTGCTTAATCAGTGCTTTAGTGCAGATTCAGTTGATATATTGTGAGAATGTCCTCAGCTATGAGGGCACGGTGCGGGACCTGAATGACGAACAGTGTGTACATTTTAATAACGGTGACTGTGACAACTACTAATACTTGGATAACAACAACACAATGGATCGCTCTGCCATTATATTTTTGTTTATTGAACTAAGAATAGTTTTGAATTGAGTCTAGATAGATATAGATCAACATGCAGATCAAATCAGTTATTGTGTTTAATAATAATAATCAGCTCTATAAAGCAACAATAAGATCCACAGGATTACTGCTGTTTATGTAAGGCCTTCGTTTAAAACAACTTGGTCCTGCATGATTGATTAGAAATTAATTTAGATATATTAACATACAGATAATGCAGATATGTTTTTCTAATGATTCTTCCTTGTGCTCTCAGCTCTTCTTGCCCCGTTTATTGTCTCTTAATTTATTCATTCTCAGGGTACCCAGAGTTTGAACCCTCACAATGACTACTGTCAGCACTTTGTGGACACAGGACACAGGCCACAAAATTTCATCAGAGACGTTGGTGAGTGTTTGTGTGTTTGTGTGCGCATGCGTGCTTCCGTGTGAGTCTGACCCCCATGTGTTCCGTCCCTTAGGCTTGGCTGATCGATTTGAAGAATACCCTAAACTCCGAGAGCTGATCAGACTGAAGGATGAACTCATCTCCAGCACCAACATTCCTCCTATGTATGCTAAATAATAACATGTCATTATTATGGGAATAATGGGAATTGCAGATAGCCTAAATTAAGGCGATGCCATGTGTCTTTAGGTACCTCCAAGCTGACCCCGAGCACTTTGACCTGCAGGATTTGAAGTGCAAATTTGATGTGATTTTGCTTGAGCCTCCTTTAGAGGAATACTACAGAGAATCGGGCATCAGCCGCACTGAACGTTTCTGGACCTGGGACGATGTATGTATTTATCTTTGACTCTGTTTTTCCATTAGCAGTTTGGCCTAGTAAGTGAATAAATATTGAAAGTCTTTATGATTGGCATTCAGGCCACAACAAGAACAGGGAGGCACATCAACCTAAGAATTAACTGGAACCCAGTGGCTGATATAAAGGAAAAGACAAATAATTTGTTGGTGGTTACACACAGAAACAAGGAACTAGAATGACCTTGCTGTCGTACAGATGTGAAAACCATGCTGTCAGACTAAATCCTTGGAATGACACAGGAAACTAATTGGTATATTCACAATCCATAGGGTATCTTTATGACGTCATGTACACCCACTCTTTTTTCCATTTTCTTCATGGTCATAGATCATGAGATTGGAGATTGAGGAGATTTCAGCGTTACGTTCCTTTGTCTTTCTCTGGTGTGGCTCTGGTGAAGGACTGGACTTGGGCAGAATGGTAACACAATTCACTCAAAATCACATGTTAAATTGCAGGCAAACACTGTATTCACAATTTCCTATTTTCTTTATCAATGACAGAAGGGTATTATTTTCACTAGTTGTGAAACCATAATTCTCTGAGTTACTCAGAAACTTGTTGGTCTAGTGAACATCTGTTACCTGAGTTGGGCAATAGTTATGACAGTTTGTTAAACCGCACCGCACCCTACCTGTTTCGTGTTAAGAAAACAGAAAAGGACTATTTGCTTTGTCTTGTGGTCGTTAAATGGATTTTTCTATAGTGTTTACCAGAACAGGTATGTTTATACTACTGTGCTTTTTTTCCCCTTTGTGTTTCACCTCAAGTATGCAGACAAGATTTTTCTCATTGTCTGTCCATTCCTTTGGGACATGAGAGACAGTGTCTAATTTAACTAAATATTCACATTTATACAGAGACAAGAAGATGCCAGCGTTTATATTTGACCTTTTATATTTTTTGAAACTAGAAACAATAAGAGTTCAGCATGTTCAATTGTTGGACAAACTGCCAGATCTAATATCTGGCAGTTTTAGATTAAAAAAATTAACAAAATGTTTTTGACACTCTCGTTTTCATCAAAAGCACCAAAAGACCAAGACAATAAAGAAAACAAAATGTGCACCAGTCTTTCTCTACAGTGGCCTCTGGAAAACCATAAATCCTCCTTAAAAACCATTGACCAATAAAACTGATATGATCGTCAGAAACTGATGTTATTGGTTTTTTTTGTTTTGTTTTTTTCAGAAATTAGGTTTCAAAGAAAAACTTGTCAATTTTTCTTGTGACTTCCAGTATGTAGACAAATGCATACTGTGCGTGCACTGTTTGTTTCATTAACATAAATCTGAGATTTAGCAAATAAATTAACCAGTGAGTATTTATGACCTTTAATCAAATGCATGCGTGGCCCATACTGTGCAGTATATTATAGTGCTTACCCTGATTACACCGATTACAGTGTTTGAGGAAGTGGGGCTTTAGGAGGTGTGAGGATATCTGCTGGATCAAGACCAATAAGAATAACCCAGGAAAGACCAAAGCACTGGATCCAAAAGCAGTGTTCCAGAGGACCAAGGTACAGTAAACATATACTACACTATACAAACACAGCAGTACTGTCAAATTGTCACATTTTCATATTAGTGAAAATATTATACAGTATCTAGTATCTAGTCTGGGGTTAGCCTGGCATTGCTTGAAAGAGCTGCATATGATAGATTTGGAGTTCAACCATTGTAAAATTGTGACATACAACGCATTTGTTCCAGGAGCACTGTCTTATGGGAATCAAAGGAACGGTGCGTCGGAGCACTGATGGTGATTTCATCCATGCGAATGTGGACATTGACTTAATCATCACCGAGGAGCCTGAGATGGGAAATGTAGAGAAGCCTGTGGAGATCTTCCACATCATTGAGCACTTCTGTTTAGGACGCAGGAGGTTGCACCTGTTTGGACGAGACTCAACGATCAGACCAGGTGAGATGGATGTGCTCTTGTCTTGGAAAGATTGACCAATGTATTTAAGGGGATAACGGTATGTTACTTGTTTGATTTTAGTTCTTCTGTTCCTCTGTCTCTGCCTGTTTATTAACACGCATGTCGTCTGTTTTTGCCATCCTCACCTTCTAGGCTGGCTGACGGTGGGTCCTACCTTGACAAACACCAACTTTAACCCAGAGGCCTATGCCTCGCATTTTGCTTTGCCCAGCTCTCACCTGTCTGGATGCACTGAGGAAATAGAGAGGCTCCGGCCCAAATCTCCCCCTGCTAAGATGAAGTCGGACCGTGGTGGCGGAGCACCCAGAGGGGGGCGTGGGGGGCCAAATGCTGGAAGAGGTGGAGACAGAGGCAGAGAAAGAAACCGACCAAATTTCCGCGGGGACAGAGGAGGGTTCAGGGGCAGGGGAGGACCACATAGGGGGTTTCCACCTCGCTAGAGCTCAAAGAACTCATGCCAACCAGACTGATGTTAGTAGCTCCCGTCTGCATTGTCTGCAAATACAAGCATTTTTTGTAATGCAGTTTGTATGGTTAGTATGTGGCAGTGAAGAAGTTAGTATAATTGATCTTGTTTATTTTTATGTTTTGGTTTGTTTATATTTTTTCATGGATATAGTTAAGACTGAACGGGTATTGCCGGAATAAAATTTCTTTACACCGATTGTGTTTATGCATCGCTTTGTGTATTAGGTTTATTCTTTTCATTGAACGTCTATGCAGTTGTAGAAATAATCTAAATATTATTGTGCTTAGAGAATGGGTGATTGAAAGTCTTTCTGTGCAAGTGGATGGTAAAATAACACAAAGCATCAAGCAAGATGCACTCACAAAACTTTACAGGTGTGGCTTTTCACTCAAAATGAAAGCCTCTAATCCTAACCACCTCGAGAACTCATTGGTCGGAGCATCACAGCTGGTGTGACCGTATCGCAAGATGGTTCCCACTTTTGTTTTAAATGTTTTTCTTTTACCATCAACTGAAGGCAGGGATCACTCATGATTGCTTTTTTTTTTTGTTTTTGGTCTAAGTATTTGACGTGTGTCAGCGCAGTACGTACGTCAGCCCAGCTAAAGATGATTGGCCGAGTCTGTTCATGCTCTTCTTGCGTGCTGTAAAGCATCTATGGAGAATTCAAGGTGTGGTACAACTTGAGGAATGCCAGACATCTCCCCAAGATACTATTTCAGTGCACATACTCACTGTGGGTCTGGTTTTTCTTTACAGTTATATCTCCAAAAGAAACAATGCAAAGGCGACAATGTAGATGTTATCTAAAAATAGAACTCTAGCAGTGTCCAACAGTCCAGTTCAGTGAACTGCTGGAAACCACCACTGCTGCTTAACGCTTTAGTTTTAAAAACGTGGACAACAATTCTTTGGGGACCTCAAGCAATTTCCCAAAACTGCTTCCTTCACCTTCAACACGGGAACATGCCAGGATAACGAATCTCTAGGACTTTTGAATTGGATTTTTATGTTCCGCGTTAGTGTGACTGTTATTCACAGTGTGAGGAGTTAAAATGACAGATTTTATCAGCGTGATAACATCACAACCTAGCAAAATAAAGTCACAAAACATTACTGTTTGTTTGTAGTTGAAATCAAATTGAAGGTGGGTACTGTGTACTCAAGGAGATTGTTATCATAGTTTTGTATACTTTCTTATCCATTTGTCATAAGATAAAGCATTTTAAACGTGACACTGGATGATTTTATTTTTCTGTCTAATTCACAAAACATTGATATAGTAAGATTAAACAGATCATGATAGATGGTAGATAATGTACACTGAGTAAACGTAGCAATGTACCTAGCTGGTCTTGGCGGTCTTGACCAGGTGCATAAAATGTTAAGTGTTTTGTGAAGAACTGAACGGGTTTACCCAAAATACATGCAAGCAGACTTCCAGTAAGTAAGCAGCAGTGATTGACATACACTCTTTCAGCTGGCCCCTGGCCAACTGTCGTTAAAAATCTTCAATTGTTACAGGTGAGAAAGTCACAGGAAGGAACTTGATCATGTTTGTCGTGTTGGCTGGCTGATGAATAGTCCTTGTACTGAAGTAGGGTGTACTCTGTTTGCATCAAAGCGACACATTATTAAACCAACTCGTGAGACAGTGTTTTGACTTTGTATTTCGAAGTTAAAAGATTCACCATCTGTTTTGTAGCAGCACTCGTGTAAATTAATTCTCCTGTTTTATGTTTGTATCAGGCTGTACAGTATAATACACGCTGTCCCCAATTCACAATTCTCAAAATAACACCAGATGTGACATGCTTTGGACCTATATTACTGCTTAGTCACCATTATAGTCCGCTCTGATGTACCGTGAGGACAGGAGCCGGAAAACTTGTCTTCACTAGAATGATTGTTATCAGAACTAGAGAAAAATAGTTTTGAAGTATGCTTGGTGAGGTCAGCCGGGACAAAAAGACAAACAAAACAAAGCAGTCTTTTCAATTACACATGCTTGGGCAACAAATGCTGACAGGTTTCTAGTTGGATTCCAAGAATGTGACTGAACAAATCGCTTTTGTACTGAATGCAGGGCACCTATAAGTGTTCATAATACATTTACACAGTGTCCTGACTCCATAAATCTCAACTATTAACTGTCTAAAATACAATATTAAAGTCTGTATCCAAGTAGATGTAACAGTACTGCTGCATAGGTGGCCTTGAGAGGAGTTAGGGTTAGAAAATTTACTACACTTTAAATTTGTCTGTTTGAGTGATTCAATGTTCTACTTTAAAGGGTCAAAATTTGACAAACTTGACAAAATCCTGACAACCTTTCAGTGTTGAAACGTCACCAGTTGATGAATGAGTAGAATTACCCGTGTTGTTATAGCATTTTTAAAATGACTGAATACAATTGTGAAGCTCTCCTCACTGTGTGTCTTTGATAAATTAAACTGCCTTGCTTTTCAAGGTGTGGCTGCTCGAACACTGTAACCATTAATAATTTGTCAGCTGGATAATCCACCATCATTTAAAATAAAACTTTCCTCATAAAGTGAGCAGATCTACAGCTAAACAGCACAGCCACACACACAATCATTATTTGATTATCTCTTTAAACATGTACACTGATCAGGCATAACATTATGACCACCTTCCCAATATTGTGTAGGTCTCCCTTTGTGCATCCAAAACAGTTGTGACTCATCAGAGAATGGACATGGGCCTTCTGAGGGTGTCCTGTGGTGTCTGGCAACAGAATGTTGTTAGCGGGGGCCTTTGGGTCCTATGGGTTGAGGGGAGGGGCCTCTGTGGATCAGGCTTGTTCCAGTGCATCCCACAGATACTCATTTTGGGATCTAGTGAATTTGGAGGCCAGGTCAACACCTTGTGCTGTTTTTCATGTTTTTTGAGTTGTTCCTAAAGCGTTTTTGTGTGTGTGCCATCAAGGAGTGTCATTGCTATGAGGTGGGCAGGTCTGGTCTGGTCTAGGGGGGTGGTCCAACATCCACACTAATGCCAGGTCCAAAAGTTTCTCAGAATAACATTGAATTGTCACAAGATCATCAGTGTTATTCACTTCTCCTGTCAGTGTTTTTTATGTTGTGGCTGATGGATATAATTAGATCAGTGCATCACTGTATGACTAGAGGATTAAGTTTCTGTATAACTGTTTTCAGCAGTGAGTTTCTTGGATACTCTTGTATTATGAATATATACGTACAGCCGGACTTTAGAAAAGCCTCACACGAACTGAATCTCAGATAATAATCTCGACTTGTTTGTCCAGAATGTTGACAAACCAGATTCGGTTGAGGGATTCTTCTGGAGACTTCTGGAGTGCCCAGAAAGGTTACTGCGTTGGTTTTTCTTTACTATTTCATATTGTACAGTGGATTTAAAAAGTGTATGTCCCTGTTTAAACAGCATTTATCTTTTCATTTAAACAAGTCAAACAAAGACAATTCTTATCAGAACTTTCACATATTTCATTTCAAAACTGCAACACACGCAATGACACTGAAAAACAAAGTGGCATACTGCAGTGCCAACATTAGTATGCAGACAGATTTACATGTAGCCGTGTTCAGAATCAAATTCTCATCAAGCTCATAAAAAATAGTACACTCCTGTCTTAACCGTTTTTGAAGGATATATATTTTTTTTTTTTTACATCTTCTTGCTTACTGCTCCAAGAGCTAAGGCCACAAACGGTTTTCCAACTGTCAATGTTCAAATTATTTCAAGTTATTGTTGAAAGTTATAGCAGTCCAAAATTCATCAGGATTCAAAAGCACATAAGTGAGAAAACACCATAATCGTAGTGAAGCATGGTGGTCTTTGTCTTCGTCGCCCTCTGGGGCTGCTTTTCTTCAGCATTTGTTGTCTTCAGCTTGGGGCTTTAGTGACGGTGGAGGGAGTCATTAACAGCTCCAAGTATCTTAAAGTATCTGAATCTTATAGACAATCTGTTTGGGGGTGGGGTTGCTGAAGATGTTGATGTTGGTACACAGTCATGTTCAATATAGTTAAGATTTAAGTTGCAGATTATATTGTAATTATGAAAGTAAGTGTTGTTTCTTGACCTATAATATCTCTCTTTTGATCCACTGTCTTTGAGCCAGAGTCTTCACCAAATATATTTTTCACATTTTAACTAAAACTCTTTAAGTTGTGTATTATTGTATGTCATGCACTTATATATTTACTTGCTTCATAGCAGCAACTCTACCATTTTAACCTTTAAAAGCCACTGTAGGTAGTTTTAAAACAGAGCTATGCATGCAATTTCTTTTTGTGACTTTATATATATATGTATATATATATAAATATATTTATATATATATGTATATATATATATATATATATATATATATATGAATGATATCATATTATTATTACTAACGGTAAGTAACTGCTACTTCCAGTACTGCTAAACAACACAACTATATTACTATGTATGTACGCTATGATGGATCTCTCACAAAAACATGTGGACTGCATTTTTGGTGTGTACAATTGTGACACAGTTTACAGTAAGTCACAAAAGAATAAAGTGACTGACAACCCCGATATGTTGAACACATAGGCGGGTGGAAGGTTGAAAAGCCCCTGAAGCTGTCAGTCTTCTTTTGCTATCCGAACTTCTCTCTCTGGAATGTGGGGAAACCTGACTGAAGTGTTGGAATTGTTTTGTCTTTCAGTACTTTTTGAAGCTACAACATTATGCTGTATTTCCCATCCATGTTGCTGTTGTGGTGTTTTGTGTCATACGTACACACTCTCCACTTCTTTTGTAGACATCAGGAGACACAAGGAGTTGCACAGAACCGCTTTCCGATGTAAGCAAATGTAGCAGTGTATGGCGGGAGATGTTCTAAAAACTTAATTTTTACACAGTTTCACTCTGTGTTAAAGATCTCCATCCAGGTGTACTTTCCATTTGACCTGTACTTTCAAGGAAGGTAGTAGCAAAGATAGCACATAGAAGTGTTTGAAGCATGACAAAACAACTGGTTTCAGATTTACCAGCAGCGATAAGATCGTTGCTGTTAAGTTTAAATTAGTTTCTGCAATATTGCCCAATACAGCTGATTGTTTCCAACATGAAAGTGGTTATAAAAAGAAACACCAAAACGCACACAAAACTGCCCACAACATTAGATCAGTGTTAGTGATCTAAATCTAAAGCTTAGTGCTTTATCCACCTGGACTGCTTAGGCCAGTGCAGCATGTCATTAATCGAAGCATAGAAATCATACAGAAACAAACCACGCCAACGCACTGACTCACATCCAGCTATTATGAAGCCGTTTGATGACTTTGTGTAGTTGACTGATAGGACTACGGAGCCCATTCTTTAGTCTTTAGAAAACAGAAGCTCAAAAATCAATGTACCAAACACTTCTTATCGTGTGCAGACAGACTCATGACAATACAAAAGACATCTTAATCTTTGCAAAAGCAGAACACATTCAGTGATCTCTCTCACACACATGTACACACCCACACACACACACAGAGAGTGTTTCTGAAGGAGTTAATGCACAATGGTTTAGTTTCAAATAATTTAAAAACTACCTAGAAAAAACAATAAGCACCAAAAGGATCTCAAACCAGTTAGGTTTGCCTACCCAACTATATTTTAACCTGCAACTTGTATATATTACTCATTGCATCAGGCTGGTATGATCACATTGCGAGACTGTCTCTAGTTGTTTTTCAGATTCAACATATTGCTATACGCTGAGTAGTTCAACTTAAAGTTTAGGGTGGTTTTAAGTCTAGTCATTTTTTTTTCTTCAGATAAATGCAGTTTAAAAAAAACAAAAAAAACAAAAGGAACATGTAGTGCAGTGTAAAGGTACGTAAATATGAAAACTGATTATTTTCAACCACAGTTGGAATTCGCATTAGAAAGCCTATGATCATCAATTATCATTTTCTAAGAAAAGTTTACATATGTACTTGTTTAACAACTTCTTTTTAACTACACAGAACATACAGTAAATGAAACTGAAACACAACATCTTTAGGTTGCCATTTCCTTGAAGAGCTCAAACCCACTGAATGCTATGTTAGAGCAAGCTTGTATATTACGGTGTCGGTATTCTTGTCAAATATACAGTGTAATACTCTCCCTGGCCAAAAAAAAGTCGCCACCTGGATTTAACAAAGCAAATGGGTATGAGCCTCCTATTGGATAATTACTGCATGGGTGATTATCTTTCAGCTGGCAACAATTTATTTAACCCCAACTGATGCAATGAGTAGCTTCTCATTTCTTAAACAACTATGTCGAAAGATACACTGGAGAAGGCTTTGCTCAGTGGTCAGAGTCTCCCATCATCAATACAAGATCTTGGTGAAAAATGAATGCAACACTGAATGGAAATAAATCTTGTGACCTTACAGAAGCTTATCAAAACAATGCCACAGCAAATGCGTGATGTAGTCAAAGTTAAAGACTTTTTTTTTTTCAGCCAGGCAGTTTATTATATATATTATTGTTCATATGTTTCTTGTTTCTTCTTCATCTGAAAGCTTTTCATGTGTTTTCCAGAGGTTGTGGTTGTAACTCCTAAACCTTCAAATAGCCTTCCTTATTCTATCGGATCTGCTGAATCCATAGTTATTGTAAACAGCCATTGAAAACTACTTTTCTTTTAGTCTTTTTCTTGGTTGCAAATATATGTATTATTTATTTATGCAGTTCCTATTTACGCGTTGCTGCCATAAAAAGGCAATATTCAAAAGGTTATTATACTAATTACAATGATTACTTTAATTATTGCTCTCTACCCAGTTTGTGTAGAATACAAAACAAAAAATGATAATAGTTGGTTTGCCACTTGCTCTCAAATATTTATTGCGTAATGCAGCTCTTTGTCAGTGGACTATAGAGCTCTTAGGAACATGTCAGGAAAGTCCCCTGAGTCAAAGTTTGAAATGTGAATTATGTGGATTTTATTCTGTGGCATCAGTTGGGCTGGTGAACTGACCGCTTTTTAATGCTGATTTGAAACAAAATCAAAGTGCATTCATTCCTTTCAGGACATTGTGTGTGTATAAGAGTATGTGTATCTGCGTGAGAGCACTGAATATGCTCTGCTTCTGCGTAGAGGATGACGCATACTATATTGTTATGAGGCTGTCTTCACATGACAAGCAGCATTTTGCAGTAGTTTGAGCTTACGTATATTGTCAATAAATGTCTTTAAATCACATCTGTTGTGCAAGTGTGCTGTGGCACAAGAAAACAACAACTTTAGCTTGTTATTTAAGCATTATTCTTTAGTGAGTCTCTAGTGTGCTTGTGGACAAGACAGGGCAACTTGAATTACACTGTGCCAAGAAGGATCAGGCCTATTCCATTAAGATAAACTTGGTTTTAGTACTTGGGATTCACACAAATGTCCTGATCTAAAGACAAATTACAATAAAAATAATAAATGAATAAAATCAAAAATAAGAAAACAAAACAAAGACTATAGAATATAGAAATAGTTTTTATATTTAATTTTTACAACATAGTTCTCCCATATTAACCTCTTAGATGTATACAGTAGAAGTCTGTATAGTCCCAGCAGGGTCTCAAAAGTGCCAAAAGTAGCTTTAAAATCCAACACTTAAAAACTGATTTTATTCAACATAATATACGCAGAATTTATCATGACTAGGCTCGCGCTAACACGAATTAGGATAAATGTAATGACTTGTTATAATCATGTCACTACATACATACGCATCAAGTACACATCTCTATATAAACATCAATAACACGTTGTTAAAACCTGAAGCACAGACTCTAGGTTTGCATGACGACAAACCTGCCTTTGACATGAGGACAAAGGAGATTTATTTGTTAAGACGTTCACAACAAAAGAAAATCAGATACAACACAATGAGGTGTATCTGGTGAGTAAATAAGATAATTCTTTAATTCATCCCACAGTAATGTCCCCTCATTCATAAAAGCTTCTGTCAAAGTAAACTGTTAAAGTAAACATATTTATAATTAGTAATTAGAAAGTATTGAGAGTGTGCTTTTCTCACTGATGTAGTTTTATATTGAACAGTGGCCGCTGGCTGGCTGGCTGGCTGGCCAGTGCTTCCTGATTTGTCTGTGTCCTCCTTCAGAGACTGGAGGGAAAAAAAGGGTGAGAGCGTGTAAGTCTACATTCTTCATTAAATGTATTAGTTGGGGAAATTCAAAATCTTACAGCAGCAAAGGGGACTTCACAATAGCACAATCTTCAAACAAGCACTAAATAAAAAGCAGCACACAATAGCAGGTAACTAAAAAGAAGAACATAATAAATAAGAGAACCCACTGACAGCAATTCTTTGCTGCTCCAGGTACTCACTGTCTTGTGTTGCCTTTATATCGCTGGTCAACAAGTGACATTAGAAATAATGTTTCCACACTGTGCCATTTAAATATATTCATTTAAAGTGTTAAAAAGCTGGGGCTCTGTCAGCATCTTACAGTTACGTATAGATTGATTAAAGAAGTTTAAGCTACCTAATATTAAGTAGTAATTATCTCTGTGTGTTGTCCAGTTAATACGTGTGTCCTGGACAGGCATGCAAGTATGTTAAACCCAGGTAGGTGGCAGATCTGAAACACTACTTTGTTACACTGGATTCGTTAGTACCTGCATGGATATATCACACTGTTGGATTAGAAAGTTGGCTACATGCTCTGAAAAAAACAAACAAAAAAAACACTTGCTGCTCACTAGCGATGCCAGTATATTTTCTCATGATCACAATTATAGTACAGGAATCCATCTGTCTCTTGCATACAAAACCATCGAAAGGATGTCAAATGTGTAAACTGTTGCACGCCCTCCGTCATATAATGCTATCGTTTTGCCATCGTGTACGTCATGGCAGGAATGACCATGTTAGCATACTGCAGAAGTCTAAAATTAGATGTGCTCTAACATTTTGACATGTTCTGAAAAGACTAAAATATGTGTTTTCTTTGTGTGTCACAGTCAAGTGAAGAGTGTTCCTGTGCAGACCTTGCAATGTTTTCTTAAGTTCAGCAAATACTGAGGATTTCCAAACCATAGATCCTCAAGATACTTTATTGGTTAAAGCACACGTTGTGTGTAAGAAATTGGCATCAAATTTACAAAGGCTTCATTGTGAGATGACTAATGTGTGAGCTCTGCATCTTCAGGTGATAGGACGTGTTGATCGTCACTTTGATGACGACGATAGGTTTAAGTCATGACACTTGTGGGTGGTGACTTTCATGTTACCCTATACATTTTTTAAATAGCAAGGATCCTTTCGTTAGTTACAACAGACTGCCTCCCCCAACTTCATTTGCATGGTGCCTTTTTTTTTTAACACTGAAATGATGCATAACAAAAACAAGCCCTGCAAGTTAAGTTGCACTTTGAGGAAGCAAAAATTCTTCACTCCCTCTCACAAATACACCAGGTACTGACAAGTGTTCCAGTCCATTTTTTGAGAGGCAGGTGAGGTGTCGGTAGCTTTGTCAGTGTCGGCTCCTATCTCTCATTCAAACATTACCGTGAATATAAGAATACTTTTGTACATTTGGACTCTACTGGGGTAAGAACTCTTTTATATTGACTTTTCTGTGTACGAAAATTAACAATATTTTACAATTTCGATTTGAGAAATGACTTTGCATCACAAAAGACTACTTTATTTTTAATGTTTTAGGATTCTGTAAATGAAACAGATTTCACGTTTGTTTCAAATTTAATACAAAGATGTATACAAACTTTATTTGAATTTTATTTTAATTAAAACTTATTTGGACATAAGCAATTGATTTCTAATTGTAAATGTTGCTATATGTGCTTATCCTTTTCCACTTTTGAGGTGTTTTTTTAAAACAGCCCTGATTTCTTCTGTGTCAGATATATGTGCCATAGCTTGTTAAGTAGCACTCATATAATGCAAGGGATTAATAAAAAATGCATATTATTCTGAAGGCCAGACAGTTAAACATACAGTTCTTGTTGTATATAGTTTTTGTGTACCTTGAATAATCTGATAGATTGCACTGCTTGGCTTGTCAGGGTGTACCTGCTCTACGACCACATTAGTCCTTCAAGGATGTCAGGTGGATATAATGAACGAGAAAACATTTTTCCTCAGTGTCAACAAATAAAATTAGAAGAACACAATTCTTGTTAAGGTTTATTTGACCAATAAATACTTAAATTGCAAACATGAATATGTAATTTTAATAATTATAATCATAATAAAAATAGAATTAAAAAAAATCTTATAGGAGTAAATGCATAGAATGGAACCATAAATTGTATTATACAATTATATATATATACACATATCATATATATATATATATATATATATATATATGTATATAGTGTGTGTGTGTGTGTGTGTGTGTGTGTGTGTGTGTGTGTGTGTGTATACACATATATACGCAAATTACTATATTATATATTATTTATATTGTTCTTAAACTAAATAAATTATAGGTTTACCTTGTAATAGTTGTATAAACATGAGTCATTAGTAAAATTCTGCAATAATCTGGAATAGAGTGACGGATACACCTGCAAATGGAATCTTGAGCGGTGACTGTAGATGTGAGACTGCTTTGTCAGATGAGACAGTTACTCAAACTTGTTTCTCTGGAATGCTGGCATACCCAGTTCAGGATGTGTTAGAGTATGGTAAATCTCTTGTAAAACGGCTATGAGTGAATTGTCACTGCCACACAGTGGAGGAGCCTGGAATCCAAAGCCAATGTGTCAATAGCGCTTATTTTGAGTGATACTTCCCCGGAGAACGGCAAGTGGGTGAGGGAAGGAAGGGAAATAGAAGAACAACACGCAGAAACCCTCACAACACCTGACAAGTTCCTTTAAACTGTAGAGTTGGGCTTTTTTCTCCTTTATTTCAATTGGCTTTCATTTCACACTGTGTACATTCAGATAAATACATCAATATAATCAGTGAAATTTCAGTCTCCTTTTAACATATGTTTGGATGGCACTGTATGTTACAAAGGCTTCAGTGTGTCAATATTTGTTCTGTACTTACAGTGACATAAAGGAACCAGGCCAGACTTAAGGAGGATGGGGGCCCTCATATTCCTTCTCCTACTAGCAGGTATTTGTGGAGTGCATATTTGAGTGTGTGTGTGTATAAGAAGAAGATCAAGTGAGAATCAGTGTATACAAATTTAGAATATTTACAAAAAGGGCTGAACATTGGAACAGTTATTCAATGTCAATTTGAAAGAGCACACTCACCGAATGCCATAGGCTTCAGTGTACGATACATGTCTTGCAACATACCTGACCCCAGAGTGTATTTATTTTTATTATTTCTACACAATTTCACTTCAGTATATATACACTGCCTGGCCAAAAAAAAGTCACCACCAAAAAAAAAAAAAAAAAAACACACGTTGTGGACCGCCTTTAGCTTTGATTACAGCAAGCATTCGCTGTGGCATTGTTTTGATAAGCTTCTGCAACGTCACAAGATTTATTTCCATCCAGTGTTGCATTAATATTTCTCCAAGATCTTGTATTGATGATGGGAGAGTCTGACCACTGCGCAAAGCCTTCTCCAGCACATCCCAAACATTCTCGTTTAAACGATCATGATCAATCAGGATTTTTTTTCCGACCACATCTCTTCCTCAACGACAATGGTTCCCCACTATCCTTCCAGCTTTTAATAATGCGTTGGACAATTCATAACCCAATTTTAGTAGTTTCTTCAATCTCCTGAGATGTTTTCTCTGCTTGATGCATGCCAATGATTTGACCCTTCTCAAACAGACTAACATCTTTTCCACGACCATGGGATGTGTCTTTAGACATGGTTGTTTAAGAATGAGAAGCTACTCAATGCATCAGTTGGGGTTAAATAACTTGCCAGCTTGATATTCACCCATGCTGTAATTATCCAATAGGAGGCTCGTACCTATTTGCTTAGTTAAATCCATGTCGCGACTTTTTTTTTGGCCGGGCAGTGTATATCAGAGACATACAAAAGTTTTCATCTTTGCATTAGAATATTGAGCAGTAAATATTTAAAATCTTTTACAATGAATATTGAGCTGATAATTGAAATCACTGAGTAACAAATCAAATTGCAATATCTGTCAAAGTAAATTTGAAATTGTTCTGCAGTATTTACAGTATTAATCTGCCCTAGACTGAATTCGCTTTTTTGGTCATGTTTTTTTCTACAGGACTAGTGGGAACGACATCAGCTCAAACTAACACGACAGGTAACACACACACGTCAACATTTAAAATGCAGGAAGTGGGTTACTGTTATGTAACATGATTTCAAGGCTGCAGCTTTATCAAAATACAACTATCACAGAATGTGATGTACTGTGGGACCATTAATCAATATGACTGCACATGTGTTTAAAAAAAAACAAAAAAATCATAAATACTTAGGCCTACTTGATGAAAAATGTCACATTTTCATTTGTTCTCCCAAATGAAACTGTTGCCACAGTTGAACCAACAATCAATCAATGGGACATCATTACCAGGTTTAACAAAACATCTTTAAATCAATACTTAAAACTTAAAACATGTATCCAACTAATAAGTACCTAATATGTTAAATATTACCTGATAAGGGGCACCCTGATAGCTCATCTGGTTGTGCAGGCCCCCACTGAACTGATTGCCTCATCATAGACTCCTCTCTTGTACCCCATTTCTTCCCTCTCCCCACTGTCGTAGTAAAGGCACAAATGCTTTAATGTTATACAGTTTTAAAAAAAATGTATAGTCTCTTAATCTGATTTGATTTTGTACATAAAACAAAAATTTATTGACCTTTGATTGACCTTTGTATTACAAAAGTGTCGTATAAACCAAATAGCTTTGTCCTACTCTACCAGTTTTGACGACGGTATTTTCAGTCATGACATCTCTACCAAAGAACAAACTGAAATCTTGAGATGGTGACAGCCTGTTTCATGAGGGGTGTATGGGTTTACAGTATTTGCAGATTTCACTTTCACTACTTTCTCTTTAGTACTAGCTAATTTTACTGCCTTACTATAGTAGTGAAAATGAGAAAGGAGCCGAGATGTGAAGATATCTTTCTAACACACTTTGGCTTTGAGAAGAGACTATATGAGAATGTTATCATTCACTCATATAACTTCTTATTTAATTAAAGAGCAAGTTCTGCTCTTGTTTATTAAACATGGCATCACATTTTAATGTGTTTGTCTTTTTCATCACTAGCAAACACGACATCACTAGCAGCTAATACAACCTCATCACCAGTCAACACGACCTCATTAGCTGTTAATGAGACATCACCTGAAGTCAATGAGACATCACCAGCAATCAATGCAACCTCATCACCAGCAGTTAATGAGACATCACTAGCAGTTAATGTAACCTCATCACCAGCAGTCAATGAGACATCACCGGGAGTTAATGTAACCTCATCACCAGCAGTCAATGAGACATCACCGGGAGTTAATGTAACCTCATCACCAGCAGTCAATGAGACATCACCGGGAGTTAATGTAACCTCATCACCAGCAGTCAATGAGACATCACCAGGAGTTAATGTAACCTCATCACCGCCCGTCAATGAGACATCACCGGCAGTCAATGAGACATCACCAGGAGTTAATGTAACCTCATCACCACCCGTCAATGAGACATCACCACCAGCAGTTAATGTAACCTCACCACCAGCAGTTAATGTAACCTCACCACCAGCAGTCAATGAGACATCACCACCAGCAGTTAATGCAACCTCACCACCAGCAGTCAATGAGACATCACCACCAGCAGTCAATGCAACCTCACCACCCGCAGTCAATGAGACATCACCACCAGCAGTTAATGCAACCTCACCACCAGCAGTCAATGAGACATCACCACCAGCAGTCAACGAGACATCACCACCATCAGTTAATGCAACCTCACCACCGGCAGTCAATGAGACATCACCAGCAGTTAATACAACCTCATCACCATCAGTTAATGAGACATCACCTGCAGTTAATGCAACCTCACCACCCGTCAACATGACCTCACCAGAACTTAACACAGCTTCACCACCAGTCAACATGACCTCACCAGCAAGTAATGAGACATCACCAGCAGTTAATGCAACCTCATCACCAGCAGTCAATGAGACATCACCAGCAGTTAACGCAACCTCACCACCCGTCAACATGACCTCACCAGAACTTAACACAGCTTCACCACCAGTCAACGTGACCTCACCAGCAGTTAATGCAACCTCATCACCAGTCAACGTGACCTCACTACCGCTAGCCACCACATTGCCATCTCAAGGTAATGGAACATTTGTTATAGTTACTATATCACTGCATTTCCTGCATTTATTTTCATTTCTAGATAATATATGTTCTCCAAACTCAACTCATCCTAATCATTTATTTTTTACATAAGCTTGTAAATACATCCCCCACAATCTTAAAAGATCATATTAATGTGAGTAAAACTTTGTGTTGATAAGATCTAATTAAAATGTGGCATCATCTTGAGGTTTTTTGTAAGAGCTTGTGTAAATGATTGTGCCAATAGTTTTGAATTAATTAAATATAATATGTTGCATGCTTTTATTATTTGTTTGTGGAAAACCTGATATCTCCACCCTTTAGACTTACCTTTCTCTTAACATTGCATATACAATTAAGTAATCTCAACCTTAGAACAGCTACTCTTGAAATAAAAACATACTTTTCTTTAAATAAAATGACCAATCAATCCAACTTCACCAACACCCAGTGATCTCACTTAATTCCACCTTGCCACCAGTCAAAATAACCCCACCCCCCACTCACTGCAACCTCTCCACCAGCATATATAACCTCACAAACACTTAATACATCCCCCTCACCATTCACCACAACCTCACAACCAGTCAACACAATGTCAAAACCACACAATACAACTCGTCCAGATACTTAAACCCAGCTGGCCTCAATACTGTAACCCTCTCATATCATTCATTGATTCGTTCATTTTCTGTAACTGCTTGTCCTCTGGAAGGTCGCAGGGGGGCTGGAGCCTCCCCAGCTGTCATTGGGCAAGAGGCGGGGTACACCCTGGACAAGGTCGCCAGTCTATTGCAGCGCTACCCTCCCATATCTCATCTTAAAAATTATTTTTATCAAGAAAATATTAGATTTTTTGTGTAATTATGAGAATACCTTATTGTTACTTTTCTTCAAATAAAAAAATAGCATATTAACCTCTGCCTTAAACCAGTCTCTTAAAATGATAAACATGGACATTGATTAGCGCAACCTTACCACCATTTAAAATAACGTCACCCCCATCAATTCAACGTCATCACCAGTCAACATGACTTTACTGTCTAATGCCACCTGGTCGCTTAATTTAACCTCACCACAAATAAACATTACCCTTGCCACAACTGACACGTCACCACTAATAAAAAGTACCTCATCATGCCATTGCAACCTCAACACTTGCTGCAGTCTCACTGTCATTCATCATCACCTCTCCTCCATTCAATTCAACCTCCTCACAGTTAACATAACATCACCACCACCTCATTCAACAACATTACAATGCATGTTTCCACAACTCAGTTCAACCTCCCTACCTGTCAACACATTGTTTCACCATCAATGATGGAAACCTCACTACGCCTCAACTTGAACTCACTCCTGCTTAATCCCACCTCAATCCCAATCAAAGCAGCCTTGTCACCATAACCTCACCGCCGCCATCACATAATACAACCTTGTTGTGATCTCACATCACCTTACCATCTAAATATACTTACTACCACTCAGGATAATCTCCTCACCATCAGCAAAATTAAACTCATCCACCTTTAACACAATCTTGCCACCAATCAACATGGCCATACCCACAACATCAACAACTTGTTTCATAAGCTCAATTAGTGCCACTACTCAACATAATAATTCAGTGCAACCTCGCCACAAATCACCTTGACCTCACCACAAGTCAACCTTTTCATCAGTGCATTGGAGCCACTGTCAATGTAGCATGGAAGCTAAACCATTGGTAGTCAAATGAAATACTGTTTCAAATTTAAGCAACAATCATGCCAATATATGTTTTAGAATATTTTATTTGAAAGTGAGTAATAAAATTTATTACTCATTTAACTGTTGATTCCCTTATTTTTCTAATGAATCCTCATTGTGCCACAGTCAACCTGACCTCACCACCACACAACGGAACCTTTGCACCCATCAACATAACCTTACCGCCACTAAATGCAACCTCACCACCCATCAATATAATCTCACCACCACTAAATGCAACTTCACCCATCAACATGACCTTACCACCACTCAATGGAACCTCGCCACCCATCAACATGACCTCACCACCACTAAATTCAACCTTGCCACCCATCAACATGACCTCAACACCACTCAATGCAACCTTATCACCCATCAACATGACTTCACCTTCACTCAACGCAACCTTGCCACCCATCAACAAGACCTTACCACCACTAAATGCAACCTTGCCACCCATCAACATAACCTTACCACCGGTCAATGCAACTTCGTCACCGATCAATATGACCTTACCACCAGTCAATGAAACTTCGCCACCCATCAACATAACCTCACCACCACTCAATGGAACCTTACCACCCATCAATATGACCTTACCACCACTAAATGGAACCTCGCCACCAATCAACATGACCTCACCACCACTTAATGCAACGTTGCCACCCATCAACATAACCTCACCACCACTCAGTGTAAGCTTGCCACCCATCAACATGACCATGCCACCAGTAAATGCAACCACATCACCCATCAACTTGACCTCACCACCACTGAACTCAACCTTACTACCCATCAACATAACCTCACCACCACTAAATGCAACCTCATCACCTATCAACATGACCTCACCGTCACTCAATGCAACCTTGCCACCCATCAACATAACTTCACCACTATTAAATGCAACCTCACCACCTATCAACATGACCTCATCGTCACTCAATGCAACCTTGCCACCCATCAACATGACCTTACCACCACTGAACTCAACCTTACCACCCGTCAACATAACCTCACCACCTCTCAATGCAACTTCACTACCCATCAACATAACCTCACCACCACTAAATGCAACCTCATCACCTATCAACATGACCTCACCGTCACTCAATGCAACCTTGCCACCCATCAACATAACCTTGCTACCACTCAATGCAACTCTGCCACCCATCAACTTAACCTTACCGCCACTCAACACAACCTTGCCACCCATCAACATAACCTTGTCACCAATAAATGCAACCTTATCACCCATCAACATGACCTCACCACTACTAAATGCAACCTTGCCACCCATCAACATGACCTCACCACCTTTCAATACAACTTCACTACCCATCAACATGACCTTACCACCACTCAATACAACTTCATCACCCATCAACTTGACCTCACCACCACTGAACTCAACCTTACCACCCGTCAACATAACCTCACCACCTCTCAATGCAACTTCACCACCCATCAACTTGACCTTACCACCACTCAACACAACCTCACCACCCATCAACATGACCTTACCACCCGTCAACATGACCTCACCACCGGTCAGTGCAACTTCGCCACCCATCAATATGACCTTACCACCAGTCAATGCAACTTCGCCACCCATCAACATGACCTTACCACCACTCAATGCAACCTTGCCACCTATCAACATAACCTCACCACCACCACTCAATGGAACCTTGCCACCCATCAATACGACCTTACCACCACTAAATGGAACCTCGCCACCCATCAACATGACCTCACCACCACTCAACGCAACCATGAGACCCATCAACATAACCTTTCTGCCACTCAATGCAACTCTGCCACCCATCAACTTAACCTTACCACCACTAAATACAACTTCGCCACCCATCAACTTGACCTCGCCACTACTCAACACAACCTTGCCACCCATCAACATAACCTCACCACCACTCAATGCAACCTTGCCACCCATCAACATAACCTTACCACTACTAAATGCAACTTTACCACCCATCAACATGACTTTAGCTCCACTCAATGGAACCTTGCCAGCTATCAACTTAACCTCACCACCAGTCACTGCAACTATTCCACCTATCAACATGACCTTACCACCACTCAATGGAACCTCACCACCCATCAACTTAACCTCACTACCACTCAACGCAACCTTGCCACCCATCAACATGACCATACCACCACTGAACTCAACCACACTACTGATCAACATGACCTCACCACCACTCAATGTAACCTCACCACCACCAGTCTCCAACATGACACCACCAGGTAATTAAGCAGCAGGACTTTTTTAATAACATAACTGCAACTTATCTTGATGTGGTCTGGTACCATGGCTCAATATACTTTTGGGCAATGTGGCCTCTCCTTAAGCATATGCAACAACAGCCCAACCATTTATAACAACTGGTGTTCTGCCCATAACAGCTACCCCATCAGTCATGCTTGGATTTAACTTGCAGCAACCTTTCACGGCACAACAAGCAAACCAATTGTCTAAAGATTGTTAATAATTTGGCCAACACCACTCAATACCACATCCTCACCAAAAAAGAACAAATTCACCACTACTCAATGCAATCCCTGTGCCCTTC
The DNA here is from genome assembly GCF_963514085.1 of Chelon labrosus. Classification (NCBI taxonomy): domain Eukaryota; kingdom Metazoa; phylum Chordata; class Actinopteri; order Mugiliformes; family Mugilidae; genus Chelon; species Chelon labrosus. Next base: position 20,055,608 of record NC_140338.1, on the reverse strand, counting down.
ATCACTACCTAATGCAACATCAATGCAACCTCCCCAGTAGTCAACATAATCTCACCTAGGACATGACGATATATTGACTTTTTAACACATATTGAAATTTTTATAATAGAAATAGGACGAAAGTATATTGTTTATATTGATACTGTTTATGTTGCACGAAAACTATTCTTGGAGAGCAACCAAGTTGCCTTTTTCTCCTTTTCTTGCCCCGCCCATCTCCCTCTCTGAACTCTGGAACAACACGGCTTTATACATATCTACATTCATACTCTCAAACAAACTGACCACCACTCATAGCAACCCTATGCCACTAAATAAAACTCCTCATCACTACCTAATGCCACCACATTACTTAATGTGACCTTACTACACCTCAATGCATCCTTACCATTCGCAGTCTCATACTAGTCAGCATAACCTCATGACCACTCAATGAAACCATGCCGCTTGTCAATACGACCTCAACCCTTTTAATGCAATCACACCAGGGGTGAAATTAAACTCACCCACAGTCAACACAACCCTCCCAACAGTTAACCTAAACTCATTGTCACCTATTGAAACCTTACCACTAGTCGACTTGACCTCATCACAAGACAACATGACCTTACCAACAGTCCCTTCCTCCTCGACACTACCTATCACCCCCAATACCACTGCCAGGTGTGAGAGTTATACTAAAATGTTGTTACAGAGATCACATCAAATGCCTAAATACTGTAGCCATTGCCAATTTAGCAATGAAATATTGTCATTAGTAGTTAAGTAAAACACTGTTTCTAGTTTCAGATAAATTATCCAACTGCATGTTTTGAAATCAATCTTCTGAGTTGGAAAAACACTGCACACAGTTAACTCACTGGTTCCTTGTTCATTATTAGATTTATTCATGTGGTTTGTAATGCTGTCCTGTACTTTCTGCTAATCATGGACTTACTTCTAGGCACTATAAATGGAACATCATCACCACCAACAATCCCTACTTCCACTGCTACTGCTACTCCGACTACAACCACAACGGCTGCACCACGACGAGAACCTGCAATTAATTTGGGATTTAAGTTGGACCAAACCTTTACAGAAGAACTTGCTAACACTTCCTCTCCAGAGTTCAAACGTTTGGAAAATCAAGTAACCACAGAGGTGAGTTTGTGTATATCCATGAATTTGTTAAAATGTGAAGACTTGTAATTCAGAATATTGTACGTGCTGTTTGTGTCATGTGGGGAAACTGATTATCATAACTGAATAGATAAAATTCTACCTCTCTTTACACTGCAATAAACATGCAAGAAATACATGTAAAAAAAAAACTTAACTTTAACTTTTTTTATTTTATGAAATTCATTCACAGCTCAACAGGGTATATGCAAACCAATTTGGAAATAGCTTCAATCGAACTGTCATCAAAAGTTTCAGGTATACTACCTTGCTTCTTTTATCAGATTTTTAAAAGGTCTTTACTCTTGCTTGTCTTTCTTTTTGTGTACCATACTTGTTAAAAAATGAAAGGTGTGACAGGAGAGAGTATCAACTTCATCAGGAGATTTAATGTTTTACTGTTACAGGAGGGGTTCTGTTGTGGCAGATGTTGACCTGATATTCAATGAGGGGGAGTCCCTACCAAATGCCTCTTCAGCAGTTGAAACTCTGGTGGCTGCTACTTCCAGCTCAAACTTTTCCCTATCTGTCAACACATCATCTATTACTGCAGCTGGTAAGTGGGTTAGACTGTTCACGAGAGCAAGAAGTAACTTTTACATGAGAAATTAAAATCCCTCTGAGGATAGATGATCTATAAGCACGTCCATATCAGCTGATAGCTCATCTGATGCATCCCATGGTAAATCTCATTGCTGAAGCTGCCTTAGGGTGGCAACCTCTGCTGTTTCCTCTGAACGCTACTTTGCAGCCCACCTCCACAACTTCTCATTCGTTTTTTTTCTGGCTGTGTCTGTTCTTATTAATGTTATTTCTATGTCATTGGCGTCTGCTATGTTCTTTTCCCAAGTCCTCTTTGCTACTGTTCTCCCGTGTAGGCACATGGAAGGACAGTGATGTGTGCTATCCCTGCCCTTCCATGTGCATATGTGGGAAGCCTACAGCAGGGAGGACCCAGAACAGAGCCATATAACAAAAAAAAATCCTACATATGGTAATAAACTCTTCTTTGACTTTAGTGGTCCTGACCTAACTTGTATTTTCAGTTGTGCAGGAACCAACTGAAGCCCCCATCACAGCTTTACCTGCCACTTCAGTTTCAGTTCCCATAGCAGGTGAGAGAAAAACTGTCATTGTCTGTTGTGAAAAATTGCAAATATCTAATATATTACGCAAAAATAAGTCCAAGTGTTTGTTTCCCTTATTTTTCTCCACCGTGGTAATGCAACCTCACCTCACCACCAGTCAACATGACTTCATCACCAGTCAACATGACCTCTTCTCCAGTGACACCATTCTCACCACCAGTCAACATGACCTCACCACCCCACAACATGACCTCTCCTTCAGTCAACATGACTTTACCACCACACAACATGACCTCTCCTCCAGTGACACCATTCTCACCACCAGTCAACATGACCTCACCACCCCACAACATGACCTCTCCTCCAGTCAACATGACTTTACCACCACACAACATGACCTCTCCTCCAGTCAACATGACTTTACCACCACACAACATGACCTCTCCTCCAGTGACACCATTCTCACCACCAGTCAACATGACCTCACCACCCCACAACATGACCTCTCCTCCGGTCAACATGACTTTTCCACCACACAACATGACCTCACCACCAGTCAACATGACTTTACCACCACACAACATGACCTCTCCTCCAGTGACACCATCCTCACCACCAGTCAACATGACCTCACCACCACGCAACATGACCTCTCCTCCAGTGACACCATTCTCACCACCAGTCAACATGACCTCACCACCCCACAACATGACCTCTCCTCCGGTCAACATGACTTTTCCACCACACAACATGACCTCACCACCAGTCAACATGACTTTACCACCACACAACATGACCTCTCCTCCAGTGACACCATCCTCACCACCAGTCAACATGACCTCACCACCACGCAACATGACCTCTCCTCCAGTGACACCATCCTCACCACCAGTCAACATGACCTCACCACCAGTCAACATGACCTCTCCTCCAGTGACACCATTCTCACCACCAGTCAACATGACCTCACCACCCCACAACATGACCTCTCCTCCAGTGACACCATCCTCATCACCAGGTAATTAAGCAGCAGGACTTACGTTTTTAATAACACAACTGCAACTTATCCAGGTGTGATCTGGTTCCATGGATTAATATACTTTTGGGCAATGTAACCACTTCTTAAGCATATGTAACATCAGCCCAACCATTTATTATAACTGGTGTTCTGCCCATAACAGCTACCCCATCAGTACTCATAGGTCATGCTTGGATTTAGCTTGAAGCAACCATACACAGCACAATAAGAAAACCAACTGTCTAAAGAGTTCAAGAATTTGGCCAACACCACTCAACGCCGCATTCTCACTACTCAATGCAATCCCTATGCCACTAAATATAACCCCTCATCACCACCTTATGCAGCCTCAATGCATCCTCCCCAGTAGTCAACATAATCTCACTAAGGGCTGGACAATATATTGAGTTTTTAACATATATTGATATTTTTCTACTAGATATAGGATGAAAGTATATTGTTTATATCGATATAGTTTATGTTGCATTAAAACTATTCTTAGAGAGCAACCAAGTTGCCTTTTTCTCCTTTTCTTGCCCTGCCCATCTCCCTGTCTGAACTTGGAAACAACACAGCTTTATACATATCTACATTCATACACTCTGTAATAATAAAATTATAGCCATTAATGCAGTCCCTACGCCACTAAATAAAACTCATCACTACCTGATGCCACTACATTACATAATGAGACCATACCATGCTTCAATGCAATGTCACCAGTGGCAGTCTCATAACTAGCCAGCATAACCTTTCTACCACTTAATGAAACCACGCCGCCGGTCAATACGACCTCAACCCTTTTAATGCAACCACACCAATGGTGAAATTTAACTCACCCACAATACACAAAACCCTCCCACCATTTAACCTACACTCATTATCACCTATTGAAACATTACCACTAGTCAATATGACCTGACCGCCACAACTTGACCTCATCACAAGACAACATCGACTTATCGACTTTTGCATTTTAGGGTGCCTGTTAAGATCTGGCTAGGGACAACAGATGGAAACTAGCACTTGTAGCTAACTCTGGCTTGTTTACAGCAAGTAACTTGTCTGTTGATTAATGAGCATTGTCCCTATCAAATAAATAAACAAAATAAAAAAAACATAACCTTACCAACAGTCCCTTCCTCCTCATCACCACCAATCACCCCCAATACCACTGCCATGTGTGAGAGTTATACTAAAATGTTGTGACAGAGATCACATGGAATGCCTAAATACTGTAACCATTGTCAATTCAGCAATGAAATATTGCCATTAGTAAAGTAAAACACTGTTTCTAGTTTCACATAAATTATGCAACTATATGTTTTGTAATCAATCTTCTGAGTTTCAAATAGTGTTAAGATCTCCTTGGAAAACACTGCACACAGTTAACTCACTGGTTCCTTGTTCATGTGTGTCATTATTAGATTCCTCAGCACTAAGGACAATTTATTTGTGGTTTGTAATGCTGTCCTGTACTTTCTGCTAATCATGGACTTACTTCTAGGCACTATAAATGGAACATCACCACCACCAACAATCCCTACTTCCACTGCTACTCCGACTACAACCACAACGGCTGCACCACGACGAGAACCTACAATTAATTTGGGATTTAGTTTGCAGCAAACCTTTACAGAAGAACTTGCTAACACCTCCTCTCCAGAGTTCAAAAGTTTGGAAAATCAAGTAACCACAGAGGTTAGTTTGTATATATCTATGTATATGTAAAATGTGAAGACTTGTAATTCAGAATATTGTCATGTGGGGAAAATGATTATCATAATTGAATAGGTAAAATTCTACCTCTCTGTACACAGCAATAAACATGCAAGAAATACATGTAAAAAAACTAAACTTTTTTTATTTTATAAAATTCATTCACAGCTCAACAGGGTATATGCAAACCAATTTGGAAATAGGTTCAATCGAACTGTCATCAGAAGCTTCAGGTATACTACCTCGTTTCTTTTATCAGATTTTTAAAAGGTCTTTACTCTTGCTTGTCTTTCTTTTTGTGTACCATACTTGTTAAAAAATGAAAGGTGTGACAGGAGAGAGTATCAACTTCATCAGGAGATTTAATGTTTTACTGTTACAGGAGGGGTTCTGTTGTGGCAGATGTTGACCTGATATTCAATGAGGGGGAGTCCCTACCAAATGCCTCTTCAGCAGCTGAAACTCTGGTGGCTGCTTCTTCCAGCTCAAACTTTTCCCTATCTGTCAACACATCATCTGTTCGTGCAGTTGGTAAGCAGGTTGGACTGTTCACTTGGGCAAGAACTAACTTTCACATTAGAGTTATTTTCTATTTTATTATTAATCTGTCTGAGGATAGATGATCTATAAGCACGGCCATATCAGCTGATCTGATGCATCCCATGGTAAATCTCATTTAATGGGTCTCACTGAGGCTGCCTTAGGCTGGCAACCTTTGCTGTTTCCTCTGAACACTACATTGCAGCCCACCTCCGCACCTTCTCATTCTTTTTTTCCCGGCTGTGTCTGTTCTTATGCATGTTATTTCTATGTCATTGACATCTGCTATGTTCTTATCCCAAGTCTTTGCTGCTGTTCCTCCTTGAATAAGCTTTTCATGTAGGCACATGGAAGGACAGTGATGTATGCTTCCATGTGCATATGTGGGAAGCCTAAAGCAGGGAGGTCCCTGAACAGAGCCATACCACAAAAAAAATAACTAAAAATCTTACTACATATGGTAATAAACTTTTCTTTGACTTAAGTGGTCCTGACTGAACTTATATTTTCAGTTGTCGAGACACCAACTGAAGCTCCCGTCACAACTGTACCTTCCACCTCAATTTCAATTCCCACAGCAGGTGAGAGAGAAAGAAGCTGATTTCTTAAAATACTCGACCTTAGCAGCAAATTAAAAGAAATTGCAAATATCTAATATATTACATAAAATTACTCCAAAATAATGTTTCTCTTGTTTTTCTCCACCGGGGTAATGCAACTTCACCTCACCACCAGTCAACACGACTTCATCACCAGTCAACATGACCTCACCACCACACAACATGACTTCTCCTCCAGTGACACCATCCTCACCGCCAGCCAACATGACCTCACCGCCAGCCAACATGACCTCACCGCCAGTCAACATAACCTCACCACCACACAACATGACCTCTCCTCCAGTGACACCATCCTCACCGCCAGCCAACATGACCTCACCGCCAGCCAACATGACCTCACCACCAGTCAACATGACCTCACCACCACACAACATGACCTCTCCTCCAGTGACACCATCCTCACCGCCAGTCAACATGACCTCACCACCACGCAACATGACCTCTCCTCCAGTGACACCATCTTCACCACCAGTCAACATGACCTCACCACCACACAACATGACCTCTCCTCCAGTGACACCATCCTCACCACCAGTCAACATGACCTCACCACCACACAACATGACCTCTCCTCCAGTGATACCATCCTCACCACCAGTCAACATGACCTCACCACCAGTCAACACGACCTCTCCTCCAGTGATACCATCCTCACCACCAGTCAACATGACCTCACCACCAGTCAACATGACCTCTCCTCCAGTGATACCATCCTCACCACCAGTCAACATGACCTCACCACCAGTCAACATGACCTCTCCTCCAGTGACACCATCCTCACCACCAGTCAACATGACCTCACCACCAGTCAACATGACTTCGCCACCGCCAGTCACCACACCAGTGCCTAGTAAGTATCACTTCCAGACTTTTTACCATGAGGTGCTTAAATTTCCCCCATTACTACCAACACTACTAATTTCCCCATCACAACCAGGTGATTTTAATCATAACAATCTTAATGTTTTATTATTTAGGCCTGTCTTTTTCTGTTCTTTATATACACATAAAGTACATAAAATCTGGTAGCAATATTAATTAATATAATTCTTCCATTTAACCACCCCACAACCAAATGGAACATCAGCACAGCCAGTTATCACAACTGGCCCTCCCACCACGACCACAACAGCTGCCCCAATAAACCCAATGATCGGGCTTGGATTTAGTTTGCAGCAGACATTCCAACCACAACTTGCAAACAGATCCTCTGAAGAGTTCAGGACGTTAGCAAACACCATTACAACTACAGTAAGTGCATCCTTGTTATCCTCATTCTCATGCTAAAAATAAGCTGTGCAGGCAAGACTGATAGCAAATCTCTCATCCTTATTTTTAGTTCTATTCCTTTATCTGCATGTCACTTTTATTTCTCCAGTTGGATAACATCTACAGGGGTAGATATGGAAGCAGATTCGTGCGAACTGTGATCAACTCTTTCAGGTATTTAAAACTATGGAAAAATATATCACACGTGCATGCAAGACACTGTGTTTAATAAAATTAAAAGCTGAGTTACAAGATACAGGCACAAAGTTATCAAAAATGTACCCGTTTCTCCAAATCTGAGATTAATTACAATTTTGTCCTTATAAAAATGTCTGCAGTGTGATGTAATATTCTTTGAAACTGAGCAATAATTGTGAAACAAAATCTCTTTTTCAGACAAGGTTCTGTTGTGGTAGATGCTCAGCTGATATTTAACAATGTCAGCACAGTTCCAGAAGCAAATGATGTGGAAATTGGTTTAGTGGAGGCAGCATCTTCCAACTCTTCCAACTTCTCCCTCCCAGTGAATGTTTCAAGTATTGTTGCAACAAGTAAGTGTTGTTTTGTATATGCTGTACAGTATGTGAAGCTGGGTGTATTACAGGACCCAAAAGCTAAAGCAAGTACTACAACACCCTGATTTTTGTTTCTACAGGAGTTATTGCTACATCCGCCCCAACTGCAGCTCCAACGGCTGCTCCCAATACTACAGTTGCCCCAACTGCAGCTCCAACGGCTGCTCCCAATGCTACAGCCCCCCCAACAGCGGCTCCTAATGCTACAGTTGCCCCAACTGCAGCTCCCACTGCTCCAGCCACAACTTTGGTCACCACTGCATCCACAGATCCACCGCCATCCAGTGAGGGAACCCTTGGCCTCAGATTTAGTCTCGACCAAACATTTACATCAGATCTCGCCAACTCATCCTCAACGGCCTTCCAAACTTTAGCTGCAACTGTGGTCAGAGAGGTAAGATTTCCATGAAGTTTATTATAAAAGCAAACTTGTTCCCACAAAAGATGTCTAGTTTGACCAAATGAATAGGTTAATATGCAAAATATATTTTCTGAAAGCGTCAGAAGACAAAGAGACATGTTTCAAATTTAACTGGAGAAGCTGACATCATAGAAACTTTTAAATCTTCAGCAAAATTACCTTTTCCTTATACATTTTCAGTATTACTATGAGCAGTGAATATAGGACTATTCATGTTGCTAACGTTGTCTCACTGACGTTGCTCATTGTTAGCTACTGTAAAGCTGCCTACAAATCAAACAAAAATTGAGCATTGAAACCCATGAAAGTGAAAATTGCAATTATTTTATTTTTCAGATAAACATAGTGGGTGAAAGGGTGTATGGATCATCCTTCCTTCGCTCCCTTGTTAACTCATTCACGTAAGACCAAATTTCAGCCACGCCAAAATTGGCCCGACATTTTTTGGTCACTTGCTTTATAAAAAGTGTTTCTTTCTCTCCTTGTCATTATAGGAGTGGATCAGTGGTTACTGATATGACTCTTGTGTTCAAAGATCAAAACTCAACTCCTTCATCAAGCAATGCAACCACAGAATTCACAAGTGAACTTACCAGCAACACCAGTTCCCTGAACGTTGTATCAGGCAGCGTTAGTGCAAGTAAGAATAAAAGTCACACATGATTTATCTGCGGATTCATACCTTTGAATTAATTACATGTTACAGTGTCACAATTATTTGAGAATCTATTCATATTTTTACAGCTTCCACTGCTGCACCCACTGCTACAGTTGCCCCAACCGCAGCACCTAATGCTACAGTTGCCCCAACTGCGGCTCCCAATGCTACAGTTGCCCCAACCGCAGCTCCCACTGCTACAGTTGCCCCAACTGCGGCTCCCAATGCTACAGTTGCCCCAACCGCGGCTCCCAGTGCTACAGTTGCCCCAACCGCAGCAACCACTGCTCCAGCTACAACTGCAGCTTCTACTGCTCCAACCACTTCAGTCACCACCGCATCAACAGATCCACCTTCATCCAGCGAGGGAACCCTTGGCCTCACGTTCAGTCTCAACCAAACATTTACAGCAGATCTCGCCAATCAATCCTCATCAGCTTTCCAAGCGTTAGCTGCAACTGTGATTAGAGAGGTAAGAGGTCAATACAGTATAACCATGTGCTACACAAAAAGCTGCCTGTAGCAAACCAGCTGTGATGAGTTTGCTGGCCTTGCAGGTTAATGTAGATAACAATATCTCTCACTTCTTACTGTTAATTGGTGTTTGCAAGCGTGTACCAATAATGCTGTCTTTCAGATAAACATAGTGGGTAGGAGGCTCTATGGCTCGTCGTTCCTTCGCTCAATCGTTAATGCATTCAGGTAAGACTGCATATCAGTCATTGACTAATTTTCTTATACACTGTATTTGTGTTTGACACGTGTTTCTTTTCTCTCCTTTTCACTGTAGGAGCGGATCAGTGGTTGTCGACATGACTCTTGTGTTCCAAGATCAAAGCTCAGTTCCTTCTGTAAGCAGTGCAACCGCACAGTTCAGCAGTGCACTCAACTCTACTTCCCTGAATGTCATACCTGGCAGCGTTTCTGCACGTAAGTTACAGCAGCTGTGGCATTCATTCATCAAATAAATGATTTAGTTATTGGACACAGTGTCTCAATTGAGATTACGTGGCCACTGGAACATATAAAAGCAAGACGTGGGTTCAAGGAGAAATGGCATCCTTTTGAGGCTGTATTTGGACCTTGGAGATGACCAATACCTTTTCCTTTTTTAAATTTCAGATTCTGCAGCCAGCAGTCCTCCTCGGCCCACGATGGGCAGTCTGGCAGTCTTTTCCCTAACACTGCTGGCTGTGACACAGATGCTGATTAATTTGTAGCCGGCACCCAAGACACGCCAGTGACCAGATACAGTGACACACCAGAAATGAAAGATGAAAGGAGTGTGCATTATGAAATTTACCAACATATGGTAAAAAGATGTGTGCTGTGTGTCAAAGATTAAGATCAAGAGTGTTTTACAGTATTTTCCAGATTTTATGAAGTGATAATCATTTAAAAATTGAAGATGACAAATATTTGTTACCCTTTCTTGTTTAAGTGGTTGCTGTTCAGTTTATTCATTATTTTTTTTGTTTTGAATATGCATATTTTTGTGCCAAATACTTAGACAATAATTTACTACATATTTATTTCTCATTTAAATCATCATATGATTCAGCAGGATACAATTGACATGCCGGGACATTGTGCAGTTAAAGCTGAAAAGGAAGAAGTGTACCATAGTTTGGTGCCAGAGGCTGAGAGAATAAAATTATCCTTTTCCTGCAGACCAATGATTCATGTTCTGTCAAAATTCACGTTTCAGTTTTTGCAGAATCATCCAGCATCAGGTGAAGAGTGTGGAATGTGTACTGCCTTTATATGATTTGCCGAATACCAATCTCAGAAATGTCTATGTACTATTATCATAATTTAGAAATATGTTTTGATTGATTACTTGATCAACAATTCCTGAGGAACACTAGTTCTTCCTGTGTATTTTTTAAAAGGGGAGTACTAAAATTGTATTATTAATCAGCAATAAGTATTAAAATGTTACCTTAAAAATAATAATGTTGGTTTCTTTGTGCCTTTTCTTTCTTTTTTTCTTTTTAAATAGATCATAGGGAGGAATTGTACTTTAATTAACGTGATGGATATGGTGTGATAGATATGCTTTATACAGGTAACAACCCACATTAATACCCATACCCACACTAAAAACAGTTCCCAATTTTGAATGCGCATAAAGCTGTTAATTAAACTCTCTATACACTGTACTCGGTTTGGAGTACATTTGGTTTGGAGTATTATACATTTTGAATATATCTCATGCAAACTTATGATGATGCTTTTCATGAACTACAGGGAGCAAGCTTACTAGTATAGAAACCAGCAAATCAGCTCGCTGACATATGTTGTGATTAATTCAGTAGAAATTGCTGCTTACGTTTTTGAGGAGTGTCTGACTCTGCTTGTATCGTATTCTTAAAGTGATGACCATACACAGGCAATGACAACAGGCTTAACAAAAGGGAGGCCTGGGAAAGGCTGATGAGAGTACATTTTTTTGTTTTTTTTAGCTTTGGTTATAAAGTCTTCCAACTGTCACCAGAGTAGAGATTGATACGTTGATGGATGTGAGATACTTGCTTGCTACTTACCATGGTCTCGTGTACATGTAATAGGAATGTCACACCAGAAGAGGGCTGCATTGCACTGAGGATGATCCAAACTTGTGCATGCTCTGCCTTAATCCCCAAAAAGTTCCATTTAGAGTTTTGTTTTCTCTGCAAGTCGAGGTCAAAAAGCTCTCATATCGCCCTCGGCCATGACTTAGCTTTGATGAGTAGACCTGGGCAGTGACAGAATCAGAAAAACAAACAAGAAAACTGGAGAGAAAGAAATCACTGAACTGAGAGAACGGAATCTCCCAGGGTTTCCTGTGACATTCACAAGAAATGTTCTGGTCCTGGAACCAGCTCTGATGTGTAACTGTGGCACCAGTATCATTTCCAATAGACTGTTGTGGAACTGTTGTAACGCCATAACATTGGGCTTCCGCACATGTAGACACTATAAGTAAGTGTAAGAGATAATTCATTTTATGGAGGCCTTTGTGAACAAACCAACCAGTACCATATAGCAGTAGTGTAATTTGTTGCCTCACTTATTTAATTCCTAGTATAATTCCTATTTTCTTGATGGTTCCCAATAGAGGTATATGGTACTGATAATGTGTTATTGTGTATCATGTGTTATAACCTGTTATAATCAGCAGGTTATATCTAGGAGGGAGGCAAGACCTGTTGAGGGGAGCGGACATTTTGGCAGCGTGTGAACTGTGTGCTGGTTCTGGGCAGAGCTGTCCTCCCGTGTGGAGAACTCGACCTTAGTTACATTGTGTTTTTTTGGGTGCTGTCTTTCGGTTATGTTTTACGTTTGTAAATAAACCCCCCGTTTTCCTGCCCATTCCTGTGTTGCGTCGCTCCTCTTAATTAGTGATTTGACTGTATGTTACTCCCCTTTTCCCCTAGCATTTCGGGGGACGTAACAGACACACTCTTCAGGAAAATACAATACAACCCTTAACAAAATCTTGGTGAAAGAGAGGGCAATTGTTTAAGAGGACTCGACTGACCTGGTCAGCGGCCATTTGGATATATCCACATGCTTCCTCAGCTGTGCAGATTCATTGAGTTTTATTGTTAGCATTTTAAAGTCGACAAGTATGTGGTGAAAGTCGAGTCGACGTCAACTAGTCAATGATGTCACACATAAAAACAAAGTAGAAGTAATGCTTTGCAACAATGAAATCTATAATCTTGACCTGAATACATACTGTAGCGTCTCACACAAAGTAAGAGGTTTTTCTGCAAGGTAATGTAAGCTAATAACTTTAGAAAATGAAATTCACCATCAAATTGTTGCTGTGCAGCCTCAGTCTCTCTGTTACAGCAGGTGAAGTTGTTAATTGACTGCCGTTGAGAGGATTTGGACCGTTCCTCTGTTAGTGTTTGCAGATGCCTTTTCAGATGAGTGTGCATTGCACTTTTGTTGTATTTCAGTACTGACTTACATATTCTGCATGTCACGGTAGAATGGCCTTCATCTTTAGTGATCGTGATTAGTCCAGTTCTGGTTTAAAGCGTCATGGCACAGCAGTAAAGTCAACCAGTTGGTACAACCCCTAATCTTCTGTAGTTATTTCAGCTGAAAAAAGATACCAAGGTTTACTTCTGGGCGAGCTCAAAGACACATCGAACCATTATCACCTATGTTTTGACTGTTAAATCCATCTGTTATAATCGCTTAATCTCCTGAACTGAACTATGATTTGAATAGAATGCAGCAAAATACAATAATGAAATGCTATTTAAAATACAATAATTAATATTCTCACACCTTAATGTAACTATTTTACGTGTATACAATAATTTTAAGTTTAAAAAAAAAGTTTGTCTAAATCGTCTCATTTTTAGTATTTACTATGAAGGTCGCAACGCAAGTGTCAGGATCCTGGAATTAAAGTCCTCTTGAAAACCATTTATTTTCAGAAATATTGAAGAATAAATTAAAAAATAAAATAAAATCCATGTAAATCTAGTAAATGCATCAACCTTATAACTTATTAGTTAGAGAGAAACGTAGGAGAAGTTAGCTCAACAGAATAAAAAAAAAAAAAACGTAAATATCAGTGTAGCATGTTCAAAGCTAATTCACCTTGCTGTCTATCTTTTTATGACTAGTCATCCGAATGTTCTGCTGCTCTGTTTTTGAAGAACAGACAAGTTACTAAATGGGCTTTATAGGTCACAAAATACTGCAAGAAACTCGCTAGTCTAGTTAAAATTGGAAAAGTGGTGTTGCACAACACCTGTATGACCACTTAAAACCTGAAACATGCTGGGACTCTTTATATCATGGGACTACTCAACCAAATGTCAAGAATTTATGACGTAATGTTTTACTTCCCAGTGCGCTAAATACTTGCTACTTGTCATCAGAGGAATATGTGTCTTATACTCAGGCTGAGTAAAAGCTGCAAAACCACAATTTAAAAAGTCCAAGACTTCCTTAAGTAAAAGTATTATCAGTACTTAAAGTATACAAATTAAAAGTACTATATATAGCTAAAAGCGGAGGAGGAAGAAGGCCAATAGGTGAAAGTGCCCTCACACAAAAGTACAAGTAGCTTGAATAGACTGGATTTAAGTGCTGCACTTGAGTACATTTGCTTTGCAAAAAAATAAATTAGGAATATAAATGAATAGCAACTGTCCATGCACATAAATTACATTATCAATTACAATTTTGCATACACTATTCAATTCTCTGTATTTTCTTCTTTTCATTACAAACATTTCCAAATCCTGCACATAAATAAGAAATCTAATAATAAACCAGATGGTCGGCATTACGTTTCTCTACAAACATATTCAGGACTGAAAATTAGAAATGTAACTTCAAATTCATACAAAGTGACTTGGCAACGACAGGTTACAAATTTGAAGGATCAAACATAAAATGTTCAGCATCGTACCATTAGTCAGTATTACACTGCTGATAATGAAATGTGTAATCATACAAGACAGGTCACTTAATTTGGAACAAAGCAGTGGAATCAACCTCTCCTCTCTCCTCTTTCACAGACAAAAGAACAGCTGTGCAGCAGTCTATCCTGCCTGTAAAGCACACCTCCATTACACATATGAATAACTGCTCTGAAAAAAAAAAAAAAAAACACTAGTTACTGAGCCAATGTGCCTTTTACTGCACCCTTCATTAAAAATCCCCCCATGTTTAATTAGAACACATCCGCCGCACTTGAGATGCGACTGTCACTGGCTGAGGCCCAAGGTATTCATGCACGGCAGGCTTGGCTGTGGTCTGTCGCACACTGAAACACATGAAAGGCATGATGAGAGCTGTTTTTAGGAATATGTAGAAAGGGAAGCTGCACCCGTGCAAAACTCATTTGAAGTCAAGTAAGTCAATATAGTTCTTTCATTATGAACAGTACAGAACTACTTCCCTCTGTGTTATTTAGTGGAGTTAGGTTTTATTCCATTTAATTCATTTATTAAGTTAGAAGGGCAAACAACATTTTTTCATCTAATTCTCTTTGGCCTAGACACAGTGCTTAAGTAATCCCTAGATGCATTTTTTCTTACTTTTACTCACTGGAGTGCAGCTGATGGTTCAGGCCGACTTTGCTTTTTAGGAAACCATGAATATATCAGTGTTAGGCTCACAAGGATCAGGGGCTCTTAACCTGAGTTAGACTGGGCACAAACTTGTCATAAATGTATAAATCAAGTCCATCTAACGTTTTAGTAAAACCTCAAATACCAACCCATGGGTGGTGCTACAACAAAACCATTAAGTTTTACAAAATCTGTAGGAATGTGGTGCTACTGAATGACTATTTTTGCAATCTCAAAAAGACACAATTTTATGAGCCATGCACATGCAATTTGGGTTTTCATTCAGTAGTCTTAATTACAAGATTATGATCTTGCAATAATCTGACTTTGTATAATTTCTTGTGTTTTTACCACAGTCACAATGGCTGTGTCATTAAAAAAAATGAAAATATAAGCCCCCCGTGTCACCACTTTTAGTCATTTGAATTGAGATGGCAGGGGGAGTTGGCAGCAGACCGTATGTTGTTGCTGTGGTTATTGTTGCTTGCTTTCAGTAGAGCCCACTTCCCACCTCTCCCATCTGCCATCTCGTCTGTGTAAAACCAGGGTTGACAGAACTGCAGTGTGATGCAGACATGAGGGCAGACGATCATCTCTCTTTTACACAGGTGAGTGCCATTGTTTGTTGTTAGCACCTCATCTGAACTAGATTCAGTAAAATTAGCTTTTAAAATGAACAATTAAGTGTTTGTGATTTCTGGCAAAGCCATCAGTTGCAGGGAATCCTACTGAATTACAATGCTTTAGATTTGGCTTTTACGTAATTGTTTTCTTCTAAATGAAAAATAGAACGTCTTCCCTTTATATTTTATATTTCAATGTAAATATCCACTGTGGGAAAAATTAAAGGATTATCTTATCTTATTATCACAGCATTGTTTTCTCCAGTATTGCTCGGTCATAAATACTCTTAATGTACTTAAATGTATTTTTTTATGCACTAAATAGCAGTTTTGCCTTAAGCTTGACAGTAAGACGTTACAAAATCCCTTCGTCATTATTGTCTACTGACATTAAAAAGATTCTTTTGTGGCAAATGTCAGGTACTGTTTGTAAAAGAACTATGCAGATATGTTACAAACCAGCTCTGCTCGGGGAAGAGGGAAGCAACATTAAACCAGATGTGAATGTTGATAGAATGGATAAAAACTGAAAAAAATAGATTATAAAATGAAATAGCGGTGTGTGAGAGAAAGTCGAAGTACCCTCTAGGCAGAGTAAAGGGCATTCATCCACTTTCAGTAACAAAACTGTACTTTAAAAAAAACAAAAGAAAAAAGTGGAATATGGTACTCTTCCGGTACTCCCATCTGCTTCTTTGAACTAGAGGCATGGCGACCACCGTCTGCTGTAGATAATAAACTGACTGGGGATGAGTACCTCATACAACCCTACCTCCAAAAATCCAGCCATCCCTTTAAGTGCTAATAATTGGATTTCTACGGCCGTACCAAGTATTTTTTAATTTTTTAATTTTTTTGTATGGAAGAATCTAATGAATACATTTATACTTGTTTAAGCTATACAATAAAAAAAAAATCCTCCTTTGCACTTCTCTTTGTCACTGTACTGTCCCTGTGGTGTTCATTAAAATCTATTCCAAGTCAGCTGGAACATCTGCTCCCTGCTCACTCCACTGGCACTGGAAATTAAATCTGATTTTGTTTGTGTATTGTTCAAACAAACAGTCTTAGTCGAAATTAAATGTGTAACTAATATTTCCTCACAAACCTTCAGTGCATATAGGGGACAACTCTGCATGAGTATCTAATTACAAATGTGTCTGTCACGATTTGATGCGGTTGTGAGCAGTTCCACTCTGATAGACCTGATGACATTCGGAGAATTCACTGTCCCCTTGAGGTACTAGACACATTATCTGACAGTTCACACTTTGTTTTGAACAAGGTTTAGAAAACAAATGCAAAAAGTGCCCTTATGTCTTTCCCCTCATTGTATCAAGATCTGTGCTGATGAAAAGACCGCCTGGTTTTGCTCACCACACCAAGCAGAGATCTTAGATAGGCCGGTTGCACCAGGAAAAGGCTCTTCAGGCCCACAGTGTTTTGGGAATCATACGTCAAACTAGCTCACAGTTTAGAGATTAACCACAGATAAATTACCATGGAGCAGCAATTGAGTTTGAAACAAACAGAATTGTGGGTGGTTTACCCACATTTTTACTGCTAATGTACCATAATGAGTTAAAGCAAACTGCCGTGAAATGCCTCATTTGCTGCAAAGTCATTTCCCACTGTTTTCTGTGTGTTCTGACAGGTTTGATCGGACCATGGATAACAGCAGCTTGGGATGGCTTGGAGATGCCAACACATCTCTTCAGAGTGAACTTCAGTCCTGTGGCACACTGAGGAACCAGGCTTCTCGCATTTTCCTGTATGCTTTTCTCTCTGTTGGAATAGTCAGCACAGTGGTGGGAAACTTCCTGGTGGTCTTGTCCATCGGTTACTTCAAGCAGCTGCAGTCCCCCACAAACTCCTTCGTCATGTCCCTGGCAGTGGCTGACTGCCTTGTTGGCCTGGTTGTGATGCCCTATAGTATGATTCGGACAGTGGAGGGATGCTGGTACTTTGGATCTCTTTTTTGTCAGCTTCACTCCAGCCTGGATGTTATGCTCTGCACAGCCTCCATATTCCATCTCAGTTGCATTGCCTTTGACCGCTATTATGCAGTCTGCAACCCACTGGTTTACTCCTTAAAGATGTCTCATAGTCGTGTAGCTCTCCTCATTGGTGTATGTTGGGTTGTACCCATGCTCATATCCTTTGGCCCCATTATGCTGAATCTACACATTGCTAGTGTAGACATGCTGATTCCTGAAGACGTATGCGTGTTCCTCGTCAGTCGCACTTACGCAGTCATGGCTTCCTTGGTCGCCTTTTACTTGCCCATGGCTATCATGCTCGTGGCCTACTGGAAGATCTTCAAAGCCGCCAAACGGCAGGCCAGGCAGATCAGTGCCATGGAAAGCCAGATGGCTGCTGGAGTCGGCAAGGACTCGAGCAAGAAAAAAAGGCACCGGAACACCATGAAGAGAGAGAGAAAGGCCGCAAAAACTTTAGGTATCATCATGGGAGTTTTCCTTATCTTCTGGATGCCGTTTTTTACGGTCAACATCGTGGACCCATTCATTGAGTACAGCACCGAGGTGGTCGTGTGGGATATATTTTTGTGGTTAGGGTATATCAACTCATCTCTAAATCCCTTCTTGTATGGTTTCTTCAATCGCTCGTTTCGTAGGGCATTCCTCATGTTCATAGGCTGCAGGGTGTGCCTGCCTGGATCATCCCCTGGGATGGATTTATCGCACACAAGGAAAGAGGCTAATGAATGTGCAGATCAGCCATAAAATGAAGCTAATATCTATTAACACAGAGCTGCAACCACAGTTTTAGTTGATACCCAGGCAGAACATGTTGCTGTTGGGGGTAATTAGATAATTGCAACATTTGTAAATTATAACACTAATGAAGGGGGGGCAACCATGATGCACAAAATCACCTCTTTTCCCTCCATGTACGTGCTCTGCGACACAAACATTTTGATTTTGTAACAGTTACAGGATCTGACACAGTGGATTTTCTCAGTAAAGTACTTAGTAAATTAGCTTTGCGTAACTGTGCCTGGCAGTGAACGATCAGATATCCAGTATAGAAAAGTGACGTCAGATGAAAATTCCACCGTACAAGTAGTGAATTTCAGACATAATTTGGCTATCTTCGTGAGAATTTACAGCATATCCCTGTTTTTGTCTAAACCATACAAAGTAGAACCATCCAAATGACTATAGATGTTTTTGCCCATAGCTACAATTAAAACTGTGTACGACCATTCTGACATTTTTCTTTGAAAAGATATTTCAGTAAAAGCAACAGAAGCTTCAAATGATCCAGAAGGATAAAAACCTGAATAAAAACCTGAATGAGAAGAAGGACAAAACTATATCTAAACCACAGGTAACAGGTTTTATGAAAGAGATAACCTAAATAAGGAGAAAGGTTTGGAAGACTCTTATGTTCCACAAGGCAACATCAAAGAGGTACATGAAGCATCACTTGGACGACACTACATCTCAGGTAAAACCCTCAATTATAACTTTAGAATTCTGCTTTTACTTATTATTATAAACTGTTAAAATGCATATTAATGTGGACTTTTATTATCATCATCTGTAATTATCCAAGAAATGAATTTACACTGTGGTCTTGTTCCCACAAGATAATAACGTGTGCACAAGACCAAAAATATTACCTTAGATACTTTAGAGGGTCCAATATAGCACATAAGATATAATGTCTTATTGTTTCTTGTTCTGAGTTTTTGGGGTGTCTGGATCAGACTCTGTGGAAGAGGACCGGCTCCTTATGTAGATATGAAGAGCTTATTCTAAGCTAATGAAAGTGATTAGATGTTACATGTGACTATACATTAATGAAGACATCCATATGAAGTTTTATTTCTGCTAGTGGCTCCCCATAAATCCTCAGTCCTTTAAATGTCTAACAGCAGTCTGTTTATTAGCTTGGTCGGGGTTGTGTTAAACACAGCAATCAATGCCGTCGGTGTCAAGTCAGCGGCTGTCTCTTTGGCTCGCTGTGGCTGCAAATTGTGCAATTAACTCGTTACATTGGGAGCCAGTGAGTAAATTACCTTCGGAAAAAAATGATGTTGTAATTTCTTGTATGTTTTCGTTTTGAGGAACATAAGGGTGGGCAAGAATAAATGAGGGAAATGTTGTGAAAGACTACAAAGTCAAAGTAACATTTATTGTGTTTTGTGTTTTTTTTATTATTGCATCTCTTATTGTAGATAGATAGATAGATAGATAGATTGTTACCTTGTGTTTACATAATGTTCCTTCAGGAGCCTCTAAAATCAAAAAGGAGGGCTGTTCTTTGGTTCCTTTCTCAAAAAGAAATTCTGTCACGCATTATTTTAGAAAATGGTTAGAAATAAAAAAAACTTTTTCAACTTTCGGGGGAAACTTTTAACTTTCCCCCGCGTTCAAAAAAAGACTGGAGCAAACTCATGGTGGAATTAGGCTAATAACGGGAAGCAATTGAGAGTTATTCGTCTTGATAGAGTCTCCCTCTCTTTCTCACTCCTGCTTGACATTGCCTACAGCGCCTGCCTCTTGTGGGTGTCTCTGTGACTTTTAATTCCTAAAATCTTTACTTGTATTTGTTCAACCCTGTTCAGCATGCAGATAATAAATAAAATAAATAATACATTTCACTTGTATTCCACATCTAAACAAATCAAATGGAAAGGAGGTAAAACAGGAGACGAACAACAGTGACATCTTCTGGATGGACCAGGTATTTTTCTTTCCATCGTTACTCCTGCTCGTAAATCAACTGCAGAGGTTGCTTTAATGTGACTTGACTGATAATGTGAATAACAATCTCATTTGTTTCTCATCCTTTTATTTTGCTTTTCACCTGACATAAACATGACATCAAAAGTACAAAAAAAAGCATATTCATTTCACATTAGCATTCACTTGGAAATTCAAATCATAGTTAGGTAGTGCCAGGTTAACTTATTTGACTCCACAGAAAAGCATCTTTGTTCGTTGCTGGCCTCTTATCATAAACAGAAGAAGTGACAGATGGATGGTCATAATTCAGTCCGACATTTTACATTTGATTAAATCAGACATTGTGACAACTATTAAAATTGCACTTATGTTTTTTTTTTTATTATTATTTATTTATTTTATCAAATCAGCAAAGCCGTCACCATTTAGTCGTCATCGCACAGTATCAGCTGGCTAATACTTAAAGACACGTAGACTGTCTGATACAAAACACATGTAACAGTAATAATGATCTTTGTTTCGGACATTGCCATGCCACAAGACATTACAGGCTGTGTAATGTCAAGGCACAGGCATGGCCTTCAAGTGACAGCAGCAAATACAAGCAGTTGGCTACTGCCGTGTCCACTTCCACTGCTTCATGCAGTTCAACCAGAAGTTTCGTCTAAATAAACATGATGCTCACGAGGGACTCAGATAAAGTTTTTGTCCTGTTTGTGCTGGGATCAAGCCATTATTCTCGGCTTTAATCAAGCTATGAGCCTCAGATATGTTGTGAACACAAAATGATGCCCTATCGCAGTCTTTCTTGCATGTTGGTCCAATATGGTCCTGTGAAAATAAATAAAGAAGTCTCCGGCGGCCCTCTAAATGTCTGTTTCTTTTAGGCCATAGCATTCTGCCAGATCATAGAACTGATAACTGCTCTGCTCACAAGCGTTGTAAATCCCCATTGAGACTGTGTCCACTGTATCAATTCGGCCCACTGCAGGTGTTGTACCCTTTCCTGTCCCCCCCTTGATTTTATTTGACAGATTGTTCACCTTCTCTTTGAGCTGGAAGGAGGACTTTTGCAGTGGTGGAAACAGGCTCCATCGCTTGAAACCCAGCGAGCGGCCTTTGCCCTTGTGCAACAAAGACCTGCCACAGGATTCTTGTACAGCATAGCCTAGCTTGTACTCTCCCCGCTGATCCCTTGCCATTCCCTTGACAGCTGTCCGCCACCTCTGGTCGTAGAAGCGACGCAGGATCCTCCGCTTCTGGTGACACTGGCACCTGAGGAGCCGAGTGAAGGCCCGCTGGAACTCTTTGCTGGAGCAGGGGTAGATCATGGGGTTGATGCAGCTGTTGAAGTATCCCAGCCAAAAGACCACCTTGAACACAGTTTCGGAAGGCTTCAGTGCCGGGAAGAAGGAACCTAGAGGGAGATGTAGCCATCAAGATGACCTGTGAGTAGACGCACAGCTTATGCACAATACAATTCTCATTCAATCAATATATTACAATGTTCTATGGAGAACAGCTGAAGAAAACTGTTGGTTTGAGAACAGTGAACTAATTTGTACGTATACTAATCACTTATCAATATCAGATTGACAAAAGGAGGCTAAAAGCCATTTTGTTAATCAGACCTTTAACCCTTTATAGGTCGAGGAACCTAATTTGATAACTTCCACACACATTTTAAATTGCGTCCTCTCAGTGAGGTTCAGGAGGCATGTGGTTTTCAGCCAGTCAGTGAATATCAATGCAACATTATCAGGTCAAATCAGAGTCAAACGTGGTCTGAAAGGTCCACCTCTGCTTGCACACCGAGTATAACTGTTTTATTAGGTACCACGAAGAATTGGCGTGTTGTCTAATGTGATAATGTGTATGTTGACAAGTGTCTGGGCTGGCACTTGTGTTCTAATGGTCTAAATACATGTTTACATTAGATTACCACTTAAGAGCAAGGAGCCATATATGATAACTTCACTGACCTTGATTTTCTATGTGAAAATTAAAAATTATATGTCACAAAAGTAAAAAAAAAAAAAAAAGTGTTCTTATGCCCTGCAATAACACTCTAGGGTTGAAATTTAGAATTTACAAGTGTTTCAATGAATGCCCTACAAAGGGATAATCAATTTAAAACATGTAACAAGAAAAAAAATGTAATTGGAGTAATTGGACTAATGAAAAGTTGGCAGATGTTTCTTTGAGATTTTGCAATCGATTACAGAAAAGACTGTATCATGGCTTTATGGCAGGTGTGTACATTTTTCAGTTCTCTGACAGTAGCACGTTACTGTTGCAGTGATTTATTTGTACACCAGTAGCTCTTTGGTTATGGTTAATAATACTGTCATTTTACGGATTGATCTTTGCACAACAAGCTTCATCCACAAACCTCAGTGCACGGGACTTATTTTCTGAGGCCTTCGCTTCTGTGGAGTATGTGAGTGATGTATTTAAATTGCGACTTCAGCAGGTGCACATTTGTCTTGAACAACATAATATGCACCGTGTCGTGTAAAATGTTTGCCATCATTGAAGGAGTCAGGCCAGACTTAGCGTAACAGTAACATTTTCCACATAATGCATGTAAACTGCTTTTGCTTGGAGTTTATACAAACGTTGACTTTGTTATTAGTTTTGCAACGATAAAAAATCGTGCCATGGACCTTTAAATTTCCCATTTATATCTTGATTTAGATTAGTGCATTGTTTCTTTTTTTCTTTAGACAGACAGAGAAGACATTTAAACAGAATCCATTTAAGTTTTTTTTTGTTTTCTAGTGTTTACCATTAAACATTGAAAACTGCTTTCTGTACAGATCACTGACAACACTAATTTGTCTTTACCCATTCATTTATACTGCTTTTTTTCTAGTGTAACATATTTTCTGTATGACATGGGTACTACATGTTCTGAATGCTGCCTTTTCCTCTTGCTTTCTAGTTGTCTCCGCAGGCTTCGGATTTAACGCAGCGTCGACCCTGCACAGTGGCAACATATCACCGTGCTAATGTCAAGTCGGCACTGTCTTGGCCCAGAAGTCAGTTTTCATTTCAATTCTGTTCAGTGTAACGTGCAAACATATGAAATGGCCTATGTGTCATTATCAAGGTAATGGTTTCACACTGTTTTGACATGAGCTCCCAGCCAAACGCTGCGCAAAACAAATGGAAACAGGAGGTTTGTGTCATTTTCTCAGAGGCGAGAGCTGAACCATGATTTAGAAATCACACTCTTGTTTGTATTACGCTCTGGAGGATTACAGTGTTTTGTCAGCGGCGTCTCATACATGCCTCTTAACTTTGTTTTAATTTGTGCTAAGAGACCCATTAAACCAGTTTGAACTCAGCTTGCTTAAAGATTAAGATGAATCATGTAATTAAAGGTTGTACTCCATTGATTCTTCTTACTACAATGACATCGGCAAGTGATTCACCACTCTGACGCGCAACCACGGCACCATGACAACGGCCTGATTTCCTTTTTTTTTTAGTTTGAGATCTGTTTGAGTTTCTGGTGTGTGTGTGAGATGATACTGATACCATATTTCCGACTATTTGTTTTTCCCTAAGGTCACATCACATGATATGCTAATACCTATCATAAAGGAAAAGCTTTGAAGGCCACCAAGGAGTCATCAGATTTCTCATACAACACTGTGTGATGTTTCTTCTGTGGGAGCACACAGAATCCTGATCAGACCTCCGTTACAGAGCGAAGGGAATTATCTCCATGACATTTAATGTTCTCTGTGAAGGTCAATATTTCATACTGGGCTTTTTGAAACTCACGCAGAACCGTTAACATTTGTTTATAGCATGAGCACACTGACCAAACAACATATCTGAACAATCATAATAGCTCATAATATCAAAACCAAATGTGGATTAGCCTGACTCTCAATACTTCGTCAAAGTCCTCACAGAAGGAACACGTCATGCAGTGTCTCTTAGGTGATAAACCCCGCCTTTGTAAATATTTTAGGGCAACAAACTGCCATCACTTTATGTAAAGTTAAAAGCTAGCATGTGTGTAGAGCCAGAGATTAAAAATAAAAAGTATATAGACTGGGATGTCAATACCCATCATGTCATCTTAACCGTCCTCGATCGAGCTGTTCAGCAAATGTTTCTGTGTAAACCTTGAAGCCTCTTGAGAATCCTTCAGCACAAGCTAACCCCACAGGATGTGTCACTGATGTGTTTTGACCAATTTGTGAAGGGTTTCTGGCACTGACAAACAAGCCATGTCAGCCTTTTGTTACAAAGGCAATGCTTTTTGAAAAGAACCAGCTTTGATCTTTTTTTTTTTATGGGGTTTGTTGGTAATAAGAAAAACACAGAGCTTTACCCAGTGTACTGTGTAAAATAAAAAAAGAAAGCCTTGAGTTCTTGACAAACAACATTAAAATCAAAACCATTGCATACGCAAATATTTTAAGGCCACGTACATAAAATTCCACCTAAACTGTAGTCTATTAGGGTGTAGTGGTCAAGGGTGATTAACATGTTACCAGTTGTTGTTATGCAATATATGTAGTGTAACATTCAGTGCATTATTTATCGCTATTTGAGATGTGACGTTCACTAACGAACCGAATCTATTGACCGGCTCTTTAAAACGAAGGACGGGAACTGAGTTGTGGTTGCGAGCCGTTGCCTTGAAACGTTTATGCTGATGGAGCTGGTATAGTGGTAAGCATAGTAGTGGACCGGGGTTTGATTACTGGTCAGCGGCGCAAAGGTGTTTACGGAATTTCTCATGCAACAAATAAAGCATCTGTCTATCTAGAATATATGTTTTAGATATAGACAGACTAAAATATCCTGCCAAGATAATATGTATTGGTGGGATGTCTAACTTTGAATGATTCTGATCCAAAACCAGGCTGGTACCGTAAAAATATATAAATATCAAAATGAGCAAGTCTGTTGAATAGCTCTTTGAAAGGAATGGATCCTCAAGATCCGGCTCCCCTAAAAGAGCCGTAAATCCCATCTCCAACTGATATACTGATTCAGAACCCTACTTAAATACAGCACCATATTAAAATATAATTTTTCTGTTTTTAATTTAACACACAAAGACAGTTAACTGTAAATAATAATAATGATAGTAATAATAATAATTTGAAATTTATTTGACTTTGTACTAGTTGAATTTGTCGTCACGAAAAATCTGCCTGTTATGAAACTGCTAATTTTACACTC
Source organism: Chelon labrosus (assembly GCF_963514085.1). Taxonomy (NCBI): domain Eukaryota; kingdom Metazoa; phylum Chordata; class Actinopteri; order Mugiliformes; family Mugilidae; genus Chelon; species Chelon labrosus. Next base: position 20,029,901 of record NC_140338.1, on the reverse strand, counting down.
CCAGTGCCACGTAGCTGTGCTTGGCTTTTTACTCAAGGAGAGACTAAATAAAATCTGAAAGGCTGTTTCTCTTTGTTCCATCAGCTTCTGGCAATACAAATAGTATCTGTGAGTCTGGCACTCTAACACGAGCAAATGGTGTTAGGACACTCTCGCTGGAGTTTCAGATGAGTCAGACTATTCCGTCTAGATTTGCATCATCACCGAGAAAAGGCCTGATTGGCATAAGAGAAGTAAAAGTACACGGCGGCCTCTCAGCGAAAGGTTACGTATTAATGATCGTGTCTGCGATGGACCAGCATCGGCCAGTCTGGATGACCAAGTATGGCTTGGCTTTCCACGCTCGTCAGTCATTCATTTGGGAAACAAAGTGATGCTCTTTTTACCGATCAACGCGCGTATGAAAGGATCTTACAGGCCAGAGGGTTCCCAGCAAGGAGCTCAAATTCCTGAGGGTTCTGAGTTTTATTAGGCTTTCACAACCAAATTACAGCACATTCATTTAATCTAATTAGAGGCCTCTACATCTACTGGGAGTCATCCTTTTAAAACAATTTTGAGATAACATCAGACATATTTCTCTGAGATAATCATCCCCTTTGGCAGAGCTCACTTTTGTTTTCTCTTTTGAATACTGATTTTTGGTGCCACTGTTTCGGACTCAAAATCCTGACTGACCTTTCCTGTAAAATATGATCACAAATCTCAAATATGATAATTATTGATAGCGGTGATGAAAACTCTTATGTAAGGGAACGGCTGGAAGTTTTTGGTTGCCATTATGTCAACTAATGAAAGTAATCTGTAGTGTCTAGCTATTAAAATAAGTTTACTGAAAGTTCATTCTTGTTTTTTGTCATTTATAGTCATGAGAACTGATCGAGTAAACGTCTTTTGCACGCAGATGAAGTTGCCCTTTTCTCTCCCATTGAGCGTATGAAGTGATTAGCAGCACCAATTTTAATTTCCTGCACCCTCTCACTCTCTCTCTCTTTCTCTCCTTGAGGGCTTTGCTGTATTAATTCCACTCTGTAAATTTAGAAGTGCAGCATATGAACGAGAGTGCTCTGTGAGTGCTACTCCCGATAAGACACTGGCCATTTGTTCAGAATGGCTTTTACAATCAATTACGTGAAATGTATGCAAAATGAAAATTCATGAGGCCACCATTAGTGCATGTGTGTGTATCTGTGCTTCCAGGTGCGCTGTTAATGCTATTACTTTCTCCGCTGCAGCATATTAAGGTTGTGTCCCTCCGTTTGATTTATGCATCGCCATGATGACTTCAGTTGGTTTTCCTTAAATAAGGGCCTCAACCATCTGCACTGACTAACTGTCTATCCGTCTCATTTCAAGTCCTAGTGTATCTCATCTCTTCAGTACTGCGGCCATCTTTAGAGTCATCCTCAACATTAAACACACTTATTCTTCAGTGGAAATACAGTGTATAATGTCATCCGTCTGCAGTGGCTTTTCTCTGTCACAAATGTGGACCATGAGAGACAACCCTCAGCAGACATACATGCTGTATGATTATTATTTGAAGTAAGTAGCCCAGTAGTGCTTGGAAGCATTTATTCAGAGTGGTCATTACTGAAGAATGTCAGTTTGTTATGACTGCTCTTTAAAAAATGTGATATTAGCCATCTGATGAAACAGAAAACAGGCTCTCGGAAAAATTACAGACATGAAAACGAGCCATGTTAATGGTCTCTTGCAGCTTTGACCTTTTCTGTGAAAAAAAAAAAAGAAAACTAAAAAAAACAAACAACAACAAAAAAAAACTTGTGCTTACAATCCTGATTTTGATCGGTTCCTGGCACCGTTTACAAAATAAACAGCGACTGAAACAAGGCACATTTTCAGATTTTGTGATGCCAAACTCTTTTTGTACGGCTCTTTGTAGCTGATAAGTCATCTCAAAGTGTCGTCTAGTTTATTGATCTTATAGTGTTTTGCATCTGCACCCAAAACGCTGCGATGTTAATAGGCGCCTGCAGTCAGTCAGGAGGGGCTGTATAGACCGAAATATTTAATCACTCCAAGTGACGCAAGAACATTAATTATTCACACTGAACATAAATCAGTTATAAAAATATCTAGACCTAATACCACTGATTTATATCTACCCAATTATCAGTGAGGGAGCTGAATCTTGAATTAAGAATTTACAAGAATGTGCTCCTCCTTGAGACTCTGACAGTGAGAATAGAGGACTGTATGAATTTATATCGGTTTTGTGCACACCTAATCTTACGGTAAGGCCGAGTGCAAGTGCAACAGATTCACTTCCAATCCGCGTATTTTGTGCGCAAATACAAATTCGCAAAACATACCCAGTGGCAGGAAGAAGAAAAAGGGCAGCCAGCAGAGGATAAACATCCCCACAACGATGGCCAGCGTCTTGGCAGCCTTTTTCTCCCTGGAGAACTTCATCAGCCGCACTGACAGAGAACTTCGAAACGGGTGGTTTTTGCTGTTCTTTGAGCTGGCGGGACGCGCGTCCTCCAGGACGCTGCGACAGTGTATCCGGAGCACCACTTCCATCGACTTGTCTCTCTCCCGTTTGACGCCCGCCTCTAGGCTCTTAGTAGTCCTGCGGGCCACCACATACACCCTAAAATACATGATGAGAATGACCATGAGCGGGAGGTAGAAAGAGAAAAGTGAGGAGAAGAGCGCGTAGCCCGGCTCCTCTGTGATACTGCAGATGCTGTCGTCCACTGGCGGCGGTTCTTTCCATCCCAGGAGCGGTCCGACAGAGATGACCGTGGAGGACACCCACACTAGGACTAATATAGCCACTGCCTTCCTCTCTGTCATAATACTGGGGTATTTAAGGCAGTATTTTACCCCGATGTACCGGTCGATGGAGATGATGCAGAGGCTGAGGATGGATGCGGTGCAGCAGAGCACATCCACCGCTGCCCAGATGTTGCAGAAAACCCGGCCAAACACCCAGCACCCCATCACCTCTAAAGACGCAGAGAAGGGCAGCACAATGATGCTCAGCAGAAGGTCCGCGATGGCCAAGTTGACTATGAAGAAGTTGGTGACAGTCTGCAAATGCTTATTGCACACCACGGACAGGATGACCAGAATATTCCCGACGATGGCCACCAAAATAAAAACGGAGAGGAAGACCCCGACCCCGACAACCTGCGAGTCCACAGTGAAATTCTTGCATGTGGCGACGCTGTCGTTTGGAAACATCTGGTCCAGAATGGATCCGTTGAAAGTTTCAGCAAAATACATCCCATGGTTGCTTTGGATGCTTTGCAAGTTAGAGTCGGTCATTTTAAAACGCCATAAAGAGAAGTTCAGAGTAAGTTTTCTGCAGAGAGGGGTGTTCTCAGTCTCATTTCATTTGTCTTCTTTTAAGCGACTGCCAAAAGTCAAGCAAATGATAAAAAAAAAGAAAAGAAAATTGATAAAAAAACAACGATGGTGTTTCCAATTGTATTCAACTCACTAAAACCTGTCTACATATACATTCTGGAGAATAAAGCAAATATAGATTCAGTGTCAGTAAGAAAACGTCAAAAACATTCAGCTCCATTTCTTGTTCCCTCCATGCGGTGGTTTTCCACTGGTGGCATCCTTCTTAACAACTCCCTGATCACAGAGTCAGAGCTGGTACAGCAGGTCTGAACCTTCAGCTCCACCCACACGACACACATTGAGGTTGCGTTCACAGCCTCCACAAGAGAGCGTAACTATAAAGCGGTCACGATTTCTGCATGAAGGCTGCTTCGCTGCTTCTCACATCTTTATCTGACCTGTTTTCATTAACAAGATTTTTGTTTGCGGATGCTGATCTTAGAGTCTTTAAACGTCTTTATGTGGGGGAGGGGGGTAGAGAATGACAAAAATAGAGGAAAAGCCAAAAATAAAGCACTCTATTTACCACCTGAATGAACCTGTGCTCTGAAGATGGCACAGAGCAGGATCAGTCAGATCATCTTAACCGCCTCCAGGCACCAACAACAGAGTAGTGACCCCTGGTGTGAAAAATCTGAGTCCCCTCAGGCTAAGCTGTGAAGTTTCCCAGTGGCCGGTGCAGCTGTCATCTCCAGGCTTGGTGTGCACAGTCCAAGTAGAAGGACAGGCCTGCGCAAAAACCACCAGCGAGCCCAAGGGAGAGGAAAGGTCAAGAGGCAGAGTCACGGAGAGGACAAACAAGCCCCTGCATGGGAAAACATCAGCCCGGAATTACCGCTTTGTTCCGTGTTGCAACAGGGTGTGACAGCACAATTTACTTTATATGACAGATTTCAAATGGTGAAAGCAATCAGAGCTATAGTCATGCTGACCCACTGTACCTAGTAATTGAATTCCTTTCTAGGATTACAGAAGACAGTGCTGCCCTAGTTTCTGCTGGGGATGAACTACCTCTTCATATCTTTGACTCTTTACTCCCTGCTGCTTGTGATTTGTACATCATCTCCTATTGTTAGAACTGAACTGATATAATTACATGGAGACAGCATGTACACATTCCAGCTCCTAGCAACATAATAACCTGCAAAATATTTTACCTGTAACACTGGATACTGTTACAGGTGGTTTTTATGTCATTGCACAAAACAGCCAATTAATAAAAGGCTCCAATAGGGGTCCACGAAAACAAGTCCATAGTGTCTTACTTTAAGTGCTTAAAATGAGTCTGTAGCCAGTCTGGACATGCAGTATACGCTGGATGATGTGTGTGTGTGTAGGCACCTCTAAAAGCATTAGAGCCTCAACACAAAAGGCTCTAACAATAATGATAGTAATGATGATTACACACCACATGACAAAATTGCTGGATGGATGAAAAGGGAAGGGACAACTTTTCTATTCTTATGTGCTTGGTACTGCAAAGGGTATCAGATTTGGCCAGATTATGCTGATACTAGGCAATTATGTGTAATTTGTGATAATGCTCAAAGCCAACGCTTTCTCAAACTCTTGCTTCATTTAATATCTTTGCATGGCAAATAAACTGTGATCATGGAGTGGCGTTCTCGAAGAGACACCGCACATCTGCTACTACGGACGGCTTTCCAACATAAGGGTACCGTGCTTCCTTTTTCCTCTGACGGCATGGTGAGACAATGTTTAGCCATTAGCATCAAGAGCATTCCTCAGAAACTGAAGTATTGGGGAAGCACATTTTACTTGTTAGTGGCAATAGACAAGGCCAACAATACCATTCAGTCTTTAGGGTAGTAAAAATACATTATTACAGCCTGTCCAGGAATTAAACTGAACTCAACACGATCAAACTGTGCTGCACCTCTACCCACCACAAGGGGCTAGGGCCTGGCTAGATTTCTTTGCCACTACAGAGATTTCTTCCAGAGAACAAGTCACCTCTAGCTGCCTAGCAGCACACTGCATGTTGTGGCTAACTTTTACCTTCAACTTGCTAAATGAGTTCAGTTTGGGAGTATCACAACTGTCTTAAGCTGGCAAACAAACTGCTTTCAAAGCCAACCTGGAACTGTGGGGAACGGTGGGTGGAGAAAAAAAAAGCATATTTGACAACATTACCAACATTAGCTGGGATTTTAGGAGAGACTGAGGCCTTTGTTCCTGTTGGTGCACAGTCACCTGGGTTCACCTAGGATGGAATTTAACCACACATGGCACAAGAAATGCAAAGGGAAGGACCCATTTAAGAACATGTCTGTGAAGAGGGGTGACTAAATGGACTGGACAACATGCCAACCTCATCACCTTCTGACTGGACCCTCTTGTTGCAGGGAAACAAGACGACAGATACTGGTGAGTTACAATATTTTTATATGCTGATGCAAGAAAATAGTTTTGCGTTTGGAACTTGAACATGTGCATCAGCCAACAGACTGACTAGTCCATCAAACCAACCAGCGGACTAGTTATGCAAAAGTGCAAAACACACTACATTGGTAACCGGAGTAAAACCGAGTCAGTATTGTGGCTGTGGGTCTGCAGCACTTCTGCTTCTAGTCACGCTGAGTCTGGCCAGTCGTCAGAGCACATCCTCATTATTGGATTTACAGAAAAATAAGCTACAACCTCAGCCAGCCCACCTGCTCCTCCTCATGAGAGGGCCAAATCTGCAGTCATGTGGAGCAACTTCAGGCCACACCAAACGGATGACATCTTTTTGATGTCACTGAGCATGAGCCTGTCAAAGATGATTTCAAATGATGATGCACGGCAGAGGATACTAATGGTAATGCCCTTAGTGGTGCATTCAAGTTTTCTTGATTAATTGCTTTCTGAATTTATCATTACAGGTAATTGAAAAAATAAAAAATAAAAATAAATACAATACTTTTGTCAATAACTTTTCTGAGCCTCTGGTTTCCATATCCGTACTAAACTAACTCAGATTTCTAGAACTGTTATCTTGAACATCCAACCATATTAATCACTTTGTTTTTTGGGGACATAGGAATGCACTCAACTGTTCAACTGACTATGCGGCAAAAAACCTTGGGGACAAGGAGTTTGTGTAGGTGGCTGCTGTGCACCTTGCTGGAAGTGTCTGCTAACTTCCAAGTGGCCATGGATCGCAAATATGTCTGCTTAATTAGACATTTGAATGTTGATGCCACTTTACCTAACACATCGTGGTACCTCTAAAAGTGGGAAAAAGTCTGATTTGAAGTTAAATTGTTATCTACAAATTAAAATATTCATCTTAGTTTCAAACTGTTGTGCTAACGGACAGCCCTTTTTTGATGTGTGTTTTCCATTTTCATTTCCATTTTTAACGGTTCAGGATAGCACTGATGCCTCACAGCGAGAAGGTCCCGGGTTCGAATCCATGGGCCGACTGGGCCTTTCTGTGTGGAGTTTGCATGTTCTCCCTGTGTCTGCGTGGGTTCTCTCCGGGTACTCCGGCTTCCTCCCACCATCCAAAGACATGCTGGTTAGGTTAATTGGTGATTCTAAATTGGCAGTAGGCGTGAATGTGAGTGTGAATGGTTGTCTGTCTCTCTGTGTTAGCCCTGCGATAGACTGGCGACCTGTCCAGGGTGTACCCCGCCTTTCGCCCGATGAGAGCTGGGATAGGCTCCAGCAGACCCTGTGACCCTTAACAGGAATAAGCGGTTACAGAAGATGAATGGATGAATGAATGAACGCTTAATGTATGGCAGCTTTGGTCACTCAGTCACTTAATCTTACCATCTAACACTACTCTTGGTGTGTCAAAAAGGCTTTCCATGCCTACCCACCTCTCAGCCACATTTAAATATTTCTGTTTTTCAAAGAAGAAAAGTCCACACAAACTCCTCTTCAGCTGCACTCCAACTCAACCTCAGCGGCTTTTGACCTCTATCAAAATGCTTGGTATTTCCTGTGATAGTATACTTTACATGTGAAGGGGATGAAAAATGTGCTTCTTTATCTTTGCAAAGAAGTTATTTCATCCTATATCATTTTCTCGAGATCTCTGTCATCAACGTGTTAAGGAGGGAAAAAAAAAGAATCTTTTGAGGGATGTGTCACTTTCCCTGTTGTTTAAAGTGTTTGAAGTAGTGTTTGAGGCTGACAAAGAGGGGAGGGGAGAGAGATGGGGGGGGGATCTTTTGCCTACTCATATTTTGGATTGCATTTGTTATGGTGCTAACCCAGATTTATTTTTTTTTGTACAATAAACACAAACTCACACACTCGCACACATATCCCTTCTCTCCCACCAGACTCTCAATATGGTAATCTGCCTCGACTTTGACTGTGTGCCATCTTATCAGTCCTCAGCAGAGCACTGGGATTCAGTCGACCACAAGTCACGTCATACTTTGATATCACTTCATACATGAGCGCTCAAAAGCTAAAATTTTCGAAGAGGTCAAATGGTCGGACGTTTCTCATACAGCTGGGTTGCCACATTTTGCAGCCAAACATACAGTTGACCGGCACGTGTGCAAAACAAAAACGGAAACCAGCGCAGATTTACATACTTTTAAAGTATTTTGGTGACACAATGAGCCCCCTTTGCATCAAAGTCAAACGAGGATTTGTTCTTTTCACTCAATTTTGACTGTAAAACGCGAGCAGCCTAATGAGCCTCTAAACCTCTCGGCAGCCAGAAGTGTTGATTTCCACCATGTAACTGTGCCTCTAAGAGCACTCTTATCAGACCGCTGCATTCAGAGCTCAGTTGTAAAAGTATGGAGATGAGTGCATTCATCTCACTTTTCCAATGCTTAATTGATGCCGTGACAAAAAAGTACCCCTATCTGCAGGTAAAGTGGGGCGGAACGAAGAGTGGTATCATTACCTTTAATCACAAAATGCCATTTGCCCTCAACCTAAGGTCGCACGTATTTATGTAATTGATGCTGAGCACAAAAACATGATTCGAAGCTAGATTTATTAGAGTGCAGCTCTTGCCCAATGCTGCATATTTTCAGTGAATACATAAAGTTCTGACTTGCAGCCAAGAGAGTTATATAAAGGATAAACACGTTTCGTGACCCTGAGCTTGAATGAAACCATTGTCAAATAAGGACTGTTATTATGTGGCCGTGGAATTCGAATCATATTATGATTGTCAGTCTGGATTGGCACGTTACGAGATTATTCTGTTTGTCTAAAAGTCTTAGAGGCCACGGCACTGGACCTGAGACAGACCAGAGTACCAGCACACACACACGGGGGACAATCTGAATCACTGGGAATGATATGCTGTAAAAATTCAAAAATGAGCAGCACTGTTTTAAATATTCCCTGGAAAGTCACACAACAGATGTGGTCGTCGTTTTCAGGCCAAATTTGGGAGACTAAACACATTATGGCATCAGAAGCTTAAAAATTATTATTTCAGGGTTCTGCTGAAGGGTTTCTCCCTGTTTAAAGGGAGTTTTTCCTCACCGCCGCCGCTCCAGCGCTTGCTCTGGGGGTTTCAGGCTTTGGGTTCTGTAAAGCATCTTGGATTTGGATTGTTATCGGTGCTGTATAAATAAAATTGATTTGATATGAAAAGAACAGATTTCTAAGTTCGGCTGATTGTTTTGGAATCATACTGATGCCTCCAGTTCAGACACATTAATCATTGATTTTGATGTGGACACCTAAGACTTATTTAGCAACAAGATATAAATGTAAAATTGTAATATTCAGACCAAAACACACATTTCATTGTGATATTAAGAAGCCTGTGTCTTCTGAATAGAAAATTGTACCATTGGGCACATAAATACAGCAAACATTCTCACCTTTGTTTTATCACGTAATACTGTCATACCTGAGTGGGCTCGATAGCAACGTCTTCCCAATTTGTTTCACACAGAACTACACTTTTATAATAAGGAGCAATAATAATGATACACTCATCCAAAAGAAACACTGGATCTCTTGTGAAGTCCTTTGGTGTTTGGGCCTTTTCTCCAGGCTGCCCATTGTTCTGCAGACAGGGGATATATGGAACAGTCGGTACCTGCTGGTGCTGTGCACCCTGATAAAAGGTTGGATTGTGAGCTCGCCAGGATGCCTCCTGCTTCCAAGCGTGGTCTGCTTGAAAGCAAGCTTGGTGTTGGCAAATAGACACATGTGGCTCAGGTGCAAGAGGGGGGTCATTAAATCGCTCGGTTAGCGGTTAAAACCCCGCCCCCTGCTGTCTAAATGTCAAAGTATCATTGAACCAGACGCAGAACCCCCAAATTGCTCCTGACTATTAGGTCAGCAAAAGCCATGGTAACCGTCAGCAGGTGTGTGCGTATAGTGTGTGTGTGTGTTTGTCTGCAGGTTTTGTTAACCACTAACTCAAGTGGTAAACTGTAAATACAACTTACTGTAAATACAGTAGGATTTACATAAATGAGGCAAGTTCACAAAACACTACGACTGATGATACAACATGTTTGTGCATTATCTAGTATACACAAACACACGCACACACACACACACACACACACACACACAGAACTACCATCAGAGGCGTCTTTCCTTTGTAGACTAGACTCTGGTCTGACTGTCAGAGATACCCAGATGGGATGCCATCTGTTTACTGGAAACTGGCCGTGTGACATAAATCTACCAGACCTGATATTACAACAGCAGAAAAACAACACAAAATGCCCCCGCCAGCTTAACAATTAACCATCATTAGTGAGTAAAACAAACCCCAGAGCCTTTTGTTGTGTACGTCTGAAGGAAGGAAATTTGTTGCCGTAGGTGCTGCTTGGCAGATAGTCATTGGAAATGTTGATTTTTGTTCCCTCGCTAAGGTGGATTTTGGTATCTTGTTGACAGCACAATGCACCTACGGCAATGTGCGTTCTCTTTGCATTTTAATGTCCTCTGAAGAAACCCAGACTGCTGGAGAGTTTGTTGAAATGGATGCCTTTTGAATGAAAAAAGAAGACTGTCCTTTTGCATGTGGTTTTGAAGGCCAAGTCATATTTGTCTCTGTTTTCTCTAAGACAGTGCTTTTAATATGGTCCCTGGAGTTTTGCAAATTGAGTGAGACTGTGCACAACAATCGTATTACGAGGTCAGGATCAGCCAGAGTTGTCTGGATAAACTGAAATTCATACGGATTCAAATTTCCCCAGGAAAAAGTGACTAATGAGACTCCGACAGAGAAAAAAAAATATTGGCAATAACTGTGGACATCATATTTCCAGAGTTTCTATTCACTTGGAGATGTTAATCCACAGGGAACACAGTCTGAGGTCGCCTTATGTTACAACTGATAATATGGGACGTAAGATAAAATGACCGAGCTTTATTAAAGTAATTCTACCAATAGACTTAGACGTAAAAGCTCCGATGCATGCTATGATTTCATGTTTCACTCAAATGTGGTAAATGTTTTTCAAGCAAATGTTAAACCTTTCAAGAAACATATAAAAGACTTCCATCCTTCTGCTTGAAATACTGCATGTTTATTTTGTTACTGTAGGAATTAAAGTCTGATGGCAACACTTTGCCATCCATTCATCCTGAGTATTAATGTAAACTTTTTTCCACCCCCTTGCAGAAACAGCTCTACAGATTCCTGTCCTCTTCGAGGTACGAAGGTATGAGATTTTCTGTCTAGATTAGATCAGAGGCAGAACCTTCACAGTTGCAATAGTCCTTGAATCTTTGGTATTTGGAGACATGCGATGAATCACTATTATGTACGATGCCATATAAATTGCTGCTCAGGTTGCTGCTGCCTGATACTTTTATCAAAACTGGGAGTGCAGGTTATAAATAACTGTCACTACCCCTATGAAGCAAATAGTGCACAAATACTACATCCATTATAATATTTCACACGATCAGGTATAACATTATGACCACCTTCAATGGACATGGACCTTCTGGGTCCTATGGGTTGAGGGGAGGGGTCTCTGTGGATCAGGCTTGTTCCAATGCATCCCACAGATACTTGATAATTTTGGGATCTAGTGGATTTGGAGGCCAGGCCAACACCTTGTGCTGTTTTACATGTTTTTTGAGTTGTTCCTAAAGTGTTTTTGTGTGTGTGTCTGTGTCAGGCTGCATCCTGCTGGGGATGGCTGCTGCCATCAAGGAGTATCATTGCTATGGGGTATCCACACTAATGCCAGGTCCAAATGTTTCCCAGCAGAACATCACAAGATGGTCAGTTTAATTCAGTTCAATTAAATTTTATTTATATAGCGTCAATAACAATACAAATCGTCTCAAGACGCTTTACAAAATCCAGTCTGAAACCCCGAGAGCAAGCCTGAAGGCGACAGTGGCATGGAAGCCATCTGCCTAAGGCCAGCCAGATAGAGAGAGAAAACAGAGAAAAGAAAGAGGATAGGAGAAACGAGATAAACATACATCTGTTATAGACACATATATCTGACTACAAGCGTACATGTAGAATCCGATGATGATACAAATAGCTGATGATGTTACATAACAGTTTGACAGTGGTTTTAATGTCGTGGCTGATCGGTGCGAAGATCCATTTGAATAATTTCACATGCCGCCATTATTTCACATGCCGTGTTAGTACACAGCAATTTACTGACATGTTACTGTAAATGTATTAACCAAGCAACAAATGTGTTTTTAAATTACTCGTGATCATGTTAGTAGCATCATATATCATACTTGTATAAGTTGATGATGTCAGGCTATAATGCATAAAACCTCAATTAACAGCTACTGTATGTCATAACATTTTAAATAATAAACCATTAACGGGTTTAGCCTCTTTTTGTAGATTTAACAAGCGCATGAAGCAATTTAACTGCCTTAGTAGTAGAAGAATTACATACTATTGCACTTCAGTTTTCTATTAGACATTTATTGCCAAATGTCTCTGTGACATCACAGATTCAGATAACTTGTACATCTTATGCCACTTCTCATCCTCTTCAGCGGCTGCAGACGTCAGACCCAGCGCATCCCTGTGCCCTCATTCCAAGTAAGTTGCGTGACTATATGCATCCTCTACACCTGAGTCATGGAAGGCTATCTTTTCCAGCAGAGGTCTGGCCCAAATGAATAAGGGACTAGATCAAATCAGAATATGTGGGTTCATGTCATGAGAGGTGAACACAGAGACATTCAGTTCAGACACAGTTCTGGAGAAGCAGTGTTCACTGTCTGTGAGTTGACAAGACCTCACCTAGATATTATGATCGTGAGTCATGACAGTCTGTTTAATATTTATGCAAATTATGAGAATGATGGGTTCACATATAACACTTTAATTAGTTGTAAGTTAATTCTTGTAGAAGTCAGTATATAGATAATGAATTAATGGCTTAGGTTCCAGTCATTCACTGATTTACAGATGGTTTCGGCTAAAGCGGGTCAGTCTAGTGAGAAAACCTTTAAAAGCAGGACACTGAGGCAAGGCAGGCAGGTGAGGTCTTGCAACAAAACAGATTCAGCTACAGATAAAGAGTCAGTGGGATCAAACTGGTCTGATGGAGGAGAAGACAGCTAGGGGTCACAGTGATCAGGTTGAGGCAAAGGCTGGAATGCTGAGGATAAGGCAGATAATCCTGCAGAGGGAATGAGCTACTGAGCCGCTATAAACTATATACTATATAACTACCCTATCCTACTACAGCTATTTCTACAGCACTGTTTAAGTCAATACTCACAACAAGTAGGAACCTAAATTAAATTAATTGTGTGTGACTATCGGGAAAAAACAAAATACAAATCACAGAAATGGGCTTTACATTGATTCAGTAATGACACTATAATTAAAAAGCACACCCTCAGCTGGAGAGCTTTATTAACAAACACGCAAGACAATGTTTCTATCAAAACGTGTATGCGACCTGGCCGAGAATAAGAAAGACAGGCACTCATTAACTTCACCTTTTCAAAAACTCTCACAAGTAGTAACACGACAAATTGTAAATGAAGTCAATCGATTCAAAACTCGACAAAGAAAAATATGTAAAAGTCCATTAATCAGACTGTGCTACAGTCCCAGTGTAGCTACTAAAAAATGAAGCCTTCCTCTGGCAATTTTTCCAGCCAGTCTTTGTTATGTGAACCTCAGGGTCACTCATTCACTGCTTATTATATAATGGAATTGCAAAGTGGGTGATGTGACACCATGGAGTGCCTTGAGGGCAGGTGAAGTGAGTGCCTCTCCCTTTATTTTGTGAGTTTGTTGCTGCATGATAAAAAGAAGCCTTAATGTCAGCCATTTGTCATCCAAGATGATTTCCTACTTAGCAGTTGTGAAGGTCAGAGCAAGCGAAAGAGAATGTTGTCTCCGTAGAGTTAAAAGAAATCCCCAAACAGTCTGAGTTGCTTGAACCTGATCTGGCCACAGAAAACCTGAGCAACTTTAGGGCCAGGATTCGGTGGATGGTTGCCTTGACAAAATGTTGTTATTAAAGGTCGTCAAGGGTTTGGAAAATCTTGGAATTCAGTTGTGAATAGTACTCACTAGCTGCTTTGGGACCCAACAGCTCTAGTGATATCTACCCATTGGGTCAGCCCAGTGTTGTGGGAGTTACGGCAGATAATTCATAGTCCACAGACAAAAGAGCAATTGGCTAAATTTTGAATCTGTTTTTAAAAAAATGCAATGAGGCTGTGTTGCACTGGGACGCACCACTGAGAGAACAATGTGTCTTTAGGATATTTTTCCTGCTTGCATTCGAACTGCCAATAGGAACATTGAAATGATGTACCAACCAGTCATTGGTTGGCATACCAAAGTCACTTCTGCAAGACATGCAACAACATAGTCTCAATAAAACCTAGCTTTCACTGTCTCTTGTCTGTGCTGCAATCATCTGCTCGCTTGAGATTCTGCTTTTGCTTGGAAGGTAAATACCCATATGTAGGAGCTTCAATACAGCATTCTGAGGACTACAATCATCCTCAGTTCTTGTGATGCAGACAAAAGAAGGTGGAACCTCCCTAAACAGTGATTAGGGCTCCTCTGGTCTGAAAGAGCATTTTGACAGCTGCGGGGAGGTTGAAGGGAGGTAATTTTTCTATCTATTGTTAGCAGAACTGTTTTTCTCCTGTGTAATATTTGATAGCACTCAACAATGATTGTGTTTACACACACAAACACTGAAAGAAAATGTGAATGCAGGAGGTGATTTCAGACATAGGACCGGAAACCAGTTTTAACTTATAAAGAGGCTGATGTTATTCCCAGTTACCTTTGGAAAGGAGAGTTGCACTCCATAGTACGTGTTTAATATTCATGCATTGTTCTCATTGCTTTGACGTCTCATCATGCAGAAATGTCAATGTCTGCGAGACAGTTCAAGAAATGCTCAAGCTGATACTGCTGCGAACAGTGACGATTTTCAGAATTAATTAGACAGACAATCATTTTAATGGTTGAATCTCTGCTCATCTCACATGAAGAAACCTTCAGTTTAATGACATTTACTGTACACAGACATAAACCTACTGTATCCCAATACTCTTTATCTGCTCGCTTGTTATGTTAGCCTCTTTTTGACACTGTGTAAATCTCACTAAATTACAAACCACTGACTGGGTTTACTGAGACAACTCTCTCGAGATCTGCTATGCGTACAAACACACCGTCTTTCTCACGCTACATGCACTTTGTTGAGTGTGCGTGTGTGTGGACAGATGAAATCAACACTATCCCTATGAAAACAATGTGAAAAACAACACACACTCAATGGGCTCAATTCTCTTGGGCTGTATTCACTGTGGTGTGTATGATTGCTCACTATGGGCCCAGTTATCAGTATGTGTTGGAGGATGAGTAGAATTAACAGTTCAATCATTCACATTCTTTTCAACATCTGCTCGTCTTATTTACATCCACTTACTCTTTTGTCTGATGATTTAATCACCGCGTGCATAATTAGAATGCACGGCTGTTTCTTTTTTATTTATTTTTTCATGCTTCATATTGCCCTGGCTCCCTTTCTCCTTAACATAGAAACAAGTTGCTTTTTCCTTTACATTTTTTTAATTATTTGACATTGTTCGCATAATACGAAGCTAGTAATCTCCACCCTGTCTGAGATTTCCATTTTTCCCTTTATTGCTCCTTATTAAAAACTACTTGCACCAGTTGGAAAACCAAGAAAGGTTTTGTTCAGCAGTGCTGAGATGATCATTAGTTCCAATGTCAGCTCATTGTCAATTGTAAATCTTTGTTGTCAGTTATGACTTTTGTCATTTCATCATCCCATTGGTTGAAGAAATAGTATGCAGGATTTCAAGGCACAGCCATGTTTAGGAGGGTATCCAGTATGAGGGTCAGCACCTCCATGTCTGAGGCCATGGCACTCTGTTGGATAATAGTGGATTGTTCCTTCTGGGTTGGGGGCGAGTTCCTGCCCCAAGAGATGGACAGACGGCTGGTTCGGTGGCTGAAGTAATCTGGGTGTTGTATCGGACTGTCGGTGTGAGGAAGGAGCTGAGCTGTAAGAGAAAGCTTTTGATTCTACGTTCCAACTCTCACCTATGGTCATGAACCTTGGGTAGTGACTGAGATAACAGCACTGTGGCCACAAGCAGCTGAAATGAGGTTCTTCCGTAGGGTTGCTGGGTTCGGCCATAGAGACAGAGTGAGGAGCTCAGACCTCCACGGTTAGATCCTCTGCTCCTTCACGTAGAAAGGGACCAGTTGCAGCGGTTTGGGCATCTGATGAGGATGCCTCCTGGGCGTCTCCCTGTAGAAGTTTACTGGGCCTGACCAGCCGGGAGGAGACCCCTGGGTAGACCCAGAACTCGCTGGAGGGATTATATATCCCATCTGGCCTGGGAATGCCTCAGGATCCCCCAGGAATGTGTTGCTGGGGAGAAGGAAACATCTGTCAGACAACACTCTTTTTAAATTTTTTCTCATACTCATCCATCTAGAGCACTGAACCCCAATTCGCGCCCTGCGGGACACATCCGGCACACAGATGCCAAATGTCTGTCCCATGTATTGTCACAATATGTTAAGCAATAACGCACAACATGCTATAAAATGTTCACTGCTTTGCTGTGGTTTGGCTTCAACCCACACCGTACACTTGACCATCGACCTACTGGCGTTATAAAACACGATGTACTGCAGCTGTATATGCTTCTTAACTAGCTTAGCTGCCTATCAACTAATCGATATCTCGAAGTCGCCACCATGGCCTGCACAAAAAAATACAAAGTCAAAGTTTTGTTTTATTTCACCAGACCATGCCAATGATAAGCTGACTTGCTTGATATGCTGCAGACCGTAGCGTTGTGTTGAAAGCAGCACTTTAACACTATGTATGCTGCCTGTTTTAATGCCAGCTACTTGAGGAGGATTGCCTCAGACCATCGCTGTCTTTCTCTCACCGATTGCTGAGTCAAAGTCCAATTATGTTGGACCATTTGTAAGTCTTAATGTGGTATAATGATAATTACAACAGCAACAACAATACTAATGATTTCATTTGTATTTACCACATTTTATACTTGAAATGCTACAGAGCTTAATTAAAAGAACAAATGGATGCAAAGAGAGAACAGAAACAGTGGAAAAATGCAATACCAAACTTTAAATAATAAACAAAGACAATAAAATGTTACAAACATGAAAACAAATTATACTGTTTGCCACAAAAATGTCTAATAATGTGTTGTGTTATTGAGGTATTCAACTCTGTCTCTGTTTGTCTTCCGGTCTCTGTCACTCTGTCACTTCTGTCACTCCTCTAGTGATAGCTGTCTCTGTGGAATAGCTGTCTCTTAGGACATTTTGTTGATGGGCACACTGTTCAACAATCAGCATTTGTTGTATTGATGGTATGGAGAGGTATGTCTATATTCGGCCTTGGGTAGAATTAATTGGGGGAGCCTGATCCAGAGGAACCCATTTAATTTAATATTCAACAGAATCTATATGAAGTGATTCTTGTTATTGCGCTGTTGCATAATCTTTCACTTGGTAGCCTTTAGTGAGGATAAGAAATTATATCTGTACAATCGATTAGGTTTTCATCACCACTTCCCTGGGAAATCTGCAGTGTGTGTGCAACATTGGCTAAAGATTGCACAAATTTGCAGCTTTTATTTACCCTTCTCACTTCTGTTTGGGTTTAAACACTGCATGTCCCCTTATACGCTGTTTGTTTGCTTCACACACTAACATTAGTCACGTCTTATCACTCCAACCAAGCTGGAAACACAGCAGTGAGAAGTCGGTGTTAAGCTGGATTTAAAGTATTTTACCCGTTTTCGCCCTGCAGGTGTCAACACTGATTTACATGCAACATTTAAAAACTGAACCTGCTCATTGTTCCGTCATCACGGTTATATCATCCACTAGACAGAAATAGCAGCTTGACATTCCTGTCATGCTGCAGGACAATCATGCTATTAAAGGTAACATGTTGATCTTTACAACATATTTTCTCTGTCTGGGGAAAATGGGCAGCTTAAGAACCAACGTGGCAGTGTTTCTATGTGATTTTATGCAGTTTTAGTCTTTAATTGAGGAAATTTGCACCGTGATTGACTATTTAGTGACACAATTGATGCAGCATCTGGCTTTTTACTGTAGCTACAAAGTCCAATGACAGTTACGCAGTAAATGAACCATTTTTCTGCTTTCCTGAATGGGATAATGTGACAGTTGTTTCGTGTATGTTAGCGTCCCCAGCACGTCCAATGCATCGTCTCATCCGGTGTGTTTCTCACATCTGTTCAGAGACAAACATTTTGCTCGGATAACAGCAAGCGTGGGTTGGAATGTGCATGGGAAAAATAAAAGTGTTAGAAACAAATAGAGGACAGAGAGCAAGGGCAGGAGAGGAGAGGGCAAAATCAATGTCCCAACAGTGTGGAAAGGGTTGAGTCAGGGCATTTGGGCAGAAACTGGCTGAAATTGATACTCGGCGAGGCAGGAAGAGAAACCCACAACACAGTCACTAGAGACACACTTGTTCCAATTTTCCACCTCGAGAAAAATAAGCTTTGATAACCCAAATGACTGTGATGATTTTATAGTTCTGTTTTGTTTCATTTTTGCAGAAAGATTAAGGATATGTGTGGGCGTACAGACAATTACAATCTTAGATCCTTCCCTTAAAAGCCCAGTAAAGCCTAAGCGGCGCTGCATCAAAGCTTGGTGTCTAAAGGTGTGGAACAGAGCTGTTAGTTGTCTGGACAGGTGCATCTGAAAAGCTTGCATTTAAAAATAAATAAATTAATTAAATAAAACAGCCATCATCCATGACTGGCCAGGAGCCACAGCAGCAAAGCAAAGGAAAGGGAGACATAAAAGTGGAGGTTTCTTTGAACCAAGTAAATTTTTAATGTCAATCACACTTGTGCTGTGTCATCCTACACGATATTTGGTACGGGCAGAGTCAGTAAGAGTCTTTGTACGTGTGCCGATTTGCATGTATTCAATCAGGTTTAAACCGTATGGTCTTTTGTGCCAGATCAAGGAAACATTCCACCCAATCTGTGTGATCTTGACTGGATCTGCCAGAAAGAATGGGATGAACTATTCGAATCCAAGTATGCAAAGCTTTTAGAGACTTATGCAAGAGCTATAACTGCTGCCAAAGGAGCTTCTACAAAGTATGCAATTAATGGATCTGAATACTTTTATGTAAATTAGATGGTTTTTTTTCTTCCTTTTGGATGAACTTGCACAAAAATTCCACAAATGTGAGTCATTATGTGTTATTGCTCAAATGAAATCTAAAAAAAAGTTTCATCAAAGTGTGAAAAAAGTGACACTATGAATGCGTATCTCATCAAAGAATTACCTCATAGGACTTGAATAATCCTGCCGACCTCTGTTTGCCTTCAGAGGATGTTCATGTGCTGGAGTCATGGCAAATAAAGTCAGAAATAATTGAAGACTAGGATGTAAGGTTGCTGAATAGAATTGAAACAGGACTGTACTAAAGAAAGGATTCCAAGAGTCCACCCAAAACAATTCCCTAAAGCCTAAGGTCTACTGAGTTACTTAATGCAACTTTAGAATAAAAAGTTGTAGGAGGCATGTATTGAAGTGAATGATGCAGGGATCAAGGACAACAGGTCAGAGTCAATCACCAATGTTTAGTGGAGCTTGAACAACTAACCAACTGTGAGCTGCATGTGTCAGAGACTGCCCTTCTCACTGGAAGGATGGGAAGTCTGGCAGAGTTTTGACCTTTTGGGGATCTGTGAATCACCTACAAGAAACTCTGCAGCGTATGTGTTTGCAATTGAGTGTCAGGACATCGTGCATTGCATTAGTTCTAGCCCAGCTACATCAGCTGATAGTTAATCTATAAGCCAGCCCACATTAGCAGACAGCTCAGCTGAGGCATCCAGTGGCAAATCCAATTCAGGACGCCCACCTCTATGTTTCTTCTGCGAGCCACTTTGCAACCCAACTCTTCTTTTTATGCTGTTTTGGGTTTAATGTCACTAGTGCTTGCTTTAGCTAATTCAAACAGTAGTATGTGTGAGAGGCACAAACCGGGTCTGTGTCCAGCCAGGGCTTTTTATATTTGGTGTATCAGATGCAACCGCAGTCGAGGGGTGAAAGAAGTCAGCCGAACAAAACTTTTAAATCATGTCAAGTTGTACTCCTTGTGCAGTTTTTAGAGAAAATTATCACACGTGTTAATGTACTATCATATACCAATGAGAAACCTCAACAGGAATACATAATATCAATGGCAAACGGATTAACTGTTGTAAAGCTATAATGTGACACATTGGGAGAATGATTCAGTTTCAGACTGAACAGGCCATAGAAGGAAGTATTTTATAACAATAACAACACCTATAATAATATAAAGAGCCTGCAAATAATGTTCCAACATGGGCATTGGAGGAATAGAAAATATATACTGCCGGGCCAAAAAAAAAGTCGCCACCTATATTTAACAAAGCAAATAGGTATGAATCTCCTACTGGATAATTAATGCATTGGGTGATTATCTTTCAGCTGGCAACAAGTTATTTAACCCCAACTGATGCAATGAGTAGCTTCTCATTTCTTAAACAACCATGTCGAAAGACACATCCTGTGGTCGTGGAAAAGATGTTGGTCTGTTAGAGAAGGGTCAAATCATTGGGATGCATCAAGCAGAGAAAACATCTAAGGAGATTGAAGAAACTACTAAGAACTGTCCAACGCATTATTAAAAACTGGAAGGATAGTGGGGATTGATCTGATTGATCGTGATCAGCGATCACTTAAACTTTTGGTGAAATCAAATCACAGAAAAACAACAGTTGAACTCAGGGCTATGTTTAATAGTGAAAGTAAGAGCATTTCCACACGTACAATGTGAAGGGAACTCAAGGGACTGGGACTGAACAGCTGTGTAGAGTTAAGAAAACCACTAATCAGTGAGGCTAACTGGAAAAACTTGGCTTCAATTTGCTAGGGAGCATAAAGATTGGACTCTGGAGCAATGGAAGAAGGTCATGTAGTCTGATGAGTCCAGATTTACCCTGGTCCAGAGGGATGGGGGCATCAGGGTAAGAAGAGACGAACTGAATTCAACACTCGATGTAAATAAATCTTGTGACATTGCAGAAGCTTATTGAAACAATGCCACAGTGAATGTGTGCTGTAATCAAAGCTAAATGCGGCTCAACAAAATATTAGAGTGTGACCTTTTTTAGGTGGCAACTTTTTTTTCTTTGGCCATGCAAATAATGTTCCAACATGGGCACTGGAGGAATAGAAAATATGCTTCGAAACTAGTTTAGTTGAAGACATGGTCAAAATGAATGGTCGTGGTTGCTAATATTAAAAAGTTGCTGCTCCTGAATTGTTGAATGTGAAAGAACAGGCACAGTAAATAGTTTCAGTCGATGCTAGTCTGACACTCCTGAATGTACACAGTTGAGATAGAGCCTGCCACTGAGAAGGCATTCGGTGTCGGCATGTTTCCTTTTTCAAAATCTTATTTTTACAGTTAAGGAAACAACACCAACCTACATGCTGAAAAGCCAGCAATGAACACAATGAAAATATCAGGTTTGCGGAAGATTTGTATCATGCAGCGAGGCACGTCTGCTTGGTTCTTTTAGTCAATGCATGCACCCATCTCCGAAGAATACGCTGACATCATTTTGCTGTCAAACAGGGACGCTCTTGCAGAATCAGTTTTCTGACACTGCTCTCGTCAGTCTGAGTCTGTTTTCCACATCTTGCCGTGGCAGCCGCGTGCAACTGTCATTTTCTTGATCAATGTGCTGATTCGTTCTGCCCCGCAAGTGCTTCTGTGATATCTGTTTATTAAATTTCTGCAAGAGTTGCCGAGCCTGTTGATGCCCAAGATGGTTGTGATTGGTTTAAAGACCTTCAAACAAGCCAGAGCATTTTATTCCTTCATCCTAGAACGATAACAGCTGCAGCCAGACCCCCAGCATTGACTCGACTCTGTGGAGATAAGTCTGGTTGTGCAAGATTAAGTTTGCCATCAGCCCCCACCAGTGGGGTACGAAAGCAAATATGTTATGCATATGGTTATGCAAAATTTTTTTTTTTTTTTCTTGATTGTGAAAGAGAATGAAGGAAAACCTTCAGAACCTTACAAGGACAAAACAATTCCCCTAAATTCTGTGAATATGTTACAGTAGTGAGTAATGAATAATTGTTCAGTAGTTTGATGATTAGGAGCGAGGGAGGTGAGCAACCATCCTTCAGAACTATTATTTCTTTACCTCCAGAAACCCTGCTGAAGATTGACAGGGTTGCCTGATTGTTCCTGAAGTGACTGGGGAGCTGCAATTTAGTAGGTGGGTGTTGTGTGGCCTAAAAACATTTGTTGGTAGAATGTGTCTGTACCTTCTTTAACCTATGGCAGGTGTATGTTTTCGTCTGATTATTAAACAGCTCCTCGGTGCTTACTGATTGCCTGTTTGGTTCCAGTGATTGTGGCAATTACTCTAAATTATTTTCACTCTCCTACTCTCATTGCTGACTGGGGAAGAGTGGCAGGTGTGAGAAACCATGGCAGTGGAGTGATTTGAAGTGTATCCACTAAACTATTAAACCTCTTCACTTGCTGTCAAGTCGGCGCCCACACGTTTTTTTTTTTGTTTTTTTTTCCTCCAAACCGGTGCAGTCCGTGCTTTGAAAACAGATGTAAAACTGAACTGACAGGCACATTAGCAGTGACATATTTTGTAGAATCAAGTACTACAATTATGGCGAGGGCTAAGGTGACCCATAACAA
Source organism: Chelon labrosus (assembly GCF_963514085.1). Classification (NCBI taxonomy): domain Eukaryota; kingdom Metazoa; phylum Chordata; class Actinopteri; order Mugiliformes; family Mugilidae; genus Chelon; species Chelon labrosus. Next base: position 20,007,300 of record NC_140338.1, on the reverse strand, counting down.
TTGTATTAGACAATGGATTGTTTTATTTTTATTGCCGTTCAACTCTGGGAGCAATGCGACCAGAAGCATTTGATATTCCGATAACACCTACTCTAGCTTTAATGAAAAATATACACCGATCAGCCACAACATTAAAACCACTGACGGGAGAAGTAAACACCATTGACCGTCTTGTGACAATTCAATGTTCTGCTGGGAAACTTTTGAACCTGGCATTCATGTGGATGTTACTTAGACATGTACCACCCACCTAGACCAGACCAGGCACCCCCACCCCATAGCAATGACACTCCTTGATGGGCACAGGCACACACGCCAAAACGCTTTAGGTCATATTGTTATGCCTGATTGGTGTATTTCCTTCTCACTGTCATCACATATATTTCATTTTAGGTGTTGCAAACAGAAACAGAAGTGGTACTTTTTAAGCCCTCCCACTACCCCATCAGAGTGCATTGCACTGTCTGCAAAGTTCATAAAAAAACTCCCTTAATATGAGGGTCCAGAACAATCTGGGTAATGTGCAGACAAAAAGGGGCGGGCCAGGTGTACTCCATGGACTAGAGCTTAAAGCTGACTGGACTGTAGTCAGACGCATGCAGGCAAATGTCTACAAGAGTGACAGTCATTGACAGCTCGCCTCATATTCATACCGTTCCCTTTCATTCTTCGTTTGGCAGTGTATCACTTACAAGACTGAGCGGGTTTAAAACACATTCAGAAAGTGACCAAACCTGGTTGTTTAACAGTACAGCCATGTGCTAACTCTTCCTGATTTTAGATAACTGCCACTAGCAGCCAGACACTTGGACCAGGAATCAAACATAGATGTCTGTTTCTGTGGCTGCTAGTGTAGTTAGCGCCAGCAAGTCACGTATGATTTACGGCAATGAGATGCTTTCTGTCTACATGTAAGCACAAGATACTGTACTTACAATATTAATGAAAATTAAATTCAGTCATCCCAGTCATCTGACAGTCCATCACATACTTCATGTCCGGTGCAGGAAATCCAGAAGATACAATAAATATAGTAGGGGTTCCCGCTCCATCTCTCTATCAGTTTGGTTGTTCTTGGCCCGAAAAACATTGAAGACCCTTGGTCCACAATATTTACAAACCCTGACAGCTAGCTAAACACTGTGGTTGAAAGCCTTTGGTGCAGTGTCATCCGATTGCCCCAGTGTAGAAAGCACCCGTGCTTTCATCATCTCTATTGCACGGTTTATTTATTAGAAACCTTAAAATGCTGCCTACCCAGTTCACTTCCTCTCAACAAATACAAAAGAGTTTTTATCTAGTTTCATGATTCCATCATGGTCTAAATTAATGAATAAAACCATGTTTTTTTTCTGCCACCCCCTGCTGTAGTTACCCTTTTGTGCGAAGCAATACTCGATGTAATTACTTCTTTTATAGTCACGGTCATTTCAGAAGATTCATCCTTCTTCTTTCAAAGTGGTGCTGATTGTTTAGTTTCCTGTGTAGTTTGTAGCCGCCAGGCCCCGTGGAAAACTGAATCTGCTCTTTGTAACAGCTGCACAAACAGTAATATCACATGAATATTTATAAATGATTAAACTGTGGACCTGTTTTAATATTGTTAGTAACATGTCAGTGTGAACAAACAGTGATATTGTTTCATTAAGAGACGCACATTTTGTGGATTGATCCTTGAGGCATTTCTCATAAAACCACGGTTTACTCTTCCCGGTTAGCTGTGATTCAGAAATAAATGTTTAATAATGAGAAACTTTCCACTTATGGGAAATCACTGTCCCTCCCTTTTTGTTCCTTCCCGCAGTTTGCTTTTATCCTCCGAGCAACATTTACAAAAACAAACAGGCTAATTAGCCGCTCTAACCTCAGCCTACAGAGGAAGAAAGGAAGCCTCTGCGGTTGCTGCATCTTGGCCTCAGTGTGTTCACACAGGTCGATTCACATAACCTCGGCTTTGTGCAGAGGATCCCGACAGCTCTGTTTTTCTTCCTGTCGTGCCTGCTGCTCTGAGCGGTACTTCACGTTTGCATTTGTTTGGCACTGTGCATTTTGTCATGAGGTGGTTTGTATATCACAGCAAAGTGGACACTTCCCGAAGTTGTCAGATAAATGAACTACCGGCATGTCCGCTGTTAATGTCTGAAACAAATTTCACCTCCCCATTACAATATCCATACATCTCCCAAATTAGAAGAAGAATTACTCAGAGGATGACAGGTGAATTTGTCTCTCTGATTTAAGACACTGGCGTCCTCTAGTTTTTCCTAAATTCAGTCAGTAGCCCTCTCTAGAATAAGATTAAAGACATAACAAATACAGATCTACAAGAGAGAAGAATGACAGAGGAATTCCCTATTGGATTCTTTAATGTGCAACTGACTGGCTCCATCTGGTGCATGATGTCTTGACAGGTAAATGACAGATTGTTCTCTGCATTGTGCGTTGGTGTGTGCATACGCTTTTGTAATTCACCAGTGTTACGCTGAAGTGGTCCAGATAAATCAGACAAAGTGTAACTATAAATAGCACAAGACATTCATTGGCATTCCTCAAGGCATCGCTCCAGCCTTAATGGACAAATGTAAGTGAAATATGTCCACCAAAACTCCATTTCATTTCTGCTTCTGAAACGATAATGAAACAGCACTTTGTATAATCAGCCATCCTCCCACAAAAAAAAGAAAAAAAAGCAGCACTGAAACAACAAACTTTCAATTTCCTCGCTACTCGCATTGATTAATGAGATGCTGTTTTGGAAAAAGAAAAAACAAAGAGCAAGCGTTTGGAAGACTTGTGACTGCAGCTGAGCAGAGTATTTTATTAGAGAGCAAGAGGAGACTGTGTTGAAGTGCATTAAATGAAAGTGACAAGAGTGGTGGTTTGTGGAGGCGCTAAAGACGCAAATCAGCTATTTTGAAAAACACAGAAGCCAGTTCGGATTCAAGGTTTGTCTGAGATAAAAGTAAAAAAAAAAAAAAAAAAAACATTACCAGAAGAAGTAAATGTTGAGTGAGTGTCAGTGTGTGCAGAGAGACGGGGAAACGGAGGTGACACTGTTTGACAGTGACAAACCTGTTTGTTGTTTTGTTATTTCTTGCCCCCCCCCCCCCCCCCCCCCCTTCCTCTTTTCTGTTTCTTCATGTCTTTGAACGTGAACTAGACAGGGCAAAAGAATCTGTGCATGTTCTAAGGATCATATTGGACAGTCAAATTTTTGTTGTTGTACACTGAGAAGGACATTAACATGTTGTATTTCTTGCTTCTTCTCTGCATTGTTTTTAGCATTAAATCCATTAAAAACCACCTTGTGTGAAGCCTTTGTACTTTTCAGACTTGCTAGCACCAAGTCACCAATATCAGTGCTTTTAGATAATAACCCTAGTTGAAATTACAACCTGGATGTTGACATGAATGTTGTTTGCAAGAATATATAGTACCAAGCTTGCCAGAGTTATTTGGAGGCAGGTCACTCTTTATCTCACATCTTCATCTTGTCTTGATCCCTGGATGACATGAAGCCCAGAGTGCCACTGAGACACCAGGATTTACTGGAGATTTTGTAAAGACATATTTTCACGGAGCAGGGAATGTGGCTTTTACTTCGTTTCAAAAGTTTCCTACTGGAACAGCTGATATCAGCAAAAAACAGTGTGAAAAAACGTATTAGATTGCAGCTTTCATTTGAATGACAGATGTTTTCTGCATATCGACGTTTGCACGGGTTGATGGCAGCAAAGGTTTTTATCCTCGCCTGAGGTGTTTTTTGCCTTTTTCAAAAAAGAGCCATTATCGCATGACCCTTGCTTCATGCATTAGAATTTCTTACCTTCATTATATATTTTTTTGTCTTCATGTCTAGATAGTATGAAACTAGCTGACATAAAAGAATAAACACAATTTGCCCTTGAATCCTTCTCCCCATTTTCTATCATTAATTGCATAAAAACATGCTTTTGTTTCTTCCTCTTCAATGTTTTGGCAATTGGCAAATAGTTTTTTAGTTTTAAGCTTGTGACCTCTACTTTTTCTACTCTGTTTATCACAGCTGTGCATAATATAACCTATTGTGCCGCCTTCTTACGATGCTACACAACCTAGTTTAGTCATTTCATTTGCTTGATGGTAATATAGGAACATAGCTCTTGAGATACTGGTGTCCACCACAGTGATGAAGGCAATGTCCAGCTCTGACTACAGCCCTGTCCGAGCAGTGCTACGGTGAACAAAAACTGATTTTGTATGAAGGATTTTGGCCCTCCTTAACTATTCTCTGGGTCTGAAACAGTGCCTTAAAACTTGCAAAAATACTCCTAGCTGTTCTTCTTCTCAATTTCATTTTCTTATAAGAACCTAATAGTTTCTTGTTTACAATTAATTGTTACCAGTGCAGCAGCACTGAAATTTCATCAGATTTAAAACCCTGGTGTGTACTTTGAAATTCAGAGAGCTTTACCTGGCATTGATTATCTTAATCATCATTGTATGAAATCCTTTGCCAAGGGCTTGAATGACGATCATTTATATGTAAAAAGATTCATTCTGTTTGAGGGGTTGAATCTGCAGACGACTGCCGCGAAACGCAATAATATTAAATTCTTTACAATTATGCCCGTACAGAAAAGACATTTCTGTGGTTGTTCTTTTTTTCCCCTCACAAACAGTTTGTGTACATCTTATTGTTTGTGTGAGGTCCAATGATATTGTACTTGTGACACCACAACAGACTAGTTATTCCGTGGATACTCCTCCCAAAGTGTGCTTGCTGCTGCAGGTGAAGTTTAAATAAATGATGTGGAGGTATTGATTGATATTCTGTGAACTGCTCTGCTGCAGGAACTGAGTACACTTCAGTGTCACATCCATCACAACGGAGCACAATAAAACTCTTTCTTTTAAAACTGTTTTCTTTTCTTCTCTTCTTTAAAACTGCTCTTTATACACTTCTGTTACATCAAATCCTGTTTGAAGAATCCCTTCATACCATATTATTTTGATCTGGTACAGAAGATATTCTATGTCTGCAAACATCTTTCATATTTTTCAGCAAATGAAAAACATGTTTTTGCAAATTATACCATCGAAATATGATCCGATGTGCTTTATCAGCTCTTGGAATAAGCAAGTTTTTGTCCTTTACAGTATGCAGTGATTTCTATGCAGTTTATAATGTGGAAGCCGTGAAACAAGCACAGTGTGCCCTTCAGTTTGTCCTCTTCAGCTGAATTGAGCACCTGCAGAGGAAACAGAACAACAAGCTGTGTCATTGACTCAGAATTGCTAAGACTAGCAAATGATGTGGGTTCAGTGCGTCCTTAGGCTGTGGCTGCTAAAGACACCAATGGCCAGAGCTAGAACCTATATAGTAAACACACCATAGCCTCTGTAGCCGTACTTTCAATGGCAAAGCCACATGTGTGGGCTATGGTGTTGCCTCTGCTATTTTTTCAGCACGGCATAACCGCACGAAAGGTAACACATATTTGTTCTTACTAAAACATCCTTTCTTTTTTAAACAGTAATCCTGCCTCCTAACACAAAGTTATTCAGATTCAGAAAACTTTATTTGTCCCCGGAGGGCAATTTCTTATTAAAGTTATTGAACTTCACTGAAAGTTGTAAAATCCATCTCAACTGGTGCAGCAGCGCAACTATGTCGCTTGGCGAGGGTTTGAATATACCATGTTAATTTACATGTAACAAGTCCCACAATCCAGGTTTAACTTTTTCACTTCTGATCTGAACATTTCTGATTAAGCAAAATTCACTTCACTTGCTGCATGTTTTAAAATTTTGCCCTGAAGATAAAAATAAACTCTGCATTATAAGAATATTAATGATCTGTATCTAATTTTGGGGGCTTGTCACCGAGAGCACTGTCACGCTTAGATACGTAAAAAAACATGATATACAGTTCATTACTGTGTATACATAGTGTATATCTTTTGGGTAAGTGTTCAGATTTTCTGTTTTAAATTTTTTTGTATCATGCTGTAATTAGTGTGACATGTGTGACAGTGTGCTTTTTATGAGACAAGTTCTCTTCAGGTTGAGCGTGAACGATGTGTGACTATTTTCATTTGCTTCCAGCGGTGAGTATATGCAGAGGCGGATATGGTTCAGACAAGGTCCTCAGCAGCAGGTGAGCTGCAGCTCCCTGTGCTCCCTGAGAGTCAGTATCTCACCGAAGAGAATAGCTCCGTGTTGATTTTTCATCATCTCAGATAATGCTGTCTGAGAGCTCATACTAACCGAGAAACAGATTCGTCTGAGGGGCCGACAATATTAATTCTCGCGTTAACACTCCTGGCTATCAGTTAATCCAAGAACCATTTGTTTGCAAGTAAGAGCATTTCCCTTGAGGGTGGGGGAGAGTCTGTTTCCACTGCTCAGAGCCTGGTCCAGCGTCTGTGCCAGGGTACAGCTCAGTGCCAGACACGTCTGTGTGTCCTCACAGTAGCTGTGTAATTACACATATTAAAATGAAGCTAACAGGGCTGGGCATGGCTTTGTCTTAAATTATCATCATCTGTTTAAATAAAACAACAAAACAATCATTTCCTCAATAATTTTCCCTCCTAACATATTGCCCCCTGACACGTGTAACCCCCTGACAAATAACCTTATTCACATTTATTAGACAAAATTTATTAGAACAGAATAACGTCTAAATAATAGACAACCACGAACAAAATATAGGATTCATTAAATTGTGTCGATTTACTGCAGTTCAGAATCAGAAACTTTATTCTCATGAGGCACATATAAAAACTAATGTAACATATTCCCACCCAGTGCAAAGCAATCTAATTATCTAAACTAAAACATTATCCTATGGACAGAGATTAAATAAATAGACCAGTATGAAATATGTGTGTGTGTGTGTGTGTGTGTGTGTGGGTGTGTATGTACAAAAACGACAAAACAGTTGTAGGCCCAGAAACGTGAAGTCAGATGCCGGGTAGTTCATTTTTGACGACACAGTCTCTAATAGAATTTTTAAAAGCTGTATAGGCCAGAGAGTTGAAACCTGTTGTGCCATGTAGAGGACATCCTGGCCTTTCCAGGGGTATATCATTGGTTGCGGTGTGACGTGTGCAAAAGGAGTTCTGCATTCTCAAAATGGCTGACATCTCACTGGCCACATTTTATGGGAGCAAGCAATAGTTGAAAAACATACATTTATGATGGATCTAAGGGGATATTTGATATGTTTTAGTTACAAAGGGCTTAAGCTAAGTTTTGAGCAAGTTTTATTCACATGCACAACATTTTAACCACAGAGCAGTATACTTTTAGTTGATGTCCCCTGTGGTGGACATTGGGACTCACTTTATCTGTTTTTATTTAAAATTCATGGTATCGACAGTAATTTGACAGAAGTAGAGAGAGTTTGACTCAAAGTTGCAGATGGAATTTGAAAATTTTATTGAAAATTGAATTTGGATTACACCCATTGTGATCCTATTTGGGTCAGGAGCAACATGTCAGACTAGCATTTAAATACATTGATGTTACTGTATTTGTTCGACAGCAGAGATGAATCTTGAGCATAAAAGAAGAGGGAAAAGAGTTCTTTAAAAAAAAAATTAATTAGCAAATAAAATAAGGAACAGCTTCCTAGGGTTAGGGTTAGGGTTAAGGTTAGCTGGGCTGTATGCACATCATTCAAGTTGTCCATAAAGTAGTAAGAGCAGTAACGGATAAAATAGGATCACAGTAATGTATTTAACCGCTAAGCTTACATGTCGCTGCTGACACAATCATTAACATCAGTCGGCATCTTTGCTGTACATTCTGCAGGGCTCCGGTTTTGCGTGATGGTTCCTGCTGCTGGTGGGCTTTTCATGTGTAAGGCATCAAGTAACTTGACTGCAGTAAAGTACCTGACAGAGTACAGGTGGGCTGCTTTGATGCTCTGTGGACGGTTGCTCAGGAAGTCCTTAATCCAAAGGCAGGTGAAGTGTGGGAGGTTGTGCCGAGGTTGTTTAATTCTGCTGCCAGTCTCTTAGGGATGATGGGTTAATTGCCAAGCTAAAGTCAAAAAAAGGCACTTGGCAAAACTGTCCTTCTGTTCCAGATGGGTCAGGGTTGTGTGGAGGGCTGAGGCTATGGCATGCAAACTGGTGAGGGTCAAACGAGTTCAACATCTGGCACAGGGGTGAATACGCGCTAAAGCAAGTTAGTTCAACTGATCCATCTGTAGTTAGTGTGAACATGTGAAGCGTGAAACAACCTCTCTATGTGCTTCATTTAGTCAGTGCAGGGGCCTGCCTTCAGTCCATAGGTTCTGTTTCTGTTCCCCCTCTTTTCTTTTCACGTTGTCATGCCTCTACAAGCGAAACAAAGCCTGGAGTTTTTCTTCGTCCTTCCACACAACCGAGGTAATCCAAGTGGCAGCTCTTGCCAAGTCCCTGGTGGACGATAGCACGCAGACACCAAAAAAAAAACAAAAAAAAACAATGTATCAAAAAGATCGTGTCACCCTTACCTTTCATGTGTTGTCCAAGAGCCAAATCTGGATTTTAAAATTAGAACTGTTATTATTAAGACTTGATGAAGTTGTCTGAGTCTGGCTTCCATCCACTGAAGCAGAGACACAGACAATAGAAGGACTGAGAAAGCTTAATTTAGGTTTTTAAATAAAATGTAGTGAAAATAAAGTCTTTAGGATAAAGAACTAACTACTTAGTAAATGACTTTAGGAAGCTTTAAGGTCTGAACTGCATCATTCATGCTCTTCTCGTCTGACGTCAAGTCTGAGTTAGGGTTAGGGTTAGGGTTGGGTGGGGGGAGGGGCTGATCTCAATATTTTTTACCCTTTTTGAAGTTTTCAAAATATTTAGCAGTTTTAGACAATCTTACTTACACCTCTATGATATTTACTACTTTAAGTAAGTGTTCTTGTGTTTAGCTGGAGAGTGCAGCTTAAAGAGAGCCTTTCCCATCTTTCCACACCTGTTTTCAGTCTGCGTCTCGGCTTTTGGAATAAACTACACTTTGTGTGAACAATATCTTTCAACCAGAAATTAGATTTTGATCATAGAATCCAACTTTACATGGACGCTAAATGAAGTGATCATTAATCAGAATATTACTATTTTTGTCATGCACAACTTGACTCTTCCCGCTGTGCAGCAGTCTGTGATGTTTTTGTTTTCAACCCGTTTTATTGACAACACTGAATTCCTTCAATAGAGGTGGACACAGATGGAGAATAAAGATGGAGACAGATCCATGCTTTCAGCAGCTCCTCCTGGAAACTCCTCATGTCACCTGATGCTTATCCCGTGAGGGATGAGCATTCGCAGAAAGAATGTGTTCATTCCATCCAGAGAGAAATCATCGGATAAAGCGTTTACTAATTTTTAGGCCCTGATAGTTTTTTATAGAACAGATTATCAGTGGTTCACGCCGCCAACCTCAATCCGATTTCTTCCAAATTCCTTTCAACTGAGCCACCCTGTTTCAGTTGAGGTGGTTACGTGAGACATTTTTGTTCTGCTTAAACATATTATTCCAATCATAAGTGGAATACTGTTGTCTGTGTAAATACAGGCATCTTTTTCTTTCAAGTTTTCCTGCTTGGATCACGCAGCTAAAGAGCCGCTTGGTGTCTTTTATTATACGTGTTGCTTAGTGCTTCCATAAACAAAACAAAGTTTTGGGGGGGTCAGCATTGAACTCTGGGACAAAGAGGTGGTAGGAGCACTGGGACATAGCATCATCCTGTTCCAGTCTAAACATGTAGAATGGATTAATCTCTTGGCTTCCCTCTTCATCAGCTGTGGGAAAATTCCTCAGATGTCATTAGGGGAAGCTTCCTCCTTCCGGTCATACACAGAAAGTGTAAGAAGACTTAAAGAAAATCCCTCAAGTTTTAACCCTAGAGCTGAGGGTTAAGAAAAGTGTTGCAGATCAAGAAAATATCCTGTTTGTCTCCTTAATAATGTTTTGACAGCTGTGTGTCTGTCTTCATACCTGCACCTTTAATTTCAATTTAGTAAACAATTAAAAAGAAAATAAAAAAATGGAATTCATTTTGCGCCAATTATTAGAAGGTGTTCTTAATTTAACTTCTTCCATAAACTCACTTTAAGCTGTAGGTGCGTGAACACAAATCAGTTTTCACCTTGATTGCCTTTGTGACTGACTGCTCCGCTCCTATTTCTTTCACCTTTGTCTTGTCACCCAATCAGCCCCCGGTGTTTATAAATAGTCTCTCCCTCTTTTAGGTGTCAGTTTGTCTTTGTTCCTTGCTTGTGATCTCCTCCTGTGTTCCATACCCGACTTCATTGTGCAGTGCCATCAGCATTCCCAGTCTACACCTGGTTTCCTTTTTGAACCTCTTTGTCATGCTTTGCATTCAGCCTCAGCTTGCTGCCTGTGCTTTTTGTTTGTCTACCTGGTGTTTTTGTTGTCTTGCGTCAGCTTTAGCTTATTAAATCTTGCCTTTTTTTGTTTTTTTTGCTGCCTGCCGTCTGTATCCTAGATTTGGGTCCTCCAGCTTTTCAATATTTGCTCCGGTTTTTTGTTTTTTGCTTTTGATTGTGCACGTTCCTACTCATCAATCATGTCCTCATAATTCCACACAAGCTTTTCTACTGAGTTAATGTCCCCTTCCATACAAACCATACAAACGTCAGTCATGGTTTAAGGGATGCATGGGCTTAGGATGAGCCTCCATATTGATTTGCTACGCATAACAAAAAAATCTGTGTACCACTTACATAATTGGTTTCATAGATGTCATTCCAGCCTTCGATTCCCTTACTGCACTGCGCAGAAGACATAAAACATGAACCAACAGATTCCACACAAAAAGACAAATCCACATTTGCTTTATATATTGCCCTTCACCAGTGTACTGTCAACTCTGTCTGCAAGAAATTAGGTTCATATACAACTAAATTCCTTTCCAATATAAGTGCAACTCAATCACTGGCTGGATTTATTCCAAAAGCAATGTTTTTTTTGAATGAATCAAATGGATGGTGGGCATGCAAAAACACGGACCATCCACAGCAGATATCAGGGTTTACGTTCAGACTGCCTTCTGTGGTTTATTCAATAAAAGCTCTGTGGTTAAGGTTAGAAAATGACTCTGGTTTTGGTTACATTAAGTCAATAAGTGTGTAATGTCTGAAGTCGTTGTGGATTTGCTCTGTTTTTCGTTGCGTGGTCTTTCTGTAACTTTAACCAAATGATGTGATTGCCAAAACATAACCGAAAAAATGCAAAAGCCACTTCAAGCAGGTATTGTGCAGCAAGACCGTAAGACGTAAGAAACCTACATTATACTCGCTGAACGTATTGTTTGGATGTTCAGGATCACAGTAGTTGCAACTTGACAAATAACAGTAATCACAAGTGTTCACAATGTGCTTGCTGTTGCAGATGTATCTCCACCACATTTGCACATAAACTACATTTGAATATAAATCGATTGTTTTCATCAAAGCAGCCTGCGATAGTTAATATCCTCCTGAAGAATAACTTTTCCTGCATACATTTAAAGGCATCAGGGTGACAGAAAATGTGATGTTTTACTGGCTGCTGCTGCATTAGATCAAGGCAATGATAGGTCTCATGTTTGCATCCAGATCGTAAGGCTAGAATCTATAAAATGTTTTGCACGACCCCCAACATCTAGAGGTCTAATCAGTTCCAGGCCATCTGTTTTTGCACCCGGAGCAGAGCTGTAATTGGACCACCCAACCCGCTTTTCCTAAAATTAGAAAGAACTAACAATTTGAGATTATATAACATACAGTCCATAAGCTCAAGCACTTTTTTTTTTCCTGCAGGCTTTGCTGTTAACACATACTAATGTGCTTAATGCTGCTAAAGCTCATGACAGTGGTATTGGATTCCCCCCTATAGGATTTGCACTCCCATTTGTTTCAGTGACAAAGGTGACAAGATGCATTTGTTTTCTGTTGTCGTGTAAGGATCACTCCTCATTTCCCTACCATGAAGTTCACTCTGGTTGAGCGAATACTGTCCAGTCAATTTAAAAGAGAGTGGGATTGACTTCCTGTTTTGGTGGTAATGATGGCTGCTATTCGTTCTGGTTAGTTTAGTGCAACCACAGGATTAGAGAACATGAGCAGCACAACCAAAAAAAGATGCAAAGATAGTGATAGAGGAAGAGATAAAGGTGTTTTTACTACATTTGTTTCATTTGGAGAGCTGTAAACGCTAGCTGGTAAGCTTTCACTTGTTTTTTTTATACAAGTACATTTCGTCCTGTTAAAATTAGTCTCGCCACAGCGTTGGCCTTACAAGAGGTGCATGCTGCACCATACCAAGAACTGAACTGTACAAAGAGTCCCGTACAGGAATGTACAATGAATCACCTACTGTAGTGAAAGAAAAACGGAGCTGATGATGAACACTTCATTAACATTTGATTAACACAATTTTACAGTAACTGGTGGGGAAGAAACACTGCAGAATATTATAGCTCTACCATCAACATGAAACAGGAAAAATGTTGCTGTTAAAAACTGTAAATGGTGAGAAATAAGTTTAACAAAATGGAAACAAAACACTTTTTTTTAAAGTTGAAGAGGGTTTAAATATAAGAGAGGCGCGAGTATAAGTTATCTTCTTGCTTTGCTTCCCATAGTTTTTGCACCACCAGATGCAACCGGCAGCAAGCGATTAAGAAGAAATGGTAAAGCATTTTCATTCCTTCACAAAAAGCCAATAATCAAGTTTTAATTCCAAATAAGGCTTTCATTTCTGCCCTGTTTTCTCTGTCTCATTTCTCAGCTGCACGACGCAGAACTGTCTCGCCATGAAATTTGCAGTGTGTGCTCGTTTTCAAGATAGACACCGCATTCGCTACTTTTCATGACATTTCATACATCTGCGCCTTATGATTTCCATCCTATACAAATGTTTGGATAAGGCTAGTACGCCTCTAAAGCAGGCTTAGATCCTGAAATTAGTTAATAATGAGTTAATGACACAGTAAATATTGCTGTTGCACGCACGTATGCTGAGCTGACACAGGAGTTAACACAGAACGGACCATTAGGCCCCTATCTGATTACAGAACATCACCTAGGCAACCGAGTGCTTTGGTGCTCTGATCCCGCCAAGCCCCTCTGGACTAAAGAGCACAAACACACGGCCCTCCGCTTGGCCCAACTTTGAGAGGTTTCAGATGGCTATAATTTTCTTTAGAGCGAGAGAAAAGTAGCAAAATATGGTCCAACGTGCGCCAGGATACACAAGAGAGAAACTAAACTGTTATGCGACAGCTAATCCTCTGCTCAGGGGATTGTTTTTAATTGCCACAAAAAGATCTTGAGTTTGTTCCTGGATCCAGTCCACCTGAGAAAAAACGGTGCCCTGAAAAGCTAAGAAAAAATTAAATAATAATAATTATAATAATAATCAGCGCAACTAGGCCGGAGTATGGTGAAATATGCCACGACTGAAACATAGAAAATAAGATAAAGATATTCAATTCAATTCAATTCAAAGCACTTTATTTGTCCCCAAGGGGCAATTTAAAAGGGCGCATTGTAGATATCTAATTGGAAATAAGATAAAAAGAGTGTCTGTGTGATTACATCATTGATTAAACAGGGTTAGGGTTAGCTAGACAGTATATAGTCTCAAAAATCAGTAGCTGTTCATGTCAGTTGTAAAATGTTTAAGATACAGACAGTGTAAGAAGAATCAATTAAAGTCTGATATCTGAGGCAAATTAAAATAACCATGCACATGATAGCCATGAAGTCGCCTTTAATTTAAATAACTGCAATTATACAGATGGAACTGTTCAGTAATACATTTAAAAAGAAAACAACCATTACCATTATGGTTTACACAAATGCCCTCAGCTAATAACAGAGCTGCAAAACAACTTAAACCCATGTATAAATTCTATTTTATTTGTCTCAGGAAGATGACCATATTCCACTCCTGCAGTGCTCATGATGCTGACCGCATGCAGGACACTTGTGATTTGTCCTGCAGGGTCCATGGTAATGTGATCCTTCCGCAGCCCTCCGCATTTAGAAAATGCAATAACCGTGAAATTAAACTATTCCTTATTTGTTAGGAACCCCCCTGGGACCCTGTCTGGGATGTGCACTTGACAGTTTGCAGGGAATGCAGAGAGAAATATGAGAATCGTGGTCGGCATTCAGATTCCCAGACTACATAGGGAGGGAACTCTACTCTAGCAGATCCAACTATCTAAGTCATTCCTTAAACTGAAAACGAGTAAAAAATTATGTTAAGAAATGTTATTTTAAGACACTCTGATTAGCGTTAATGGATGTATGTAATAGTATATGTTTGTGTGTAAATATGCGAGGATATTCTATGCATTGCATTGCAATTTCAAGTTCTCCCCGGAGCCTGACAGTCAAGAGTAGCGCTCATATTTGCTGACCTGAAGGTAGTGGACACACCCTTTCCCTGGCTGGGTCAGGCTAGTTAGCTCCAGGGTTGGGTGGCCTCTCCTTACAATATCCAGCTTTTCCTTCAAAGTCCGCTGTGAAAATGGCTTTCTAAGAAGATCTGCAACAAAATCAATAGGCTCTTCTCCTTCCGCCATCGTGAGTTCAACCAATAGCTATCGAAGCGTTAACAGGGACGATTTGCAGCTCTTAACACATGAACATGAACCGCTAGCTTCTCTGCAAAAACAAAGAAAGCCAAAATCTAAACTTTTCAGTGACACTGAAAAAAAGTTGCACGAATGCTTCCTTTATCAGTTGATTGTGCTTATGGAACTCAAGGCACACAGGGCTTTTTTCATTTATGGGCTGCAGAAAGTAATTAATCAGCAGAAAAGATAAGCGAGGAATGATACAAATACCTTTTGGGCTAAGACAATAAAACCTCGACAGTCTATTAAGAGCTTGAATTCTCAAGGAAGTTCACTCAGTGTGTTGATTTTTGTGCGATAAATCTCTTCTTCTTGGATGGTCCTGTGTGGAGCGGCTATGAGGTTGATTTATCAGTTAAGCCTCCTGCAAATCCTGCACGCCTCACTGCAGTTTAAGTTCCCGTGTTTTCTCAGATAAACAAGTTCACGGTGCAACTTACTGTCGTTATCTTACATAAATATAGCAGCTACCAACATAAATCTGCGTGTTCACTTTTCTTCACGCACATATTTGGTAGTTTTGGAGATTGTACAATGGCTTTCTGACAGAGGACAGGGACCCAGCTGCTTTCTTCAAGCAGTTAGTGGTTTCTGCAGATATACTTGACGTCATGCTAAGGAAGATATTTGTGCAGACAGTTTAAATCCACTCGCTGTGGGAAGGATAATAGAAGAATGACAAAAACTCATTGATTTATTGACTTATTGATAAAGGAAAAACAACCAAAACCCTTGCAGGACAGGGACGAATCAGTTAGTGCAGAACATTGAACAACATAAAAGGTGCTAAGTGTGTGTGCTGTGTTGTGTGGGTGAGTGAAAAAAAAAGTAAAAATAAATACATAAAATGCAGTACAGGTAACCACAGAGGGAAGGATATGACAAGAAATGATATAGGCATAACAGTGTAGTAATATTATAACATTCAGTTATTTATATGGGGGGTGCTGGCAGGGTTTTGGGAACAGCCAGGGCACTAGAGACATCTGAGCACTAATGTGCCTGCATGTGTTTATGTGTATGTCCTATTTTCCTTTACAAGAGTCCAATATCTTTGAGCGGTGATGAGTCGATCTGATTATTTTTTTTTAATGCTATTTATTTTTCTGTTGAGATGTGGTTGGATAACGGGAGGAGCTACTGAGATATTGTGATTTTTGTTCTGTCTTCCCAGTTTAGGAGGATTGTCTTTTTAGCGGTTGTCAGAGCGATCAATATTGGTTGTTCATATTTCAGCGCAAAACTCTCCACTTTTAAAAAGCCATATGCAGATGGATTTTTCAGGTCTGTTATTGATCCTGAGCAAATTTTCCTCTCGTTTTCTGGTGTCTAAAAGTAATGCTTTGATCCTCCCGGAGAAAAGTGGATGATACCTTGACACCGGGCTGGTGAGGGTTGGATGAAAGCAGAAATCCTCCATCACGCTAATTAGTTTCACAAGCACGCAGAGAAACATGTTCTTGGCCATATGATGCTTGTTAGCACAAATACACAAAGATCATTTCGGACATCTGGATAATATCAAATGGGATCATTCCAAAGCATTTTCCGCTCAGCTTTTGATGAGTGGCTCTGTTCCCCATGCATGAAATCAAATCAGTGATTAGTGTGACACTGAAGACAAAGTGTGTGCTTTTAGCTATTGCACCTGGCCGTAAATCAAGTGTGATTATTTTCTGAACACTGAAATGAAACAAAAAGATGTTCTGCTACTATTATAAATTAAACATTTTGGAAAAAACACTGTCCAACACAGGGACGGCTGGACGGCTACCTAGAAGTAGTCAAATTTAGTCATGGCGGCATGTATCTGGGAATCTTTTGGGAATCTTTCCGTGAATTTCTTGGAGTTGTTCATTTAATAATGGCTATAAATGACTCGAACTTTGTAGACTTTGAAGAACTTTAAACACAATTCAGCCAATACTCAGACTAAACCAGGCACCGAGCTGCCTTCTGGATCATTACTTCCATTATTCCTATCTCAGTGTGAAGCACAGTAGTTGCACCAGGCAGCATTTCGACCAGTATTCCTCTGCTTCAAGAGCTAGAGAAGCTATCCTCCTTTCTGGAAGTTGTGCGGCCAGACAGTGGCAGATAGAGAGTGGCATTTTAACAGACATGAGTTATGCAAGCCGGAGTGCGACCTGACTGTAAAAGCAGGGCTATGCGTCACTGCATATGTCAGGATGGAGGTCGACATTCAAGGCGTCTACACCGGAATGATAATGGAGCTGGTTGGCAGCGAGATGGAGGTGGATAAAAGGAAGCGGGACGTGTCTTGAGGAAGAGGTGAAGGCTGTGAATGGGAGGGGGGGCAGGGTAGGGGTAATAAAAGTGGCTTTGTAGCTTCTTCATCTCAGCCGAAACAGGGGCATTCCTCTCTGAGGTACCGTTCACTGTTTCATAAAAATAAATCAACTTCTGTTACATTTATACCACTGAAGGCTTTAATTGTGATAACAATGCAAGTATGACAATGATGATCTGGGTAAACAATCCAGAACGTATCTGAATGCTGATAAAATTATAACTATAATATGGTATGTTGCATTCAAGTCAAAAACAAGGGGTCAGAACAGCAGCTGCCACTGAGAAGCTGTTCATCTCAGGTTAAAGGGGTTGCATCTAACTGAATTAATGACTGGTTTGATGCGCCAGAGAGAGGGAGAGCTTTAAAGCAACACATTGTAATGTTTGCTGAGCTGTAGCCACATGAGGCACATGCAGGTTTGCTGCTGCTGAAGTTTTTATTTGAAGCTTACTGAGTTATTTTAGCTCATATGCCACAACATATCTTTTTTAGTCTAGCTAAATTCCTCTGTACATCAGTTAACTTGTGACACTCAGAGCAGACAGCAGTACTGGTATGTATAAAGTCTTATGGTGACATTGGAGCTGAGGCTTACTGAGTTGGAAGTACAGCTCTGCACCACGGAAAACAACCCATTAGCTGCAGTCGCAAGTCAGGGCCCAGAAGACAGTGTGGAGCAAATCAACATAGCCCTGCCATAAAGCTTTCACTCCTGTTTTCATTTCATGGGTTTTTCATTGTTTCAAGTCAGTGTGCTACCTAGTGATAGTAAATCTTTTATTTTCAGGTAGAATAGTTGCATAAGGATGAGCAACAAATGTTGGTCATGTCACGGTGCTCTGGACTTAACAAACTTCTTCTACTTCATGCAAAGAGTTCGAACACACAAACTTAATTCATGTTGAGTTTCTCTGCCTACTCACAAAACAAGGAACTTAGAGCTAGTAAATGCATAGCCTTGGGAGAAAAAGTCATTTTAAACTTTGAGACAAAATCAAGTTTTTTGTAACTGAACAATCAGTGGCCATTTAAAATGTAGTTATGGTTCCCTCCCCATTGTTTTATATAGGGGCCCAAATAGCTGCTGGGGGTATTAGTAAGATGACTGCAAAGTGGGGAGACTTGCCTACATGTAAGGACCTTGGTAAGGACGACTGATGGAGGTGAATTGTTAATCGGTTGTGTGCTCAGGCTGCAAATGTCCATCTATAGGAAATGGAATAACTATTGATTCGGACATAATGGCTTGGTGGTGTGGTGTCCCATACATATATAAGTTGGCACATTAATGGCACTTTATTTTATACCATACAGATATACCTAACCTTAATTATCATATAAGTTTATGATCATCGTTCACTATGTCTGGTGGCTCATGGAGGGGTGGGGGTGGGGGGGGAGGAGGGAGGTGAACGAGGAGGGTACCAGCAATCTTGAACTGAAATGGTGCCTGACGGCTGCAGAGGACGGCATATTTATAGTGTGACTGCAATGCCGTGGTGGGCTGGGACAATAAGGTGTCCTCTCCTGAGTAGATGCCTACTTATTGCATATTGTTTGTTTGTTTTCTTCATGAGAAGAGGCTTCTCTGTTGCAAATGACAGTCATTTATATTTAAGGTCAGTTTCAATCAAATGGATTTTACCCTTTGATTCACCCTCAGTAGATACATCTCCTGAGCTATTACAGCACTTATTTCGTGTTCAGATCACTTCCTTCCTGTCAGCAGTTTTGTGTGATCAGTTCAATGTATTCTGACCTGAACGTAGATAAAAACTGCACATGCTGGTGTCTCCTGGCACTCCTCTCAATATTACTCTGAACTGCGTTAAGCTCCACTTACCATTACAGCCTAATGTAGGCAATTGTGTAATAGATTGGTAAATGTTTGCAGAAAATGGGTGCAATTTTAGCTGTCAAATTACTTGCTCTTTCTACAGTAAATGTAACAGGCCAAGAGGTCCTATTTTCTTTCTTATCTCGTCTCCTGTTTCTGAAACCTCTTGTTATGATTTCTGCTTTCAGTTCACCTTCAAGTGAAGCGCTTTGAGATGTTGGACGATTTAGGCCTCAATTAAGTGCGGCAAGATTGAGCAATCTCATAGCAAGTCTAGGCTTACTAACAGGATCAGGACCAGGATTTTTGACCAAAATAAACAAAACTGTTAAATATGATATAATATTCTGCATGCTTCATCCATTTCCGCTATATCCCTAGGGTTAGGGTTAGGGTCAGGGTCAGGGTCAGGGTTAGGGTTAATTTATCATTAGGTCTTAAAAGGCCACATAACAAGTTTTTTTGTAGTAAATAACAAACATAAGAGAGTTTTTTTTTTTGGAAAAAAAACTATCTTACACCTCTTTTTCTTTTTACTAGTGTTTTTCAACAGTGTTGCTTTCATGTGCAACTGAGCTACTGTGACCAAGCAATTTCCTATGCCTATTTCTTAAGTCCATCTAAGTCTAACTTCTCAGTTTGTGTTTCTGTTGATTTTATATCTTTATATATATATATACATATATATATATTACCATATATATATATATTATATCTAGAGTGTTTATTTTATATTTATACTGCCTATTTTAAGGTGCTTCTTCAGTATATCCAGAATATATAGCAAACTGACAATCTTTGAATTTGAATCTTAAATCTTTTCATGCTAACATTAATTGATTTAACACATAAACATAAACCAAAGTATTGGACTAGTTACGGTTGCTTTAAATGTGCACTACTTCAGTTTTATTTAACCGTGTGCTACTCACCCAGTTGTTGAGTTTCATCCATGGTGTCCTCAGAGGAAAAGTCAGTGGATCACCAAAGATTCATCCTCTGAGGATCATTAATCTAAACTTCACCACCTCTTGCATGCCTCTTTTGTCTGTTTTAGTGTATTCACTTCATGTTGCACTTACAAGAATGGATTATGAACTGAAGAGCCCCCCACACAAGGGGGGACCTTACAGTAGAGCAAGCCTCCCAGGCTCAACATCTTACAGTTTAGCATTTTGTTCGCTTGTCATGTTTGTATTTCTCATTTCACACCTCTTGGTATCATTCTGAGTTAGGGTAAGGTTGACACCTCTTTATGGTTAATAAAGAGGCATCATTAGTGTAATTTTGGTTGTCAATCCCATAGGCCTTTGGGCCTGTGCCTGGTTCTGTAAACCATACATGTGTACGCTGCATATTTTTTTTTTTCTGTGAAATGAAAGATATTCCCATAGAACTGATCCAAATGAAAGTGTTTTTAACACGTCTCTGGTTTTTAAAAACCCTCATTCATGAGGATCTCAATACAAATTCTGTCCTCGCGTTCTTGGAGCAGAGATAAATCCAACAGCCTCATACAGCAATGTGTCTTAAGTGAATAAAGATTACTGCTTGGAACAGCTGACTCATTTTGAAGAAGCGATTACAGACAGTCTTTGTGGAGCCGTGTCGTCGTACTTCTTAGTAATCCTTCTTCATTCAGGCTGAATAGAGAATCAAATTCACATCCATCATGTCGCTACAACCTGTACATGCTGCTTATGTAGGAGTGCATTACGTCTTTGTAAATTCGTTTCATTTCAAATGTTTGATATAACTGAGTGGCAGAACAGAAACGTTGGATTAAAGTGCAATCTTCTTGTCCAGTGTTAATGAAAATATCAGACAATCCTAAAGTGCAGACATGAATAGAAATGTATTTCTATTTCTGTTTATATACAATACATTGTTACTAACTTATAGCTTCACTTGCAGTATGCCTTCAATGCACTACAATCTGAATACAGAATCTGTCATATTATTTGTATTTACTCATTCCCCCCACACATCAACATGTCTCTCTTGTCTGTCGTGTTGTACTAGATTTTCCTTCCCAGAGCCTCGTTGTTTTACAACATCCTCACTGTGAATCCAACAGTGAAGATTTTTGAAGGAGCAGCAGACACAAAATATTCCCATACAGTGCTCTCACTGTGGATAGCTGTGACATTATCATGCAGTGGACATAATAATAGTGGAAAACAAACATCTTCAAATGGGTTTCCATGTTGTTTCACAAATCATTTAAATATAGCACTTTTAATAAGGTGGACCTCTTATATGAGAGCCTCTGCTTTCTTCAGTTCGCTTCTTTCCTTGTACCTGTCTGACAGCCTCTTTCTAAGCTATGAAGAATGTTATTCTAATTTATACCTGCCAGCTGACAGGCGGGGGGGTGTTTACATTAGGCCGAAGGACATGTGCATGAACACATGCTGTGTACTTGTCTCTGCAAACTTCTTTCTAAAACTCCTCTGCTCTCCACCCCCACTCAAAAGTAAACTTGTCAAAATACAGCAAATCTGCATTTTAAATGAATAACAAAAACTCACAGGCTTTTATGTTCGCTGGGAGGGCAATCAGGCTGTAAGCAGATAACGTTTTTAGAACAATATGAGGGCATATTGTTCTAAAAACGAGTGGAATTAGACATTTTGTCTCATGGTAGCCAATTAACACATAAATCACCTCGCTTCAGCTGGTTCAAATGCAAAAAAAACAAACACATTTTATGAATCAAATGTGCATTTAAGACAGTATCATGGTGAAAGTGTTTAAAACTGAATCAGCTTTGAACATTATGTTCTTTATGTGGTTGAATAGCATAATGACCTACCTTATTGTTAATTAACCTACAGTGTAGATTAAGACTTCAAAGGAATATTAATCCTCGCGTATTAGCAGATCAACCATCTTGAACAGTTGTATCAATGCTTCCTGAGATGTAGTGGCATAGGCAGGGGGCATGTTCTGGGTTTACACTGAAAACAACGGAAAAAGCAGGTAGTGGTGGAAATCACAAACCAAGCCTTTGATTCAAATCAACCCTTCTCCATATCCAAACCTTTCTCAACGGACCAGGCTCATCAACAATAAATGAATCCACATTCTGCTAGGTGGCCTTGGAGAAGCCCCTGTAACACTGCGTGAATAAAATGTCTATTCAGTCTGTGATGATGAGACTACTCAAAACACTATAGCTGACTACAGTAGTCTAACAACCTGGATGCTACTTTGCTGTGTGCTTGTGTTATACAGTCTATGGTTGGAGCAGCCAGGAAGCATATGTAAATAAAACGATGGCTGAAGCTCTTGGCAAACAACTGGCAAGAAACTGGCAACAAAATGAATGGAGATGGAAGCAAAACTAAAGTTAATGTTGCCGAGGTTTTCCAACACTGGAAACAGCTTTTGGCAAGCAAAGAAATGTTTAATGCTTAACTGGCAACGTTATTTGTTTGTGAGGTAAGTAAGCTGAGAATGGAAACATAGACCTCATAGTAACAGAGGAACTGCATAAAGTTACTAAGTTATCCTCTGTGCTGAGTTAGCATGTTAATTCAGACTGAGGCAATTTTATTTAAGAAACGTTCCAGGTTTAGTCATCTTATTTGGACATTTTTTTAGTGCAGACAGTGACAATACAAAAACCTATAAACTATAAAACACCGAAAATGTGTTTTTCAAAGGACTGTGGCCTTGTTAAAAACTGCGTTGAGCAAGCTATAACGGAAGTTATATGCTGACAGTTTTTAACAATATTGACTAGCTATCAGCAAAGAGAAAGGACCTAAGACCTTTATGCAACCCCTGGGTAAATAGTTTACCAGTTAAGTTTCAGTTGTCCATTTTTAAAAGTAGTGAGAATTTTGTCACCAACTGAGCTGTTTATGACTGGACTCATCTGAGGACGGTGTGTTGTGCAGTGAGGCAGTTGTGGGTTAGCTAAAAGTCTTTAGCTAATCGCTAGCCACCAGATAACGTTTTACCGGCATGGCGTTAGCATCTCTCCTGGAAACTGCCAAACCCAGATTCGTCCATCAGAATGCCAAATGGAGAAGTGTGATTTGTCATTCCAGATAACGTGTCTCCACTGCTCTAGAGTCCAGTGGCGGCGTGCTTTACACCATTGCATCCGACGCTTTGCATTGCACCTGGTGATGTATGTCTTGGATGCAGCTGCTCGGCCATGGAAATCCATTCCATGAAGCTCTCTGAGCACTGTTCTTGAGCTAATGTGAAGGCCACATGAAGTTTGGAGGTCTTTAGTAATTTACTCTGCAGAAAGTTGGCGACCTCTGCGCCTGTGCAGTTTCAGTTTTCTGTTTTTATAAGTAGCGAGTGGCTACACTAACGACAGAATTTTGTCACTAGCTGTGCTGTTTATGATCTGACTTATCTGATCAAGGTGTGTTTTGCAGTTGTGTGGTGAGTTAGCTAAAAGTCCGTGACTAGCTAATGTACCAGCGGGGTGTTGGCATCGGATATATGAAGCCAGCTCAGAGTGGCAGACAGCTCGGTGAGGGGTTGAAGCAGAACGCATCGATCACCAGTTTGAAGGAGACCAGCAGTTTCTTCCTGGGCATCAGAACTGAGGACTTTTTCCGCATCTGGATATGTGAAGACTGGAGACTTTCCCTCTCCGCAGTTCCTGCAACTGTGTAAGGAACCTGCCTTTTCTCAGATGGATGAACTGTTTGCCTTGGGTAAGAAACCCTTTTCCTGCCTTACTCCTGTGAATGAAGAGCCAATCCTTCACTACCCGGATTTATCAGGCCTGCAACATGGGGTGGAGAACTAACTTTTAGTGCTGTCTTTTTCTTTTAGTTTGTTATTTTCTTTGAGTGGGCCCACACAAAAGTGAGACTGCTATTTTTGATGATTGTTGGTGTCAGTGGTTCATTAATTAGTTTAAGTCTGTGAAGGTTCTCAGTCATCCAGGTCATGGTACATCCAAAAAAGGTTTAAAAAAGGACAACTGGACTTGTAGAGATTTTCGAGAAGACGTTTCACCACTCATCCGAGTAGCTTCTTCAGCTGAAGTGTTAGATAACACGAGAATATATTTACCATCAGACAACACAGGGCGCGGTATCCTCTAGTAGATACACATAGAAAGTGATATATTTACATGGACTTTCATTGACTTTCATAGTGGTCGATGCCGACATCACACTAATCTATTAAAATGACTCATTTTGCTGATAGTAGGAGTTCCTTTTTGAATCTCAATCGTAGGTATTGCCCAACGAACAGTGGAAATTACGCACGTAACTTTGCATGTTTTTCGCTCCATAACACTGTGTGACATGCTTGAATTATTTGTGCATTGAAGCTCATGCTCAAAATACACTTAATGACTGTTCAGCCTTCATTTTATAACGCAAAAATACAAGTGCTTTGCACTTGTGCCATAATATGTGTAGTAATTGTGCGCTGTATTCATGCTGAATATGTCTCAGTTTCCTGCCAACACACGCTGCTTCACCTCCGGCTTTCACAACAGGGTCTTTGGCTCACAAGAGCTTCCTCCCTAAGCAGCTTGTCACTTTCCAAAGTCCACTTGCGTGAATGATGCTGATCAGCAATTAGAAGCAATACAGAGAGAAGGCAGCTATCTCGATTACTGCTGACCTTCTCATGTTCACAAACACATGGATTCAAAGTAAACAGAAAGTCTGATTTGAGCCAGAGAGGAAAGGGACAAACAAGGCGAGGCAGCTTAAGAGACAAAGTGGAAAGGAAATGAAACCACTGATGAAACAGATGAAGAGTCCCACATTTGAAGTGGAGGATGTGAAAAGGGATAGACATATGAATTGTAGACATTAATTAAGAAAGTTTCATTTAAAATTCAGAACAAAGAGACAGAGAAATCTCATCTCCATCTGAGCTCGGTGTAGACCTTTAGATGTGTGTTATTCATCCTGCTGAATGAAGCCGTCTGTGCAGGCTTTATATTAGCCCACACTCTGGTCAAATGCTGACACTCCTGTAAACTGTAACACTAGTATTGAGGAGAATAAGATTTGCATGTTCAACTTCGGCCCGGGAGGCTTTTTCTCCCCCTTTTGTAACTGCGCTTTTAAACCTCGTCTGACCTTTAGCATTTATGTTCTCATTATTTAAGGCAAATGTTTCTGGTTGCTTGCTTTGGCTTGTTTTTTAATTTCACCTCATTTCTCCTACCTATCTCTCTATGTAGCTATCAGGGTAGAGGTGAAAACTCTGGAAAAATACCATTAGGTTGAAATGTGTCACTGCACAGTCAGGCAGTCGAGGGTGAGGAAGGGGGGTGCGTGTCTGTGGGTGATGACTCATACCAAATGATTACATGGCGTTGCTATGTAGTGATGGAGAGCGTGTGTGTGAGAGAGTTAGCGAGAGAGAGAGAGAGAGAGAGGGAGAGAGAGATGCTAGCGGGAATCAGACTAGTCCCAGAACTCATCTGTCTTGTCTACAATGTTACAAAAAGTCTTTTGTCAGATTCCCAGGAAAATTGATCATTTCCTTCATGTCATACATGAGACAAATGTGTGAAGCTTTTTTTTTCTCCCCATTGATTTTGTTTAATCCAAAACAGGTCAATTTAAATCTGTGTCGAACTGTTGGCTACAGAAGCGCACTGCTGCCATGCCAGAAAAAGAAAAACGGATTAGTGTCATGTTTTCATGTTATGACATAAAACATTCATGTTATAACAAGATAACTTGAACTGGTGGATAAGTGGGTAATGGGCAGAGGTGGACTCATTGGTCGAGTATGCAGGGGCCGTCTACAAAGTGCAACGTCGAAAAAAGCAGCTAGAGAAATATTCAATAACTTCACAAATATGTCTGTGAAGGTTCTCGCTCATCCAGGTCATAGTATACCCAAAAAAAGGTTCAAAAAAGGCAACTGGATTTGTAGAGTTTTTTTTTTGTTGTTGTTGTTTTTGAGAAGACGTTTCACTGCTCATCCAAGTAGCTTCTTCAGTTGCCTTTGCTGAACCTTTTTTGGATAACTTCACAAATATACACTGTAATTTTGAATGGGAGAGTTGAGTCTAGTGAGTCTACCTTGACAATGGGTGGAGTTACTGATCAATATTGGCATTAAAAATTCCTGAAAATAAGTAAAACGGCAGTATTTTATAAAAAATAACCTGGAATAGGTATGTGGGTTATTGCACAACAGTCTTATGAAGGTTCTCTTCTGTGCAGCTGCTGAACCACACAGTGCAGCAGTAGGTCAGGATGCTCTCTATAGCTGACAGGTAGAAGTTTGACAGGAGGCGATGAGCGCACCTTAGCTTCTTGAGAAAATAAAGCCATAGTTGGGAATTGCTCACCTGGTGAGAGATGTTTGTAGCCCAGGTGAGGTCAGCAGAGATGTGAACACCAAGGAACTTAAAGCTATCCACCCTATGAACATCCTCTCCCTGTATAACAGCCGACTGCTGAGTGTGCTTGGATTTCCTAAAGTCTACTGTATGTTCCTTGTACGTTTTTGATGTTTTTAAGTCCAGGTTATTGTCACCACACTGCGCACTGTCCTGTAGTATAAGCAGCAAGAGCTTCTTGATGTCTGTGGTTATTTTTGTCGAAGTTACTGAGTATTTCTCGAGCTGCACTTTGTAGACGGTCCCCACTCATCTCTTAAGCTTGTTACATACTCCTCAAGAACCGAGAAATTTCTTCTCTCTCCTATCTCTCCCTTTTTTTTCGCAGCTTGTTCTCGACAGACTTTTTCTCGACAGACTTTTTCTGTCCCACAACTATTCTGTGATTGCTCAGACATTGGAAGTGGGCGTGATTAATGCAGAAGTGTTGCAGGAGTTCTGCACTTGCGTTTCTTGTTAATTAGAAATGTCCTGGCCAGAACGTACTTTATTCTTGTTCTTGCCACGTTGAGAAAACGAACAAATTTACAGAGTATGTAATGACCTTTAAGCTTAATTTATAGTACAGCGGCGCATTGAAGGCATAGCTACAATGTATGGAGTTACGTCACTGAAAGCATTTGTACCTGTAAGCTGTCGTGTCCGTATTGTTTTGTAGATACGCCTCCAAAACCCAAGAAGGTGACTGACACGCTGTGTTGAATCTCACTCTGTTCTTCACACAATTGTGAATGGAACTGAATGGCTCATGTTGAAGTTAATAAACGTGGATCAACAGCTGGTTTCACTAAAATTACTGTAGCACAGAACATAGAAGAAGACCTCTGAGTAGATGGTGCGTAGGTGCCTGAACAAAGGAGAACTTTCTGTACTTGTTATATCTTGTTATAACAAGAAACTTTTCATCTTAGAACATGATATTGCTCTGTTTTTGTTTTTTCAGACGTGGCTGCAATGTGCTTCCATAGTTGGCATTATGTTCACTAGACAAAAGTTCAAATTTAATCTACACAATCTATATTGGCTAATGTCATATTACAGTGATTATTGACTTTGTCTACAGACTTGGGCTTTTACGCTGCACTAAAGAAAAGAGGGGCTGTTCTTGTAAATGCAGCCGTTCTTCACACTTCAAGTCATTTCAGTGTTGTCATATTTTGTAGCCTGGAAGTCAACCTGAAGTTTTCCCACCTACAAAATTTGTCTCTGTCGGCAAACGTTTTTATTATTTTACCTTTTCATAATTATGATCCTGCATCCAATTAAATGGGATTTGCGGGTGACTACTAGCTAACCCCACTCATGACAGATCATGGCACTTGGCTGAACCACAGCCAGCATAGTGGTGGCTCTGGAGGCGTATTTTCGTATTCCGGTCAGCCCGGGCTTTAAATTTTAAGCATGCTATTAAGGTCTTATTTATTCATAATGTTCTTCCTCCAGATCTATGCAGGTGAGGGAGGTGTGAGTGGATGCCAGCAGTCCTCCAAAGCTCCACGTTTTGTGCAAATCAATTAAATCTGCAGGATTTGATTTGATACCCTCTTTGATGCCCACACATTCCTTTTCACTAGGAAACAAGTCAGATAAACAGCATAAAGACGTCCTCCTCATGTTTCTCTGTGACTCTAATGCTTCACGGTGGAAGAGCTGATAATTTGTAGTAGTAATCTTGGCCAAGACTGCAAACAGTGTGTGTGCACATGTGTAACTAATAACATTATCGATGGTTCCCATTCATCCTGCAGGGCCAGTGAGCCAGCCGGCATCCAGTTATGCATGTTTGAGCCCTCCAAGTAAAACTGGCACACTTGTAAAATTGTACGTCACTGATCAAACCCCTTATGACAAAGACTTTCCTGCTGATACGGGTTTCACCGCACCCATTTGAAAGGTTAATGTATAATTTATATTCTTAAGTGAAGGGAACGACAGCAGTGCGTCGTGAGCTTGGGGGCGACCCTGGAAATATTTTTGGCTGAAGAACGTACGAGCAGAGGAAAAGAAGTGGAAGGATGCATTTAATTTGAACGGCAGAGAAAACACACGCTCCTTTCAGTGTCTCGTGTGTAGCCCTGTTTTCTGTTTAAATTCTGCCCACTTTTTAGTTCATCCACTGTGATTCTTGTAAATAATGTACAGAGATCATGCTATGTTTCAATGACCTGAAATAACCGATTCATGCTCAAAACAAAGAGAGGATGTGTTGAGCTAGTACCATTAGCCAGCAAAGGGGGTTGCAGACTTTGATAAATTGAAAGGCCTTCCTTGTCGGGAATTTATGGCTGTGTGACTCACTGACTCATCTTTCCAGCATGAAGACCGCCAAAGCACCTCGACACCCTTCTCCTCAGATGGCAATCATCCATCCATTGTCCACTGATTATGACCTACAGCTTTGAGTCATGATTTAAAACATCACAGGTCACTGAAGTTCTACTTTTCTGCTGGTGTTTTAAACTGCAGTGCCTCTGAATGTTGAAAAAAACAAAACAAAAACAACTTGCACTTGCAGTTTTATATTTTCTGCAAATCCAAATATTCTCTGCACATTTTACTTCTCACTCTTTCATGTTTTGCTGTTGCCCAACAGAACACACATACAGCATAGCCTCAGTTTGTGCGTGTGTGTCCTCTAATTTGCATGTCTTCCCCTCTGAGTTTCTTGTGTACTGTCTCAGCCTCACTCATACTCAAATCCCTCGGGGTCCACTAAGTTCGGAGGCTAAGTCAAAGCTTATGGGAACTAATCTTCACCAGTGTATTCTCTTCCTCTCACATCGCCTTGCACTGTGGTCATCTTAAGTGTCCCGAACGAAGAGCTGATGTTTATGAGGAATGCAGCCCAGAGCACCGCTGAATGATGATATTCATGTTGATAGGGAGAAAAAACATTGGCTGGTAACAGTGTGCAAGAATAATCAAGTAAAATACATTAATTTGTGGTAAGTGTAAATACAGAATCTGACAAATTAAAAAATAAAGACACATTTATCTGTAAAGTGTAAAAAAGGCATTGTTACATTCACGTCTGTGAGTTAGCTTCCATGTAATAATCTCAGGCAAAGCTGCAACTCAGCGTAATTGTAATCTGAGCTGCTTAATTTATTTTAACAGATACAGGAGATCCAATGAGCTAAGAAATTCCTTTTCATTGTAGCAAACTTTCATTGTCTCTCAAACTTTAAATTAGGCTTCCAGCTCATTTGATGAACCCTCATACCTGATTTTAACCCCTTGACACCTTATTTGATTTACAATTATGTAAAAAAAAATAATTATTTGTGTTTGTGCTATGAAGCTGATGCTAAATAAAATGGAGATTGTTAATTGGTCTATAGTACACAGTATAGATATAATGTTAGGTATGATGCAAATTAGACAACAGGCATGAAAGATAAAAACGGTAAAACATTTACTGAAATTACAAAATTGATATGTACAAATACATTACAAATCCAAATTACACACTATAACACCAACTATTATAATCCAATCTGAAACAGAGTTCAAGGGTTTCACGTAGGACTTCTAAACTTGAAAATGTTAATTCACAAATGAACTTCCTATTCGTTAGCTTCCATTAACCGGATGTAGTTCCCACTCCGACTGGTCCTACGAGAAACTAGTGCTTGCAAAGGGTTCCTAGGTATGTACTGAATGTGCACAAAGCGACATTGGAGGATTACATGCGTTATTTCGGCTGCAGTCTGAGTGGAAACAGTGGGTCGTGACACTCGGCGTCAAGGGTTTAAAACTGTTATGTTGTTACTATTAAGGGACAAAAGTGTCCTTTTCATAAATGCCATAAAAATGGCATATCTTAATATATATATTTTTTTTTACATATGTATTTTAATCAACTTCAGTCCTATTCATAAATACCAAATATTTGATTCATTTCTGATTTTTACCCTTTATATTCCAGTGTTTGTGATGGCATCAAAAATCGTAGATTTTGAAAATTCAAATATTTTAAATAATCTGAATGCAAAGTTTTCTTGGGGGGATTATTAGAGCCTTGGATATGTCAATGATTAGTAGCAACATTGATTTTGATTGATTTTTTTTATTTTTTTTTTTTTTTTAATTGTGTCAGATTTTCAAAAATAAAAATTTTAGCTCACCAGGTAGCCACTCAAGTTAGAGTAACACTAAATTGGCTGGAGTCAATGAGGTACTTTTTTTTATATTGTGAAGCATGCATGTAAAACTTATACAATCAGTTATTAATTGATTTTGATTGATTTCTTTTTATCTTATGCACTATGTACAGCACTTTGGACAGTGTGAGCTGTGGTTAAATGTGCTCTATAAATAAACTTTACTTACTTACTTACTTACTTAATGATATTATAATACTCAATAGGCTGTGGTGTTATTTTAACCGTATTTTGATCCGTTTACAGGTTACAGTACTGCTCTGAATCCAGTGTTGTTTTAGGCATTCTGTGTGGACCTGTAAGGTCAGAGTTATCAGCAACCTCCAGGGCTAAAAAAAAAAAAAAGGAAGCAAACACGGCAGTTCCTAATGGCCATTTGAGGCTATCTCCAAAAGTCTATAAATCCTCACTGACCATCAGCTCCAGTTGGAGTCAGACACTGCCAAGATGGCTTATGCCGCCTACATTAAGCTTCACAACCACTCTGCAGGAATACTATGATGCATTGCAGGGTTTGTCATCTTTATGTACAGTCAAAGGGCGTGCAATATACTTGCTTTTTAACCCACCCATTCGCATTGTCAGCTGGATACAACATCAACATAATCACTGACGTACTTACCTGTTTACTAGACGAGTTGCTGAAAGATTCCACAAGAAAGAACACCAGAGAATTTAGACCAAAACGATATTTCGTGACCTACATATCACTCATCATCATCATCCCCACCACCTGTCCCTACCTGCCATCTTTAGAATTTTCACAAGTACAAAGAGAAAGTGTTATGTTGTGCAGTCCGCAGGCACTTTCCTTGATAACCGAGGCTAACGTTTATTACAGTACCCAGCTATTGAGAGAGGCTGTCCTACCACAACAGAAGGAGTTTCAATTTATACTCACCTCATAGGACTGAAAGACTCAGGTCATCTGTATTTGCAGGGTCATTTATCTTCTGAACAGGCTCATCAAACAGCAGTGCAACCGGGCTTTTAATTGTCCTGCACTTCTTTTACTGTCCTTCTGTTGATTAATATTTGGTGATCTCATTTTGATGCACTGTTCAATTTATGAATCGTGAATCAACTTGTGTCTACAAATGAGTGGTTTATTGCTCCCCATACTCACTGTGTGTCCTCGCTTCAAAACAAATAGGGTATGGAATTACACTGAGCTAATTTACAAGCAAATATTTACTTTAAATAAACCCATGTCAGGTGAATTTTTATTTCTGGCTATAGTGGGACATATCTTGTAGGGACAAGCAAAGCAAATAACGACCAGAAAACATAACATGAGGTAGACAGCAACCATAAAGTTATCAAGGTTTGTAAATTCACTCATGACGATTCATAGAATTGGTTCACCACCAAACTTGGAGTTCCCTCATTGTCTTTGTGTTAACAATTACTCCTGTGATTTTTTCTCCCCCTTATGTCAGTATTGGACTTTGTAGAGGTGGTTGTAATAATTTTGCCTACTTGTCTACAGTGTCAAGAGTGCTGATGTGACATCTTGGGAAACTCACGGTTAAGTTTTGCAAGTGTGCCAACTGTCTGGAGCACATGCTCATCAACAAAGTGGAATCATCAGCTGCAATTGCGAATGTACACATGTAGAATTGGATATACACACTGTTTACTGTTTATACTTAGTGAGATGTTACGTTTCTGTTGACTGTAACAGCTGAGGAGATGAGAATTAATTCTCATTTTTTGCAATCGTACTCTGTTCCGGCTACAAAGGATGGTCTCGGCTAGATTGCAATTGTTCACCGATGTGGTTTATTTGCAGTTTGACACACGTCACACACGGGCCAATAAATCTACCTTTATTATATAGCCAGAGAGCACACTGCTGCACACCCGACAAATGTTGTCTGGCAGCATACTGCTGCTCCTTTGGATGTGTGTCATAGCAGCAGTTCACCTTTTCATAAGTAAATATTGTTCTCTACACACAGATGCTTGATCAAACTGAACCTGTTGTTCATATACAGAACACTGGTACATAAACCAGTTGCTGAAGTGCTTCGTCTCGATGCTGTGAACATGAACCAAACCAAGGTTAAATGCAACATTTTGACAATATTGTATAAATAGCTCCCTGAATTGGAATGGATTATAGGTTTGAAAGCATCCTTACTTAAAAATCCCTTCCAGGCACGTGTGAAGGTATAAACATGGTTGAATTACCTGGTTAGGAACTCCTAAATTGGCATTCACCTCCTTCACTGAAAAATCCATCAACTCTGAAGATGAACTTAATCTAAATTTCAAATGTTTAAATAGTGGGCATGTCTCCTGCATCACTGAAATTGACTCTCAGCGTTTGTGCAAGGCAGTCCTCCTCGGGTCAGAAGCTCTAAGACTGTTTGCTGACAGACCACAAATCTTACTGGCAGAATCTCGCTTTAAGCTTAGATTTTCCGTGACCTCCGAGAAACTTTTCAGCAGATGAATTTGAAAACACTCCAGTGCCTAGTTCTAGTGTCAAAGCATAAATCATTCTGTACAGTGAAGTTCAGACTGAAGCAACATCAAAACACATTTTTGAGTGGTGAGTCTTTAAAACGGTGTTTTCCACAACTACAGATGTGGATCCATGATAATTATGGGCCAATTTGCTCATGCATTGTTCAACATGTGTGAGTAAATGTTACTAGAGAAACGCTATAACTCCTTTGATTGTTGCTCACTATTTTTCAGAGCCTCAGTCAGTTTAGCTGCATTGACTAGAGTTGTTGTTACACAGTCCCTGCTGCAGGTGTTTTTCTCTCCTCTATGTTAGCTTTTTGTTAAACCTGTGAAAATATAATGCTGAGTCTGCCACTTCAAAAGTAGAGACAGATTCATCCTACTGTGTTTACCTAACTGGAAATGTTCTATAGCTTCTTTATTAAAGACACATTTAACATTTGTTATAAACACTTAAAACAGGTACAGAACTGATATTAGAGCACCTTGAAGCTTTAAACATATTAAAGCCTTTCCACAAAATTTTAAGCTAATTTCAGAAAGAACACCATGAATTTATTTCACCATTATTTCTGTGCAGTACAAAAAAAAAAAAGAAATAAACAAAATACGGACAAAAAACATCTACTCTTTCTCTGTAATCTCTTTAGCCTGGAGCAAATTATTGTGTTAATCATATAGCTAACCTGAGCATTACCACATCCCGCACTACACAACCATTGTCTCTGCAGAGACTAACACAAATTAATATGCATGACCGACTTTGCAATCAGTCTGCAATTTACAACAGAGTTTGTTGATATCCGGTAATGATCGACTGTGAATGCAAAGCACGACTTTTACATCACAACGACAGGTATTAATTCACCATGTCAGCGGTGTGAGGAAAGCAAAAACATAGCTTGAAAATGTTCAGAGAATTCTGTTCGCTCACCTCTGGGTATCAGCTATATGTCTATGGCTATGACTCAGTTATAACAAATCAAAATTCATCTTTTAAATCCTAAAGATATCTGCATCCATCACTGACACACAGCAGAACTGATTTAGACGTCACTTGTCCAGAATGGTGAGAACTGGTTAGACGACTGTCAGGCAGAAAAACAAAATTACTTATAAGGTTTCCAAAAAGTCACGAGCTAAGAAGTCATTACCACACCAACACCTGTTGATAACAAGCTCTTTCTTGAGCTATGGATTTCTCATCCCTCGTGGCCTTAACTGTCACTGTTGGCAGTGTAATAAAGATTTACACACTTTCACACCACCTCAGAGGAAGATCAATGAAATTAAAAAGAAATGAGCTTTGGATTGTGTATAGAAAATTAAGCACAAAGTATACAAAGAGTACTGGTAAGGATGCTTTGTGTCTTGACATTCAAGTGTATCTTTTGAGATCGAGATGTTTTGTCTGGTTCCCGTTAGCTAATTTACTCATCTTACTTTCTCATTTTCTCTCCTCTTCGGTTTTGCAGTCCAAATTAGGGTTGTATATTTTCTATCAAGAGCCCTGACAGCTCTTTTGGACTTGATTGAACGTCGTATGGGAGATTATGGCACCTGTCTGGCTGGATGGATAGTTCATTAGAAGGATATTTAGTCATCGACATGATGCAACAGATGGCGTTGCTGAGCACTTTGGGGCACACTGTTAATTTTGAGGCTGTATTAAAACACGGAGCTCAATTAAGCTGTCGTTGCACAGCTGACCCAGCTAAAAATATCAAAGCAGACCGGAGAGAATTAATTTTAATCAGTTTTCCAGCCATATATTAGCTGATATCTTTACACTGCCGGAGGAAAATAAAGCCACAGTTCTGCCTCCGTATCCATGGTTGTGAGTACATTTTCGTAGACTTTTTTAAATTTTTTTTGTATATTTTTGTATATTTACATCTCAAGAGTACAGAGTCAGTTGGATTCCCATGGAAAGATACCTCTGCCACTCTGTTGCGTTGCGGATAAATATGAAGAAGTCAGTTATCTCCAGACTTTAGCTACACCATGAATGATATTCGGGATCTGGATGTTTTCAACACTTGTTTTCATTTCATTCCTCTTCCTTTTTTCTCAGATTTACATTTAGTTAGCACCAAGAGAGTTTTTAGCATTTGAAAAGATCAGGAGCTCAGCCCAGTTTGCTGTTATTTTATATTGGGATATTGATATCTATAGGTTGGCGATTACCACAGAGGTAGGTTACCTAAGTTACCTACCTTTTCTAATAAATGCTATTACATACACTTGATTACTATGCTTCTGATCTTAACTATTGATTTGTACACTGCTCATCTTGTCACGTTCATCTGTCCAAAAATAAAGTTAGAGGTTGACACACACAAAACTTAACATTGATGTGATTGAATTTTTAATTTTGGGGCATTCACATACATTGTTTATACTCACGCTCAGTACTTTACCTCGAATTTTCTTCTTGAAGTAACCATCTTGGTTAAAGATGGATTCCCCTTCTTCAGATGCTGCAACTCAATTTCTGCTCTGTTGTACTTTGTTGGTTTCCAGATCAAGGCTGAGGTTAAAACATTTGGGGCAATAGCCCAACCCTGCTGATGGTTAGTGCATGTTTTCACCACGTGTATACACTAACATGTTGGTTAAGTTGAAAACCCCTTTAATTTGAGTAGAAGTGAAAACACAAAAAGGAAAATTTCATGTTCATCCAGCATGAATCTACCTCTTATCATCTAATTACTCTGTGTTCTGTACTCAGAAGTGGGCTGTTTTGATATGAAGTCAGCAGGATGCTATTTTCACTCATCCTCTGCCACAAACTGCAGACTCCTTTCACATCAAACACCCTAGAAGTGACCAATGATAAACAGAATGCATTAAAGGTTACTTGAGCTATTATATTCATTGCAAAAATGTCAAGAGCATACACTGACATTTTCAGTCTTCCATAATGTGCCACTGTGACAGCAGTTGTGAGGGGGATGCACGACTTAAGATTTTTTTTTAAGATTTCTTGAAAGATGAAAGTCAAGACGACACTCACTAGTCACTGATTACTAATAAGGACACAGTAGGAAGTAATGCTTTACTACAATGAAATCTATATTCTTGACCGGAAAATGAAAAGTGGCGTGACAATAAAAACAAAAATGTGAAGAAAAGTGCCCTTTAAAATGCCTTATTCAAATCTGAACACAAATTTAATTAGCGAATTCAGTTTTTTGTTTCTACTTTTAAACTGCATTTCTAATAGATTTTGAAATAACCTTATTAATTGGTGAACGGATTTATGTATTTTTAAATGGTTCGCTGTTATTTGCTGGTTTTGTAAATGCATTTTTAATTCAACTTTTTATTGATAGCTCAGTCGTTTATTAGTAAATTATTTTTTTATTGATGATCAATTGTATGTTCATTAAAAGATAAAGTATCTGTAACTCTGTAATTACTGTACAATTCTACAATTAATTATGGGTTAGTAAAATGTTTTAATTTCACTTGTGGTCCGCCGTACTAATAGATATGTTTACCAATATTTCCTGTAATCACTGGTCATTGGGCACATACCATAGTGTCTCACGCCATCTGTGTGTATTTGTGTCATCTACACGTGTCACAGTAGTGTTCTAGAATATTGACTCGCGGTGAGACATCATCTCTGGTTTGCTAGTTCAGTCAGTTCCGTACTTAGACACAGCAGCATCTTATCCATGGCGTTCACTGCAGGAAGCAGAGGCATCTACAGTCCCATCAGGGTAAGGACAAGTTCAGTTGTCTTTAGTTTGATTTTCAGATGTGGCTAATACAAATTAAGATGAGAAAAACTGATCTAATGAACAATTTGACCTTGTTTCCACAGGTGTTCTTTGAGACCATAGTGTATGAGCAGCCTCTTCAGCACAGCTGGCATCTCGGCTCCTACAAGTGCTATGTAAGCTGCTCTATAGTTTCAAGTCTACTGCATCTATCTATCTATCTATAATATGTATGTTGTGCACAAATGTTGTTTGCGTTAACCCATCTGATCTCTTGGGTTTTATTTAGATTGCACTTATTGACGAGCTTTTGAGGCTTCAGCAGGTCAACCAGCTCTCACCTCACGTATCTGTTGAAGATATGACTGAGCTGCTGATGGAGGAGAGCAAAAAGACCCTGAGAATTCAGTGAGTACCTGAGAAACACACACAGAAACATACACTACACACCACACCTGACTTTTACTCTGCTCATAAAGAGGAACTGTAAAGATTAAACTTAACTTGTTAAAATTAAACAAATGAAATTATATTGAAGAAAGAAAATAAATTCTAGTACGCTAATAGAAGAAACAAAAAAAGTCTTATCAATTAACCCTTTAAATTCTAGTATTCTGGCAGAAAAAAAGAGAAGAGAGAGGTTTTATTAATTAATTAAATTCCAGTAGGATAATAAAAGAAAGAAGGAAACAAGAAACTTCCTTCTCCTCATCTACAACATGACCTGAAATGTAGTTTATCGTCTTGTGCACGGTGCACAGAGGTATACTCGTACTGCTTGTTTCTGAGCAGAAGATTTATACTGGATTTATAAGCAGAAATGCAGGATTTACTAATTCATTTGTAGTTCAGTGTTTTAATAGGCATTTAAAAGGGCACTTTCTTTTCGCTATTAGCTATTTTATTAGCTTCTCCTTTGCACCTACATTTAGTCTTTCAGTAACACCAAGTGAAGCAGTGTAAATTAACCATGGGATGTAACAAGCTCTCTGATTGCCTAGAGAGCCACACAACTTTTCCAACACTGTTTAGGGCAGTAATCGATGAGTGCTGTTCAGAGAGTGTTCTCCAGCAATGTTGTTATCCAAATCAATGGCATCACATTGAGTCCTGTCACTGAAGTCTGCAATTTATTTACTTCCATGATGCAAAATTGTGGTGCATTCTTTGCTCCCTGATCTGGCACAGCAAATAGATAAATAAATAATAAACCTCCTGTAGAGTGTTCTCCCCTGTTATTTTCAAATCTTGTAGCGCATGCAAGTTTGAGATTAGTGAGAAGAATATCTGTGAAGTTTCTGTTTAAATGTCACCTGATTTAGAAATTGGGACAAGATTTCGAAACTCCTGTAGCAAAACAGAAAAGTTTCCCATGGTTGAGCTGAGCGACTCAAGTTGGAAAATTTAGAGCCCTTCCTATGTATACAGCATAATCACAGATTAAAAAAAAACTGTAAGCTGTCCCACACTCACAGGTGCGGCAGACCTTATAGGAGAATGTGCTAGATGTCAATCAATCTTTGCACCCACACAGAGTTGAGAATAGACCTATTCAGAGAAATTAAGCAAAAACACCTGTGTGCATCACAGCACGCTCCTTTCACATATATATCAAACCTTTATTTTTATTACCGCTGGTACAGACAAGGCAGAAAGTTGTACATCTCCATGTTGGATATTTGGACCGTGGAATGTGACCGATCTCTGAAGAGTATATGATTTCAACTTCGGCTAAAGCTTTTCAAGAAAGGCACATTCTCTCTGTTTTTGTTGTATACAAAGATGATTTGCATTTGCATGGATATTGTTATATTGTTATTCTGTCTCTCTGGGTGTTTTTTCAGGTTCAGTGAAAGGCTTATTTTCACAGGAGAGTTGCTGTAGTCTCACTCACGTGGTTTTCTCCCTGCCAAGCTCAGTCCACTTTCTCCATAAGCAGAGATTTTTCATTCGTCACACTTTGAGCATCGCTCTCCTCTTCTTCCCGATTTGGCTTCGCAATTTGGCTTTGTACCCTTTTTGTCTGCAGCATCCATGCAGCAGAAACTGGTTCAACTCCGCTGCCCTGCTCTGCTTAACATACCAGCTATTTTGTGCACGTGCAACTGTACATCCAGATAGAAGGGCCTTTTCTCTTTTTCCGTTTCCAGCATGGTATTTTTGAAACAGGACTGGGTTGTTATGTAATATGTAATAACCTCCTTTAATTAATCAGAACCAGAAATGAACTGTGGATGAAAAATGGTGCTGTACTTTTTGACTGTTTGACCTCCACCATTCCTCAGTCAATTAATACAAAGAAAGCACTTTCTGCTGACTGCAAAGAACAACAACAAAAAAAAACTAACTATGTTATTCTAAGGGGATAATTTCACACAGCATGCACAACAAAAGTCTTTAATCATCAAGTTTCATACGGCTGGTTAGATTTGACAAAATTGTGGCTGCATTAGTGTCACACTGAGTACAAAATTGCATACATGCTATTCGGCTATTTATTTAATGGACAATGCCGTAAAGTGACCAAGACAGCTCTGGTGTAACTTCAGTAATACAGTTTCAGTCATGTGTTTTATATAAATATATATATATATATTTATTCATTCACTGCACTGGTCACTTCATTGTTGCACAGTTTTGGTTGTAATATGAACAGAACCAAGGAGCTAGCAATTGTTCTTTTAACTGCTAGCTTGCTAACATGCTGGGCAGTGCATCTGAAAAGATACACCCCACTGTTCATGTGCTGACTGACAGGACACGTGTAGTGTAGTGTTTGCGCAGTGCAAAGCATGCAGCTTCAGAAACGCTGTCAGCTCAACTGCTACGGCACTGTGCCTCCTGGTGTTGCTATTAGCAACCGAACGGCTTGAGCATTTTCTGCCTCCGCTATAAAAAAACGTTTAATTGCAATTAGGCAAATAAAACTGCTTAAAAGACTATGGTACGCTTCAAACAAATGCGTTTTAGGAAGTGGGATCTTCAACATCACCCAGCCATCTGTCAGCGTCATGCTTTAACTTTTTCGTAACAAGAGGTTGCTTTTGTCTGCCAAGTGTTTGACTGGAGGCAAGTTTCCGTAGAGAGACAACGGTGCACGTGTCGAATAAAGGAAGCGAAGAATAAAAAAAAAAAACATAAAAAACTAAATAAAAGATGGTTGGCTCTTCAAGAGAGCAATGGGCAACGGCTAAATCTGCCCAGTCTAATGCACTGGACACTGAGCAAGGGCTGAGGCTATTTGTCAGGATGATGTACTGCATTTGTAGACTCTCCATCTATTTTAAACAAGTTCGATTTTACGGAGCACTTTAACCTTCCAGACATAAAAGAAAAAAAAAAAAAGATATTTCTTCACAAAGCTAATGCCAGACGATCTGTTTCTGCAATTTACTGTAGAAGGTGAAAACGCGGCAAACTCCAGCAGACCATCATAAAAGGGCTCTGCATGCACTCCCACCTTGTTTTCTGCTGTCCACCCTCAGCAAACCAGCGCCCTCGTCCTCTTCGCTGTTCCTTTCTTCTTTTCTCCCACTGTCCACTTGAGGAGCCTCTATTACTTTCAGTTACTGTGTCCGTAGCAAATGGCAAATCAATAC
The DNA here is from genome assembly GCF_963514085.1 of Chelon labrosus. NCBI lineage: Eukaryota > Metazoa > Chordata > Actinopteri > Mugiliformes > Mugilidae > Chelon > Chelon labrosus. Next base: position 19,967,192 of record NC_140338.1, on the reverse strand, counting down.
CAAATCGCCGCTGGGATCACAGGAGGTTCTCTGTCATTGTGCTGCTCTCACCTACCCCTGTAATAATTAGTGGCGGCTATGACTACAGCCCGTATTGCGTAACGAGGAGCGGTGCAGACACATAATGATTTATAGCAGAAAAACACAGGCTGGTTTGCGTTTTCAATGAGCGAAAAAGTATTTGTACTCATTGCCAGTCAAGTGTGTGATTGCTGTATTTATTTAGGGAGGCGTTCATTTAATCTTTTTCTCTGTGTAAATTAGCCCTTTGCTATGATGTCAATTAAATCCAAAATCTCTCTAAAGTCCCAGAAGCCTGAAGGCATTAAATACTTGATTTTTGTTTCACTTTGAGTTAGACTCATAAGTTACGGGATGTAAGGAACAGATGTGTGCTACATTCATCAAAGAGGCAACACAGATCAAACCTATTTTACTGCCATTCTATTTTGGGATCTGTGGCTTATTCTGAGTATCCGACACACTTGAATCTCAAAACCTTGAGAAAACCCGACCCTTTAATCTTCCATTTTCTGTCCAGCTTTGGCGTGTGTCCTTGTGCGCTAATGTTTCCCCTGCTCCTACATCCTTAACTATCGCCTGCTCTGAAAGGTTTCTCAATTGAGAGTCTCTCTCACCTTTTGACCCACAGTGAATTTCAAACTGTAGGTGAAGAACAAATCGCGCAGGGATTTAGGTGATACAGAGAAAGTGGAGCTAAAGGGTAAATGGGATGGAAAGCAGATGAGAGAGGTGGCACAGGGTGTCTAGTACACTGCATTCGTCAGTAGCAAGGTAGGCTCCCATGTTCTTTCAAAGCTAAAATCAAAAGACAGAGAGGTAGAGAAGCTCACAATCTGCCATAATATGCGGTGCCATTTAAAACTACTTGGACCCCTCAGGATTTTCTATATCTTTCTCATATCTGCATAAAAATGACTCAAAACATCTGCGGATTTTCACACACAAGTCCTTAAAGTTGATGAAGAGAACCCAATGAAACAATTAAACACTTACCAGAAATACTGTGCTTTTGTGTTTGTTTATTCAGTAAAATTAATGATTTGTTCATATCTGTGAGGTATCTGCATATCTGCAAAAGTAAAAGTAAGCGAACCCTTGTTTTCAGTATCAGGGGTGACCCCCTTTTGCAGCAATGACAGCAACTAAACGTCTCTGATCTTTGTTAGTCGACCACTCCTGCGGAGGATAACAGTCGTCTTAAATGTCTTCCGTTTGTCTCTCTTACAAAACCCTCACTAAATGTCTTTAGAGAGGGTTTTGTAACCTTTTCCAGCCTGATGAGCAAAACTCTGTCTCTGAAGGGCTCAGAAAGCTCCTTTGCCTGTGGCATAATTCAACCATGAGATGTGAAGATCAGACTGGGACAAATCCCAGATAGTTTTAAACAAGACAGGGCGCTGAACGACTCTTGAGTCTGAACAGACGGACTTTGTTTTGGCCTCAAAATGAACTTGTAATCCTAGAGGTGCCCTTACTTTAGCGCCTTCACAGATATGTAATATTGGCTCATTTTCCTGAATCGGTTCTCTTTGTCTGGTGTCAGGATTTGGTGAAAAATTTTTTGAGTCATTTTTATGCCTAAATGTCAAACTTTCTGAGGGGCGCAAATACTTTTAGTGGAGAAAAAGCTGAATAATATAATAATACGGTTGCATCCGCTGTCTAATTCTCACTGGCCTGCAGTGTTTATGTTGCGCATCCACATACATTTAACGGCGTAGGTACTTTAAGTTCTGATTTGAAAGAATAAATATGCACAGGTGACCCAAATATATGTATGTATGTTACTATTGTTCAAAGGTCCAGCCGAGCATTGCTTTTAAGTTGCCATGACATGTTATAACGTAAAAGTTTAAAATAAATGAGATGTCATTCAATTCATATCATTCATGTCATTTATATGTGACGACGCAAACATATCTGCGCACAAAATCTGACCTGACTGCAAAACTGTGCAAAATGCATTTGATCTACACCAGAGCAGGCGTAAAATTTAAACCCAGATGTGCATAATCAAGTCGAGATGAGTTTTAGTGACCAGCTGAGCTCTCTGCCCGGGATGCAAATGATCCATGCGCTCCAATGATCTCAAATATTAAACTCCCGGCTCTGTTCTCCATTTAGACATGGGACATGAAAAGAAGCACAAATTGATAACAGAGAACAAAATGCATCTTTTCTTGCATATTAAAATTTTTGGGGGAAAAAAATACCAGTTTGCAGAGATTGAGTTGGAGAAGAAAAATGGGTTTCAGTTATTGTGTTTGATTGTTCAAATCTAACATAGCTCATAATTGAGCCTTGTAGCAACACGCCCACACTAAACTAATGTTTCGCTAAAGTATTCCTGACAGTAATAAAGTCTTCTGACTTAGATGTTTTTCCACCAACCAGATCAGCCTGCTCCAGGCTTTTTACATCTTTTTTTTTTTTTTTTTTTTTTTGTAATCTCGTGCTCATGTTGTATTTGATCTTAACACACACCAGCAAATGCAATGGTCTGTTTTCCAGGGGGTAAAGTGTAATTACAGCTCAATCTAAACTAAAAACTATAAGACATGCCAGGCAGAGGCGCTATTTTAGTATATTTAAAATATACAAATTATGAAAAATAAAAAATAAATCAGGAACATCAAATGATCTTACCAATATCTTTGTGTTGAGTTCATACTGTACAGAGTATGCAGTAAGTTCAACGGCTCTTGTCAAACTGGCTGGATGCATGTTTCTGCCCACTGACACGTACAAATTCATGTAGCTGTGATCTGCACCAAGACAAATGGCTTCCATAGCTGCATGCTTCCAGTGATGGCCATGCAAGTATTTCACACTTATTTCAGTGATGAGAAACTCACTCTATAAATCTGCTGTTGGAAACACATTGACAACCTTTCTAGTGCTGCCAAATTACAGAGGTGTTTTGACACACTATTTCCCTCCAGGCCTCTCATACAAACTCAGAGTAGTACTAATGGCAGTGCTTTGTGCCGGTGAGTGACCTGTGCTCAAGTCTCATCCAAGATTCAGTGCTGGAAACATGTACCGCTGATTGATCATCCGGTATCCAAAACCAGCATATTCAACAAGAGGCTCGTAGCAACCGGCAGATATGAAGATACCATTTTTAATTCCCGTATGGAGGGATTAATCAAGCGAGCCAGAGGTTTATAAATGTATGCCTGGGATACGTGTGGTGTTTTGCTCCTTTTGTAGCGATGGAAATCAATAATCGCTTTGTTACTTGGCCAAGAAGACATATCACTATCCAAAGGCACTTTTAAGTATAAATGAAGGTGTGTAACATTCAACCCCTTGCCATAATCAAGTTTGCATAATTTTGATTAAGCAAACCTAAGCCAGGTAAATTTGTTTGTATTTCGCATGATATCAGAGTTTGAAGACGGGTGCCTGTGGCGATGATCCAGCAGGAGTGCATTTTGTGTCGACAAGCATTGATTGGTTCATCACAGCTGAAGAAATGAGCAGCCATAGCGACTGAGATGAAGAACGCTACACCAGTGTATGGGAAAGCCAGTGGTTGAAAAATCTAGGAAGCTTCTAAGAGATGTTTTCTCCATATAAAAAACAAATGTATAACCATTGGAGTTGCTGTTTGTGGTTGGAGAGAGTTGAAATACTAAACTGTGACTTAGGGCAGTCACGGATGTTACCATATATACAACATACAGTATGTATGCGACAACAGTGCTTGTGTAATTACACTCACTGACAGAAGGGGCAGACGGAGGTTCAACACTGCACCTTTAAGTCAGTGAGAGCAGTGACTGTCACTTTCAGTTCAACCATTGTCATTGCATATAGTATGGGGCATTTAACCATACCGTGCAAATTATTTCTCGAAATTGAATAGAGTCGTAGTTATGACTGTTATAAAGGCTATAACTATTATATTTTGCAATAAAGGTACATAGATTGTATATAAGTAGTATGGAGAATATAAACTATTCCGTTTGACATGCAATGACCACACACATAACTGCTTATCTGCATAATCTGGGAAAATGCTGAGAATCTTGGTTTTGACTTGCAGACCAGCTGAGCCAGTTATCAGATGAAGAATGCTTCTGGTTTCAGCAAAAATGTAATGATCCGCAGAGGTGCAGACCAGTCAGCGTGGCCGTGTTTTGACATGCTACCTGCTCAGCCACCTACGTTGTCCACTTGCTAGCTTTCAAAGCTTCTCAGATTGCGCTTGTGTTTAGCTAAGGGCATGTCCAATCACCTGCCAAGCTGGTTGGACGAACTAGGTTTCTTTTTTGGCTTTGTGTAACAAGTAGGGCAACTAGTGCATCAGACTAAGCTGTACTGCTACAAGCTACGTAATCTGCCAGCTAAAAGGGTGAAGTATTGTCAGTTCATTGGTAATACTTTGGGCAGTTTATGTGACAATGCACCATTAACAATTTCATACATTGCTCCATTGACTATGCTTATAATCCTAAACGATAGTAATGTTGTGACTTTGTGTTGTGACAAAAACACAACATCGTTTCTGTCTTTTTTTTAAGGTGGAGGAAGTTGTGACAACCTCAAATGCAAGACTTTAGTCACTCAATTATCCTCTTAGTGCCTGCTGATAATTATCCCAAGTGATATACGAATAGCCTAGCAGCTGGCACGGATTATTAATTCTGATAAGAATGTCTGGGAAGAGATAATAATGAAACCATTGTGGATTCATTGTGGATTTTTACTGCATCCAACAAACTTCCTCAGGCGTGGTTAAAAAGACCTCTTAGGGTAAGGCCTGACAGCCCAGATCTGAAAGTGATCAGCGTTGAAAGCGTATAAAAGCAGAGGCTAGGGAGAATCTCCTGGGCAGTGTCAGTGAAGGAATCCAAGTGTAAAGTGTTTAGACTACTTAGTGTTGCGTGAGCAGACACCACTTAAATATAAAAGGATTGAGGACACTATTTTTAGGAGCAAGAATAACAGTCGTATTAGGATTAATTGTAGCTATGTGTTTGCCAGTGTTTAGGAAGTACAGCACCCTTTTTAATGTCCACCGTAGCAATTTGTCTTACATTAATGAGGGATTCTTTCAGGTGAGATGCCGTTTCAGTTTGTCACCACGTTTTGCAGTGTTGATACCCATTACACAACAAGAACCTGTTCTGACTGTTGAAGGGAAGAGGTTGTTGTCAATATACTTCTTTGTTTCTGCCAGTGGCTTTGGGCAAAAATGTCTCTCTTCCTAAATCCTTTCTTCTTTTCAGTCACAGAATTGACAGCGCAAACCTGTTTACCTTTCAGATGAGCGTTTTACTTTCTATTGTCTGTGGAAGACTAGTTTCAAGAGCCGCCGCTGTTCTATATAGTGCAAGACGGTCGTAACAAATAACGTAACGGGCTTCAGAGGAGGTCACGGTGGTTGTGCACCCCTGCCATGTGAGGCCTGTCTAGCCTTGGCTGGGTGAAGATTGTTTTGAAAATGTAAACAGAAGGTGACTTCCCTGGGGAAGTGGATTACATTATTACATAATGAAGTACTCTGTGAGTATCTTACCCCATATTTTACTTAAGCCTTGTGCTCCAGCAGTGTTAACAGTACTTAACATGATGTACATTGACTGGACACATTAATCCTCAAAGCAGGAAGCAGCGTGACTTTCATCCACCGTGAGCCGGTGGCGTTAGATGGATGTACCGAGGTGCCCTAATTTAAAAAGATAAATGCGCCTCTAATATTTATAGTCGGAGACAATATTTCACTGACCACAGTTTTTGGAGGAACCTTAAAGACTTAAATTACTCCTCGGTTGGCACAAGGCTAAGAAGCTACAGGTATTGTGTAAAGCTGTACTTATGCGCAAATGTGCTTGTAGCTTAATGACAAAAGTAAAAATAGGAATTGGCTCACACTCATATATATATATATTCACCATTGATAGTATTGATTAGTGCTGGCTTGCATACAGTTGCAAGCCAGCACTAAACACAAAGTGAAGACCAACATTTTTGACCTGATGACCTGATGACCTGATATCGGCCGACCTCTGGGGCACACTCTTCTGACACCTCATGGCATGCTCAGTCTTGCCAGTAGTATGTCTTTGAATCTTTCGAATTTGTCTTAAAAGGTGGTGCCAAGTCAGATTTGAACGTTTTTGAACATGTTGTGTATGTGTGTTTGTTGAGACTGTGGTTTCATATGGTTGTTGTTTCAGTGATCAGTGTGATGTAATATGTATGAGCATGGCATCACATCATATTGTCAAACTGTATCATATTATATCATATCGTGTCATATAGGTTTATATATTGCATGCCGCATCGTATCGTATCGTTGCATATATTGTATCGTATCATACGATGGTATTACAAGATAAGTCAAGGATTACAAAATTCATTAGGATACATTATTTGGGAAACTAAAATACATATTGCATATATAGAAGTTCAGATAAATGAAACTTCAGGGTATAACTAGAGTCACTAGGATTCATCCGTTGGTGACTACGATTGTCTGCAGATAATGTTAAGGCAACAATCCTAGTGACGTATCATTGGCGTGAAGGAATCTGTGAAAAAACACCCAGTTTTCATTGTTACTTCCTTATCTTATCAAATTGTGTCGAGAAAAAAATGATGTTCCCGGGCAACAGTACAATTCTCAGACACGCAAAATATTTACATGAATGTTAATTAATCTAGGCTCAGTCAACGTTCATTCATTTATTCCTTCGTATTCATGCATGATGCAGTACAAGGCAAGTTAAATACCAGTCATTCATTCATGTAAGAATGTGTGGGAACATTTGCTGGAAAAACACTGTCTCATGAAAGGTGGTACTTGGAGTCAAGTCTCAAATCTCAGCGGGACACTTAATGAAAGCCTTGTCAGCTTTAACAATACAGATGAATTCAGATGCCAGTGAAGCGGGCAACAAAGCCGTTGCTTTAAATAGCTGCCATGGACATGTGTCTTTCACTCAAGAAATTACAGCAAGCTAGGACCAAAATGTCACACTTCCCATTAACCTTTCTTACTGCATTCACAGCAATGATATTAATATGAACATAAAAACAACTAAACTGAAAATAATTCTGCCCCTCTGTTTTCATTTAGATCAATTTATTCCAAGGCAGCATAGAAGGCATAAAACAACTCACATCTTTCTTATTTTGGTTTACGTTGCTTACATAGCATCACAGCAGTACAATAGAGACAAAAATGAGTGTACAGTGTAATGTAAAAAAAGATAACTCATTAGTGCACCCAGGATCAATGAATATTTCATATCTTTTCATATCCCCTTATTTGTCACCATGCGCTCTTCTCTGGTAAAGCTCTCCTGCCCCCTGGTGTAAGACACATTTTGAAATGATTTATCACCCTGTGTGCTGGTCTGCTGCCATCACGCTCAACTTCAAACTGGTCACCACTCAGGAAATCAATGACTCGTTACAAATGACCAGCAGCAAAATGATGAGCAGCAACTAAGGGTTCAGTGATTTGGCCAAGGGCACTTCAGCACGTGGAAGAACCAGGGATCAAACATGCGATTAGAGGACCACCTGCTCTACCACCTTGAGGTGCTGTACAGCCCTTTTTGTAACACTTTGAGCCAGCAGAATGTTAATCCACCAGACTTTTCAGACAAACTAACCTAAAATTTCACATGGAGAATGTGTAAAAATGTATGTGTCTACAAATGTTGCGTGCCAGAGATGGCGTACACATTAATGTAAGGTTTATTCTGGCACACAGATTTTTCTACAGACATGTACTTCTTTTATACTACTTTGTGTAGGATTGTGGGAATTTCTTTCTTGATCTGAACCTTGTCTCATACAGAGGACTGAAAACGTCATAATCAAAAAATAAAGAGTGACTTAGTAATTGAATATGTCATAAAATGCATCAAAAATTATATTATAAAAGAATACACTTTTGCATTTAATCACATATATTGTATGTATTTTTTAAATTGATTTGTTTTTAATCATGACCATTTCAGTCCTCTTTAGTTTTGGTGTTGTTTGAATTTTGCCTGTGTAAGATGAAAAAAGTTATATTATCTCGCTGTTTAACAGGGGAGTCAGATTACACACCACACATGTTATACCTGAACCTAAACTGTCAGATGATTGAAAATGCAGAATTTACAATGAAACACCATTGCCGCCACTCTTCTATTTTACCGCCTGGTGAAATAGTCTCAGTTGATGGTCACTGGAGGAGTTTGTGATTACAGTCTACCACCTAGTGGTGATGTTGTATACCTCTATACCAGGTTGCAAAGCGTATAGAGAGGGTCTCATATGAACTTGTGATGGGTTTTTCCTCATAATAACACATTAGACACTAATATCAAAAGACATTTTGAGGCTTGTTTGATTAATTTTTACTATAAGGTTGAGTCTTATTTTTATACTCCATGCACAAAGAAAGTTAATAGATCTAGGAAAATAACATTATGACCTCTTGCCGCTTTTGCCACCATAACAGCCTTGACCCATTTAGGCATTAACTGCAGTAACCCTCTGAAGGTGTGCTGTTGCATCTGGCACCGAGAACTTTAAGCAGATCCTTACAGTTCTCTGGGTTGCGATGTGGGGCCTCCATAGATCTGACTTGTTTGTCCAGCACATCCCACAGATGCTGCTTAGGTGGGTGGTACGTATCAAAGTAACATCCACATGAAAGGCAGGACGCAATGTCTCCAGCAGAGCATTGCCCAAAGCATTCAACTGCTTCAGCTGGCTTGCCTTCTGCCCATAGGGCATCTGGGTACCATGCGTGCAAACGTGATTCATCAGATCAGGCCACCTTCTTCCATTGCTCTATGATCCAGTTCTGATGCTCACGGGCCCATTGGAGATGTTTTTGTCAGTGAACAGGATTCAGCGTCGGCATCCTGATGCTCCACACGCAACAAAATGTGATGCACTGTGTCTTCTGACACCTTTCTGTGGGAACCAGAATTTACTTTTTTAGCAGTTTGAGCTACATTAGCTAGTCTGTTGGAAAGGACATCACGGACCAGCCTTCGGTCCTCACTTGCATCAGTGAGCCTTGGCCACTCATCACCCTGTTGCCCGTTCACTGGTTCTCCTTCCTTGGACCATTTTTGACAGATAATGACAAATGCAGACTGGGAACAACCCCACAAGAGTTGCAGTTTTGAAGATGTCCTGACCCAGTCGTCAAGTCATTGCAATTTGACACAAATCCGTCCATCTTTCCTGCTTCTAACTCATCAGCTTTGAGGACAACAACCTGCTGCCTAATGTATCCCACCATCTGACAGATACCATTGGAAAAACAAGACATAAATGTTATTCACTTCACCTGTAAGTGGTCTGAAGTAGGACTACATCAAATGTCTAAGTTTGCATCTAAAACTTTATGCCAGGAAGTATATTTAAGGTGCTGTGTATAAGTTAATAAGCTATTTATGTTGGTCATCTACTTTCATTGTCAAATATACAGTAAAACCTTGTATCTGTGAAAGGTCAGGATTTTTCTGGAGCAGTCAGATTAAATGAAGATGTATAGGCAGAAAATAACATCTCTATAAAAATATCACATATTAATAAATAAACCATGAACCTGTGCTTTTGGATTCTGCGTATCTATTTAGATTGTGAGAAAATCATTCATAATGTCTCATCCTTTTGTTTTATTAAAATGCACACAGGGAAATATTATACCAGAAGAAATTACACAGCGATAAGAAGACAAGAAGCCCCTGAGCTCTGATCTCATTTTAAGGAGACAAATCCTCTAAATCTCAGAGAGCGACACTTGAAGGGCCCCCCGAGAGAGGAGAAATATTACGTGATGGCTATTAGTATGTCATTAATTATAACGCTGGTGGTAATTCTGAATTGGGAAAAACCCCAATAGCCCACCCTGACAGCTGCATTCATAAAATCATTACATCAAAATAGAATAGCTACTTTTATGCAGCAAGTTAAACGCACATTAGGCAGATTAATTCCTCGAGGCATACAGCCTCTAATTTGAGCAGAAGAGAGAGAAAGTGTTTCTCCTGTTTGTGTCTTCATTAGCTTTGTTCCCTGGTTTGTTGTCCTCATACAGAGATGAAAATACACACACATAAATTTTTTTTTTTAGCCTTTCCTTATGAATGAGATACTTGCAGAGGAAGTGATTTGACTGTTAATCTCAGCTCAGTTAGTTTATACTACATTCATTCTGGTTGTAAAACCAGAGAGGTCGGTTAAACGGTTCTCACAGGGCCCATTAGGAACAACTTGAGGAGGATGTTGTGTGAGACGGTGTCAAAGGAAGATCAGAATACTTAGAAGTCCAGACCCAGCTGCTATGAAGAGGTCATTAGTGATGTTTATAAGAGCTGTTTCTGTGCTGTGTGATGGATGAAAACCGGACTGGAATTGTTCAAACATATTGGAAGTACTTAAATAGTCATAGTATTTTTGACAGAAATGGCAAGTCCGAGGTGGGATGTAAGTTATTTAGGTTAGTAGGGTCAGCACCAGGTTGGAGTCAGGGAGGAGTCTATAATGTAGTTTATTAGAAAAGACAAAGAAGGGAGGGAGGTTTTTACCAGATGGGTTGGAAGAGGATCTAACTGACAGGCTGATGGTTTGGACTTATGAATTATCTGAGAAACTTCAGCGACGGTTGGGAGATAAAAACTAGACAACAAAAAAATTTTTAAATTGAAAATGTGGCTTATCAACACCTACAGCTGCCAACACTAAAAGATAAGCCTGTTGTGATGCTGTGATGTTTTTATGCTATGATAAAATGTCATGTTGTATTTTTTCTTAGTTGTACAGTAAGTGTTTGTATATGTATTTTGTATTATATTGTATGCTTCTTATTGCCTTTTTTACATCATGGCAAGGGGACTACAGATGAAAACTAGCCTTCTGGCTAATTCTGGCTTTTTTAACCATGTGTAATCATGTGTTCTGTGAAATTGCACTGTCCCTTTCTTAAATAAACAGTAAACAGTAAAGCAGGGAGAGATCCGGAGTTCACTTGCTGGTGAAAAGTGTCAGTTTTAGTTTTAAAGAAAGTCATGAAATTGTTGCAGTGAGTAGAGTTGAGTTGAGTAGAGGTGAGCCAGAACTTCCAGAAGAGTATCTGGTGGATGTAAAATCCTGCTGACCGTGGAGAAAAGGGCTCTGGTGTTCCCTTCGCCCGACTTAATCGAATCAGAGTTGTACTTGTTTTTTGCTGTAGAGAAAGCATCCTCATAAGGAAGTAGATGGTACATTCGTTTATGCGCATCTTTTTGCGTGAAGACATTCAAGTTGATGACCTTTAGCCTTAAGGCTAAAGTTGATGGAGCTCAGGTGTGTACCATGGTGATGAGTGATTGAAGGAACGTCTGGACTTTTAGTGGAGCCTGAGTATTTTAAAGTCTGTGAAGATGGTTGTGGTAGTGAGATACTAGATCAGGGGTGCCAAACATACAGCCCGCGGACCAAAACTGGCCCACCAGAGGCTCTAATCTGGTCCGTGGCATGAATTTGCAAAGTACAAACTGCAAAAATTACATAGAAGACTACTAGTATTTATTAAGTATTAAGTATGTGGGATGTCCTATGTTCAACATGGTTCCTGAACGCACCATTTTCTTGTCGCGTTAATGACACGGACAGGTGTCAATCTGTTTGATTAGCTTTTAGTGATGTTCAAGTTAACCTACCGGGTACTACTCGGTAGAGGAGAAAGACGGAGTGAGAAAGAAAGTCACCGATAAAACTTAGTTCAGTAAGCTATAGTGTTTTAAGTTACGTTCTGCCTGCACGTCTTAGTGTTCGCTGGAGAGACTGGACGCTGAGGGGGAGCCCTTTTCCGTCGGGAGTTGTACTTAATTGATGCTAAACCGTTACCACACTGCGGACTGTTGCTAGCTAGCTCCTCGTGCTAGCACTTTGAGAGACTTGTTCTTGGGAAACATTCACTGCACCAAGCTGCTGAGAACCTACTGGATGCTTACGAACGTGGACGGCGCCCGAGGACGTGTTTCTTCACCACAGTGACGGGACACTGCTGAAGGAGGGGTTTGCCAAACTACATCTAACAGCATACTGCTGCATCCCAGGAACTGTGAGTACTGTTAAGACACTGAACTGGATTCAAATTAGCTCCAAAATGCGCATGCGCTAACGGTTTGGTACCATAGACTAATTTGCTTAATTGATGGACTTAATTGATATTAAATTCAAAGGTGGGGACCACCTGGTCAGAAATAAATGTTATGTATGTTTCTCGAAGTACATTTGTCATGATGTATTTCCTGGTAACCAGTAGGGACCTGTGGGGCTCCAGTTTTAATGTATGGGAGACTGAGCTCTCATAGGCAGCATAGCTGTATATGAAGCTAACCAGGTCTCTCTGCACCCTAGAGAGAGTCATACATTCTAACTGCTGCTATACACACATCCCAAACTTAATACTCCAGTAGACCCATCATCCATTTACCTCTCATGCAGAGAGTCAGAATAGTTTTGAGGCAGGTTACCCTCCACGCTCCTGTAAAATAAGAGACCAGAGGGCTACAAAAGTAACTGCTATTCCTAATTTGTCCATTGTTTTTGTCAGAGTAACGGACAGAACAGTAGATGGCAATAAAATTGCGCTTTTTTTAAAAAAAGAAAAAGAAATTGCAGGTTGTTCATAAATGTTTTGTAAAAGGACAGCTCAGTAAACGTAAACATTTTCATGATGTAACTTGTTCTTCTTTGCACTAAAACAAAGGGAAACATTTGGAGTTGTTGTTATTTATAGGTTATTGTACTATAATGTTTCAGTATAATATTTAGATCACGTTGAGCTGTATGTGGCCCCTGAACCAAAATGAGTTCGACACCCGAGTACTAGATCGTCAGTTGAGAATATATTCTCAGTTGCAGGCAAACTGTTAATTTCTGCGGTAAAAGCAGATAAATCGATATGAAATCATTATTTGGCTTAGGTGGATGATAGACAGCTGCAGCTATAGTGGGAGTAGGTCCTGTTAGTTGTGTTACAGTGGTTTCAAAGAAAGGATGGTACAGACACACGTGAGACTTTCCACTTCTCGCTGTAGATTACCACGAGACCTCCTCCTCTCCTTAATGCACGTGGAGTGGATTCATTCATTTGGGAAAAGTCATTAGGCTGTTGCCACATTTCAGTCAAACACAAAAGCTTGACACAAAAGTCAAGCTCATGGTCATTCAGAAGACCCTGGATAAGAAGAACCTTGCTCCTAAGTGAGCCGACGTTGAGTAGCCTGAAGTTGATGTTGGCGTTGTCGTGTTTGACGTACTCATTAGCCGACCTGGTTAGACTGGTCAATACACTGTGGTCAACTTACCGACCAGCCTTTCTTGAGGAGAGGCGAGTTGAGGACCAGAAAGATTTTACTGGTTTGGGGTCGTTGAAGTGGAAGCTCCGACGGGACCCACGGTGGAGTTGTAGTGCCGGTGGAGGCTCGGATTAGAAGTTGCAGGAGCTCAGCCGCGGTGTATGGGATTGTTGATGGATGGAGTATGAAAGTCAAGACAATCCATGCAAGCATAAACTGCACAAACAGTTTCTTGCAGAGGATAATCCAACAGAGGCCTTCTGGTAGGAGTCAAACATGAGGCCAGAGAGCAGCAGCTCCATGTAATCCAGGCACACACACAGAAGAACCGATGTGCACTTTGTAAAACCAGGACAGATTCTACCTTCCACCTTCCACACCGGTGAATATCCGTCGGGAATAAGAACAGTGAAATCAGGCTGCAGGCTGCTGCCATCAAGGACTGTCATTGCTATGGGGTGGGGGTGCCTGGTATGTTATAGGTGGGTGATACAACATAACATCTACACAAATGCCAGGTCCAAAAGTTTCCCAGTCAATGGTCAATGTTATTCACTTCTCCTGTCAGTGGTTTTAATGCTGTGGCTGATTGGTATAGTTGTGCTTTTATTACAACATGATGATTGGTGTTTTTGTGAAGGTAACACCATCTCTTGGTGAGACCTTGCAACTGAATGAAAGTTTGGAAACTCCCCAGGAGAAGGGAGGATGCTGGAACAGGCAACTGCATGGGGCTGGGCCGCCGACTTCTACTGTAGCAGGGTTAGAGTCTAATTCCATTTGAACAATGATGATAATTCAGAATCACAGCTTGGAGTCCAACACATACTAGTCAGAAATTAGAAATCTATAAATTCTACAAGTTTTTCGCCTGGAATTTACACGTTTACATTTCCATTACCTTAATTTTGAAGGCAGTAAGATTGTATTACTCACAGTTAAGGTGAGAATTGGACTTTCACGCCAATATGATAGATAACAAGCTTTATATAACATATTTCTCCACTTCCTGCTAGGATAAGAAATGAACAACAAATGAGTATATTTCCCTCAGCCAGCCATATTGGTTATTCGTGTTATTATAAGTAAAAGACAAAACTTGGGCTGGATTGCTGGGGCATATTTGTAACTTCACAACAGTTCGAACCAAATACTTGGAGCAATATGACTGATGATTTTTCAGAGGTAATGTCTCTCTGCCGGGAAGCATACACCTTTCTGCAATCAAACTGTCGCTTCTCCAAGAAACACACTTCAGCCAACCAAATTATAGCTTAATTCTGACAACTCTGAATTCATCTTCACTTGTCAGTGCTGAGAAATAGCTATGGCCCACCTATAAGAAATGGACAGATTATAAAGTTTAAAAAGACAATATATTTGACTTTTCACATGTGATCACTTCTTTTCTTTAAATACAAGATCAGAAGCGGTCAGTCAAAAGAATATCAGTGACTTAGCTAGAACACAACTGTATTTGAGAGATGACACCCTGATTCAGAAAAATGTCGTCATTAAAAACAAAACACATTTTAAAAATGTTAGTAACCACTTGGAGCCATGATTTATAATCTCAAAAGAAAAGAATCTAAATGATAAGACGTAATACAATTACACAGTGCAAGAAAGTTGAACTTGAGTGAAGACAAAACAAGTCACATTCGTTGCATCATTTTTTATTTTTGGGTCTCAAATCAACACCAGCACGCACATAATCGTGCGCTTGCAGGCACAGATCACACATTACACCAACACGGGTCTCTTGATATTTGCAACAACACAAACTCTAGCTGTGCGTGTGTATGACAGAGAGAGAGAGAGAGAGCTTTGTATTTTGTGTGTGCGTGTGCAGAGCAGATTGGATTGGCTCGTTCCTCCCACAAGGCTGTGCATGGGCGCTGCTGTTCCTCACTGATATATGTCAGTTTCTCTGATCATATTCCACATCCCTTTTCACACACGCATTCCAGGCCAACATCACTGTTTTCAAATATGCCTTTCCCACAGAGCTGACTTATTTGCGGCCTGTTTCTTGGATTTGAACTGCAGACATTTTGCATTTTTCTGCATTATCACATTCCCGAGGCGTCTGAGAAGAAAACTACTGACTGAAAACTGTTGCACTTTTTAATAAGATACAGGGGATCTTTCTTTTCTGGGTTAATACTTCAGTGAGAGGATGTCTACAGTTATAGCTGGACGTACTTCAAATAACTAATGAGATAGAGGATTAGCAGTGAGGTTCATGCAAATGTTGAAGTAATTTTTCTCTTAGGCCGTTAGAAAACTCTCCAGGTGGATTTATCCTGTCTTCACAGGCTCTTTTGAAATCCGCTTGCGTGCATTAAGCTAATGATCCAAAAATACTGAGATGATTTTCAATCACACACTGCAAAACAACACAGTGTGAAACAGTTTTCGCGCCGACAAAATCTTCCCTCACAGCTGTTGGCATAAAAAACTCTTTAAAGTTTTTATTACAGTTGTTTTTTTTTTTTTTTAAAGTTTATTCTCAAAGTAGCATCAACATGTGACAGATAAATACTCATTTTAAGTAAAGATTTAGAAGTAACAGAAGTAGTAATATGTAATAAGTATTTGCATATTATACACCGACCAGGCATAGCATTATGACCGCCTTCCTAATATTGTGAAGGTCTCCCTTGTGCCTCCAAAACAGTTGTGACTCATCAGAGAATGGACATGTATGGAATTAGAACGCTGCCATAAATCGTGCGCGCGCAATGAGACTCGCGCGAGCGCAAATCAAACATCCGCGCGCGCATTTTTCCCCCCCCGAGCGCTTTTCCAAGCACTCGCGAGCTATTTTGTATCCTGTATCTATGCCCCCTGGAGCAATATTGTAGCCTGCGAGGAGAAAAACAGCTCGCGCGAGCGCAGATTCCGCTCGCAAAACTTTCCCCTGCTCGCTCGCGAAACTCTCCTCTCCTCGCGCGGAAAACTGTCCCCTGCTCGCGCGCGAGTTATTTCTTTTAGTGGGCGTTTTTGTCAGTGAGGGGGACGGGCCTGGGGGCATGCCAATCACCATTGTATCCCCGAATATAATTGGTTGAGCGTATTGGCCAGTTGAACAGCAGGGTACGGCAACACTACTAGGACAAACGGGACAAACCACACTTATTCACACTCCAGAACAGAAGGTGGCGGTAATGCACCAAAAAGCTGGTTGCGGAACCACCATTCAGGTAACGTCAAAGACAGTAGTATCAGATAACTTCTTAGTTAACGTTATTATCATCAAGAGCTATGGCGAGGAGGAGAGGGCCAAGATGGCGACCGAGGCAGACGTTTGTTATCGTGGCTGAACATCTCTTGGATCTCTATCCCATACTATTGCTATGTAAGTTTTATCATGTTGCTATAAATATTTACGAACAGTGTCCAAACAACCTCCCGGAGTTTGATACGCTTGTCCCATAGCAGATAAAAGGATAATTGTCTTTTCCACGGCGGACGACAAACGGCTAAACTAAAGCTAAGTCAAGAACAAGCTAACAAGCTAAAGCTAAGCTAAAGAAAACAAGCGCGTGACTGTACTGAACGTGACGAAACTTGACCATGCAAAACGATAAAGGGACAAAGCGCAAAGGCAAAGATAAAGAAGTTACCCACCAAGAAGGAATGGTTTTTGGAGTGCCCCTTACTGTTAACAAAACGTTATCAAGTTCTCCCGCTAATGCTACATCCGAAACTTCCTCCCCTCCCCCCCCTTTGATTAACATGGACCACGACTACATAGGACTGCAAACCCAGTTTGATGAAGATGTTGATGCAGTTCCTCTGCCACCATCTGCCCCAGACACCCCACTCAAACCAAAAGAAAAGAGACAAAAAGCAGAGATGTCCTTAGCTGATTTACAAGCTACCATCCTCACTGCGATTAATGTGCGCGCTGACAACTTGGAAGACATGATAACTAAGAACACGGTGAGCATTGATGCCCTGAAAAAATCGATTGACTTTGCTTTTGCCGAAGTGGAATCCCTCAAATCTGATATGAAGGAAGTCAAGGCTACCAGTGCAAAATATGAACAACAGATTGCAGATTTGCAACAAAAGGTCAATGAAGCTGAACGATATGGTCGCAGATGGAATCTCAGGCTCCATGGCATCCCTGAGGACAACCTAGAAGATATCAAGGCCAAAGTTGTCAACATTTGCTGTGCTGTGCTATCTGACCCTCAGCAAAAAATTGCAGATAATATTGACATTGTTCATCGCCTAGGGAAATACCAGGGTTCCCAAAACCGACCAAGAACCACCATCGTCCGTTTTACAACCAGAACCATGAGAGATCTTCTGTGGAGAGCGGCAAAAAAGAGTGAATACCTCAAAAACAACAGGTTGAGATTCACTGAAGATCTAACAACTGAAGACAAAGCAATGCGCAACAAACTGTGGCCAATGATTGAAGCAGCGAGGAAAAACGGGAAAAAGGCTCACTTTGCAGGCACACGTGTTATCATCGATGGAAAAGAAATACGGCCAGAGAACTGTGATGGTTTGTAGATCAACACACCATCCAGCAGTGCAACTACTCACAGTTAAAGGGATGCGGATTTCAACTCAACACAACTTCACTCAGGAAGATCGACAAAGAAGACTGAAGTAGAATGAGAGAATTGGAAGTGCCTTAATTTATTTATTTATTTATTTTTATTTATTCTCTTCTTTTTGAGTCTTAAATTTGACCTTTTTGAAAAGGGCGGATCAATACTTTCTAGTTCTTTAAACTTCGGCCTGCAAGACTATCTATTTAATTTTTGACCTCTCTCTTTCAGTTTTGACTTTTGTTTTTTGTGAAGAAGAGGGGGGGAAAAAACTTTTTTATTTTATTTTTTTATCTCTTTGTGAATTCAGGCCCATTGGCCTTTTTAGGCGAGTTTGTTGGAGAAATGCTTTCTGTCTTGCTTTAGCAGGTTGTGGAATACTGAAGACAATTTTTGTTGTATGTTACGTATGTTGTATGGTTAGAGTTATAAGGGAAAGTGTGAAAAGGGGATCGTTTTTTTTTTTGTTTGTTTGTTTTTTTTTTTTTTTTTTTTTTCTTTCAGAGGACAATTTTAGACTTTTACTCCTTCCCCACTCGACTTTTTGTCGATATCTAAATTGAAAATTTAAGCATTGCCAAACTTCCATGTTCTACCTTATGGATGGTATGTTTAACACTGGTCTATATACTAATGGATATTTTTTACAATTTTTCAGGGATAGAGATTATTTTTTCTATTTACTTGAAACTTTTTCTACACTGTACTTGTTCTTAGTACTTTTCTATTACATTGTCTTTTTCTATTGTTTCTCTTAATGCCAGGGGGTTAAGACAGAATGTTAAAAGAAAGGCATTATTTCTGTTTGCAAAACAACAAAAAACTGATTTCTCTTTCTTTCAGGAGTCACACTCACTTAAGAACGATACAACTTTTTGGAAGGCTCAATGGGGCAATGACATCTGGTTATCTCATGGTTCAGAAAGAGCAGCAGGTACGGCTGTTTTGAAAAATACTTTCAATGGGAAAATCTTGCACAGTGAAGCTGATACTAAAGGCCACTTTCTTATTATAGTCATTAATACCAATGATACCATAATCCTATTAGTTAACATATATGGTTACAACTCAAAAAATGAAAACGATATACTATTTGGAGTTTTAGAATCCCGTTTCCTATATTGGTTCTCTAAATATCCAAGCGCAATGATAATAATGGGCGGTGATTTTAACATTGCCCTTAACGGTCTCCAAGATAGGTGGCCACCACGCTCTAACCCCTCATTAGCATCTACTCTAATACAATTCATGCATAAATTTGACTTGATCGACATATGGAGGGAAAAAAATCCTGGAATGTCTTTATATACCTGGAATAATAGAACCATTACTAGCTTGTCACGAATAGACTTTTGGCTAATTTCCAATGGATTTGACAAAAATGTCATTAATGTTAATATCATTCCAACTCCTCTTACTGACCATAAGGCGATATCAATACGAATCCTTCTAAAACCTCAGACTTGTTACAGGAATTCTTACTGGAAATTAAACAGCTCTATTCTTAAACATGAAACCGTATCCAAAATTGTTCAGTCTTTAATTGATCGTTACTGGCAAAAATCCTTACTTGAAAATAAATTTTGCAGTAACTGGGAACTTTTAAAATTTGAACTATCTAAATTTTTGAGAGCATACAGTAGTTCAGCTATTAAAGCAAAAAAAGCTGAAGAAGAAAATATTATCTCAGAAATAACAGCCTTAACACAGAAAGACAGAGCTAACTTATCTGAAAGTGAATCCCTTCTCTTAATACAGTTACAGCTCAAATTAGATGATTTGTATAGGGTGAAAGCTGAAGGGGCCTTTGTTAGAAGTAGAAAGAGGTGGATGGAGGAAGGTGAACAGAATACTGCCTACTTTTTTCGACTCGAAAAATCTCAGGCCAAACTTAATACTATACAAAAACTAAACATTGACGGTAACATCACAGAGGATTCCCAAAAGATAGCTAAATACTGTTCGGACTTTTATGCTAAACTCTATGATTCTAAATACAGTGAAGACCTTACCAGCCATTTTATGGTATCTCTCACAAACACGAAGTCAATTGATGTCGACTTAAAAGAATCTTGTGACAAACCACTAACAATACAAGAAATTATATCCGTAATAGACCATCTCAAATTAAATAAATCTCCAGGCACAGACGGCATTACCTCTGAATTTTACAAAGCCTTTTCTAAGCAATTAGCACCCTTCCTCCTCGCTCTCTTCTCAGAATGTATTCATAATGAATCCCTCCCCCCAACTTTAACTCAAGGTCTAATAACTTTAATACCCAAACCCAAAAAAGACTTGCTTCTTATTGATAACTGGCGCCCAATATCGTTACTTAATAATGACTACAAAATTTTTGCCTCAATATTTGCTAATAGAATGAAATTTGTTTTAGATCATATAATTGATGAGACCCAATCCGGCTTCATGAGAAACAGACATATCTCCAACAATATAAGATTAGTTTTAGATTTAATTGACTATGCAGATTTATGTCCAGATGAAAGTTTCATCCTTTTCTTAGATTTCTTCAAGGCGTTTGACACAATCGAACATAACTTTATATTCCACGCATTAGATAAATTTAATTTTGGCCCATTTTTTAGAGGTGCTATCCAAACAATGTATAAAGCTGGAAACTCCTCTATCAAATTACATGCTGGCACTTCCCCTCGATTTCCTCTTAAACGTGGGGTGAGACAAGGATGCCCAATATCGCCTTATCTTTTTCTTCTTTGTACACAGCTTCTCTCCGATTCTATTAAGCTTAGTCCACTAAAAGGTATTCTGATAGCAGACAAAGAAATTTTCATCAGTCAGCTGGCCGATGATACAACACTCTTTCTAAAAAATAGCTGTCAGATACCTCTAGCTATTGATGTGATCAATACTTTTTCTCTTGCCTCAGGACTTTATTTAAACATTAAAAAATGTGAATTACTTGCCCTCAAAACCTGTAATATCCCCTCTATATGTAACATACCTATAAAAAACTGTATCACCTATCTAGGTATAATTATAAATAAAGATAGGGAAACTAGATGTGATTTGAATTTTAACCCTATTATCGACAAAACTCAAAAAAAGTTTAATCAATGGCTACAAAGGGATTTATCCTTGAGAGGTAGAATTTTGTTAACTAAAGCTGAAGGCATATCCCGGCTTACCTATGCTGCCTTATCGCTTGGTGTTAATAAAAATATCTTAAAGAATATCGACAAAATGCTCTTTAACTTCGTATGGAAAAATAAAACTCACTATATTAAAAAATCAGTGATAATGAGTACTTACGACAAAGGTGGCCTCAACTTTTTAGACTTCCAAACATTAAACAGTACTTTTAAAATTAATTGGTTGAGGCAATTCATTAAAAACCCCTTCTCAATTTGGAACTTCATACCAAATTTTATTTTTTCTAAAGTAGGTGGCTTACATTTTCTTTTACTGTGCAATTATAAAATTGAAAAAATCCCATTGAAATTATCAGATTTTCATAAACAGATGCTTCTTTCATGGTCCCTAATATATAAACACAACTTTTCTCCACACAGATATTACATTTGGAACAACAAGGATATAACCCACAGAAACAAATCCTTATTTTACCCTACCTGGTTTTCACATAGCATACTACTGGTTCACCAGCTGTTTGACTCCAATGGTTCATTACTTACGTATGATAATTTTATTTTAAAACATAACATTTCAATTTCTGCTGAGGAATTCAATATAATTATTCATGCAGTTCCTGCTGGTGTTTCTTTGTTGTTTGGTGGCTCAGTGAACCAGATGTTACTTCATCTGCCTCTGGATCCATCTCAGACTGAAGTAGGAAGGATTTGTTTCTTAACCATACGCAACAGCAACCGCCTCATTCGTAACTTGTTTCAAAGGGACATAGTTTCTCTTCCATACATTATATTTTATTGGAATAATCTCTTACCAAATCTCGACTGGAAAAAAATCTGGACGTTACCATCTAAATATATGCTTAACAACAAAATAAAAGAAGTATCTTTTAAATTAATTCACAAGATTTATCCCTCTAAAATATTTCTTTTACAGCGCTTTAGAAAGCACATTGATACCGACTGCTCTTTCTGTTCTAAATGCCCAGAAGACAATTTTCATCTGTTTTGGTCTTGTACTTTTTCAAATAGTTTCTGGAATGATGTTAGTCTTTTTATTTCTACTCATATTGATGACAGTTTTACTCTTTGTTTTGAGAATGTACTGTTTGGTTTCACATCTTTTACTCCATCTAAAAGCAACCAGTACTATATAATTAACCTTATTATTTTATTAGCCAAATTCCATATTCATAAATGCAGATATATCAATAAAAATCCTTGTTTTCGTTTTTTTCAAAATGAAACCAAGCAGTACATTCACACTATTAGGAACTCCACTAACACCAAAGCCATCAAAACAGTAGGTTTGTGTAATGTATTTAATGTTTTTATGTGAACTGTTTCTTGTTTGTGGCCCCCTGGCTAAACTTTCTATTTCTCTGTTTTGTTTGTTCAATTTTCAATAAAGTTTAAAAAAAAAAAAAAAAAAAAAAAAAAAAAAATCAAGAGCTATGGCTGTTAATGGTTAATGGCGGAACAGGCAGAAGACGAACAATTGTCAAGTGCATACCGCCACCTGCTGTACGACAGTGTGCATCATCATTTTACGTTCTTATTCTGCACATCAATCTTGTGTCTCTTAAAAAGAGTGTCCATGGGCATGTTTGCCTTAATAAGATTTTAATAAGAAATAGCCTACTATATTTTGACACACATCTGCATCTGGACCATACGTCTATATACTGCTCTCATATCGAGAGTTGCTGACGCCTATATAAACTACAGGCCTTCTATCGTTTTTATTTATTTTTAGAATTTTTTAACATTACGTTTATAATTTTCAGGGAGAAAGAAGTAGTCTAGATCGAGAATATGAACAAAACAGTTTTACCAAAATAAAAAATGTCGTTGTGCAACAGGATCCAAGTTACAAAAAATGATCAGCATTTTATCAGATTAATGTCGACGATGGAGGGAAGGAAAGACAGCACTCAGTCAAACATACTGAAGTTCATTGCTCTGTGTGACATTTTGCAAACTTTCAAGTCAAGATGAGCCCTTGCGTGAATTATGGGCGAGACTTCCGGTACGGACCGGAAGTAGCGTTTTTACATGCTAGCTGTCAGCGCGAATCCACTTTCTCCGACTACTTCGACACGTAAACCATGTGGGAACACCAGCTCAAACAAGACGACATTACAATCCCGCTGTCTAATAATATATAGGGGTGGGAGGATAACATGAAGAAGTGGCCTAAAATAACATACAGTGGCATAGTTAGCCACTTTAACTGTGCCGCTTCGGACGGGGAGGCAAAATCTAAAAAGCTCTGAGGCGCATCAGTACCTGCACAGTAATAAGGTTGGACGCGTTTTGTTAAAAGAGATCGTGGCGTGGGACACAATCTTATTTACCTTAAAGCAGATGTAGAGCCCAGCCAAAGTCTTAAAGTCCCTCATCACCGAGCCTTGGTATTAGTGTCATCATCGGCAGAGCTTGCAGCCAGGCTGCTGCCATCCTCTGGAAGGTATATCTTTATTGTTCTGGTAGTTTTAATTATCATTTGCATTGCTTTTAATGTAGGGCTGCAACAAACCATTATTTTTGTAGTCAATTAAATGTAATTAAAACTATAGAAAGGGGCAGGTATCATAAGTTTTCTTCTTCCTGCTCCTTTTCATTGATGGTGTTACGTATATAATCATGTAATGTGTTTAATCTATGAATGGAATAAATAGATATGAATGAACGAATGAATCTTTAATTTATTTTCAATTCAGGTTGAGAATGCTGTGAGACAGGGAAAGACAGGGACATCATGCACTGATGCACAGAGAAAGTGGAATTATTCTATTATATTATTGAACAAAATATTACAGTACCAGTCAAAAGTTCGGACACACCCTCTCATTTAATGGTTTTTCTTTATTTTATTTTTTACATTGTAGATTCTTACTGAAGACGTCAAAACTATGAATGAACACATATGGAATTATGTAGTAAACAAAAAAGTGTGAAATAACTCTAAATATGATTCATATTTTAGAGAGTCCTCAGAGTAGCCACCCTTTGCTTTGTTGACAGCGCTGCAAACCCAATGAGCTTCATGATGTAGTCACCTGAAATGGTTTTCACTTCACATGTGTGCCTTGTCAGGATTCATTTGTGGAATTTCTTGCCTTCTTAATGGGGTTGGGACCATCAGTTGTGTTGTACAGAAGTCAGGTTGGTACACAGCTGACAGCCCTATTTGACAACTGTTAGATTCATATTATGGCAAGAACCAATCAGCTAAGTAAAGAGAAACGAGTACTTTGAGAACTGAAGGTCAGTCAGTCCAGAAAATTGCAAAAACTTTGACTGTGTCCCCAAGTGCAGTTGCAAAAATCATCAAGTGCAACGAAGAAACTGGCTCACATGAGGACCGCCCCAGGAAAGGAAGACCAAGAGTCACCTCTGCTGCTGAGGATAAGTTCATCTAAGTCACCAGCCTCAGAAATAACAAGTTAACATCACCTCAGATCAATGGCTCACAGAGTTCCAGTAGCAGACACATTTCTACATCAACTGTTCAGGGGGGACTGCACCAATCAGGCCCTTATGGTCAAATAGCTGCTAGAAAATCACCACTAAGGAAAAGCAACAAGCAGAAGAGATTTGTTTGGGCCAAGAAACGCAAGGAATGGACATTAGACCAGTGGAAATCTGTGCTTTGGTCTGATGAGTCCAACTTTGAGATCTTTGGTTCCAACCACTGTGTCTTTGTGCGACGCAGAGAAGGTGAACGGATGGCCTCTACATGCATGGTTCCAACCGTGAAGCATGGAGGAGGAGGTGTGATGGTGTGGGGGGGGGCTTTGCTGGTGACACTGTAGGGGATTTATTCAAAACTGAAGGCACACTGAACCAGGACACAGGACAATGACCCCACACAGACCTCCAGGCTGTGTAAGGGCTATCTGACCAAGAAGGAGAGTGCACCAGATGACCTGGCCTCCACAGTCACCTGACCTAAACCCAATGGAGATGGTTTGGGATGAGATGGAGCGCAGAGTGAAGGCAAAGTGTTCAGCACCTCTGGGAACTCCTTCAAGACTGTTGGTAAACCATTTCAGGTGACAACTTCATGAAGCTCATCAAGAGAATGCCAAGAGTGTGTAAAACAGTAATTAAAGCAAAGGGTGGCTATTTTGAAGAATCTAAAATATGAATCATATTTAGAGTTATTTCACACTTTTTTTGTTTACTACATAATTCCATATGTGTTCATTCATATTTTTAACGTCTTCAGTGAGAATCTACAAAGTAAATTGTCATGAAAATAAAGAAAAACCATTAAATGAGAGGGTGTGTCCAAATCTTTGACTGGTACTGTATATATTATACACTGTTATCCTCGTGACACTGCTGTCAGTCCTCTTTAGCACCCGGCGTCTCTTCTCCGGTGGTCTCTCCCAACCACAAGTAGGGTGCGGGTGTTTCTCCGTGGGCTTTTTGTCAACAAAATGAAACGGGCAGTTGTTTCAGCCGCATCCTGCGGAGTTCCTCATCCCTCGGTTACGGTGGCCCTGAAGTGCAAATCACAACGGCAAAAGCGAAAACACAACGGCAAAAGCGAAAACACAACGGCAAAAGCGAAAACACAACGGCAAAAGGGAAAACACAACGGCAAATCAGAAAACACAACGGCAAAAGCGAAAACACAACGGCAAAAGCGAAAACACAACGGCAAAAGGGAAAACACAACGGCAAATCAGAAAACACAACGGCAAAAGCGAAAACACAACGGCAAAAGCGAAAACACAACGGCAAAAGCGAAAACACAACGGCAAATCAGAAAACACAACGGCAAATCAGAAAACACAACGGCAAAAGCGAAAACACAACGGCAAATCAGAAAACACAACGGCAAATCAGAAAACACAACGGCAAATCAGAAAACACAACATGCATTTCGTCTACAACTTAATGCATACCAGCTGAACATGAGCTCATATCACACATACTATACACCATACCATCTTCTCCTACATAGCATATTTTCTTAGGCCTCCCAAACTATCACTCCCAACTTCAAGTCTGCTGGTCCTGACACTAATATAAACACTTAACCATCTGGCCATCCGCCAGAATCCTACAAGAATGTTTTTCTTTTAGAAGTCAATATACCTCACTACCCTTTCCGTTTTGGTTAATGTCGTTGTGTTTTCTCTTTTGCCGTTGTGTTTTCTGATTTGCCGTTGTGTTTTCGCTTTTGCCGTTGTGTTTTCGCTTTTGCCGTTGTGTTTTCTGATTTGCCGTTGTGTTTTCGCTTTTGCCGTTGTGTTTTCTGATTTGCCGTTGTGTTTTCTGATTTGCCGTTGTGTTTTCGCTTTTGCCGTTGTGTTTTCTGATTTGCCGTTGTGTTTTCGCTTTTGCCGTTGTGTTTTCGCTTTTGCCGTTGTGTTTTCGCTTTTGCCGTTGTGTTTTCGCTTTTGCCGTTGTGTTTTCTGATTTGCCGTTGTGTTTTCGCTTTTGCCGTTGTGTTTTCGCTTTTGCCGTTGTGTTTTCGCTTTTGCCGTTGTGATTTGCACTTCAGGGCCACCGTACTACGTAGGCGGTGGAAGCTGTACCAACTCTCACAACAACATTCCCTCTTCGTCCGGGTGCATGTTCAAAACACTGCTCTTGTAGCCACAGATTCAACTTCGCCTGGTTATTAGTACAACCGCGAACAGCGCAACATGTTCCCGAGCTGCTCAAGGACATTTTTAAATGCTGCGGGAGCTGATAATCGTTTCGTAAAGAACAGTAAAGACCAGTAAATTTCCACATAAACCGCTACGGGAAACGAAAACCGCTAGCAAGCGCTAGCAACCAATGGCTCACTGCTACTTCCGGTGTGTCACCGGAAGTTGCGCCCATAATCGTTTCTACATCAGCGCCCCCAGGAATAAGGTGGCATGTCATTCAGGCATTCGGGGCTGTGTGGTTTGTCCCGTTTGTCCTAGTAGTGTTGCCGTACCCTGCTGTTCAACTGGCCAATACGCTCAACCAATTATATTCGGGGATACAATGGTGATTGGCATGCCCCCAGGCCCGTCCCCCTCACTGACAAAAACGCCCACTAAAAGAAATAACTCGCGCGCGAGCAGGGGACAGTTTTCTGCGCGAGGAGAGGAGAGTTTCGCGAGCGAGCAGGGGAAAGTTTTGCGAGCGGACTCTGCGCGCGCGCGAGCTGTTTTTCTCCTCGCAAGCTACAATATTGCTCCAGGGGGCATAGATACAGGATACAAAATAGCTCGCGAGTGCTTGGAAAAGCGCTCGGGGGGGAAAAATGCGCCCGCGGATGTTTGATTTGCGCTCGCGCGAGTCTCATTGCGTGCGCACGATTTATGGCAGCGTTCTAATTCCATAGAACATGGACCTTCTGAGGGTGTCCTGTAGGGTGACCAGATGTCCCGCTTTGTGCGGGACAGTCACGCATTTTCATTACTTTTCACACGTCCCGCAAATTGAGACGTTGTCCCGCATTGTTATTGACAGTCAGACTCCAGTTTCGAAATGCATGTTTTACAATCTGGCATTTATCAAATAGCTGTTTGGAGAAAGCAGTGAGGGCTGTCATCAGGGGTCGGGGCGGGCTGTTTGATCATGTCAATCAAACTGGGACGCGGACGCAGGTTAACGGCGCGCCCACCAACAACAAACAATGCGAACCAGATCAGAACGGCATGCAGCGCGAGACATGGAGGGAAGCACAACCCGGCTAAGAAGAGGAAATGCAGCTATAATAAAGACTGGGAAGCTATCTATCCAATGCAAGGCGAGTCTGGTAAAGTTTGCTGTGAAGTTTGCTTGAGTCATTTTTCCGTTTCACACGGAGGTGAATACGACGTGAAACGACACAGACAATGCGAGACAAAACGTGTTGCTCACCTTGTGAACTTGGGAAATTTGCATTTAAGCAAGTTTTTATATATATTTATATTGTAAAATATATTTGTTAAGTTTTTATTTGCAGGCTGTTATTTCCTACTGAATCAATCAGATTGCAAAGTAATGCCATAAGCAAAGGGGCAGAATAGAAATGTTTATTTTTTTCTCATAGTTCTTTTAGACTACCTTGATGCATTGGTATCTCACATTGTCCCACATTGTCCCACACAAACGTAGTCTTTGTCCCACGTCTGGCGAATTGGGATCTGGTCACCCTAGTGTCCTGTGGTGTCTGGAAACAGGATATTGTTAGTGGGGGCCTTTGGGTCCTATGGGTTGAGGGGAGGGGCCTCTGTGGATCATCCCACAGATACTTGATCAGTTTGGGATCTAGTGAATTTGGAGGCCAGGTCAACACCTTGTGCTGTTTTTCATTTTTTTAGTTGTTCCTAAACTGTTTTTGCATGTGTCTGTGTCAGGCTGCATCCTGCTGGGGATGGCTGCTGCCATCAAGGAGTGTCATTGCTATGGGGTGGGGGTGTCAGGTCTGGTCTAGGTGGGTGCTACATGTCTAAGTAACATCCACAGAACACTGTTAATGTTATTTACTTCTCCTGTCAGTGGTTTTAATGTTGTGGCTGATCGGTGTGTAGGTGTAATACATGTGAGATTTACATATATATGGTGGACTCTTTCGGCTTCTATTTCAATTTTGTATAAAAGGAACCAATGTCAGCATGACATGGCTATGAAGCGGACCACAAAGTGCTCATGTGGAAAAGAGTAAGGACAGTCGGATTTACAGCAAATAGGTGTACAGAGGTGAAAACTCACTAGTTTAAATGATATCAAGCCTGAAGTCATGTATAAATTAGGGCTTAGCGGCTGCTTCTAGCAACAGCTGGATGCTTGTCATTATATTGTGTTTTGGTACCTTTTGTATTCCGGTTTGTTTTTTTGTTTTCATTTTTGTCAAGTGATTCTTTGCAATTGAGTTCATTTTACTTCCTGTCTCTGTGATTACGTTCTCCTATCTTTGCCGTGTCTTTTGTCTTCTCACCTCAGTAGTCTCACCTGTGTCTCATTAGCCTCAGTGTATATTTATCCCTGTCTTGGCCCTTGTCCTTTGTCACATCATTTGTTGATAAACCTGCTTTTGTTCCAGTTGTTCTTGTCTGTTTTTTTGTCCCTTGATTATGTGTAACTTGTTTTTCTGAATTTCACCTTTTGTTGGACTTGTGTTTTTGGGTTTGTTTCATATTTTTCTACATCATCCTTGAATTTACTTTGAGTTGCTCATCCTGCATCTCTAGACTGTGTGTCTTTCACTTGGGTCCTACCTCCTTGCTATCACACAGTGACAGATGCTGTCTCAAGTTGCTAGTTTTTGGTGTCACCGGTCCAAATCAGCTTCACTCATGCTCCACCTTTTTGCCCATTATTGAACTAGCTACACAGAGGAAACACGATGGAAACGGACAGTGCTACCCACAAGGAGCTTCAAAACCATACTACAGAGACCCTACTTGTGCAGTCACAGAGGGTTTATTCATGTTTAGACTTTTTGTTTATTGTAACGTAATGCAATCTTTTCTTGTGGTGTCCCACATCTTCTTGGATGTTTCTGTTATTCTGCTGTTTAGGCTTTAATGTCAGTTGAAGCCTTTAAACATTGTTCTGTGATTAATTGCATGATAATTTAAATGTTGGCATGCAATCCCCCAAAAATAATTTGAATCTGCCAGAGAAAGGGAGTAAGTCATCTGATATGACCCCTGACTTGTATTTGACTTTTTATACCATCTGTTTAGAGCCTTTTATAATGCAGTAAGCTTTGGCTGTGATACATGGATCATGGATAATGGATGAAAGTTTGATAAAAGCATCTTTACGCTTAACCCTGAATGAGTTATTGAGTACCTGGTGAGAAGCCTCCTTCAAACCACAGGGCAACTATAAAAGGAACGACATTACACAGACTGCCTTCCTCTGACCTCTGACTAATAGAACGACAGATTTTTCAAATGAAAAAATCACGGAAGTCATGTGAGAATATGGGATTAAAATATTTTTACAAAAGTGAATTGATTAAATAATTAGCACAAACTGCACGTAACTGATTTCATTTCATTGGCCTTTGATGGTAAACTATCTTGGCAAACATTTATTGGCCCTGAAGAGATGCATTTTTGAAGAATTTATGTTTTAATCTGTCCCTGTTTATTTTTGTTTTTTAATTAAAAAGTCTTCTTTAAATACCAGGTTAAGTTGGGGCCATCAAGGTGAGCAGAAACAACGCTGAACTTGACACGTCCTTAGCGCTTCTTGGTTGCGCATTGAGAAGTTACGTAGCAATGCTGCCATTAATTAGCGATGAACTGTTTCTGATAATCCAGTGAATGTAAAGCCAGAATCTACACCTTTTTATCTCTGCTTTTGTTCTCTATTAACTACTTAGAAATTCTTGCTGTCCACTTCACACGATCAAAAGCGATGGTGACGGAAAAGTTGGAGGAAAAAACGTCAACATAAAAAGCTGATGTTAAGCACACATTGTCATTTTCTACATAAGAAAATCGTTAGAGCTGTTTCAAAGAAATAGCAGCAAAGCGTTTAGTGTTAGTCATTACCTTCTTATCCTCATTATCAAAATCCTTGAGAAGTTTGTAATTTACTGTCACTTAGAGCTCCTTAGTTGATGCTGCTTTATTCCTATTCTCTACAGACCTTCAAAGTGTTACAAAGGAATGAACACACCAAACAACATCATTACACAGTGCCACCCATTTCCTTTATGTTACACCGACATTCATGTTCGTGTAAGTTTGCATTTGCTTTATATTTGTTATTCCTCAGTCTACGTATATGCAAATCTATAGATAGTGCCCATCCAGCTAGTCCACAAAGACCCACCTTATTGGTGACATTTTGGTTTCCACAGTGACCTGTCTGGAAGCAATAATTATGAAAAAGCATCCCCGCGGCGGCGCCTATCTCCCTCGTACATACGGTGGGTGACAACATCACCATGACAACAGAACAAGGTATCACTCGACAGGCTCAGAAAATTGCTGCGGACACGCACAGGTTTTTCCTTTGCAGTCATTTCCTTTTCAGATTGTTTCACGTGAGCGTGGTTTGACTAGGGGAGGAGGAATGAAGCACATGCATAGACAGAGGTTGGCTTTTACAGCAAATGTTAAGACTCTAGAGTGAACACACATGGAAGGTACATGACAATTATAAAGAGTCTCCTGTCTAAATTTATTACAACATTTCATGATGTTGTGTTTAAGCACAGTCGGTGCACAGTCTCTGGTTTGGACAAACTGCAGAGAGAATTTCTGAGGGTTTCTAATTCTCCTCACTCCACAATCACCTTGTCTGCCTTTCCACGGATTATTTATATTATATGCTCACTTTTTTATTTTTTTATTTTATTTTTTTTGGTGTGACCAGGGAAAGATGTAAATAATTGATTAGTTGAGTAGGTTTTCTTGCTGGGGTGTTGAAAGCCCTCTCAGAGCGGAGCTTTATGTAATATGTGAAGATTTTTCATTTTTTTCAGCGAGAACTCGAACACAACGTTCCACTGACGGTGTTCATTGCAGGTTTAGAGGATGTTTGGTCCTGTCATTAGGCCAATGAGATAATAAATAGAAAAAGTATGTGTATTATTCATTCGTTCATTTTTCTTCTTTTACACATTTTTGCGGAGTTAATAGAGAAAATATGAGTTATGCGTGCACTTCAAAATGGGATATAATAAGCATGAATGAACAGATTGTTCAGATCAAAATAGCCGTGTGCTAAAACAATGGAATGGTTCTGCACTGCGGTGAGTGTCCCTTTAGTATAGATCCATGCATAGCTATTTATAATATTCCAACACGGGTTTTTAAAGCTATTGTTACTTTGTCAGTTGCAACAAGAACAGCAGAGTACATCGTTCATGCTACAAAGTAACCTATCAGGAATGTGCGCTTGCATGCTTTGCCACTGCAGCATTTTTCCAGATGACATTGCGCTGTGCTGCAGTAAAATCTGAAGTTCAACATTTGTTTTTTTTGTTTTTTTTAGCTGGATTCCTCTGTGTCTGCACACTCACCGTGCAAAGAAGTTCTCTCATTCCAATCAATGATGAGGCTGTTCGTGTTTCGTTTGTTTTCCACGAGGGGCTGCTGTCAGTCTGAATGTAGCCTAACACCACTTAATGAGTAGCTCGTGATACCCCTCATATCCAGTATCTAACGTTGCCGCACTGCATTCTTTGTCTTCTGGCTGTATCTTGCAAGTGGTACAACAGTATTTCCTTGACTTTCAGCCAGGGCATGAGAGGTAAAAAGTAAGAACCAGGAAGAGGAGATGGGAGTTGGTAGGAATTCAGGGAAGGACATCTGTAATGTGTCAAGACAAACCTCATACAGTCTTTCCTCACTGCACAGTTTTAGTTAGTTTAGTTACTCTCCCAATTGTAGTGCTGTTTCTGTCTCATCTGATTTTATTGTGGTCAACGATTGAATAGGCTTTCGTCATCAGAAATCTGTCCAAAAATATGGGCTAGTATGTTCAGTCAAATTCCTGAGAAGGCTTTCGTTAAGGGAATTTTAATTGTTCACTGTAGAGAAGTCACAAAAAGTCTACAATAGATGCAAATGTACATGTCATTTAAGTGGTCATGACTCTCTACTTTCCTCACAAAGGGACTTTAGGGACATGATGGTGGTGTTGCTTTATTCCTGTCCCTTATGGTCCCAAAAAACGCTTGTGTTGAATAATAACAAAGGTTTTTATTAACTTCTTCTCCGTCAGATTAAATAAACTGTTCAGCTGTATAAGCTATATCCCAGATTTAGGTCAAATGCAGCATACTGTCAGCTTTTTCTGCCTTTGTTCTGCAGGTCTGCCGTTCGGTGCACGGTTTTATGGCTCTTTTGTTGTGTTTCCAGTAAACAAACACTTAGGGCATGTGGGAGGAGGAGCTGTCAAGACCCATTAGTTTTTACACATATTTAAATTAATGAAACTCCCACTTTTTTTTGTTTTCTGTTTTCTCAAAGATGAGTTCAATCGGCTTGTCTTCAAGTCAGTATTGTTCGTTATTTGGTACGCTCATCCATCTCAACTGTCCCACCACCCCCACCTTACCAGTAATATCTTCCTATTGAATTACACAGGGACCAGCCACAGTTTTATCAATACCTTCAAATATAAATCTGAGATGACGCTAAGAAGAGCAGTTGTTTCATGAATATAGCAAAATTACAGTTTAAGGATTTTGTTCCTGTAAGCTTCTTTAAAATCATTGATGATTGTATGCTTTGCATTTAACCAAAGGTCCATTAAATAAACAATAAATTACCTTGGATATCAGGCTGACATAAAATACCTGCTGGTGAGCAGGACACACATGGCAGCGCATCAGAAATGAAGGATCGCTTTACATTCTGCTACATAAAACCATTTTTTTTCCTGATATAAAGAGCTGGCTGACCACTGGAACATAAACTCATATGGGACAACTGCAATGAGGTTACCAAGCCCTTCAAGTCTGAAACAACAAAACAGGTAATTTGTCATTTTCTAAAATGACCCCTGAATTTCTTTTATGGAGTCCCTTGCCTTCAGATATATTAATGACCTCCAAACAACAACAACAAATAATTCATTGAACCATTTTACTTGTGTGTCATTTAAAAAAAAAAGTTAAGTCAGAGAACAGATTCAACTGACAATTGTCTCCTATGTCAAAGGCACTGTTGATCTTGGGTGGCCTCTGCTGCTCAATGGGGCGTGAGAGGTTTGACAAGATCATGCAATGACTGCCTTTGGTTTGTAGAGACAACTTGTTTTGAAAACGCAAATACACTTCAGGTCAGAGGTTATCAACCATCCAGTGCAGCCATTTTTGTTTTTCTGGTCAGAACAGGCTACTTTGTGATAAACTTCAGACTCACTTGCCGAGACCAATTTAGTGCTATAGGTTCAAATTCATTGCATAGGTCAAGCTTAAAATTAGACTCTTTTCAGTTCACCTGGACCAAACGATGAGCACAGAACAACCCTCCTGCTGCAACGCTGAATCAGGACGGGTTGCTTCCATTATTCTTTGTCACTGAGGAGCAATAGTTCATCCTTGACTTACAGGATTGGATATCCTGGCAGCAGTAATATACAACTGCCTTCTCCGGGGAAAAGATGGAGGCCATTGTTTTACCGACAATAAACTGACCACTCACCTCTTACTAGGACAGTGAAAATGATTAAAACGGACCGAGCTGCAAGTTGCTGCAAGAAAATGCACAGGAGTTGAACCATTTGACGCAATGATAATAAGCCTCTTGTTTTTCTATTAGTACAGAGGTTTGTCCTAAATGTTGTTGCTGCAGCTCTAATGCGCATGATATCAGTGTTTCTTAAAGCTTAGGTGGTCAGCAATGTTTGGGTGTGTAGTAAGGGTTGAACAACTTCCAGTTTTGTAAAGTCGACTAATATGTGGTGAAAGTCGAGTTGACATCGACTAGTCAACGACGTCACACATAAAAACACAGTAGAAAGTAATACTTTGCAACAATGAAATCTATATTCCTGATCTGAATACGCTATAAGCTATGGAGGCTTTTCTGCAAGTTTACTGACACTTGAACACGGGCTACTGTCAGCCGTAGCCCACGGCAACACCATAAACACCGTCAGTCTGACACTTGTGATATGTGGCTGCAAAAAAACAAAAAAAAAACAACACAACAACTATGTCAACTAATAGAACACAACGGAACTGAACATAAACACAGGAGCTTATCAATACTGTGCACATATGTTTAGCATATATAAATTGGCACCGCCAGTAGAGTTTAATGGTAGTTCACAGCGTGTTGGAAGATAATATTACGTAGCCGGAATAGATAAAAAATGTGGTATATCTCCAAAGCATTTTCCGTGTATAGCAGCTAAATGAAATTCTCTCTACTCTCTGTTACTGCAGGTGAAGTTGTTAACTGACTGTCATTGAGACATTCAGACATTCGAGTCATTTTTATGTGGAAATGTAAAAATTTCTGCAAAAAATAACTCAAAGCATCATTGGATTTTCATAAGTCCTGTCAGTAGACAAGGAAAATCCAATCATACAACTAAAACAGAAATATTAGGCTTTTGTGTTTGTTTATTCAGGAAAATGCACCTTTATTATATATCAGTGACTTGTAAAAGTAAGTGCAGAGTTAATTTCCAGGCAAATAAGAGTCCACTTGTTGGAAGTGTTTCCAATCAATGTAATGACACTCATGTGTTGTTCAGTGCCCCATTTGTTAAAAACAAAACTCACAGTCTGTCACAGTCTGATCTTCACAACACATGGTTGATGAAGTGTATGCTGAAAATGAAAAAAAAAAAAAAAAAACCAAAACAGATGTCTGAGGACCTCAGAAAAAGATTTGTTGATCATCAGGCTGGAAAAGGTTCCAAAACCATCTCTAAAGAGTTTGAAACAACAAATCCACTGTCAGACAGATTGTTACCAAATGGAGGAGGTGGTCAACCAACAAAAATCTCTCCAAAAGCAAGATGCATAATAGTCTGAGAGGTCACAAAGGCCTCTCTCACCCTGGCTAATGTTACAATTGAGAATATGTTTTTTGGACAGATGAGACCAAAGGAGAATTATTTGATTTAAATGAGAGGCTCATGTCTGGAGATATAGCAACACTGCGTTCCAGCATCAGAACCTCACCTTGTCCGTGAAACATGGGGGTGGTAATGTTCTTGTTTGGGCCTGTTTTGCTGCATCTGGGCCAGGACAGCTTGCCATCGTTGATGGACCAATGGATTCTGAATTATAGCAACAAATTCTAAAAACAAATGTCAGGACATCTGTCTGTGAGCTGAATCCTTCAAAGAATGGCTCGAGAAGAACAAAAGGAACGTTGTGGAACAGCCAAGTCAAAGTCCCGACCATAATGTTGTGGAGGGACCTGAAGCAAACGGTTCATATGAGGAAACCCACCAACATCTCAGAATTGAAGAGGTTCTGTACTGAAGAGTGGGCTAAAATCTCCCCCAGCTACTGTAGACAACTGATGTACAAATGATTAATTTCCTTGAAACAAAAACATAATATTTGTTTGAGTCTGCTCTCTTTGTCTACTGTCTGTCTGGACTTGTGTGAAAATCTGCTGATGTTTTGAGTAATTTTTTTTTTTTTGTCACAAAGAAATAGGAAATTCTGAAAGATGCAAATACTTTGACGTGGAGACGCGTTCTCTGGAGTGATGAATCACGCTTTTCCATCTGGCAATCTGATGGACGAGTCTGGGTTTGGAGGTTGCCAGGAGAACGGTACATTTCAGATTGCATTGTGCCAACTGTGAAATTTGGTGGAGGAGGAATTATGGTATGGGGTTGTTTTTCAGGAACTGGGCTTGGCCCCTTAGTTCCAGTGAAAGGAACATTGAATGCTTCAGGATACCAAAACATTTTGGACAATTCCATGCTCCCAACCTTGTGGGAACAGTTTGGAGCGGGCCCCTTCCTCTTCCAACATGACTGTGCACCAGTGCACAAAGCAAGGTCCATAAAGACGTGGATGACAGAGTCTGGTGTGGATGAACTTGACTGGCCTGCACAGAGTCCTGACCTGAACCCGATAGAACACCTTTGGGATGAATTAGAGCGGAGACTGAGAGCCAGGCCTTCTCGACCAACATCAGTGTGTGACCTCACCAATGCGCTTTTGGAAGAATGGTCAAAAATTCCTATAAACACTCTCCTCAACCTTGTGGACAGTCTTCCCAGAAGAGTTGAAGCTGTAATAGCTGCAAAAGGTGGACCGACATCATATTGAATTCTATGAGTTAGGAATGGGATGGCACTTCAGTTCATAGAATGAGTAAAGGCAGGTGAGCGAATACTTTTGGTAATATAGTGTATTAATCACTTCTGAACAGCCTCAGTAAGACCCAAGACACACCATGTGAGCCAAGTAACTTCTAAAAATCAAGATTATTTTCAAGGTATTCTCTTTAGTACTTCAGTACTTTAGTAGATCCAGTTTTGAACATTTGCTTTATCCCTGTTTGGTTTTCTTTGCGTTTCTTCCTCTGTGTCTTGCTTTACATCCTGTCTGTGTTTTCCCTCCTTTGCATATGTGATTGTTTTTTTCCTTTTAGGCTCATCCCTCAGTAGACTCACCTGTGCCTCTTTAGCCTCAGTCGATATATTGTCCTTCCTTTCCCTTGTCCTCTTCTCAGTTAGTTTGTTTTCTTCCTTGTAATTTTCCTGTTCACAGGATTAAAACGAGTAAAAGTAAAACGAGTTAATTTTTTTGGTGTCATATTTTGAGTTTTGCTTTTCTTTTGGTTTTTGGATTTTTTGTTGGATTTACCTGCCATGCTTTGCAGCTTCCGTTGTTTCCTTCATCATACGTCCCCATAAAACTTATAATTTCATCTAATCCTTGGTTCCTTGTGTGCCTGTCCTGGATTTGGGTCCAAATCATCTGTTGAAGCTTGCTGTCTTTTTTGTGGTCTATCTTGTGTAATTCTATCACAGCCAGCGACACTTAGATTATGTATCTGCTGCTGGTTATTTCAGCCGTTCAAAAGAGAACAGAAAACTGTGACTGATGCTGATTTTATTATTATTTTTTGAACACTTCATGCTTTCTACTTGTCTGCTCTGATAGGAAGGACAAACGTGATGTCAGGTGGTAACAAATCCTGTCTTTGTATTGTAGTAGTCAGTTTTATGCTTGCCTTTCTGTTAAGGTGTCAAGTTCCGATGTCTTAAATTATTTAAATAGTGAAAAAAAATTCTTACATTCGTTTTTTGATAAACAACCTTCTTGTATTTATTGTACATGTTTGCTCTTACAGCCCGTACTGACAAGTGCACTGCAGAGTTGAGCACACTCGAGCTTGTTCATGACAGCTGCTGGGAGAAACATACCCCGTAAAAGTAAAACGAGTTAATTTTTTTTTTCCTCCCCACGGAGACTTGTATTTCACAACATCCCCTGAAGACGGAAGACGTTCATATTGTGTGTCCTCACACACCAAATGTAATTTTTATTCTAAAAGTAAACTATAATTTGGGATGCATCAGTCTTCCTCCTGGCTCTCCAGCAGTGCGGGGAATACTGCATATATACTGCAATCAAGTAATGCAATCATCCTCACAGTGTGTGTGTGTGTGTCGGGGGGGGGGGGGTTCTCACTCTCTGCTGAAGCATGTTATTGCTGCCCACACGGTTGCGTCATACAAATTGAATCCTTTGCGGAAATAAATCTGGTTAAAGTAGCTATGTAGTGCATTTTGTTGTAATTGTACTTGATCATTATTATCATGCCATTAAAACAAGGTTCCCAATTCCACCAGTTTGTAGAATAGATCCATATACTTGCGATGAGTATAACTCCACATGTAAAAAAAAAACGGTGTATAATATGGCTCCTAGTCCTCGCATCCCTCACCTCGTCCTTGGCTATCACTCATCCCAGCATCATTTTAAAGAGACGCTGCTCATGATGCACACAATCTCACTGTGTAGGCAACAATAAAATACTTCAAAGCAGCAGTAAAAGAAACCATCTGGAAACGACTGACAGAGCAATATAAACGGCAGCAAATATTCTGGATCAAATTAAACCATAGCTGAAATATTTGTTAAAAGGCCCTGGTTACATTGGATGTCCTTTAGACCTGTGCCTGTATATGACAATAGTTTAGACAACTATTGTCTGAATATATACGGTGAAATTGGATAGTAGGATAGTGAGTAGAAAAGAAAAAGTTGCAAAGAATTTCCTTAGGAGTTATTCAATACAAACAGTACTGTGTTATATATGACATCATAAATAGGCATCTGATGGTACTGCCTATTTCTAAAGGTATTTTGCCTATTAAAACTCATCCCATGCTATCATGTCAGCTGTCCAGTCAAGATATAAAAAGGATTTTGCCTTTTAACACTTAAGCACAGGACAAGCTTGCTCAAAATGTATGTACGGTGTCCTTGAGTGCCAAGAAAGGCGCCTATAAATAAAATGCATTATTATTATTATTATTAAAACGCTTTCTTTCTATTTTTACTCTCATGGTTCCATCGCAGCACCTCAATGATGGAGGAGGAGGAGGAAGAACACTTTCCAGGTCAGAGTACATGAAGCATAAATTAGCAGACTGGAAAGCAGCCCGTGTCTCCAGAGGGAGCTGTGTAAAGTCTGATATTATAACACTGATGATTCCAGGGTTAACTTGGTTTGGGTCAATGCCATTTAACAGAAAGCTACTGCGACAAGCTGATGCTTTGGGGTTAAAAAAGATATGGGAATTTACTTGGGAAAGAAGGTTTGTGGCTTTGCATTATGGGCAATGTAGGATCTGGTGTTTTTGCAGCTCAAACCTTACTTGAAGAAGACGGTGAGGATATATTTGCATTTGCTGCTTAGATTTATGACTACAAAAATCCTATTAGGTGCAGCAGTCAACTTACTGTATATTCACACTTAAAATTGTTCCTGAAACAACCAATGCCCAACCAAGTATTTGAGCATTTAAACAAAAATTTGGTAAATGATTTATTGTGCCTTCTAACAGGAAAAATAAGAGATAAATAAATTTGTCTCCATTTAGACTTGATTTTGTTGGTTATAGTGCCGCTTAGTGTATTTGTCCCTCTCAGAGTACACTTCTGCATAAAATCACTCTACATCAGTGACTTCGTCCTCATCTGGGACCTCATGTACGAAGGGTGTGTGTGCACAAAAACGTTCCGTACATACTTGTTCATGGAAAAGTTCAGATGTACCAAGAGTGTGATGACCGTTTACTTGTCCGTGCCTCACGCTGGCTTCTACAGCTGTTCATCCTTTGGTGACTCGTAGAGGTGATGCTGGGAAACTGTCATAAATGTGACAACAATTAATCCGACCGATCGGGACTGTGCCGGTTGAACCTGAGCAGAGCCATGCAAGCCGTGTGGGACGGAATTATCCACTTGTCAGCCAGGTATATCAAATTCCCATACAATGCATCTAAACAGGTCAACATAAAGCGCAATTTGTAGTTTTCCGAATGTAATACTACAGCTATCGACTGCACACACATTGCTATAAAAGCCCTATCACATTGTGAAACATTTTCATTCAATCCGTGTACAGCTCATACTGTATGTGATGCGCAAATGCAATTAACCAACATTGTGGCGCGTGGAGGACAGCGTGCCAAATAGTACATTCTTGTGCACCTCCACTCCAGTGAGTAGTAGTAGTCTCCAATTTGCTTTCTGTGAAGTTCTTCTTTTTTCCCATAATAAGAATAAGAAAACCTTTATTTGTCCCACAATGGGGAAATTGCAGTTTGCAACAGCATGCAGAAATGACAGAGATAGAACAGATAATGGACATATTGCACAGACTGGTGTTATTACACCATAAGGTGTAATAATATAGCACATATTAGGAGTGCTCGCCATGGAGCCTAACAGCAGACAGTGGAATCTCAGGTGCCGAGTTAATTTAATTTGCATATTTAAAAGGGGGCGTGGACAGGGAGGGGTCGGTTACAACATGTGCGCTCAGTTCCACGTGGATTGGGATGTACAAAGGAAATGTGCTTCTGGATCTGAGCATGCGCCATGTTTCAGTACGAAATCCATGCATTTCTTTGTACATGAGGCCCCTGATCTTTACAAAACTTGTTGGTGGAAATGTATCATGACCTGGACAAAGGAGCTTTCTGAACAGCTTAGAAAAAGTGTTGTTGCGCTCATCGGGCTGGAAAAGGTTACAAAACCATCTCTAACCACCTCTGTCTGACAGATTGTGAACTAATTGAGGCGATATAAAATGAGGCGAGGTGTGGTGGTAATGTTCTTGTTTGGGCCCATTTTATTGCATCTGGGCCAGAATGGCTGGTCATCATTGATGGACCAATGAATTCTGAATTTTAACAGTGAATTGTAAAACAAAATGTCAGGACATCTATCTGTGAGCTGAATCTGATGAGAAACTGGGTCACATAGCAAGACGAACACACAAGTTATTCTACAAAAGAATGATTAAAGAACAAAGTGAGTGTTTTGGAATGGTCAAAGTCCTGACCTTAATCCATGTTGTTGTAGGACCTGAAGCAAAGAGTTCATGTGAGGAAACCCACCAACATCTCAAAACTGAAAAGGCTCTGTTCTAAGGAATGGGCTAAAATCCCTCCCAGCTGCTGTAGATGATCAGCAGTTACTGGAGACGTTTAGTTCCTGTTATTGCTGCACAAGGGGGTCACACCAGATACTGAAACAAGGGTTCACTTATTTTGCACCTCACAGATATGAACAAATGATTGATTTTCTCAACACGAAAGCATCATTTGTTTGATTCGGTTCTCTTTGCCTACAGTTTGGTCTTTGGAGTCATTTTCTGTGGAAAAGTAGAAAATTCTGAAGGGTGCAAATACTTGTATGTGGTGCACAATTTGCATCCTGCTCCGACATTCAGGATGTAGAGTGCTTTATGTAGCAAAGCAAAAAGCTGGGGTGTTAGATGGGTATGTAAATAATCCAACTTTCTGTAGAGGACACAGGTGGTCACACCAGATACTGAAAGAATGGTTCACTTACATTTGCACCCTACAGATATAATTTTCCTGAATAGAATCTGATTGGAGCGGATATATTTTAGCGGCCCTGTGTACATATACAGTATAGTTTACACTGCATATCAGTATCTGTCTGTTCCAGTTATTTTTGATCAAGGTCAGAGGAAGTGTTGTTGCTAATGTAGAATTTGATTTGTGCACTGCAGGTACTGCATGTTGGTGGGGACGGACCAATGAAGCACATTTACTGACATTGGCAAATGTGGGTTTTCCCTTAAGCTGTGTCATATCACTAATGATGCTGATTGCACTCACTCCCGCATTCAAAATCAGTGAAAGCAATTAAACACAGAGCCACTCATGGAAGCCATGAAGTTGGATTGCTTTAAAAAAATAAATGATCAGTTCCAGATTGAATCAATCCTTGTACACTGTGCCCCTCCCCCCTTGTTTTCCTAATGTCAATGAAATGAGACAATCTTGTGTACTGCTGTTTATTGGTAAAATAACCTGAGACCATGCCGATTTTCCTCCTGTTTTACAGCTTCCACAAGGAAAATGATCTGCCTTTCCTGGACAATGGCCAGATAATTAATTACAACACCCCCTCTAAAGCTTTGTTGAATGA
This sequence comes from Chelon labrosus, assembly GCF_963514085.1. Lineage (NCBI taxonomy): Eukaryota > Metazoa > Chordata > Actinopteri > Mugiliformes > Mugilidae > Chelon > Chelon labrosus. The sequence goes on along the minus strand of NC_140338.1, from coordinate 19,925,071 downwards.
GTTTTGGATCACTGTAGAAAAGATCTCTGTGGAAAGAAATCTATCCCCAAAACCACCAACATTTAGTGTGCCCTTTTTCTAGTTTAATTATACAGTCGCACCCTCCAAACACATACAGGAAGTATGAATAATTTTCATACACTTAATTTCAATCTTTCTCATAGCTGTGAAGAACTGAGCTAGCCTTTGATACGCTCGCTGTTACATTTCTCATAATATTTTCAAAACCGGAGTTCAGCTCGTCTTCATCAGGGGTGCCGAGGTTTCTCAGTCCTTTGGAGGGATGGTCTGTCTGTGAAAGACCCAGTGTGACATCAGCTTTGTAGCCTTTCAAGGAGCTGGAGCGGTGACAAAACTATGAATCATTCATGCTGTAACAGCTGCGAGCGTTGGTTTGCATCAGCAGCTTTGTAGAAACATGCATGTGTGTAATGTGACGATGACGAAGGAAGGACGTTGGCCAGATACACAGTACGCTTGCTTTTTAAACACACATTCATGTAGACAACCAGCTGCATTGTGGACGGAAATGTTCACGTTCTTGTCTATGTTCTATGGGCGTTACAGGAGGATTCCATTGGGGGATCACCAGAGAACTCATACTGTAACTTTTACTCCTGTATTATTCACCTACTCTATTATTTTGTGAAATATTGGTCTCCGTTGACTGCTTAGCCAGCTCAGTTATCTATCTTATGGACAAAACACACCATGGCCACGAAACCCTACCCACCTTTTTCATCCTTTTTTTCCCATATGGACTTTTTAAAAGGAACTGACCTCTCATCAGCTATTTTAATAGGGATATTTGTCACTGTGCAGAGGCAATGACACATCATACAGATGTGGTTAATTACAGACTTTGATAAGCTCGTCTTCATAACTTTGTACCAGTCTCATCCTGCCGCCCCAGCACTGTCCATGCCATTCACGCATTGCATGTCGCATAGAGCTGACTTAAGAAGCATGCGTAACATCCAAAATCATGCTGCATATGCAACATGAGAGGTTGGGTGCATAAAATGGAAGAATGACAAATAAGGCATTCACAGCAAATGTTTGTCCTTTAAAGTTATTTTGCTGTCAATACCTTTAACGACAAGCATGACAGCGCACTCTAAACAGCTTGCTTTTCCAATGCCAGCCATTTTATTGCAGACAAATGGAACTGCACTTGTGCTCAGATGATGTGTACCCCCCCCCCCGCAGGATTCCAGACCAACTTTTCACCACAGGTATCCAATAAAAGTAAATTCTGCACACTTCTAACCAGAAAAGAACTGTCAACAGAAAGTTCCATTTCTCACAATTACGTCTACAGTATGTACAAACATTACTAGCTTCACAAAATGACTTTAATTTTGTAGTAACAGCCCATTTTTCATTCAGAACAGCTTACAGATAAACTAATGTTCCTTCGGCTTATTTGGCCTGGAGATGAGAAATGTAAGAGTTCAGCAAAAGTTAAATCTTGCACATCATTACATTTTTTGGCTTGCATTTCCTGCTTGCAAAATATTTTTTGCAAACAGCCACCTGAACAATCGGTCAAATAAAATTCCGAATGTGGTTTTGTCCGAATCCTACCAGATGGCATCACTCTGTTCTCCAAGAGTCATGTTTGGGATGGAGCCTCGCATTCACAAACGACACAGACGGACAAAGTGACAGGCAGATGTTGTTTCATTCTTACACTAAATCCCATTGTGAAATATGCATCCCTGGGAGATGCCCCACGAGCTTATCTCGTCAGCACACTCCTAACAACCTTGGAGGCTCACAAAGCGAGCCGCCGGGCGGTGCAGAGGGGGCAGCATGATGGCAAATATGCCACCTCCTCCCGGAGTGCATAATAATCCACAGTACATTTCACAAACGTAACTGCTTTTTTACTGGAGTAGAAACAGTTCCTTCAAGCATTTTATTAGATTGGTAAAGAGGGACGGTAAAGTAAGTTTAATAAAAAAAAGATTGTATGCTTCATATATTAGCCCTTGAAGGAATGAGTACGTGCATAGTCAGACTCTGCAACCATCCTGTCCTTGTTCATACTGACCCTCAGTGAATGGATATTACTACATAAAAGAGAAAATGCATTACACAGATACAGAACAAGACTTTCTAATGCAATCCATTTGACATTGTCCACGATCAAGCAGTATTATCAGATAATTGTATTTTTTTGCTCTCTCTCTCATGATTCAAACACTTCAGAACATCTACTGTGAAGTTATTTTATACCTTCTTTGAAGAATAATAGACGGTCTTAAAATTTACATACATACACCGATCAGGCACAACAATAAAACCACTGACAGGAGAAGTAAATAACATTGACCATCTTGTGATAGTACAATGTTCTGCTGGGAAACTTTTAGACCTGGCATTCATGTGGATGTTACTTAGACGTGTAGCACCCACCTAGACCAGACCAGGCACCCCCACCCCATAGCAATGACACTCCTTGATGGCAGCAGCCATCCCCAGCAGGATGCAGCCTGACACAGACACACACATGAAAATGCTTTAGGAACAACTTACTTACTGGTGTACTAATAAAGTACACCAGACCTGGCCCTACTTCCGTTTAGCAAGTGCTTGCCACTGTTGGACAATGTCATTTTTATCGCAAGATATTGAACTCCAAAGACATTCTTCTATTTTTAGCTTCCTTGATTGAAACTGCAGCGATAATTGTGATCACATCCCACTAAAATCATGTAAAGTGGCGCGCATTGAAATGCAATCATTCTCACTCCTGCGTGCTCCGTTTGAAAGGCCATCTTGCGCACAACTTTGCAGACACCCTTTTTGATATCATATCTGATTGTCACATTGCGTCAGGTTCCTTTTTTTTTTTTTTTTCAATCTCTAAAATCTAATTAAATGAGCAGGGTGAACAGCTTCAATGATACCCATGAGAACAAGATAACGAGAACGATGAAGACAATGGAATCCGAAAAGATAGCGACTGCTGCTGTGATTGGATCTTATTGGAGGAAAAAATGTGCTGGGGAAAATTATGGGCTATGGAGATGATCTCGGGACTAGAATAAAGACGAAATAGTAGCTGATAACACGCTGTTTTGACCTCTTAACACTCAACAGCCCAAATACGAGTGTGGGGATTTGAATGGCATCCTCTAAATTAAAGCCTACATTGTTTGAAAGCACAGAGCCAGGACAGACTGTTTTATAGTACTACAGCAAAACAATAGTTTCACTTTCAGAATGTTCAACACATTATTTTTATTGTAGTCCAATAAACTAATTGCATCCAAACTTTTAATCTTTCTGGTTCTAAAGGGGGTGGATGTTGAGGGGTTAAGAGTACAATGCATACACAGTATACATTCTGAGTGATACAACAGGTCTTGACAGTGTGTTCTTTTAATGTCTTGTTCTTGTTTCGTTTTTTTTGCAATTTCCTGTAATCTTATAATGATTTTGTTCCTCTAATAACAATTTCAACATAAAATTGAAAAGTAAGACGGGGGCGTGTCTCTCTTTTCCAAGTTCGTATATCTCTCATCAGACTGCTTCCGTAAGATAAGTCTGCTGCTTAAGCATCTGGTTATGTGTTGCAAAATCTGACATACACATACCATAGTAGTGTAATATTTAGCATATGCCTTTTGAATATCTGTCTCTGCAGCATGAGACAGAAACACACTTCTGATTTAGCATGCATTACTTTTTCGAAGCTAATAATCTGCTGTGTGGTCTTCTAGTGGCCGTCTTCTCCGGCAAACCTGAAGTTCCTCTTTAAACCGAAGTGGTAATCACTTTTTGATTGCAAGGCCATTTAGAGTGGCCTTTCTTGACTCTGGCATTCAGAAACGGAATTAGTTTTGACTATTGTTTTAAACAGTGTGCATAATCCTCATGTTACAACTGAGAAAAGCAATAGTCAAAACCAAACCATTCTCCTTATGGGAAATTAACCTCCACTGTCAGTCTTCAGCAACTGCAGCCCCGATGCCTCTTTCCTGTCCTAAATTCTTTCTCTTCGACTCACAGGATAAAGCATGGGATTTTTCTGAGCTTGGAGACTTTGGTGCTCCATTATTCATCCCCAAAGTGCAGCAGGTTGGGAGTAGTGATGACCTCATTATGTAAAGGGAGCTGTGGAAGCCATGGACGTTTTCTGATGAGGGTCCCTGGAGGGCCTGCGCTGAGGGGATGGTGCAGCTGGACACTGTAGTAGAATGTGAATATGTGTTCTAAACAGATGGGGTTATGTAAGCCTGTGGTTTGCACGTTTCATTTGTAGTAGTTATGTGTGTGTGTGTGGTGTGTGTGTGTGTGTGTGTGTATTATAGTAGATACACAAAATCTCAGAGGAAATCTCAGTGTGAAGCAGTGTACCTTTACAAGAAAAAAGGATCTTATCATCTCATACCGCTCCATGCTGCTTGCCTTGGAGCTAAATAAAACAAAGTAGTTGACAACATCTCAAACTCAAAGATAGGAGGCTTATTCCCAGACAATTTTTTTATTTCATTTTTTTAACCTGGTGGACCAGGTCAGTGAACTAGATATTAAAAGGTTCAACTACATCGTGCGACAACTGTAAAGCAATGCTCCTGCATCTGACAAACGAGCACTCGCTTGCTAACATGTTGTGCTGGATTGCTGCCATGCATATAAGCAGATGGGAGACAATGGGCTGCTGTTCTCTCAAGACAAAGACATAGAGAGGCAGAATGAAATATTGGGGCTAAGGACAATGCACACAACTGGATGCAAAAAAAAAAAAAACATAAAAAGGAAGGACTTGCCAAACCTATTTGTTTTTTTTAAGTGTTTAGTTTTAAGCGTTCTTCTCCTTTCTGTTATTGTTTTTGAATGGGAGGTTAATATGGTTAAAATAGCCATTTTCCTAACACACTGTTCATGTTCAGCCAGAGTTTGTCTGCATCAACTACATAGCATCAAAGGTCCATCTAATTCCGCAGTGTCTTGCTCACATGTTGGCTGGAACTCTGTGTAATCCAATTTCCTCAGGAGCCGTAAATTCTCGGAGGCTTTCTGTGATTACCTGCTCTTTTCAGACTCTGCAATTTGTCCTCAAGTTCAACAGACTAAGTTTAAAAATAATGTGTCTCTCTGCTGAGCCTGTCCTGTGAGCTGACATGATGGCCAATCACTAATTCATATATTTCTCAAAAGTTAAGTGCTCTTTCAAATTTCCAAAGAAGCGGTTGGCTGTATATGAAATGGTTTGTAATGGCTGATGGTGAAGTAAGAATAACAATATGTGGTAATTACGTATAAATAACATGTTTTCATTATGGTATATTATAAGGCCATTCTTGTGTGCATTAGAGTTAAACTACATAGTTGAGACTTTCTGAGGTTGAGAGGTAAATGGGTGGCAAAGAGTTTGGGTTATGATCACGCATGAACCTAAGATGGAGTGGGAGATTGACAGCTGGCCTGATGGCGCATTCTGCAGGTTCTGTACCATCAAGGTGAAGAGGGAGCGGAGCCTGAAGGTGAAGCACATGATTAAACCCATCAGTCTACGTTCCAAACCTCACTTTTGCTCTTGAGCTCTGGGCTGTGGCCGAAATGAGTTTCCTTTACAGTGCATCTTGGCTCACCCTAAGGGACAGGGTGAGGTTCTTAGATAACTTGGCTCAGATTTTAACTCACCCTCCCTCCTTTCCGTTGCACGGAAGAGGACCCAGCTGAGGTTTTTCAGGCATCTGATCAAGCTGTCTTATGACAACTTCCCAGTGGACAAATCTGATTACGTTCAAGTGAGAGGAGACCCTGGGGACAAACCCCCAGGAACTACAAACGCACGCATTCTAGCCAGGGAGAGCTTTGGGATGCCGCAGGTATAGAGCTGGCAGATGTGGCTGTTGTGGTCTGCTTTGCTTAGCATGCTGACACTCAGACAGACCAGATGAGTGCTGTGTTATTTTGTCCTCCACTTCTCCAAGGCGTATTCTGTGACGTCACTGACAAAGTTCAGAACTATGATGGTATAAACCTACATATTTAACGGATCCAGTAAATGTTGTGCTGCCAGATGAGAAGATTTGAGTTTAGTGAATAAACAATAATGTTAACAGCAAGCATGTTGTCCTAGTTTGAATGTTCTGCGGAAGGGTAGAGAAACCTGTGACTCTACTCTGAAGCCCGCTTGACATGACAGAGTGGGAACACTGGACATCCGCTGGTTGTATTGCAGCCATTATACTTATATACCTGTTACTGAAGCTATGAGAACGGTGCAAAATGAGGTCCCTTGATGGGGTGTAGGCTTCTACTTATGGAGCACAATTACAGTGTTTAAAAAAACACCACATGATCTTGGGAGTCAAACATGCACATGTTGAGATTCTAGTCATGATTAAGTGATTAAATATGACTGCAGGTAGTACAAATACAGTAAATATATAACTTTATATAATTTCTTTCATTATATTTTATATTTTGAGATCTACAGTATATTCAGCAGCAGATTTGTAGCACTCACACTCACAGACGAACTGATTTATTTTATTTATTTACTTTATGTTTCTTATCAAGGAAGGGGAAGAGGAAGTTGACGAATAGGAGTGGGAACACCCATTTACAACAGGGTCGTCTGAGATTTGCGAGTTTGATCTTCACTGCAGATGTACAGTATTTAATGAAAAACAGTGGCAAATAAGCAAAGGCACATAAATTATGTTTATATATTATATATATATATATATATATATATATATATATATATATATAAAAATCTATTAAATTTAATTTAGCTGTTACTTTATACTGGCTCACTACAACAACTTACTGGAAATCAAATTGTTATTTCTCATATTAATACATCTGTGCTTCTCTTCTTCATCGTATGATAGAAAAGTTGGTTTTGATATTGACACTTCCTGATTTATTTTATTTTTTTCTCAGTATATTGATAGCTACTTTAGCTTCCTTGTTCGGATGATCTTTGGAAATTTCCGTGATCTATATAGAACCATCTTAATATTTAGTATGCTTACACTTGTATTCATGTCCTGCTTTCATCAACATTATAAAGTAATATTCAAAACATAAAGCTGAAGCAAAAGGCATAACAACTTGTCAAGAAGCTCAACAAGTCCAGTTTTCCTTATTTCAGCTTTGTTGTTTGGATGACTGCGAACTGTCAGACATTAGAAATTAATCTGAGTGATGGCAATGACTTTGTTAAAAAAGAAAAAGCTATTAGCTGTGTGCTTTGGAAAAACACAACCATATGTATTTATTTATTAGTATAGAAACGGTAACCTCTAAAACTTCACAATTATTACAACTATGGGATTTTATTTATTTACTTAGAAATGTTTGATTAATATTCTAGGTAAAGCTTTATTGTATTTCGAAGGCTTCATAACAAGTAAAAAACTAGATGATAAATCTGTTCACACATATCTTTTAAAGTATATCATGATCTAAATGCAGTTATTAGTTCTGCTTGGTTTTGATTAACATGGCTACAGCTGTTATTGGCGTGCCGCTCCCAAAAATTTGGCAAATCCCTTCAGCCCCTCCAATGTGTTCACTCCTCGCATATGGAATCGCGCATGCGTCAACCGGGGAGGCTCTCCTGATTTGACAACCCTGGAATCCACCACACGGCCCACTATGTTGCAAGGCTTTCCGTTACTAGCGCACCATCGTCTGCACCTGCCCACTCCGCTGTTGTGGTTGGAGCGCTGGGAGGGGTCATTATTTCGCAGGGACCCGTAAGAGGAGGAGGCATTTCTGAGACACCGACAGAAGCGTGTAGCGTTAGATTCAGCACCACAAGACTGAGGAAAGCGTCCGGATTGAGTCGTTTTTCACTCCTCGTCGTGGGGTTTAACTGAACAGGAGGAGAACCAAAAAAAAAAAAAAAAAACCCCCAAAAACCCCAAAACCTTTATTTTGGGAGGGAGTACGCACAGCTGCGCACAGTTTGTGGACCTGCAAGAGGTGTCATCTCCAACGGTTGAAGGTGCGTAGTTAGTCGGTTGCCGTGGTTTGTCAGTTGGAAGATTTTTCTTTGCTAGCAGCCTGGTAGCATTACACTTGCTGCACTGGCTGAGCCGCCGTGCTGCTAACGTTAGCTTAGGCGAGGTCCGGGTCTTCATTCATCATTGTGTTTTAGCTACTTGGCGGGGTGGCTAAATAAATCCGTGCACCGGAATACTTTAATGTTATTTTAACCGGAGCATGCTTCCACTGCGTGTATTTATAGGGCTTAAAGTGTTTGCTAAAACCCCAGCTTCCACTCCCGCTAGCGGTATCCAAACTGCTCTCGGAGCGCTGCTATCCAGTGAGCCCAGTGCTGAAAGCCTGCTCCTGGCTGTCGGGCAGAGACGAGCTAGGCTACGAGGCTAGTGTAGTGGCTAAGCTAGCTAGACACCGGCCACTGTAAGGCTACTTTGAAATAATGCTCCCACATCTGCATTAAGACCTGTTTTTAATTATTCAGGGGCTGCTTAGAAATCGTCCAGTCTCTTCCCTGACACTAACACCGCTTCCCTTCTTCCCGTCGTGTATTTAAAGCGCTTTTATATTTCTTTGTCTAGTAATTTCCACTCTTTTGTTTAACTGTCTTTTTTTTTTTTTTTAAGCTAATTTCTAGCAATTTTTTTTTGCAGCTGTTTGTTTTCGCTGCTGAAATTATGTGTTTTCTTGCGCCTTCCTGCAAGATTCAATAAGTGGCAAACTGATATTTCACAGCTTTCCCTGCCTCACCCAGCAAAGTCTCTGGGTGCAAGTCTCTGTCTGCGAGCTCATATAATTCTGAGAAATGTTTGTTGTAAAACCTCCCTTACTAACTTAGGGGTTGTTCTTTAAAAGACTGTCCGTGCATTTTTTATTTTTTTATTTTTTTCTCATTAGCAATTTCAAAATTGTAAATAGTATGCGTTGTTGTGTTTGCATGCTTGCGTCAACAACACTGTACAGCATGAGTCAGACCGGAGCGTTGTGCCACACTGTAGTTTGCCACATTCCCTTCCTGTAACTGGATACGTGGGGTCCCAGAAGCCTCTAAGAGGTCACACAGTGGCTGTATTTAGAATATGAACTTTTGATTGGCAAGGAGGCATGCTCACACTCACTGCTATGGCCTGTGCGACTGTCGGTCTTCTCCTCCACGCCTTTTGCCGTGTCATTTTATCTGCTAGAATGGAGCAGCCTGCAACAGAAGAGACAGAATCAGATTTGTTTTGGTGTGAAAACAGTATCTTTCTGTCTACCTTGCTGTCTTTTTTTTAGTTCTTCGGGATCTTTCTGCGTCTTTGTTTGCCAAGTTACCATCCAACCCAGAATAATAAACAAAAAAGTTCTTGGTAGACATTCAGCCAATGGTTATTTTAGTTTCAAGTAATCTTACACAGGTATATACATAGAGGCAGATCCGAGTCCTGATTCGATCCAGTGTCAATCAGTTCAGCGCAGGCCTATGTGCTTTACAGCTAATAGCTCTGTGATGCTTTAAGAAAAAAAACTGACTCTAAGCAATTCCTTGAAGATTTTACTCTTTTATTTACAAAAGTACGTAGTGCAAAATAAATGACAGTAACAAAATTAAAAATATATCGACTCTTAACACACAGAACACTTAAACATCTTTATAAATATGTCTGCAGTATGTTGCTTAACTTGAAGCTATAAATAGTTGTATGAGACTGTGAAACTTATAGACATCTACTGTGGATCTATCGCTCCACTACTGCCACCTCTGACTGCCTTTGTTTTGCAGTTGTTACCTTTGTTGAATTATTGCTCCGTATTGTGGTAGGGATATCTCTTATTTTAGGCGAGCTTTGCTTCTGTAGCCTGGCTCCTGGATGGTCACTAGCGTCTGATCTGGACAAAACTCCACAATGATGAGGAAAAGACTCTGATCATCACAATTGATGTCACACAGTCCTCACTTAATTTTCTCACGAACAACAGTAAAATTACGATTTTGCATTGTTTTACAACAGTTCTGCTCTAAATCCTTCTTCATGACTTGAAACGGTGTAGGAAAGGTGATGAAGTTTGCGTCGCTGAAACTGTAATTGAATCCAAAAGTGTTTCTGTTATTTAGCCAAGCCCACTGACCGAAAGGTTGCAAAAATAATAGAAAAATGTGTCTGTACAACAGCGCTCTGTTATTTCAAATGAAAGCTGAAAACTATACCCTTCATGAAGCTAAGGATTGTTATATTAGAACGTGTCCGTTTCCACTAGTGTACCTAATGAAGTGACAAGTGAGTTTGCGTCTGTTGTTAAATATTGACCAGAGGCAGTCAAAGCAGTAGCTGTGATTCCAGACTGCACTGCACAGACGGACTCTTCTGTGCCCTTTGGGAAATAACCACATATGTCTGTCACTGTCTAACCATCTGCCTAAGATCATTTTTTATGCTTTTTTTGTTTAATCTTAATGATTTTTTATTTTTTTCATTGAGGATTTGTGCGGGTAAACCAGACTGTTAGCTGTTTTATTTTAAAATGATTACACAAAGACAACCCAGTCTAAAAGATGTGTCCTTGATTGAGCACAATTGGTTTGAACTCTTTCTGAGACGCAGTTCTCCTTGTCAGCAGGCATTTATTTATTTTTTTTATTCCTCATTAGACATGTCCAAATTACAGGGTTTGACAGCCACCTGTATGTAATCAACTAAATGTTTGGGCTCGGTTACTTTATGTCATTTTTCTTTTTTAATAAATCCGGTTTCTGTCACTGGGGATAAGGCAGGGCTGTAATTTATGGGTGAGACTATGCAATCAATGGTAGCCAGGAGAGCATTGTGTTCCCCGTCTCCTGGGAGAGGAAGTCATATTGGCAGAGGACCGTGGAACCCCCCTGTTGTTGTTGTTGTACTAAAGCAGGGCTTTAAGGTAGCCATGGTTCCCTCGCTAAGTGGAACAGGGTTGCTTCTCGCCTCTCTCGTCCCAGCTCCTGCACAAATGTTTGATAGCGTTTAAGAGATGAGAGATGAGGCAATAGAAACGACACAAAACAATCAATAGTTGTAGCGCCCTTGACTACCACATCAATTTTAACTCTCCCTTTCCTGGGGTTTGTGTTAACTTACAACGTGGAGCTGCACTGAAACCATTCTTACTAGGTTTTTGGCTAAGCATGTGTTTCCTGAGGTATTCAAGACATCAGGACATAATGTTTTAACTGGGCTGTGTATGGGAGAGAAAATCTTAAAAAAGTGCTTATGTTACATTGACTTGATTAATCATGCGTTTCCTTAAACGCTTATATGACATTATTTCATACCGGTCTGTAAAGAACAAAACGAAAAGGAAAAGAGAACTTTATTGTTTCAACAGGGACAATAAAGTAGATGATCCAGCAATGCTTGAAAGTATAGTGTCAGCAGCACTTTGGTGCAGCACGAAAGAACGGGGTTATTCTCTCAAGCTCTTTTCCATTTCTATTAGTCCGCCTAAGACCACCACCACAGCCACAACGTTGGGGCATAAGGGCTGTTTCAGTCCATGTTTCAATTGTTCCAGCCGAGCTTTATTCTCTATAGGACTATCTTTGTTAAAAAAAAAAAAATCAATCCATCCATCCGTCCTTCAATTCCTCGTCCGTGGGTGTGCAGTTGAATAGCAGTTCACCAGGAAACTGCTCACAAAGCATTAGGAGTCATTAGAAGTCTCTCTTTTTTATTAACCTAATAAAATCTGAACGAGGACAATATTTGTGTCCTGTGTGTCATTACAACGTGACTTACTTGGAAATGGTTATTAAATTTCAACATGTTCTGCTGATTTTTTGAGCAGTGCTTCCTTTAGTCAACAGGAGCTCCTAACAGATCTGCACATGTTTTAAGGTGTGGATGTAGTGTTTCAAATAAGTTGCTCCTTTTATGCTGCACTTATCTAGCATATATTACAGTCTTTGTTGTTTTCACGTATTGTGGCTTAGCCCAATGCAATATAGCTTGTTGACTGAGAGAAAATTATTGATGGACAACTGGTAAACCAGATTTCAGTATGCACTCTTTGACAGTTAAACCATTATTACATCCCGTAACTGGTGTCAGTTCTTGTGAAAAATTTATGTTGGTGTGGGCTGTGGCCAGTTGTGGCTGGACGACCATCTGCAATAGCAAGTCAAATTCATTAGCCATTCATTTGTTAAAGCAAACAAGTTTGACATGTGTTTTTTTTTTTTCAAGATTGCTTTACTTTTTTTTTTTATTTGGTCTGGCCTAGTCAGACTCAGTTCTGATCAGAATTTGAGTCTGGAGGCTTTCTCATACAATGTTAATACTATGGTGGCCTGCCAGAGTCTAATTTGGGTCCATGGTAACAAATCGTAAATATTTTTGCACATTTCAAACAACGTTGTGCTTGCGTTATGTTTTTCCCTATTGCTACCGAAAACATCCCTCCTCCCCTCCCCTCCCCAAAGCTACTTTCCCCCCAGACTCACACACCAATTCCTGTACTGAATTTCACCTGACGGAGAAAATATCACAGACAACTCATGTAGCATGAGAAGCTATTAACGTTACTGCCACTTTTTAAAACTCAATGTTTGGGCTCTTGATTTTTAGACCATGGAGATTTAGAGTTATTTAAAGAGAGTTGGTCAAAACCCGGAGGAAGCGACTTCAGATGTAACGTGAACTATCTTAACTTTATAAACGCTAGCTAGCAAAGTTAGATTGAAAGTCTACTGCTTATTATAAATTTGATTTATTCACTTTATTTAATCTTACACACAACTGCCCGTAGAATTAGTGTTCCTGTAGATGAACAGCACAGGCTGGTGCTATTTGTCACTAAATCCAATATGTTATATCCTTATGAGTTACTTCGCTTAACTACATGAATAACATTAAGATGGAGCCAACTCCGTCTTGCGGCCGTTGCCCTTTATTTCATTTCTTCACTGAACCCGCGGTCTCAACACGCGTCAACACATATATAATACATACGACCTCTAGAGGGCAGCATCGGACTACAAATCTCCATATGTCAACAAATGTCCTTAAGTCCCTTAATATATAACACAATATCCCTGTTATTACGGTAATTAAAAGATGGACTGATACAAAACACTGTTTTTTCTTTTTTATATTTGTGATTTTTTGTGGGAAGCACTGAGTCTGTTAACCTGCCATTGGGATTTCATTATGGGGCATGTTTTAAACAATATCTCACAGCGTTAACTGAACATACTCAGAACAAGCCTGGCAGATCTTTGCTCGGGTGTGATCAACACCCAACGAAGCTACTCCTGACCATATGCTCTACACCAACTTTCCCCCTAAAAATACCCATTTCTTAGATATGTCCTACTAAATCTCATATAATCACTTAGTGGATACCATAGTAACCATAGTAGGCTTTGTTAGAACTTCATCTCAGTTTTTTGTTGATGCAGTCAATTTTCTTGGTCCTTACCGGGGTCAAAGTGTCAGATGCTTAGTTTTGGGGCAGGATCTAAAGAGCTACAGTAAACTATGGCAGATTTGGGCAACTGATAAATACCTGGCTGAAGGTCAGGTCTTATAACTTGTGTCACATTCATGCTGTATACTTGCCACTGATATTTGCCCACCATTGTTTTTCATGTCGTGCAAGGATTCAGTTGGATCTTGGTTACATGCAGTAGATGTACTCATTTATTTAACAAAAAGCTTTCTGTTTGTCAGTTGCTATAAATCTCTCCAATCAGCAAACCACGAAAACCAACTCTCTTTACAAAATTAATTTGTTCTCTGATAACGGCTTTAATTAAGGGATGGAATTACCTGTAGTAAAGTTTTAGTTGTATCAATAGAAAACACCCATGCAGAAAGAGCAGACTGAGTTTGTATCTCCAGAGAACTGAGAGAATTTTCCACTGAGCCGACGGCGCCTTTTCTCATCGAGATGTTGTAACTAGAGTGTTATGCCAAGCGGCTGCCAAGAGCTTCACTACAGTTTTAATGATTCTCCCCCAGCCTCCTACAGATGTCACCGTCTCCGGTGAAAGGTTATTGATTTTGGCAAGATTGAATTGTTAATAGTATTTTTCTTTTGTTGTTCGGTGGCCCTATCAGTTTTGAGTATATGAAGTAACAGCAAACCCGGAGCTAATTCCCAGAATTCATCCAGCCTATGTGGATCATTTTATCACATCTAGCGGACGATCGCTCACTTTAAGATTTCATGTTATTAATGCAGACGAGGATGGTTCAGTATTGCGAGACAGCTAGATGTCCAAGTCACCTCAATATGCCCTTGATATTCAGCATAGTTCGAATGAGTTTTAAGCTGCATTTATTGTCAATGACAAAGATATTCTTTTACATACTGATAGATGAGATGCATTTTCTTGTACCCATCATGATTACACAACTAGTGCTGTATTTTGTTCATTTTAACAATTTTAGTTAATTTTTTTACTAATTTTGGCAACCCCGCTTTATTCAGTGGGCTAGACTAAATAACAGAAATACTCTGGTGTTTAATTTACTACAGTTTAACAGCACCACCAACTGCATCCTCCACAACTTTCCTACACTGTTTCAACATGAACTGAACATAACAGGCACGAAGCTAAGATTTAGTGCAGGTCTGTTTTATTAGAATGGGTTTGTTGTCACTAGTGTACCTAAAGAACTGTTATGTGAGTGTAAATCTCGCTTCCATAGGCCTTCGGTGAATTTTGTCGATGTAGGCGTTAATGAATGGACACTAACAATGTGGTGTGGTGAACTGTGCGTAATGTGTGGTCAAACATTCGGGGTCGTCCTCGCTGGTAGTCGTGTACCTAGCCGTGTGCAGCCATGTCAACACACTTCTGACACTAGAAAGCTCTCTGTCTCCTACTGCTTTGTGTCATCTTGCTATTTTGTTCTCATCAAAAAAAGGGTCTTGGTGGAGAGTCTCGCTAGAAGGCATTCAAGTCTCTCATCTCTCTGATGTTCTGGGCTTCTGAGGCCTCGCTTCTCTCACATTCCCTTCTTTCCACCCCCACCGCAGGCTACATCTGGGACCAGTATGGGCCCCAAGTATATTGGTCAGCTCCTCCCCCGCAGTGTGTGCGCTCTGTCTTGGTGAATTAACTTTTCTATTGTTAGGTGACTGCTTTTCTTCTCCGTTCTTACAGAAAGTCCATAAGCTGACCATGGGCGATTCTAGGATTTGACATTCGTAGCTTAGCCTGGAAGCTTGAAATGGGTGGCTGGGGACGTAATTCTTCTCTTCCCCCCTCAAAAGTTAATTTGAAATTAACCTCAACCTCAGTCAAGATAAGATGGATCTTTTCTATACATGAACCAAAAACTGGGGTGTTAAAAAGCTTAGATTGTGCCAGCTGCTTACCGATTTTTCACAGAAATGCCTGACATTGCAATGGCTGAATACAGCTTTCAGCGTCTTCCTCACTTTCTCAGAAATGATCCTTATGAGTTGGTATAGTTTCATCTTTTCTCTCTCTCTCTCTCTCTCTCTTCTTTCTCTCACTCTCTCTCGCTCTCCTGCAGTCACTCATAGTTACCCATTATTAATCCACCGTTTTATCCCTTTTATAAATGAATGGGATTCTAACTGTCATATTCTAGACAAGACCTTCGATTCCTCCCACGGTATACATGACAGTGAACTCGCCAATTAAGTTGTCTGTTTTACTGAAAGTACAGAAAAAGACAACAGGCAAATAGATAAAGGCAGACTGGAAATCTCACCATATACATGAAATGTGTGTATTTTCGCATTTTAGTGTAGTGGTAGAATAAAACTTATACAGAGAAAGTTTTACTAGTTACGTAACCTGAAAATTCGACTTTGAGACTTGAAACTTTGCCTTCTTTCATTATTCACTTTGACGTTGTGGTTATGTTAGCTGTCTTTTCTTAGAGAGTGCGATTTTATTTCAGACAATTTGTTGTGTTTTACATATTTTGACATTTGGAAACTGGTTCCTGGTACTAGGTGGTAACCTTTTTATGTCAGCTGAAGACACTGTGGATACTAATGACATGTGCTATCTATACATGTTGCCTCCATCTCATTAATGGTTATTTCCATTGTGGGATTTTTTTTTTTCAAATGCCATTCTACTGGCCTTTGCTCAGATACTGTGTAGATGATATAACATCCATGGCATAGTGAGTGTCTCCACACCTGAGTGTCTCCATATGGACACAAGTTTGACTTATTCTGACCCAATGCTGAACAATGAAATGGTTGCATTTCGGTTCCACATCTTCTGTATCTGAGACCAAGACAGCACATGCTATGTAATGTGCTCTACTACTATGCACAGAGCTGTGCTAAAGATATTCGGGGCAGGATCACAGAAAAAAATAACCCTAATAAGGCCAATCATGCTGACATGTTCAACATCCATGAAAGACATTTATGGAGAGCAGTGTCTCATTTGCTGTTACCGCTCACAATTTTGTCTTTTTCTAAATATAGTTGTGTCTCAAAAACAGACGGGGTTTTTTGAGACTCAGATTTTTGTCAGCACATTGTTTAGTGTGGGTGAATCAAATTGAATAAAAGTTGAAAGATAAATAGGATTATTTATGGTTTAGTTTGAAAATATGTGAAAAAGCATGCCAAGAGTGTGCAGTATAATTGATTAAAAATTAAACTGCAAGTTGTATTTTACTTCCAAATTGCCCAAAGTCCCGATACTTTAATTTCATCTGACATTTTAAATTATTCACTGAAGTCTGTCTTAATATACATCTAATTCAGGGAGAGTGCTTTTTATTGTCTGTGCAGAAATAATGAAAAATTGTATATATTCGACATTATTTATAACTGTAAACCATGGTTACACCCAACTCCACGTCTGATGTGGGATTATAATCCTGCATTCACATTTGACCCATTTATACTAGACCACTGTCACGGGTTAATCCCACAAATTATACCGTGGCAAAACTGTCATGAGGATTACGCCATGTAGCCTGTATAATAACATCCAACCATGGATATATAGTTCTGTGTGACTATTGTGTTTTATTAACAGCCACAACCAAACCTGTGCCTTATTTAATTAAACTGTGAAAGTGTGCTACCTTGACTGTGCTTGCCATTGCAATGAATGTCCTTTGACAGGAAGGTTTGAATGATACTTGCTCTAACGACGCTAAGTCATATGTGTAAGCGTTGATTTTAGGAATTGGTTGGGAGCTACCCTAGTACTGACCATATGCTTTGACCTCCTTGTACACTCTACAAGGTATACACTCATGTTCTGCTGTGAGATTCTTATTCTTGGCATGTACTGTTAGTTTGTGTCCGAACTGTAATTTGTATTTTAGGTGTCCTGTCATAGTCAAGAGTGTGTCTACCTAAACACTGTAAATACATGAACAGATACAAATACTAATTTGAAAAGCATTTTAGAGTTTTGTTAACTGTGCCATTCTGAAATTCGAGTCAGTGTCTTTGCCTAGGGAACTCTTGATGCATGTATTTAGCCTGGAACCTGGTCTGGAGTCACTCTGATGGGAACTGATTATGCTCCAGGAAAGATCTGTCAGGCCAGATCCTTTGGGTGGGATTTATGTGGTAATGGAAGAAGAACAGCAACATAGTCATATACAACATCCGAGTGCCAAGGAGTTGAATTTCTTTTCAACAAAATGGCTCTGGGTGGTAGGACAATCCATTTGCGTGCAGCAGTATTTTATTTTTGCTGCACTGGTTGAAACTCATCCCATAATGAAATCCCAATGACGTGTTTCCAGATTTATGGTCTGATAGGATTTGGGTCTGGCTGCGCCAAGGCTAACAGGCACTGCTGCTATTAGATTTACCTTCCGAACAATTATTGCTTATCAAGTGTGTGAATGAATCGCATGCAGATTAGGCGGGAGTAGTGCTTGAGTAAAGTTGGCTCAGGCATAAACATTGTCGACAATATCCAACAGCAGTTAAATCAGTCAAATACCAAAAACCTTGTGTAGATCTAAACTGGCTGGAGGACCCCTGACACAACCCCTTGTTGTACCAAACGATTCACTGATTTGTTGAACTCAGATTGTTTAAAAGCATGAAAATTAGTTTAGCTGACACTTTGTCTCAAGTTTCATATTTGGGTACAAAATAAGGATCAAAATAACACAAATAAATTGCCTTCCAGACTGATATAATCATCTCGCCATTTCTGAAGTCCTCTGCACCAATATAACATCTGTGTGTACCTTAATTGTTTAAGTTTTTTTTTTTTTCCCCCAGTACATACCTTACTTAGTCTGGAAATAACATATCAGAATTGGGAAACTTTATTGTCATTGTGCCAAATACAGCGAAATTTGTGTGTGCAACACTTAAAAGACACAAACACACACACACACTAAATCCCCATCTACAGTCACACTCAGTTCAATTAATAAGTTTAAAGAGCACACAGACAAGTATCAAACCAAAGTACTCCCCAGAGTGCCCATATTGCACACAATGTCCACAATAAAATATTTGTATAAAAATAAAAATTAAAATATTTCCTATAAGGTCATATTTTGCAGGAAGACAGTCATTGAGAGACAGAGATGGGACAGCACAGATGAGGAGGTATTTGCTTCAGTGCAGTGATGGCTGTTTTTCAGCCTGGATGTGCGGGCTTTAATGGCTCTGTAGCGCCCCTCACATGGCAACAGAGTGAAGAAGTGATTAGAGGGGTGCGTCTCATCTTTAAGGATGGTGCTAGCCTTTCGGAGACAGCATGCTGTGAAGATGTTGTCTTGTGTCGGGAGGGGGAGACTGATTATTTTTTGAGATGTTTTGATGACCCTCTGGTCAGTGGTGCAGTGGTAGAAGGCCTTTAGCAGATCTGTACACAGGTTAGTTTTCTTGAGGGCCCTGAAGAAGTAGGGTCTCTGTTGAGCTTTCTTAACCAGCGCAGGGGTGTTCACAGACCAGGTGAGAGTCTCCAAAATGTGGGTCCCCAGAAACTTGAAAGAGGGCACTCTATCTACATCTTCTCTGTTGATGGTTAGCGGAGTGTGATCGGCCTTGTTCTTCCGAAAATCAAAAATCTCTTTTGGGTTTTTATGTTTAGTGTTTGATTATTGTCCATGCACCATCTTGCCAGATTGCAGATTTCATTCCTGTAAACTGACTCGTTGTTGTTTGTGATCAGACCTACGACTGCGGATTTGATTATTTTATTTGAAAGGTGATTAGCAGTGCAGTCCGATGTGTAAAGGAAGTAGAGGAGGGGGCTGAGGACGCAGCCCTGGGGTGCTCCGATGCCGAGAGACAGTCAGACTTGGCTCACACCTCTCTTCCAGTCTGTCTGTGGACGGTTGGATAAAAAGTCCTTAATCCACATGCACATGGGGGCTACTGAGGCCAAGGTTGTGTAGTTTGTACACTAAAATATTGGGGACTATTGTGTTAAATGCAGGGCTGTAATCAATAAAAAGCATTCTCACATATGTCCCTTTCTGGTCAAGGTGTGTTAGGGTTGTGTGGAGGGTTGTGGCAATTGCGTCATCTGTGGACGTGTTGTCTCTGTAAGCATACTGGTGTGGGCTGAGATCAGGAGGGAGGGTGGTTTTTATGTGTTTTAGCACCAGTCTCTCAAAACACTTGGTAATGATGGGGGTTAGTGCCACTGGCCTGTAGTCATTTAGAGTGCTGATGTTGCTCTGCTTGGACACCGGAATGATTGTGGCTGATTTGAGACAGGTGGGGACAATGGCTTGTGACAGAGACAAGTTGAAAAATGTCAGTAAATACGTCTGCTAGTTGGTTTGCACAGTCTCTGATCACTCTCCCAGGTATCCCGTCAGGCCCTTCTGCCTTCTTTGTATTAACAGACCTGAGCACTTGCCTCACCTCCTGTGTCTCTACGATCAGGACGTCATCAGTGCCAGCAGGGTGGGGGGTAGTTATGTTGGTCTCAGTTGTTTTGAAGTGGGGAAAAAAAATGTTAATTGAGCTCCTCTGCCAAAGATGCATTGTTGACAGTGGCTGAGTTTTGATTACCCCTGTAATTGGTGATTTGTTGGATGCCCTGCCACGTACGTGTCAGGTACCTGTTGGAGAAATGATCCTCGATTCTCTCCTTGTATACAGTATATGATATGATGTACTCAACTCAGGACGAGCATTCACTCTAAGATATGGACACACACCTTCGATTGCAACTATATAATGGAAGGACTTGTGTCCCTTCCAGCCAGCTTGGGGCATGTGTTCACATGGCTCGCATCTATAGTACACGTGTTTTTTATTTTTTTTCTGCTTCGCTTTATTTGCATTTATTTTCTAAAGAAGCTTTAAAATTCCCAAGAGAACACAACTACTTTGAGAATTTTACAGGTTGCACTCGACTGTGATCAGCCTTTTTTGGCCACTCTGAGAACAGGGCTCTGGAAAGTAGCGATATGACAGGTTGAGCCTTGATTTCTGCTTTCAGAGACTCCCTCACTCCTCCACGCAAGTGTGTGCATGTACTTAACTCTGCCCTAAATCTGGGGCAGTGCAGTGTCGGCATATTAGCTTTCCATAATGGCAAATGACAGGGATTGTAGTCACAAACTTAGTGTCATATGGTAAAAATAAAACAAACTTGGACGCCTGTTTCATGCAGTGCAAGCAGAGTCTAAACTTTTTAATATTTCTATCTGTATATTTTGTCTTTTTATGCATGTGTTTTGAATGCAGTCATTCAATACCAGGAGTATACAATTTTAGGGGCATTTAACCCACATATTGTCAGTGAGCTTAGCATGTTATGTTGCGTCTGAGTCTATGAAGAGATCTAGCAATAAATAAAATCCTTGTAAGAACCTCAATCTGAAGGACATTTGAAGTGTTTTTATTAAGAGGCGTTCAGTCCTGAGACTGCTTTCCTTAGCAACACAAGCTTTCATAATTGGACAATATTACAAACTAGGGTTTCCAGAAATGTGTATATTTTGGCATTTTCCATACAATTCTGTTCCTCTGCATTTTTGTGTAGAGGTTGTTGTCAAATGTAAATGAACTGCAGTACTTTAAAAATGTTAATCCCACTAGTTTAAGCTGTTGATTTGTCCTTATTCCTCCGCTCCATAAATGCTTATCATGTATTAACCTCGTTTGTTAAATACACTGAATGTTGTGAAGTTAATCCATGTCCATGTGGACTCACAGGGGGAGGCGTCTTGAATTAAATCAGCCTTTAAGACCACCTGATGAGATGTAAGCAAGCAACCTAAAATCATTGTGTAGTTACTGAGTTCTGACTGAGTCATTGGATTTTAACATGAATGACAAAATGCACCAGTGACATTTTCTCTTTAAATTCACTTTAGTAATTGAATATAGTGATAGACTGCATTGTGTGACATTCACATATTAAGGTTCTAAACTATATTTGGACATTGACTGCCAAATAATACATACATCTCAGTAAGGATGAATAGTGTTTTTTTTTCTAAGTGGCTACTTTATCATTTAGAATTTCGAACTGTGGGAAAAATGCAGTGTAGAAAATATTGCATTCAGGCAGCTATGTATAATTAGAAGGACATGCCTTTTAAAATTTAGCAAATGGCTATGTTAAAATGATTTGTATCTTTAATAATAAATTATTATTTTTTCATGTCTGAACACATCTAAATGGTGTCAAATCTGTGGATGAATGAAATATGTTTTTACCGCTTCAGAATTCATTCTGTACTGCATAGTTCAGGAGTTAGTAGACAAAATGGACTTCATAGTACTTAATAAACTACTATCAAGGTCCTGTTTCTCTGCATTTTCATTGAAAACAAATCCCCAAACATTCTGCCATATATCACCATAGGGCTGAACAATTAATCAGTTTTAAATCAATATCTTAAATTGAAATGATGCAATTCAGAATGTATATTATGATGTGTGTCAGGTCCATTATTTCTATTATTAGTTTATATAACTTGATTTCAGAATTGCTGGTATTAGAATTGAGAAGTTGATATTTAGATAGTATGCCCGGAGGTAATGCTCCATCGGATGATTTATATTACAAAAGCACAGGTATTTTCCCCAAATTGTTCAAACCAGTAACAGATTCACACACTGGAGACCGTAAATCTGTCCCTGTATTCATTTTTATTTGCCTATCCTTTTATAGCTGTTGGGGCTAGCCAACCCAGGCTGTGGACGGTTACCGAGTTCACAGTGGACAGGTCAGCAATCTGTCAGGGTTAAGACAAACAAGAGTAGTACATATGTTTGTTCTATAGAAACAAACGTTCACATAGTTGTCATGGTTGTATATACTACGTAATGAAAGCTTTACATGTGACAAGTGAGTTAAGGTTTGTCAAGTTAAGGCCTGAAAGTTTGCCAGCCATTAAAGATGGGTTTATATGACTTCCTGTTTGCAACTGTTGGTATGATGAAGTAGCCGATGGGGCAGGCTGTATGAAGCTTCTCCATGTCGAAGCGTTTGGTAGATTGTGTAGATGAAAGAGAGTTTCTGTTTGCAGGTTTTATAAACTGCCGTAACGGCGATAGTTTGAGATTAAAAGGTTTTAAATGTTGATGAGTTTAGCAGACTAGTTTCGAGCCTCATGTGACAGCGAATATTAAATATGTTTTGCAGTTTTAAAATCAGTTTGTGAACATACTGTACTCAGATTTTCCTGCTCTTATGTACAAACATGGATATAAATACAGTATTTACCGTAGGTGCCTACAGCCCCAGTTACTTAATCAATCAGTTTATAGAATTCCGAAACTGAATATTTCTTTACAAAACTTTAGTCCCTCACTGAAAAATCCCTTCATAGCAAGACGCTTTATGACGAGTGAGATTTTCTTAAAAAATCAACATCTCCGTATGACTTAGGTAATGTATATGCAATGTGACAATTACTTTAAAAGTGGAAACCACAGGGCCTTTGTGTTGGAAACTCAGTAGTTCTTTCTGTGGTGTTGAAAAGTACTAGTCATCACCATCTGCTTTTCAATAGTATGTTGAATAGAGGTACTCAGTGTGATACATGCTGAGTCAATACAGACACACAAACAAAGCTCTCTTCCAGCCATATCTGTCGTACCTGCATTTGTCCGCTTTCTTGAGATATATCGATCACCTTGAGCGTATTGCATGTAGGCATAGTTACCTAGTTAGCGTATGTGAACGAAACAGTATGTTGAGATCATCTTTGTTTACTTTCATTAAGATCACCATATATCAGTCATTTTCACACATCATACTAACAGGCAAGAAAAAGATCGAAGTAAATGTCCATAAAAACATCTCACTTGAACAAAGAATGGAATTGGCAGGAAAGCAAAGACCGAGCTTTTTTTAAAAACAGGAACCTAGGTATCCAGGAAGTAACCTACGTAGCAGAGAAAGACACATCTGGCAGGTCGTGAGTTTGCATGTCAAGAGGACAGTAGGTGGTTGTATAATCTCGGCTTGAGCAAAACCATTCCCTTTCAAGTGGCAAAAGGAAATGAGCTCACAATAAATGGCAGAATTCAAATAAAATTCAGAGTTCCTTATGTGGGGAATATAATTATTGTATAAATACATAATTTTATGTGGGGAAAAAATATTTTCACACGACAGGCAGACTAAAATGTCGTGTCTATCACTGGTACTTCGTAGAAACACTCCTTGTGGCTTTAAAAATCCCACCTTGATCCCTTGGAGATACTTTTTTTTCAGTAGCAAGTTCAAACAATGGTGCAAAAACTCTAGCTGCAGTTTAAAAGCACTCGTTTTCATTAAGAAACGCTTGATTCCTGGCTTTGACACAACACTCCTGTTAATAATAGAACCTTCCTTCTTGAGTCCCCCCCCCCCCCCCGCAAGATGTTCTTCAGGTGCGTGAGACGTATCATTTGATTTGACATTAATCAAAGTGTCACAAAGGTGTAAATGAAACTGTCCCTGACAAGATTTAATTCGAGCGCCGTTGAAAGGCTGCTCGTGTTCACTGAGTTTGAAAGGACATCTTAATGAACTGTCAGAGGCCTTGTCTGCATCTGTCTGTGCTTCTTATTTTAAGTGCAGTTGAATTACGGTTCATGTCTAGGTAGCGCCTTTTGGCCTGCATATTTGTCTAGCATGAGTGCTACCGTCATAAAATAACGCCACCTCAAACTTTTTGACTTGATGAATGAAAACTTGGAGCCTGATACATGGAAGGATACTAAAACCATATTGAGATTTGACAGTAGAGGCAGGAATACAAACGTTCAGACACAGACGAGCGTTCACAAACACATTCCCAGCACACACGCCGTTAACACCTGGCCAACTGAGGTAATTACTTTACATCCGTTAGCAGTTGTCTCTCCGCCGTGTCATCAGCGTTATTTCAGAAAAACGCTGGCACAAGCAGAACCTAAGGTAGTAATATTGTTTAATGGGCAATAAAAAACAAACTGTATCAAGAAGACCCTACATTAGGTGACAAATGAGCTGTCTTACGGGGAATGGCAGCATGTGGCGAGCTCGCTACAGATGCCATTGTTACCACTCCTACATTGCTGCTGCTGCCCCTGCACCCTGATAATAAAACATGTCATTCGGTCGACAGTGGCAGAATGTTAAATGTTTTCTCCGGTGCTCTCAGCCTACACTAAACAACCCTCATCTTCTCAGTTACTGCATTCTTATGCCTGCAATCGTAGTATTATTCCCATAATGGATATTTTGGCTAAAATCAGACAAAGCAGTGTTTTGATGAAACTGAATCAATATCAGTGAAAGTTACTAGTTAGGTGGTTTAAAGTTTGCTAGTTTGTTCTTAATTAGGGATATCCAAATCTTTTTAATATTGAGTATCGGCTGTGTCGTTCCCTGTGCGGATTACTTGTCCATCAGTCCAATGTGGGCCTGTATGGGAGGGAAAACAGTAGAGCCTCATTTGTGGTGCAAAATAAATAACAGTATAAAGTATATAGGCTCTAGGGTTGCAAAATTCCGGGAATTTTCAAAGTTGGAAACTTTCCATGGGAATTAACGGGAATATATGGGAATTAACGGGAATTAACGGGAATATATGGGAATAAACAGGAATAAATAAGAAATTTACAAAATTGAAGGTTGGCCCTTAACAGGGAACTTAAATATAGTTGGGGGGAATATATTGTAGCATAGTCTTGGCTAAAACAACCAGATTTAATGCAAGTACACTCCTCAATCACATGCACACAGCACACTGCTTACTGCAGGGCTATTGAGGCCACGCCCCCTACATGCACTGTGCATTCCTCCATCACATGCACAGGTGATTTCTTGAAGCCTGGAGGCCACACTTTTGAGCTCAAAGCACAAGACTATTGAAGCCACACATTTGAGCCCGCGGACTATATAAAGTCAAGTAAGTTTTGATAATATCATGGGGTAAATATATTTGATCTATAACGTTATTAATGTTTAACTTGCAAATATTAAATAAAAATGTATTAATACAGTAGCTAACTATCTGGTAAGTTAGGTGCTAAATGAAAGATTAAGAGTATGGGCAGCACAGTTATATATGACAGGGGCATTCTCTCTGGAGAAGAGATTGTTGAAATCTCGGCTGTTGAAATGTCATGTTTTTGTATTATTTTGCATGGATGTCTGCTTATGACAAAAAATATTTACATTTATGTTTGGATATGATACAGTTAGTTTAAATTACCCCCAATTTCTAGTTAATTCCCATAAATTCCCACTAATTTCCATAATTCCCATAATTCCCATGGAAAGTTTCTAATTTGGAATATTTCCAAAATTCCCCAGTTTAACTTCCCATGGAAAGTTTCTGGAAATTTACCGGAAATTTACCGGACATTTTCCACCCCTTTGCAACCCTAATAGGCTCTCATGACAAACACTTAGAGCTGGATGGTTTTAACCAAATAAATGACAAAACAAACCTAAATATCTTTATAAAAAGCTCTGGGGTGTATAGCTTGGCTTGTAGGTATAGCTGTATGAGCCCATGGAACTCATCAGCATCTACACCGATCGGGCGTAACATTATTATGTGTAGGTCTCCCTTGTGCCTTCAAAACAGTTGTGATTGATCAGAGAATGGACATGGGTCTTCTGAGGGTGTCCTGTGGTGTCTGGCAACAGAATGTTGTTAGTGGGGGCCTTTGGGTCCTATGGGTTGAGGGGAGGGGCCTCTGTGGATCATCCCACAGATACTTGATCAGTTTGGGATCTAGTGAATTTGGAGGCCAGGTCAACACCTTGTGCTGCATGTTTTTTTTGAGTTGTTCCTAAACCATTTTTGTGTGTGTGCCTGTGTCAGGCTGCATCCTGCTGGGGATGGTGGGTGGTACATGTCTTTGTATCCACAGGAATACATAGACGTCCAAACGTTTCCCAGTAGAACATTGTATTGGCACAAAATGGTCAATGTTACTCACTTCTCCTGTTAGTGGCTTTAATGTGGCTACTACTGATTCCCTTTAGTTCAAGTTTGCCGGTCTAGTCTGATCATTAAAAAAAAAAAAAAAAAAAATGGATTGATTGGCCCCAATACTAATCAAAATGATCAGATTGGTACATCTCTATTCTCAACTCTAGTAGTGACATGCTGACACTTTGCCACAGTTGTGCAAAATTCAACACCAGTGCTAGGTCAGATGCAGGAAAAGGCGTGTGAAGCCAGAGAGAGCTGATACATTTAAACAGTTGTGTGTTTCTCTAAAGCTACATATAAGGTTCTATGGTTGTCACCAGCAGTTCAATCTGAGTTTTAGTCTGCTTTATGATTTTGATGCCTGAGTACATTGAAACACAGCCAGTTTAGCGTTAATTTTTCATCCATCCAGTCCATCCAGTTTCAAGATATGAGCGACAAAGAATTCAAATTTAGTGTTAACTTATCTCACCATATATGGCTTTGTTGGGGGGTTACTAAAACACCTGGATGAAATCCACTTGAATAAGGGAGGCATATGTATGGACGTTGCATACGATCCTGCGGTGCTAGCCACTGAACATCTGTGCCACCCATCTGTGTGTTTTTCATTCCATTAAAGTGTTTCAAGCAAAACCTTACACAAGCTTCCCTGGCTTTAATAAGGATGTCATGTACAATATATTTTAGTTGCTCTGGCAAGAATATAAAGGTTTTATGTTACTCTTTATTGCACAAAACTCACAAGTATTGAGTGAACGGCAGATAAATAACAATTACACACAATACTGTTGGTGACTCACAAGAGCTATTTTTAATCCTGAAGACCAACACTGATTGCACTGTATTTTGTTTTTTCTTCTTCTTCTTCCTCGACCAGTAAACACAGAAAACATCACCAACACCCAGGCATTTTAAATCTCGAGTAGGCGGACACGATTAATGAACGGAGACAACTGAAGTATTATTTACGGCAACACACAAAAGAAGGAACCTAATTAACAACAAAGCAACAATTTGGTGAGCATCCTTTGCCAAACTCAGCAGGCACGGTATCAGCAGGCCGTGATGAATTGAGCTGTGAGAATGCTACTTTCCAGCCCTGAAATGAATTGCTGAAAGCAGCTCTTAGTCTTGAGTTCTAGTTTTCAGTATTGGTCATGAGAGTCTTAGGTAACTAGTGAGGCTCTGGTGGTGGTGATGGGGTTGCATCATATATCATTTGGAGGTGTTTCATTTTACATCCACCAGGGAGGAAGACTATTAGAAACACCTCACAGTACCTTAGATTTATACTTATACAGTATAAATGAGTCTAGAACCCCACTAAGGTGTCCATGCATCCATTATGAATACTGACAGAGCCGTTGTTGGACTGGGAGGCTTAAATCGGTGTGCACCATTGCAGACCTGCAGGCTTACCTCAACTCACAATTTAAGCTAGGAGGTCCCCATTAGAGAATAAACCTATAAATATAACCAGGTATTTGACAGTTCAAACATGGAAATGCACTTTCAAAAATGTAAAAAATTAAAAACACAGCTGCTGAAGACCGCAAGTTGGCTCCTTTTAGAGCAGCGCCTGAAAGTTTTTTGTTACCCTCCCTTGATTTTGAAAGTGTTTGAGTTTTTGTTTACATCTATCAGTGTTCCCGCCTTGAGGGATAGAATATTTATGGGACTGTTTGTGCAGCGCCGTCTTTTCTAGAGTAAATCCTGAAAACTCTCGCAGATGGCCCAGTTTCCTTCTTGTGAGCCGCGGTATTCTGAAAACTTCTGAAGCATCACCATCCCTCCCCAAAAGCCTGTCCTGGGGCAGAAGGAGCAGTCGTTTCTTGGGAACGCAAAAAAGCAAACGATTCATGCTTCAAAAAACAGGTGTTCATGTGTTTTAGAGCACACAGCACAGGGACAAAACATGCACGTGCAAACCAATCAAAGTGTTCATTATCTACTTACAATACTATGCAAAAAGAATAAGTTGTGCAGCTCTTTCTAAAAACTTTCTGAACTCAGTTTTTTCTATTTGCATTTTGCCTTTCTTGTACAATGAATAAATCCTTTTTAGTCCTCCATTTCAGATATGTTGAGGCCTATTGACATAAAAGACATTTTTTGATGTTCCCAACTTACCCCTCTTGTGGAGCAGATAAAATTCCAGTCCATCAAATCCTTTTTTTTCCTAGGGGCATCAATAAAATTAATGAATCCATGAATAAAACGCATCTCCGATTTTTTTTCTTGGTGAGCCCATTTAAAAAAAAATATTAATAAAAAAAACTTATCCACTAAATTTCAGCCTGGTGCAGACAGTCTGCCTGGCCTTCCTCAAGTATCGGTGTAGATGTGGATTCCCAGATTTACACACAGTTGTACGCAGCAGATGGCGGGACATCTAACAAATTACAACAACTGGGATTTGTGACTCATGCTCTTCACCAAAAACATGTTGCGTGAACAAAACAGATCTAGGAGGAAAAGATTTTATAACTCTGCAGAAAAGGCTCTCTTGGGTTGTGGGAATACCTTGCAGTTTGAATAAAGGATAGGAGTTATGTGCGTGGGGAATATGGTTCCACAGTGGACAAAACATTGTCACGTTGCTTATTATTACTATAGTAAATATAGGATCTGTCTAAGATGATGCTCTTTTAACGTTTGTCATTACTTAGGAATAAATCCCAAGTCTCTTCTCTTACTTTTGTGGTTGCTGAGAACATGAGGACAAATCATGAAAACTGTGGGAATGCATGTTGCTCAGCGAACACAGTCTTGCCCTGATCAGCCACACGATTAAAACCACTGACAGGAGAAGTGAATAGCATTGACCTTCTTGTGACAATTCAATGTTCTGCTGGGAAACCCACCTAGTTTAGAAACAACTCGAAAAAATATGAAAAACAGCACAAGGTGTTGACCTGGCCTCCAAATTCACTAGATCCCAAACTGATCAAGTATCTGTGTTATGCACAGAAACAAGCCTGATCCACAGAGGCCCCTCTCCTCAACCCATAGGACCCAAAGGTCCAAATAAATGGCCCAACATTCTGTTGCCAGGCACCACAGGACACCCTCAGAAGGCCCATGTCCATTCTCTGATGAGTCACAACAGGTTTGGAGGCACAATGGAGACCTACACAATATTAGGAAGTAATAAAGTTTGACAGTGCATGTTTTAGAACAGTGAAAAGTGACCCCACTCTTTTGTTAAACAAGCATTATTTACATGATCAGAGCCAGACTGAGGTGGACGTATTGTATTAGTGATACAGAGGAGAGAGACTTTTTAAATGTTTTTCAGAAATGTATGCCCAGATATCACTCTATTTAAGCTCATTTGCTGTTACGCTGTGCAGCCGAATGTGGTGAATAATGGTTTTCTAGGTGACAGTCTTTTTGACATACGACAGATGCTCAGCTATTTTCATTCTGGCTTTGTGGGATATGCAGTCTTTTTTTTTTATTTCCTCAACATTATTATAAAACCCACTTTTGCATAATTTGAAGATTTAATATTATTTATTGTGTGACTGCATTACAAATATACTCTATGTGATAATGAACTGAGTGACATTCATCACACTTTCCAATGTGAAGTTGCAATTCTGACTTATAAAAATCCCCATCAACAATAAACTATATCACACAGCATCACACATAGCAGCATACATTGTATTAGGGCTGCTTTGCTTAGTATCTAAGCCAGTTGTGATAGAACAAGGCTTACCCTAGTAACCAAAGGTTTTGTTTTTAAAATGTTATGAAACAATCAAAACAAAGTGCAAATTTTCACAAATTCTAAATAACCTCATATAATGTATGGCTGATAAATTGATGAATATGCATTTGTTAACAGTTGTATAAAGCCAGTGGATCCTCACATTTTAAACCCTACAACCTTAAATGTTTTTTTGTTTTTGTTTTTTCGGAACAACTAATGTATTCATTAAGTATTTGTCAGTTCTCAGTGATCAACTAATTGGCTCTGCATTATTGTCTCCTGAAGTACTTGAAATTGTATTAATTGCTGCTACAGTGTATATACCATAGGCTATAAGCATAATGTAGAATAGATGAATTAAGTGTAGGCAGCATCAGTTTTAATTTTAAGATACTTACTATTTAATTGCAACCACCACTAATGTACACGAAAACATTTTCTGTTATTATGTTGCTCATATAACACATCAAGAGGAGTTTCAGTTTTGGTGTCTGAGAAGTAATACTGTCATACTCCAGTAAACTCAGTTTATTTCATTACAGCAGTACATTGGTATTTTTCACAGTGCTGCTGTTTTCTCATCAGTGCCACGTCCTTCTGCCTGAAACATTTGCATCACCTTTGCTTATTTAGTACTCCATGTACAACAGTCTTTGGCGAGCTGGTAATATCATAAAATCTACCAAACAAAGAGTTTCTGTCTCTACAGACAGTCAATAATGACTTACAGAGTGCGTTTAACAGAAAAGTGGCCAAAACTTTCAGTTGTATAGTGAACAACTGATGAAATTAAAGACAAGTAGCTCCAACAGATTACATCTACTAGTGACACTATTCATGTCATCTAGTAAAATCCACTATCGGAGGTAGAATGAGCTTTCACACATTCAGATACTTAATGTGAATGTTTAAAGGGGTTGCACTAATGTAAGTTTCTAAATGTACAAGTCTTCAGGTTTCACATAAATATGTTAGGACTGTGCTAACACCAACATGTGTCAATTTTAAAATGTGAGAACAGAGTACATAAATCATTCCTTCACGTTTTTGTCATATTTCTGTGCTTGCGCTGATAGACGCAAAAGGTGTGATTCATTGTCCCACCCCACATTTCCTTTCAGGCGACAAAAATGAAATGACAACAGTATAAGTAAAGACCTGCAAACTTCCTAAATATAAAGGCCTTTGCCATTTTGAAAACCATAATGTATGAGTTGTCGTTTCATCAATAGTGCTAGGTCGCCAGATTTCCTTCTGTCCATCCATCTTAACCCACTGTGTGTAGTATAAGGGGCCTCTGGCCCAGATCTGTCGTTCCTATTCACATTCTTTATTCCCTTCTGCCTCATTGACATTGGCAGTAGACTTGGCCAGTCCCAGCTGGCCCATTCTGAAACTGCTTACTGTAGAAACACATCTCCACAGTAACAGCAGACTGCTACTCTGACGCCAGCTGTTCAGTCCTCACATTCACCTAATATACCCCAACAGCTTTAAAGGTTTAAAAAAACTGTCATGGAAAACATATTCCTTGTTAAAGAGCATCTTTTCTGTCCAATAGAGACTCATATTGCAGAGTTTAATGAACTTGCCATTTTCTACAATACAATAATCTCTTGAAAAGGTATTCAGTGTAACTGAATGAACTGAATTTAAGGTTAATTTGGTTTCCAACCTTTATCAAGTTAAGCCTCTTTTGGTATATTTCTTGATTTTTTTGGAAGCTCTCATAATATGATTCAACAGTAAAACAGTGTTTGTTCCTGAATGGTTAATGTATTCAAAATGCTACTCAATAAATGTGTAGACTCCACTGTGTGCATCTCCACTGACTGACAGCTAACTATACAAATGTAGCTAAACAATACAATTCTGAACTTACTGTAACCTTACTCAGTGGATTAGCGCCTTGGGCAGATGTATTGTAAATGTGGAGTTAATTAAAAAAAAGTTAAGTACAACTTCCGGTTTCGGCCAAGGTTGGGTATGCGGCACAAGTACGGAGCTCTGACCAAACTTACAGGAGACTTTATATGGTGTTATCTTTGTGTCTCAGAGCCTAGGGAATTTTTCGAGCCAAGGATTAGAGCTAGCTTGCTGCTAAGATTATATTGTACACAGACTGACTATAACGCGCTTATTTTGAGATAAATCTGAATGCCGTATTTATTTGGTTAGTCGCTTTATCTGGTAGGCATTGTTGATATCAATGTTTCAAGGGATAGCAGTGACTGACTACTCGTTCTTAGCTAGCTGGCTATAGAGTTCTCATTATCATCAGGCTCCTGGGGCTTGCCTACTGTTTGAGTTGCCCGCGAAAAAAGCAAGCTTTTAATGGAGAATTTAGTGTACTGGTGCATTGAGGCTAATGTAATCTGAAATTTTTAAAGTCTGCAAAGTGTACAAGTTAGAATATAGACTAAGAATTAAATATTTTCAGTAGCTATATAAACAAAAATAACCAAACTGAACGAAAGTGCAAAATGTCATCATAGCATGTGCATAAAATATATCAGCCACATAACGAACATTAGTTGTTTGTTGCAATATTGGAGTGAATACTGGAGTGAGGCGGAGTCTGAGTCTGCAGTATTTCCGGTGATCCTTCTGATTCAAGTCAGTGAACTGGTTCAAATGAATCACCTGAGTCTGCAGTGTTTTCGATGATTCGTCTGTCTTGAATCAGTGAACCGGTTCCCTTGAGCCCACAGTGTTTCTGGTGATTCTTCTGACTTGAGTTAGATGATTCAGATGACTCGGTTCACTGAGTCCACGGTGTTACCAGTTCAAATCTTTAACCCGGGTGATTCAGGAACCGACGAGCTCTATTTGTGACTGGTTTAATTACTAATACTTTTTGGACAACTTAGAGATTCCAAATATGGATGAGGATGCTAAAGACAATCTTGATGAACCCATACAGCTGCTGGAAATTGTTGATTCTATTAAGAAAATGCAAAGTGATAAAACCCCAGGGCTCTATGGCTATCCTGTGGAATTCTACCAAAAATTCTCTTCTTAGCTTGCTCCCACTCTCATATTTTAATCACTCTTTTGGCTAAAAACAATCTACCACTGAGCTCGATTGAGTTTGGCTTTGGGTTTGGCTCTAAATTTATTTCTTGTCTGTTATACACCTCTCCAAGGGCATCCGTAGCAACAAATAGGTTAGATTTCCAACTTTTCCCTCTGTCAAGTGGTACATGACAAGGATGTCCCTCAGCCCTCTGTTGTTTGCTTTGGCTATAGAGCTTTTGTCAGTTAAGTTCAAAACAGCACCTAACATATACGAAATTCACAGGATGGAAACTGAACACAGAGTCTCTCTCTATTTGCAGATGACCTGCTGCTGTATATTTCAGATCCAGTGGCATGTCTCCCAAATATTATGACTATCCTGAAGGAGTTTGGGCTTTTCTCTAGTTGCAAATGAAATCTGTTCAAAAGCGAATGCTTTCCAATCATCAAGCCCTCCACATATCAGAGCATGAACTTTCATTCTGCATGTCAAAGTCTGGCTTTAAATACTTAGGCATTCATGTCACCAGTATTTTCTCTGACCTGTATGGAAAAAATGTCAAACCCCTCATGAACAAATTGGAATCAGATTTGAAGAGATGCTCTGTGCTTTCTTTATCTCTTGCAGGCAGACTAATTGCATAAAGATGAATGTTTTACCTAGATTTTTGTGCCTGTTTCAATGTCTCCCTGTTTTTTTTCTTTCTTTCCCAAATCCCTCTTTCGGTCACTAGTTAATCTTTTCATTTCTGTGGGCTTGTAAAAGCCCCACAATCTGCAGAGAATTTTTGGGCCTAGGCACCAGGGCAGCTTAGCATTTCTCAACATGAAGAAATATTACTGGGCATCTAATATACAGAAAGTCATATTCTGGTATCATGCTCCAAAATTGGACTGGTGCAGGACTGAGGCAAACTCCTGTCTTTCTTCATTAATCTCTGCCTTCATTACAGCAAAATGCCATTCTCACCATCGAAGTACACATCAAGTCCTGTAGCATCTTTCTCTTTTAAAATATGGGCACAATTCAGACAAGCAGCAGATATAGCCCACACGTTTTGGATTTGTCCCAAGTTAAAGGACTTTTGGTCGTCTGTTTGCAAACCTTTGAATGATGCATTTGACGCCAAAGCGAAATCCTCTCCAGAAATGGCCATCTTTGTGTTAGTTAATGTGATTAGTGACCACTAACGAGAAAAATGCTTTTGCTTTCGCCTCCCTCTTAGCTCGTAGAAGAATTGTTTTAAATTGAAAATCTCCTGATCCTCCAAATGTTTGTTTGGCTCAGTGACCTGAAGCTATTTCTGAAATTAGACAAAATTAAGTGTTTCACCAGAGGATCAATTAAAACATTCCACAAAATATGGGACCCTCTGATTTTTATTTTTTATTTTGACAAGCTCAACACTCTAAACTAATGGTTTTATTGAACCTGCATGACAACTGATGTGTGTTTATTATGTTATTATTATGTTTTATTTACTTTATTATTTTTCTTTTTGTGTGTTTGGCAGTATGTGGTGTTATGGACATGAGGGATACAAGACATTGTACTTGTATGCGTCCTGTAATGTTCTACCTTTCTTGAATAAAAAATAATACGGAAAAAATTTTCAATACTTTCTTGATGGAACTGTTGACTGTGCTTTGATTTATTTGATAAGCAGAGCCAGGATCTGCTGACTGTTACTGTTACTCCCACTAAAGCGTTGCCTTTTATGGAAGGCATTGAACAATGCTGCCATAGAATGGCTCCCGGCGGGATAAAAAGCCAGTTCCCCCTCCCACCTATTCTGTCTGTGCGCATCATCTGACTTCACTGGAACATACCTAGCTGCACATTTGGATTCAGCTTTAAGGACAATCATACAGCTCAATACTACCTTTTGTGACCACTACTTGCAACATTACTTCAACCACCCTGTCCCCATGGGAAAATTCTATGTGCAGCTTTTCTCAGCTGAGCATTTTTCTAACCATCAATATGTTTTTGTTCCCAACAGAGACCATGACGACCGCCACCTCCCCTATCTTGCTGAAATGGGACCCAAAGAGTCTTGAAATCCGCACCTTGACTGTGGAGCGGCTTCTGGAGCCCCTGGTCACACAGGTAGTTAACTCTGCGATGCAAATACTACGAAAGAATAACCAAGCTTAGGAAACGTAGCTGGAACCTGGTGTTGCTTTCATATTGATCTAAGGAGTTTATGTTGTAACGAGACAAGACAAAGACGAGACAAAAAATATTCCTCATATATTTTTTGTGACACACTCTTTTCCAATCAGTAATGTTTGAACGTTTTCCAAAGTCTGATGACATCAATAGTAATGGACTAATAAACAAAGGCATGCTTGTTATACCTCAGTATGAAAGCAAAATCATTTCTTTCTAGTTGCACCTCGGCCGGAGCACTTGTTATAAAAATGTTAAACTGCACTGGATCACATCCAAGGATGCTGGCATGTAGCCACTGACTTCGTTTGCCTCCTAAGCTAACAGATGGCTGAATGGGACTTGGGTCACTCTGTCTTATTGCAGCGGTTTGTGACTAAGGTTGGATATCATTTAGATTTAATGTGTTAAATGTAATTC
This sequence comes from Chelon labrosus, assembly GCF_963514085.1. Taxonomy (NCBI): domain Eukaryota; kingdom Metazoa; phylum Chordata; class Actinopteri; order Mugiliformes; family Mugilidae; genus Chelon; species Chelon labrosus. Next base: position 19,889,427 of record NC_140338.1, on the reverse strand, counting down.
ATCCACATCATTGCTCAGATTGCGGTAATATTATCTGACTAACCAAAAATGTACAACGCAGTCTGTTGAAATAAGTAACATCTACCTAGTATTAGTATAGTATTAGTTTAAGTTAAGTATGTTGAGCTCTCTCAGCCACAAACACCTGAATGTGCCTTGAATTACATGACATTGCAATAATAACGAAACGCAAAATGCTTAAGGGTTGCAGGGATGAATTGCCCAGCATCATTCAGTTTTTGCATGTTCAATCCAAGGTATGAAAGGGAAAAAAAACCAAATCTAAAAAGTCTCAGTTCTGATTTGGGAAATAGTTTAAACTGTTACTTCCTTAAGAAAATTGCTTGATAAATATTTTAACTGCTGGGCATGCTGTCACTGTCCTCATCAAAAGAAATAGCAGAGACTGGTACATCTGCAGCAATGGGAATGATGTAATCACTGAGTGTACCAGCAGCCTCCCCCAGTGGTCTGATGTTCTTTGGTTAGCTGCCGTGTGCTTTTTTAGTTTTTAATCAAACCTCCTTCTGTCAGCCCAATGCATTCATTTTCAATTTCATTTCTTTCATTTTATCAGCTTTCGGTGGACACTGTGTATTTTATTTTTACCTAAGAACTCTTATTTATTTTTTCCCCCCATCTAGAATTCCATTTCATTCTACGTGGTTCTGAGTGTCTCTTCTGGTAAAGGATGTGCCTTCCTGCAGAGAGGAAGCTCTTATTAGTACATACTGCCTGTTCTTTTTATTCCCACGTGTCCTTCTTTGTCAAGCAAGGGCTTTTTTTTGCTACCAATGGCATGACATGTGCAGAGCCACTCCAGACCTAGGTCCTGCTATTTACGAAATAAGAATAGGGAAAGCACAGTGGTGAATAATCAAAGTAATGATGTCTATTATTATGTTAGTATTACCTGTGCATTTTTTGATTGCAAGTCAAAAGCAGGTGTATGCATTCTTTCTGAACCTCCCAACAGTCAGACTTTTCTACTTCTGAGAAGAGTGATTTTCCCTAAGAAAGCATTCTTTCCTTCAGTGGTGCTGTTGTTTGATTCCAGGTATAGCCAGTAGTGTAGATTTAGCAGCAAAGCATATACATACATTAATTCAACTTACAAGTGTTTGCATGGTAAGGCAATAACAGAACATTTCGCTAAAACTTTCCCTAGTCTTTCCAGAAATCTATAGCAAAATTTTCACAATATTCACAAAAATCGCAGAAGGAATACATACTTCCAGTGAGACTGTACCACTTAATTCCCGAAGGACTTCCTTTCTCCAGGACAGCTTAATAAATCTGCCTTACTGCACCAGCAGTGGTGGATATTAGGATTGAAAAGGTTAGAATTTACTCGGTCACGGAGTCAGTTTCCAGCCTGTTTACTCTTTGGTCCCCTAGAGAATATTTAACTATTGATTGTAGATTTTTGCCAGCTTTACCTGTTACAACAGAGCCCTTTTTTCTCCTGTTGTCAACCTTTTATCTTTGCTGTTAGGGATTACTATAGTGATTGCGTTTATTTGAACTTTCAAGACCCTCACATTCCCACATGCTTCAAAATCTTTGTACTCAGGCAACTAGGTTATGGTCTCAAGTAACTCTTGAGGGTTTGTACTCAAGTTCAAAGTCATCAGCAAGCCATAAGGTGTTCTTCCTAAATGGGAGTGGGTTTAAAAAAAATCTATTTTCCGATTGAAATCAACCTTCAAATGAAAGATGCAATATCAATTCGTAAAAACCTCAAATTTATTTATTTAAATATATACCATTTCCTGAAGTCTCGCTGCAGTTTCACGAGACTGCACAACGAGATTAGTCCGCGTGTGAGAGATCCAGAACGTGAGAGAAGCTACAACTCTGAGAGCACCGTCAAGCTTGAAAGCTGATGTGTGGCAGCATTTTGGATTTAAAACGTTTGACGACGGAGAAGAACTGGACCAAAGCAAAGCCATATGCGTGATGTACCAACTGCAAGTAAAATATTGTGGAAGTAAATTGAAAAGGATTTTGACTCAGAAGTGGAACTAGGTTATTGTCTCAAGGAGCTCTTGTGGCTTTATACTCTGCATCCAAATTCATCAACAAGTCATAATGCATTCTTCAGAAAATGTCATTTAAGCAGCAGCAGCAGGAGAGGCTCTCTGTTAGAGGTTTATCGAATAGCAGTGAGGCATGAATGCTTCTTAAGATTTGTCTTCGTTACATTTTACTTTTAAAAAATGTCAATGTTTATGCATGGATATATTTAACTTAGTAGTAGTAGTAGTAGTAGTACTCATGTCTGATTTGAGTCATACGACTTAAAGCTTCATTGCTTGTTTTCTTGTTTGGCGACATTTTCGAATGAACATAACTTAACATCTTTTCAGTGTTCAGATGTCAAATGAGCCAAAATGTCCATAGACTGGATTATGGCCCTTTTGAATAGAATCTTTGCAATCGTGCATCTTAATTGAATCTTCCAAAACGCACTAGCATGTGGTGCTGCATATTTTGAACTGGTCAGAACAGATGTATAACGTGCTTATCTGCATACGCTGATCACCCTTGAGAATATAATTCCTCTAGTCTAGTTTTATTTTTTTTTTTTTTTTTGCAAGCCTCTTATTTTGTGCCTGTCCTCTTCATAGACACATATTCCAAGCAATTAAAAGAGAAAATATTTTGCATCTGCAGAAAACGCAGCCATAAGCCCACTGGTAATGATGTAGACCGGTTAATAGCTCATTTCTTGTACCCTCTCCTCTACACTCCTATGCAACGGCACAAAGAAGAGATAGAGCGTAAGAACATCAGGCGGTAGCTGAATATGCAGAACCAGAAGCTGAATTCACTCTTGATTTATTTTCATAGGCTTTCCATCCTTCTTCTCCTTTTCCCTGTGCGTATAACTTTATGAGATTTGGCCTTATTTGCTTTAATAAGATTACATTAAAACTAATAAAGAACCACCATTACTCTTTGCTTGGAGGAAAACCCAGACGTGCATTTTTCAACTGGCAACATTTCACCAGTCTTGGTAGTGCTGGCATCACATTTTTTTGGATGTATACTTCAACTTCGGGTTGGCTTGAGATGAAATTAGCTGCAGGGGGAGAGTATTTAAAGTCCAAGATGTTTGTTTCCGTTAAACTTTGTGCATATTTGTGTCTGTCAGCCACATCCGGTGTTAGCTCTCATGAGTGGTTATCAAAGTGACAGGTAGGTAATTGCTTAATGTTAGCAGGACGGAGGGCTGACGAGCTTCTTCTTTAAACATGCAGTGATCATTATTAACTCTAATCTGTGGCAACGCCTGACTGCATTTACAGCAAACTATGTGTCAGAATACAAAAGATTGTTTTTATTTTTCATTTTGAAAAATATGCATCTCCCCCCTAACATCTTAACATCTTCTTGCGTAAAAAAAAAACTTCCCGCAAGAAGACGATCCTTGGATTCTCGGATTTCTCGGATTCTTCGGTTTACTGGGTTTTCCACTGAACAAAACAGTACACTTTTATAATCAATATCCCTTTGGAATGATGCAATGGCAGCCCAAACCTGTATAAAACCATAGCACAACATCATAGCATTACCTGTTCCAATACTGACACTAATAAAGTGAAGCAGAGGACCTTTAGAGAGGTGTTACTGGAGGCCTGTTTAGGCGAGCTCTCTAAATTGCATTCCTCAGTTACCAGATTGCCAAATTCATTTAGATGTCATGACAGGTGCTCATTCCATCTACAGGATGCTCTTGGGTTCTTGAGGTTACTTCATACAGCTTCATTCTGTGTGAATGCTGGAACACAGTGCTTATTGATTCAGCCAAAAAAATGAAGAATTCAGGCCTTTTGTCAGGCTGGTCTAAAAGTAATAATAATAATAATAATCCAGTCTATTCAGTGTTACAATCACACAGCAGTTGTTTGAGACGTGAGGTTTAAATTTACATTGTGTCATTTCTCTTCAAACCCCATTTTGCTGAATAGACTCTTAACTTCATTTGCTCCTGTCATCTGACTGATACCCTTGTGAATTGATAGATATCAGTTGTTCATCATCTACCTTTCTTTACACCCACAGTAAAAAGACGATATTGTGACAAAATCCATTCTCTGCACACTCACGGGAATAAGCACAATAGCTAACTACGGTTCTTTGTCTTTTCCACAATTGCTCTAGAAGTGTGAGAGATTTTGGGATATGAAGCAGATACTGTGATTGTTTTTCTTGTCACTTCGGATGATTCAGTGTGTTTAGATGGTATAAAAGGTTGCCTCAGGAGGATAGACAAACAGGCTCACCCTGACATTGCTTGAGATAGCAGCCCCATTCATCACGACCAAGCTTACCTCAGCCCAGCTAGAGTACTGGGCAGGTTTGTAGCTAATAATACTGAGGGGCTTACTTTATCACTGTGTACGAAGGCAGCTTGCCTCTGATATAGTAAACATTTTTATACCGCAGGCAATAGCAGTATTTTTTTTGAAAGAGTTATAGGGAAGTGGCCTTGAGGGGCAGGCGGAAAAAAACAGGTACAAGTAGTTGGGCTGTTTTCTTTTGCTGCAGTTCAAACTTTATGTTTGCTGGTATGGAAACATTGGAACCAAGGGCATGAACCAGCCGGTCAGAAGTGTAAACACGGCCGTAAAAAGTGGAACTTATTTTCTTATTTTAATTTAGCCACATTCAAGGTAAAAGTTGTGCACGTTGTGAATTGCTGCTATACACGGAAAAGGCTTTACTGATATACCTCTTTTTGTTTTTATCTTACAACACGCTGTGAAGTACTGTTATACGCTACTGACGGTGCCAATTTATAGGCTATATGTATGTGCAGCACGCAGTATTGATAAGCTCATGTGTTTATGTTCATTTCTGTTGTGTTTTATTAGATGAGATTGTTGCTGTAGTTGTTGAGCATGTCTTTTTTTTTTTTTTTTTGCACAGCAACAGCTGCATATTAGAAGTGTGTTTATGGTGTTGATGTGGTCTATGGCCGACAGTAGCCTGTGTTCAAGCTTGCAGGAAAGCCTCCATAGCTTCTTTTGTGTGAAACGCTTTCACCACATATTAGTCAACTTTAAAAAATCCAAAGTCATTCAACCCCTACCAGCCCCTAGGCATAACATTTAACAATATGTACTTAGAGTTCAGTAAGAAGCATCTAGAATCAGTAATCGGCAAACCTACAAGCCAACAGAAGCACAAGTGAACTCATTTGAATCTGGCATCTTACTTGTACTGCTCCATTGTGTGAGTTGATGCTGAAAGACAAAACATTTTGACAGAATAACTGAATATTTAATTCAGTTTAACAAGGAACAGCATATTTGCGGTGCTGTAAAGGCTAGTACTGACGTCAAGTCTGTGAATCACGGCATACAGACGATGAACTTCGACAGGCAGAGTGTCTTGTACTGCAGACATAGCTGATTAGGATTTACACTTTAATGTAAGGGTGCTGAGCCCATAACTTGCAAGGCTAACATCATGTAGCAGGTCTTCATTAATTGTTTCGCAGCAGGATCTACTAATGAGCCCAAAACTCTCCGACCCAAATATCCAGGGTGAGCGGCGGTGGTAGAGGCTTCATCAAAGCTTGCATTTCGATTGTTGAACATCTTACCAGTGAAAAGACTACCCCGCCCCCGCTGCACTGGGATCTAAACATTATAATCTTCTTATTTACATGTATGTCCGTTCAGTGTTTGCTTCCACTTTTTGCTCAGTCGTTCCACTTCCATCTTAACTTGCACTAAACAAAGAAATAATGCTTCATTAAAATGTGCTTGATTTGTCTGTTATGTGTGCTCGTTGGGCTTTCGAGGAAGAACTGACAAGGACGACTATAAATATCGTATCTACAAAGAACCGAAGGAGCCAGTCGAGTTTTTAAATTAACTTAAGGAAGATCTGTGCATTTAGTTACACGATGCCAGGCTTGTTCCTACAGTACAGTTCAGTAGTTGCTGTTAAAATAATACCCTTCAACAAACAAAATGGGCACTCAACATACTGGCAAATTGTGCCTGTGACTTACTTTGAGAGATTAAAAAAATAAAGTAATGAGGTATTCTGGCTTTCCTGTTTATCTGTGAATGTTTTTGGCTGAAGGTAAAACCAGTAAGTACGGTCTCCTCCTGCCAAAGAACACTCATCCTTTTAGTGATTATTGTTTGTTTTCAGCCTTTTTCATTATCAAAGATGAATCTGCTGTCTGAATTTGTGGTAAATTAACTAATTACTGTCAGTGGCCCTTGTACTTTGAGTTCATTGTGTAATTATAATGTGGTTTGATCTAGTAGTTTTGGGGTTCTTTTTTCTAAAGGTAAATGCTGTTAAGTTGAATTCTTTGTATTTTTACCTAAATACCAGTTTGATTGGTCTTTGAGTGTATAGGCTGAATTAATAAGTTTGTACAAGTTATGAAATGGACAATATCAAAACTCTTAGTTTTATGTGATCCTCTGCTGGTGCAAGGTCTTCTATCTTAAACATAATCTTCAGCAGCTCATCTTTTTCTTGATTTGGTTGAAACTGTCCTGTACACCCCTTTTATTTTAATAGACGGTGCCAAGAAAGTGTTATCTCTCACAGGCTTAAAACACAAGTACCACTTATGCAGAACAAAGTGGATTTACCTCCTGATCTCTCTGCCCTAATTCTGCCTCTTGGATGGGATTTCCACCATTGGTATATTTGGTCGCTGACATGACAATGCCTCTGTGCGGCACTGTCTGTTCAGTTGGCCAGACCTTAGAGGGCTACTGAACCATTTTACTTTAGGGGCCTCTGACTCCCTTTGATACTCTAATATGGATTCATTCATGGTGAGTACTCACGTCAGCCTTATCAGTGAAACTTGCTGCTCTTGATGAATATTTGATCTCAGAGGTTATCTCTCATGTGTTAGCTCCGTATCTTAAAAGAGCTGGATTGGGGTCTATGGTGTATGTGCAGCACACTCTGGTCCATGACTACAAAAATAACTGGTGATTAGGAGCTGTTTCTCTACATAAGCACTGATACTTGTGCAGCCATTATATGCCTTTGCTTGTCTCTCATTCTCACATGGCTTCATAATGAAGACTTTTAGGAACTTAAGTCTTCCTTGGAAGACAGACAAGAAGTCAGGATCATTGAGTGAGGTTATCAAACAGGGTGAATTAAAGAAGCAACATGAACACTGTGTTGCTGCTGGTCGATATTCAAATGAATCATTGATTAGTGGTGTTTTGAGGACTCAGAACAAAAATCTATTTATGGATATGCATTTCTTTCTTTTGTTGCTATTGGTTATTAAGTTGAAAGGCCTTTTACCATGGCATATTGACTGGTAATGGGTTAGGGGGGAACCTGAAGGACAGAGTTGGCTGTAAGCGGCGCAAGCTTTAACGCCCCCCCCCCTTTTTGTATGTCATCCAAGTCCTACGTTTGGATGCGTGTTTCAGTTGGCACCTGACACACATACACAAACTCCCTAGTCAAGGGGCTTAACATAAAGGGAGGGGAGACGGCGGTGGCGAGGGGATTAAGGCTTCATGCTGCATCACTGTCATAATCCATTAAGCTAGCGGAAAAGGAGGAAACCTGGACCTCAAACAGACAATTTTCAGAGGCAGGAAGGGATGCTATACTTCTCCTCAGAGTTTTCAATAAAGCCACAGTCACTCTCAAAGTTTGGTAATTTGAACTAAATTTGAAGAGGAGTCATAATTTTAGCAAAATTAAGCCAGGCTGTTGACAGGAGTAGGAAAAACTGTGATTTTGCTTAATGACTTTGGCTTATACCAGTAACACCCTTCTGGAGGTAACTACTTGAAAATACTTGTATGTCAAAAGTCAAATAAAGTTTAGTTTGAGTCTTGGATGCGCAGAACAAATGCGTCTTGTACATCTTCTGCTTCATTTTTTTTGAAAGGTTTGTTTTTAAAAAGAGAGAGAAAAAAGCACTGAATTTAAAGATAAGAGGTTATCCACTCTTTGTACCCTTTTCTGTCCCACATTTGAATTTGGATGACAGTATTTCTAAGAGGCTTTGAACCCTGTGAGAGGCAGTGATGTTCAAAGCCAGTCTGGAACCCTGGCTTCTTGGCATGCTACTGATCGGACACATGCCATGTAGCAGGAGACGATCCTTAATTTAAGTTTGAGGAGAAAAACTGAAAGGAAAGGACAGCTGGATAAACCAAAGTATGATGTAATGATAACTTATGCGTTAATAATAACAGCGTTTTCCAGAGTCTGTTTGAATTTGGTGTGATACTTAGTGGAGTTTAGATGTTATAGGAAAACTTGTATTTTACACAATAAACTTAAAGCTAAATTGACTTTCAGGCACAATGACAATTATTTATTCCACCTGTAGCATCACTGTGTAAAGCATGCAGTACATTTGGGCTCTTTCCGTTCTAGCTGAGCTGGTCCTCGAGCCTTTACATGTTTTGCGAGTTCATTCTCGGATGTTTTTGATGTCTGAGAAATGCCAAATGGCACGCCTACCCCCCCTCACTCTCCGTTGTGTCCTTGGATGGCACAGTCCAATTAATGGCTTTTCCTTCTGTCAAACTTTAAAGAGGCTAGCGACCGAAAGCTTGGCTATTTATCTACAGAACATACATAAAAAGTCTATCTCAGTGAATCAATGTATCAGTCTTGGCTATACTATTTGCACATGACAGCTGAATAGATTGCATGTGGCCAGTTTATTGTGATGTAAGTTAATCTGCAGTGACTTGGCAGCAGTTTTTCATGTTGCAGCTCAGGCGTCTGTCTGCAAGCTGGTGAAAGTCAAAGCAGTCAGGCACATGGTCATTTGATGTCTGATCAAACGGTACCTGCACATGCCCCGCTCTCTTTCTGTGTTTGTCATTCTTTTATCAGTGACACACACTGCATCCAAAGACATGGGCCATTTAAGCCAGTGACCTGAGAAATGTGATAGGAAATAAGACTTCACACAGTAGTATGACAAGGATGACAGCTGTGTCATCATGCATAGCACCCCCTGTTATAGCTTCTGTCTTCTCATTACCTCTGCCAGTGCCCCGGGGTCAGTACTGGATCTTGTGAAACACACTTTCATCTGTCTCTGGGCTGTGTCTTCTGACACTTTGCTATGTCAGCATATGGTTGGCCCCAGGGTTGTGAACAGCAGCTATTCACAGATGCTGGTTGCCCACTGTCTCCCTGCTTCACCATAGAACACACACCACATCAGAAAAGCTGGTTCAAGAAACACAACCCTACTGGTTTCAGCAATATTTTCACCAGCACAGGCTGAGATTGCCGCTATGCTCTCTAGCCAAAATAAGCCTTGACACATAAGGGCCGGTGCCACAAATACATTTTACTTCTTTTAGTAAACATAATAGATTACACCAGTTCCCTTTTAAATGGCTAATAGATGTCATATAACATAAATTTAAAGTGAACAAAATATTTTGATAAAAGCTGATGCATGTTCTGTTCTTACGACCTTGGTGTCACTTTCTGAAGTCAGGAAGTGATCAAAGCAGGTGTAATACTGTGGAAAGCAAGTAGAATCTGAAGTGCGTGGTAATAATTTTACCCTGAAGAAGAAGAATGAGGCACAAACGAGAGGTATCCTTTCCCTTGCCAAAGGTATAGCAGGTGGGATAAATTGCAGCAGAGATGTTTGGATAATTCTACAAGCATCAAACTTTCAAAGGAGAAATCTAAATAGATGGGTGGTTTATTCAGGACAATATTCTGGACAGTATTCATGTTTGTTTTGGGCTGTTGCAATAATAAAAATATACATTTGCATCAAGCATATTTGTTGACGCCAATGTTGAGAGTAGTAAAAACCTTAAAAATATCACTTTAAGGTACATTTAAAACTGATTGAAATGAGTGTGATTAATTTGCATTAATATGATTTTTTATTAAAATCTGAAAATCAGATGCAAGCCTGTAATTTTTGTGATGCTTCTTCTTATACATTGCTTTGTCACAGACACTTACTCTAGCTACATGAAATAAATGGCATTTAAAACATTTATGAAAGAGAGAGAGGGCAAGAGAGAGCCAGAGGCTGTTTCTATATTCATGATGTGGAATACTGCCTGTCTCATTCCTGAGAGCATGTGAGAGCAGCAGAGGAGATTCCAAGGTCGTGATGTCTTGTTAATGCCTTCAGTAATCTGTGAATCAGGATTGTGAGAATGCCCTACCGTACATTTGCTCAGGGTGCATCAGTACAATTCTGCCTGATATTTTTTGAAGCAACAGAGAACATGCTTACAGTACTGAGCCCTGGACTGAAAAGACTGTGACAAATTTCCACAGCCTGTGTCTTCTACGGGTGGAATACCACTGATCCAGTTGGGATCTTGAATAACTCTGACAGTGAGCCTGCAGGGTTCTTGCTTCCACTGTTCTGTGTGTGTGTGTGTGTGTGTGTGTGTGTGTGTGTGTGATTGTTTTTACAATGAAGAGAAGCACTTGGAAGAAGAGGATGAAAGGGATAGAAGCAGACGCATTATCTGAGATTCTGACTCTCTGTATTTGTGGCTGGTTGCAGGATCAGCACAGATGCGATCTAAATAAGACTTAAGAGACAGAAATATGTGTCTGCCTGTTCGTATCCATCCGGTTTCATTTTTCTGCATGTCCTTCCTCCTCCCTTATGACCTATACATTTGGGTTAACTTGATGAACAGCATCCTATTGTTTTACAGAATTGACAATACCAGCAAACAAGCTCCTATTAATGAATAATTTACGCAATGAGCTCAGCTGCTAAAGTACTTTGGTATACCGGTCTTCTTCTTCCATTCTGTGACTTTACTGAGTTTTATATTTACTTAGATACAGAGTAAGTGGCCAGTAAATGACTTTAGCTATTTCCTGCAGTCAGTATTTGGGCAAATTCTGCAGTTGCATCACTTTGGGTTGATAGAATGGAGCCCAGTAATGACTTTAGTTACTGTGGTGAATATTTAATTTTGGAGCAGTGTGAACTAAATTATTAAAATCAAGCCTGAAATCAAATCACACAGTCGGTCATGATTCTTGACTAGAATACTACTCTTCTACTAGTCCCACAATAACAGTGGGGATTTTAGCTGTGTGTTCCAGAAAAGATTATGCATCATGCTGCTTTAAAAATGTGTTGCAGCACAGATGGAATCAGTGTTGGACCAACGGAGGTCAAAACTGAACAAAAGCTTGAAACAGGTCAACCAATTAATTGGCCATAATGTACCCCTTGTGGTCGTCTCTACTCATTTTCTAAATATTTCGTCTCAGATCATTATTCTTTTTATTTTTTTTTCCCCCAACTCCTGTCCTCCTGGACATAATCTGAGTATTCTCCTTCCAGGAGCTGGCTCCTCTGTTGCTGTGGCAGTTCTAGTTTAACATTGTTAGTGTTTACATGGACATGAGTGTCCTGCTTGAAACTGGAGGTGAATTCTGGTTTTGATCATACTTTGTGCATATCCCTATATTCAAAGATATTATTCTCCTGGTTACTGATTACAATAGGCTATTTGCACATTCTCTATAACTGTGATATTCACAAGCTCAAATATCGTCAATATCGAAGTGGTTATTCTGGCGTTCTTGCTCGGCTCATACTTGTTTGACTCTACTGTTGTACTTGCTTCAATGATTCTTAAGAGACTTTTGCCATTGTTTATATTTCTGCTACTCGGCTTTTTTTTTTTAATCAAATTTTGCACATACAGTATTTATGCTCAAAAACATATCTGTCCATGTAAACAACTTCATATCTGTGCTGAAGCACATATTGATCAGCATATTTTATCTTCTTCCAGAGGCCCCCGTCGAGTACTGTTGTTGTTGATGTAGCAATTTTTTTATTACGTTTTTTCCTGAAACCTGCTACCAGTACATTTTGTAATTAACTTATGTGTGAATAAAATACATTTAATAATAAGCAGTTATAATTCAAAATTTCACTAATGGTGAACTACAGAGCATTGCTTCATGAACGAAGTCCTTTTGTTCTGTTGTTGATGCAACTTTAGCGCTGATCTGGAAACTTTTTGCTTGATGACACTTCGGCGTTCCGACGCGGGGACCTGGCGATGAAACCACCAACCCTTTGATGAATTGATTACCTGCGCTTCCCTTAAAAACTCTGATAAAATAGTAGACAGTAAATGTAGTGCGTTACATAGTAAATACATACACAACTTTGTAGACCAGGGGTGGGCAATTATTTTTCTCAAGGGGCCACATGAGAAACTGTAAATATCCTGGAGGGCCGTGCCAATAGGCTGAACTCAATTCTGCGTCCCCAGCTTTGGTATGTTTTAGGGGCACTTTACACGGAAACGATTGGAGGTGAAAAGCGCAAAACATTTTATCGGATGTCCTATATCGTTTAGATGGTGACGGCGTTTTTGGGGGTTGAAAACGCAAAAAAGTGAAACCACCCTCCAGAGTGGAAATCTTAAAAACGCTCCACCCTCGCATCACCGTGCAAAGGGTGAATAACGCAAAACTGCGTTTCTCGTCGAATAGAAATGACGTGACAAGCATGCGACAGGACCGGAAAAACAAGTAAACAACATGTCGAGCTCCGCGATGGAGGTTCAACAGGCCCTAGCCGCAATAATTTGTATCCAAGTGGTTGTTTTGGTTAATGTATTTCGTGCGCTAAGTGTGGAAAAGTAGAAGAAAAGTAAATACCTCTACGCAGGCACTCTTGGGAGTGTTGCCACCTAGCCATCTGGCGGTATACTGCATCTATGTGTATGAAATTTCACACACTTTTGCGTTTCCGTTTGAACACAGATTTGTTTCAGAAACGCTCGTCTAAATGCGGAGTTAAAAGTGAAAACGAAACGCCACTTTTGCGCTTTTGGTTCAGATAGTTTCCGTGTAAAGGTAGCCTTATTTTGTGCTGGTGTTTTTAGCAGAAAGATAAAGGTTAGTATCAAGAAAGCAATTAGTAATACTTAAAGCTTGAAATGCTTTACAATGAACACATTCTCTTATAAAGTGCAAGTAATTAAATCTTAAATGAAATCTGTACCAATGAACTTTTAAAATATGAACAAAATTTATTTAGTTATTTAACTGTTAATCTATTAGTATGATTTGTTTTTAAATGACCATATATAATATTTATATTGGCTAATACTACTGTATATTAAATAAATGATCATTCATAAACCACAAATGTCAAACTCAAGGCCCATAACTGTATCAGGCAAGATAATATTTTCTATCTATCAGAACTGACCCACATTTATTTTGCGTGCGTCAAGCAGGAACGTCAATTAGCTCCTCCTCCCAACTTTATTGACAAACTTGTCAGAGTCGCATGGTTGTCTTGGCAACCGGTCAGCGTCTCGGTAAGTTCATACGGTTGACCAATAAAACTAAAATATGTTAACGGAGATTCTGACACAAAGACGTAGTAATGATGTACCAGTTAGCAGAGTCACTATGTCTTTGTAACCAGTTAGCAGACAAAGGGCTAAATCTGTTAGCCTACTGTTCCACGGTAGCACACACCGCTAACAGGAAACTTATAAATGACAACGCCACTGCAGTTAAACACCAGTCTGTTAACATACATGCTAATATACAGACACACTGAAAGTGACCGTTAGCCAAATAACAGCAGCATGTTTAACACGGTATTAGCATGCTAACTTAGGACACCACACAAAAACAAAACAAACAAAAAAAAAAAGTTCTGTTCGGATGATCTGTGGCATTACGCGGGCCGGTCAGAGCCAGCCAAAAACCACCCAGGTCTGTTGTAGACAGAAGGTTCAAGTTTTTTGTAATAATAAATGTGGAATGACTGGCGTTGGAGAGTATAATGGAAGTTTTCACATCTGGTTTTCTTCAGAGGTTGTGTCGCACTGGTTCATTTTAGAGGGGCATCCTTGATGTTTACACCCCTTCCAATAGTGGTCTGTTATGATGCTGTGATATCAAATGTTTGCTGCCCATGGAGGGGAAATAAGGTATGTTGAAAGAAATTGCAGAAGTTACTGTTGTGTTTGGTGTTGAACAGGTAGACAGAAAAGTCTATACTGTAGATATGCATGACCTTCACTTTCAAGGGCCAGTTGTGGCACATGGAGCCAAAGTGTCAAAGTGCAAAACACTGAGCCCTGAGAGCCTTCCAGTGTTTCGTACTGGTGTATGAATGTGCGCGTGTGAATGAGTGGGTAAATGTGACTGTAAAGCCATTAAGACAGTGTCATCTCAAACCTTATGGTTCTATAGTGTTGTTATTCCCACACACTTATTGAAACGCATCTTCTATTGATTCTTGCTCTGATTTCTTTGACACACATCTTTGTGACTATACCTCACCCCTGAAGCCATTTTGCAATATGAGTTGATAAAGCTTTTTTGTGGTTTGTCTTTGAAGTGAGCATCCGTTCAAATGGCATATATTCTGCCATTTGTTATGAAGATTATGTGAATTTCTCAAGGCATATTGTGCAAAGATTAAATCCAAGTCAAATGAGGACTCACTGGCCTTTTAACTAAAGAAGCGGATAATCTGTTGTCATTTTTTATACTCATGTTTTCAAATACAGAGCTGGAAAGTTTGAGAGTTTTAAACGATACACTGTTGCTGAAGTTTCTTAATTGGACAATCATGCAAATTGTGCTGCTGTGGTTTTCATTTCTTCAGATTAGTTCCCCAAGGACTAATCATTGGCTCTTTCTCAAACTAGATGAATAGTATTTTTAGGTAGCTCTTGGCAAACAAGTTTTTTCTCACCTTCATTTTTTAGTTATTCTCATAATTCTCTCCCCAGATAGTATTGTAACCCAACAAATAAGAGTGTATAGATTCAGAGTTTACCCTTTGCTGTCAGCTGCTTGGAAGTAGGGGCATGATTTGGGTGAAAAAAAAAAGTGGTCTGCCTGAAAACTACTGCTAGGATGTATTGTCTGTGTGTCAAAAATGTCCATTCATGTCTTAGAATGATTGAAGTAACCCCGCTGATACTGAAGACATCTGCTGTAAGAATAATAATGAAGGAGTGGGTGGATCAAATAGAGACACGAGCTAAGGGGTTACTAATGAGAAAATATTATGGGGAGACTGAAAGTCTATTGCACTAAAACAGAATAAATGAGTGCCGTTCTTAGAAGTTCACCTTTGGGAAAATGTCATTATTGCATAAAATGCTTTTATTTCCATTGGCTCAGACTCACGTCTTAGTGGAACCATTTGTTAAATTCTGTTCCTCACTTTAAGTAAGATACCAAAATACACCGATCAGGCATAACATTGTGGCCTTCCTAATGTTGTTTAGGTCTCACTTGTGCCTCCAAAACAGTTGTGACTCATCAGAGGATAGACATGGGCCTTCTGAGGGTGTCCTGTGGTGTTTGGCAACAGAAAGTTGTTAGTGGGGGCCTGTGGGTTGAGGGGAGGGGCCTCTGTGAATCAGTCTTGTTCCAGTGCATCCCACAGATACTTGATCAGTTTGGGATCTAGTGAATTTGGAGGCCAGGTCAACACCTTGTGCTGTTTTTCATGTTTTTTGAGTTGTTCTTAAACTGTTTTTGTGTGTGTACCTGCCTCAGGCTGCATCCTGCTGGGGATGGCTGCTTCCATCAAGGATTATCATTGCTATGGGGTGGGGGTGCCTGGTCTGGTCTAGGTGGGTGGTACATGTCTAAGTGAAATCCACACAAAGACCAGGTCCAAAAGTTTCCCAGCAGAACATTGAATTGTCACAATATGGTCAATGTTATTTGCTTCTCCTGTCAGTGGTCATAATGTTGTGAGTGATTGGTGTATATACTATGTATGTAGAATTTAAGTAGAAATGTATATGGTCTTAATTTCCTAGTTTCAAATCTTTTTGGACAAATAAACCAAAAACATTCTGAAAATATTCTTTTTTCACAGTTTGTTTCTTCTTATCCATCATTACACAAGATAATTCATCTCCAGGCTGTCTTTAAGGCTAAGTATGCTGTAGGTTTTATGGAGCTATGCTTGCCAGTGAGCACGCTGCAGGGTTGAGTACGTTAAGGCTTGACACTCCTGCAGTGTGACAGCTCCCTCCTAAGCTGTTCCTATTTGCCACTCGAAACCCCATTCAGGTAGAGTTTTTAATGCTCACTAATCCTCACTGCTTTGCACTTCAGCACTTGTTAACATCAAGATGTTAACACGGAGTGATATAAAAAATTTCTGAGATATAAAAATATTCTAAGATATGTTTTTCAGTGCAGCTCTGCAGGATTTAAGGCTGTAATGCTGTATTCACAGGTATGTTCAGTTGTTTTGGCTCTATCTAGTTTGTGTGTGAATGCAGATCCATTTTGCTGGCGATTAAGCAGTCAGTTGTGTGTATTGTTCCTTAAGCAACACACTTGGTGATCACCCAGCGTGTAACATGGCCTTAAGCCATCGCAGCAGCCGCCTTGTGCAAACATATTCATGCACTGTCCTTCTCACAGCTAGGCAAGCTGAATCGCTTGCTTGGAAAAATGTAGACTGCCCCCGTCTTGCTTTTGTCCCCTGGGCTTTTTGCACACATTATGCACTTTACACTTTACACATGGGCATAAATGGCCTCATCAATTATTTAACACGGGCCGTTATGTATATCACCAACTGTACGAGGCGGTAACGGCTAACAGAATCTCTCAGGAGTGATGCATGTGTGTGCGTGATCATGCCTGTGAAGCTGGATAATACATTTCCCCAATGTTGAACCGTTAAATCATCTCTCATCCATTGGACGCGAGTCTCGGAGGCTGAAGGCGGAAAATTGAATGGCTACGCACAGCCACAGGGATTTACTACTGATTGTAGAGTCCACTGGTCAGTGCTCTGGAGAGGAAAGGCCGCATGGCATTTAAAAGTATTGATCTGCAATAAAAAGGGGAGGGCAAGGCACAACAACTCCTTATCCATGAAGCAGATGGTAGCCTTACTACTACTGCAGGATAATTACTTATGCATTACCTGTTAACTTTTTCCTATTTGAGCCTGGATGTTGTAGGACAAAGGGTATGTCATTAGTGGGGAAAAAATGGCTTTTCCTCATTCTGTTAAATAGAATTACGTGAAGTTATATAACTGGATTTAGAGTGTAGGTCCATCTTAGGTTAATTGAATTTAAATAAAAAAACCTCCATGGGACCAAGATCAGATAGAGTGTAGCACAACAAACTGTGCATTTACTCGAGTATGTGTTTATTCGTTTCTTGTCCAGTGAATGAATTTTGATGAGATCGTTGCTGTTGCTTTGACTACTCCTTTTTAAGTTTTCTGGTTCCTATTTTTCCTTTCTCAGTCCCTACACTTATTATCCGAGATGTCACTAGTAAAACTATAGTATGCACCCTCTTGAAAAACAAGTATAATCTACAGTAAAAAACCTTTTGATTCTCAGTCACCCTAGTTGTGGTATATCATGGTTTCACAACTCTGAACTGAAGACTGGATGAGTGCTGAAACGTCTCCAAGAAAACTCAAACAAGTCAATGTGTCACTGTTTCAGTCTGGCCTTAGATAACCTTTTCAATTTTTTATTTGATTTTTATTTATTTTTTTCCATCACCCATGTCAATATATACATTCAGGATTTTTCTGTGCTGCAACTTGTGGTAGCAGCAGTTCTGCTGTTGTCACCTTTTTAAACCATTGCACAGAAAGAAATGTAATGCTACTGAGTCATGTCCAAACACTGTCTACACTTAAGGCTAAAACTCTGGAGAAAAGCAGAAATATGCACGGGCACTCTTTTCATTAGATTTATAATGCTGTGCATACTTATTGTTTGTTTATAAGCCTCATTTCTATGGTTGTGTGCTTATGCATGAGCATGAATTCCACTTCTGCAGTTAGCTATATATGAATATAGACACATCCTTAATCATTGTTTAAATACCAGCACCTATGGATGCTCCACGAGTATCTCTGCCTCTTCAGTGGTGCAGGAGCAGGAAGCCTCGTGCATGACCATTATAAACAGCTGTGCTCTGTGTGGCTCAAGAGGTGTTAATAATTATTTCATCACACATACTCATCATCATCAAATATCCAAAGGATAATCAAGAGGGTATACTATAGCAGTAATATTCGAACAGAACTTTCACAATAAAAAATAAGCACTCGTTAAAATAAAGCTTGCTATCTGTGCTTTAGACAACACTGACATTTTCACTTTCCCATACCATGCTGAGCTTGGGCCAGAAAATTGTGTGTACGCACAGTATGCAAGCCAATTAATATGTGGAAAATGGCAATGCAGTATAAACAAGTGTTTTGTGCATACTTGGTGTGTTTACACGGGGCCCCTGGAGAACCACCGCATGTAATACAACATGTTGTAGAGGCACCTTTTACTCATAATATTGTGTGGCGAGCCCCTGTGGTTCAGCACTTAACAACATAATGAACCAAACTGCACAATTCGTCTCTTTCCACCCTCGAGATATATTCACGCATACGTTTTAATTATCTCCCTACCAGGAAGCACAAAACCCAGTGAGATTCTTCCTCTATAGGAACAAATAGCTGGATATTTTATATTGTTGTAACATATGTCCAGATGTGTGTCATTTCTTTTTAGTATCCCACCACTGACACAAATGCCATTTGTTGTATCATTCTAAATCTTCTGATCAGACCTCTGCATTAAGTCTTAATGCCATTGTGAAGCGTGTTGATATTTTTATATGCTCAGTGAAATCCAATTGTAAAATTTTCTCATGTAGTAGTGACAGATCTGTCCAAAATTACACTGCAGTCATTTAAATGGATACCACCACTAAAAGCTACTGGCCTCTATATCTTTTGATTTTAAAATTGCTCTGTAATAATATAGTGGATTTCAAACAGATCTGATGAATTGAATGCCCTGTCTAATGTAGAGAAGACACACTGTCACAATGTCACATATATACTGGTTACTGATTGTTTATAGGATACGGTAAAGTTGGATATGTATGAAAAGTCCAAGGCCAAGACTTGGAGAATAACATAACTTGTGCCTGGCTGAAATAAACACCAGTGTGGTCTTGCATAAAATCCAAGCAGTGCTGCTAATATGCAGAATAAATAGGCTTGCCGAGGGCCAATTACCAGCTGCCAGAAAAGGGCAAGGCTGCCTTGCCGAGATGCTGAATTTATTTTGTTTTGTGTTAGGCCACATTTGAATGCACAAGGCGAACATTATTGCGGCTCACTTCATATTTATTGGGAAGCGACTTTTGTTTCTACCCCCTTCCCCAAGGATTCCATTTGATTCTTCAGTGTGCACGATTCTTGCACTTGCGTTAGATAATAAAGGATTCTGATTTATTTGTGTTAAAGTAATTTATCAATCGTCTTACCAAAGGTATTTTGGCCATATGAGAGGTGGATCCAATTCCTCCGTATATACTGTATATAAAGGTGGACCTAGCAAGCAGTGTCACCCCGTGGTGACATTTAAGCCAAGAGAACAGCTTTATGGTCAATGCCTTCTCTTCCAGTTAAACAGGACCATCCAAATATTGGAAGCAGGGTGGACCAGTTGGAGCAACACTTGAAATCTGATTGAACATTCAAGATGCACAATAAACATTCTACTTGGCATATCATTTGCATTCAAATGGGAAACCCTTAAGAAAGGGTTAGGGCTAGGGTTAGGGTTAAGCGTAATTCATAGGGCCACAGCACATTGATGCCGTAGCTATGGCGTAAGGGATATTGCTCTGGCAAGTGGCCAGGTGTATTGAGTTTCACTTAGTACATCACACAATGGTGGGTGGACCAATCACAGCCCTTACGGTCTGCATCACCACGACATATATTTACATTTCTGGGGAGGTGCATGTCAGGTTCCAGTGTAAGGCCCGGCGTGGGTTCCAGAGCTACATCGTATCTATGCCGTCATCATACTGTGGTACTATAAATTATGCTTTAGCTTTAGGGTTACTTCCTACCTACCCTTAATGGGACTGTGGGTACGTTTAACTAAAGATGGAGCAGTAATTATTATATATTATTAAATCAACCCTACAAACAGAAAACAGTCTGTGGAAATTGTATTGTCTACTCAACCAAAAAATAACAACAAAATAACAATCGCTATATCACCACTAAATCAAAGACCTGTGAGTAAGCGGATGACTCACTCTCAGCTTACAGCCTGTGAGGTTCTTCCTCTATAATCAAGCCAGTTACCCCCAACTGTATCTCTTTTTGAGGCAACCAGTTAACTCATACAAGCCCAGTAGCAAGTCTGTATCTGTACAGATGTCCTGAAATGATCTTTTCCAAACCTCTCATTCAGTGAAGTCAACTTCAATGCAAAATTTATGTCTTGTTTATGTTTTAAGGTTATATACTAATGTTTTTACCCATGTGCTATTATTTGTGAGACACCCTTAAAGAATTGCCGACTGATGTTATATATTATGTTGCAGGATTATTATCTCTTTTCTTATAAGGCTTGATATGAAACTTGAATGCCTTAGTAACAACACTGTCTAAGAACCATAAAATGTAATTCAGACCTAAACAAAAGCACTTTCTTTTTATTTGTGCAATGTTTCTCTCTCAGGAATGTTTATTGAATCTGATTTCAATCTTCATCTAATCAGTGTAAACTCGGCTGGTATCTTATGCAGGTTCTTATAATGAGTGATTTGTTTATGGTGTTTATAGCACACAACAGCCTGTGGAGCTGTTTACCCTTGTCTGTCTTCAAGAACTATAACCAGTAATTCAAGCTGTAATAAGGCAATATGACACGACAGGATCATGTAAAGCCTAAAATTCTATTAGTATTGGTCTTGGAATATTCAGACTTGAAAACCAAACTGGAAAAGAAGGGCAACAGTCTTTGGTTTAAAGTAACAATGTTCCATTGACTCGTCATGGAGTCTAAATTGCCTTGTTCACGGACAACATGGAACTTTGATGGCCTACTGAGACACTTCAATTGATAGAACCATGACTATTGACATTTGTACCACCAGAGGGATACAGATAAAATACAAGTGTGTGACAGATGGCAGCGGTTTTCTTTTTTTTGTGTGTGTGTGTGTTTACATACACATACATACATACACACACGTAGCGTTGGTGCCTCACAGCAAGAAGGTCGCTGGTTCAAATCCCCGGGGCGGAGGCCTTTCTGTGTGGAGTTTGCATGTTCTCCCCATGTCTGCGTGGGTTTTCTCCGGGCACTCCGGTTTCCTCCCATCATCAAAACATGCTAGGTGTTAGGCACCGGTCAGGTTGGCCCACAGTGGCGGCGCGCGCAAGTGCAGCGGCTCAGGACCGACCCTCCATGTCTGACCATGCAATCTCGTTATATGATACTTGTATAATATAATGACAAATAAAGGCTCTTTATCTTTATCTCTTTATATATACACACATACATATATACACATACACACGCAAACTTAACTGACACACTTAACTGGCATACTTAAGTTTGTATAAAAGTAGATAAATTCAGCCTCTGTGCATTCTGCTAGGTTTTGTGGGCATAATTAAATATACATCAAGCTTTTTAAGTCACTGCCGCAGAACAAAACATCAGCAAGCTTTGACTTCAGTGAGTCAGTCCCCGTGGCAAGCTACATGACACATGCAGTAGGCTTATTTGTGTGTATTCCAGCGCCCATCCCTGTGTTTATGAATAAATGAGCATTAGAAGTGCAGATAAATCATGCAGACCTATAACTCGGTATGTTCTCATTATATTCTGTTCCATGGAAGAGTTACAGAAGGCATTCTGTAGACACCGAAGTTGAAGATCTCATTATCTTATATTGAAGGTAGAAGAGAAACCTATACACTTGGCCACTAATCTCTAAGCAAACTTATATGAGAAAAGCAGCAGTTGTAACAAACAGGAGTGCCGCTCTTGTGATTACTATATATTTGCCACATAACTACAGATAGAGAAACCCTGTAGAGAATTGAATTCAAAGCTGAAGCATTTTTTATTTTTTATTAAAAAAATAATAATAATAAAATTGCTAACACTCAAATCTTACAAGTTACATACTGGGTAATTGGGTTACACATCTGGTGAACTGAAATAAGGGACACAGAACCCTTAACATGAATGAAGCAGTTAAAAACAACACAGTGGTTAAACGACTTATCTAACAGCCCTAATCCTACATAGATATTGACATTACTGCTGCTAATCCACAATGTCTGTTGACAGCCGTTGGCAGTGAATGTTTGGAATTGCATGGGCTGCCAACTTATGGATGCCATTAGCCCCAGTTATTGTTCTGAATGACTGTAGAACTGCTAAA
Source organism: Chelon labrosus (assembly GCF_963514085.1). NCBI lineage: Eukaryota > Metazoa > Chordata > Actinopteri > Mugiliformes > Mugilidae > Chelon > Chelon labrosus. The sequence continues at coordinate 19,867,170 of NC_140338.1, read as the reverse complement.
ACATAATGGCATTACAAACAACCAGATGCACTCCCAACACTGTTGCCACATTATAATATTACCACCATACACAGCGCTAAGCAAATTAGATAGTGTTTTCATTAACACTGCAATGAGGTAAGATACCTTCCATCCCGTCCCCAGTCACCACTTCTAAATAATGACCCTCAATTGGACTTTATGAAATGCAGTTTAAGCACTTATGAAAATGGAAAAATCTGCCTACCACACACAGATCAAAATTTGTACGCCAGTGTTTGTATCAGGACAGTGTTTGTCGCATCTATATGAGACCACTTAAAATAGCAAATAATGCAACAAGCTGTGTTCAAACTTTTGTTGGTGATAAGTCAAGTGTATTGTATTTGAAATCCTGATGTATGATTTAAAGACACCTGCCAGGCAGCCTTGTTTATGGTGAAATGACAGTTGTTTCACAGCTGTAGTAGGTACTCCCTCCTTTGTTCTTGTCAAAGCTAAGCCAATTTAGGAAGGAGGTTGGGGTGGATGGATGGGTTCACGAAAGACACAAAACACGAGAGACTGCTGTTGATTACATGTTATGAACTGACAAATCGGGGTTGTATAGCTCCACAAATTTTGTTGTCATAATATAAATAAACTCAAATTCAAAGTTAATTGTCACATCATTAAACGATGCATGTTTGTAACAGTTTTGGATGTTATAGGTAAATCATGTCCGTAAGAACAGAATAACATTTTGCACTGCTGTACAGTACGACGCATGGTCAAATGACATACAGCATATTTTATTTGTTTGTTTATTTTGTAGGACTTCATGAATTATGAGTTAGTCTCATAACCACCTGTATCACAAACCCATACCCTGCAACAAGCAAGACTACTTTGGGTTTAAGCATAATAACCCTAAATTACGGGCTGTGTTTAGGATGAGAAATCTGTGCAGATGGAAATCTTATTTGGGCACCACTAGGTGCTTTTGAATTGGCCTGGACACATTAGTTTGCTGTTGATTTACTTAACACGAATCCCTGAAAGAAGAGCTAGTCCTTCTTTTATTTGTCATTGTGTGTTTGTGATATTGATTGCTCTTGTTGATGTGCCTCAGTGGATCTATGGTAAAAGGTTGTTTATTATAGGGGCAGCTAGTATTTAAGTGCTTCTGCGAGTGTGAGGCAGAGCGAGTTTGTGGTTGCCCAGATTGGTGTGTGCCTTCATGTGTAAATATAATGATGAGTTATTGATTCATAAAAAGTGGGATTGAAATAAACACAGTTGCACTGCATAATGAGCGCTCCTTCTGTGCAAGGTGATGCTGAGCAGATGAGTTGACAGTAAACAAAGTCAGTTGTCAGGGCAGCTATGAATACAAATTTTTAAATCAATGTGATTAAATCTTGAATAACCTGTTGGACAAAAAAAAAACATAAAACCCCCAAAGTTTAACTTGGTCTCATCAGCACTACTATTCTTGGATCCATCACTCGTGAGGACATGCATCATTAAAGTTTGTACTCCAGGCTGGGAGCCTTTAAGTACTGCAGACTAGACAGGACATAACTTTGCTCTTAGGGTCTCTTCGGATTGAAAGCCTCTGATATATTCCACAATCTAATCATATCAAGACAGTGTGCAAGTTCTGCTACTGTCAGACTGATAGTCCTACAGCATGCTCTGACTGGATTGTGTAATGAGCACTTCTGTCCATGTGATTTCTCACTGGTCTCTGACATAAAAAGGTGTCACTGCCATGCTAGCAGATGAAATATTTCTACTACGACAGGCGGCAGTTTGAGCTTTCCTTCAAACTATTTTCCTGACAATATTTTTGCGGAAGAAGCACCCAGTCATAGTTTCTTAGTGTATGTCCTGATTCTTATAAAGTGCTCTCCAATATTTCCATGCTCCTGAGTGTACTGTGTGATTGCTGATTTGCTGAAAGCTTTTAGTCAGGATGCCTGTTGGTCATGATTTTGTGACTTATATATTATATTTTTTTTGTGTGACTTGTCTGAAAGTGTTCCTTTTCCCTGCTGTGCCCATTAGACAATGTTACTGCACCAAAAGAACGATCATCACTCCGTATTTCATATCCTGAACACATGCCTCTGTACAGTCAAAATCAAAATTTTACACAAACCTCAACCAAATACTTTTAAACTCAGTTTTTCACAATTCCTGACATGTAATCCTAGTGAACATTCCCATCGTTTGTAAATTAGCATTGCCTTTTAAATGATGTAACTTAGGCCAGATATTTGGGATAGCCTTCCACAAGCTTCTCACACTACGTTGCAGTAGTTAAAGTCCAATCCTCCAGACAGAGCAGGTGTAACTGTGTCAGGTTTGTAGGCCTCCTTGCACATGCTTTTACACTTTTGCCCACACAGAGTTCAGAGTTTTGTTACGGCCACGCCAATACCTTGAGTATTGTCCACAAGCCATTTTGGAAGCATGTTTGGGTTCCCTTTCCATATAGAAGACCCATATGTGACCAAGCTTGAACTTCCTGGCTGATGTCTTGACATGTTGAGCCAGTATTTCCACATAATGTGCCTCAGCAAAGCACATCCTCAACATGATGCTGCCACTCCACTCTTTTTCCTCCAGACAATACCTTTTGGTCATTATGGCAAAACAGATCAATTTTTGTTGAAGGCATTCCTTCAAAAGGTTTGATCTTTGGCCCCATGTGCAGCTACAAAACGTAGTCTAGCTTTTAATGGCGGGTTTGGAACAGTGGCTTCTTCCTTACAGAGCAGCCTTTCATGTTATGTCAAAGTAGGACTCATTTTACTGTGGAGACAGATAACGTTGTACCTGTTCCTGTCATTCTCTTCACAATGTCCTTTGCTATTGTTCTGGGATTGATCTGTACGTTATGTAATATGTTTTTTATATGTAACGCACTTCTTCTACAAAAACAAAGTTATTTAAGACACTGAACTTTTGCTCAAGCTCATTTTCAAGGAATCTATGACACATCATCCTATTGATCGAGTGCAGGCTTGTCTGTCCAGAAGAGTTCAGATCGAGGAAATTACTGCCTGAGAATCAATTCAGTTACAATTTTCTTACATCTAGAAGGCCAGCTTGAAGAGTTGACTATACTTTACAGCTGAGGGATGGATATTTTAATGTTTGGTTTTTAAGACGAGACAGATACTTGACGGATGTTGTCTGCAATTTAGGATTAATAGGATTTAAATTGATTTGCCTCTTAAATTGTAGTTATGAAAGTCTTTGGAGATTAGACATGATTATCTGTCATCTTGTTGCGCTGTAGTTTTTCTGAAGTTGTTTGAATATATAATAGTTTTAGTAGGAATAGTTGGAAGCAGGAAGCTCACAATGTTTTGGGCATCTTTTTTGAGGTCTAAATGCTGTATTTATACGGACTCACAGTCCATGTACATATCACATAGATATCCCAGTTTCAGTCAGCATGTATTTTTCATTTTTAGTTACGTTGAAAATGTCTTTTTCACACACAGATTACCTTTGTTCTGAATCATTTGTTGACGCATCCCTCCACCTTGATCTCTTCCCTTTATGACACTTTATTCAATATTCATGGCAGATCCTGTTGTATTGAATTGTATTAGATTATACAGGAGTACATGATTAAGTAGCCCCTGCGTATATAGAGATTACACCCTGCAACAGGTAAATGGCCTTGCTTTTATATGGCGCTTTTCTACCTATTGATACTCAAAGCGCTTTACAGTCACAGACACATCGACCCATTCGCTCACACATTCACTGGTTCGTGGACAACCCGCTCTACCTACTGAGCCACAGTCGCCCCTGACAACGTTAAATATTTTTGATGGCGAAATGTTTTACGTATCCAATAAACACCCAATTTTATATAATTTTATTACTTTTTCACTGAGTCTACCTGTTGTCAGGCTAGTGTTTTCTTGATGTATAGTCTTGTCATTTGTAAACCAACTCTTAAACCAATTACACATATTGAATGAGGTGATTTGCCCATCGTTCATTGCTCTAAAGCTGACGGTTTGCTAGAGAGGACCTTCCTGTATATTTACAGAGAATATAGAGTTTTGGAGGCACAAGGGAGACCTACACAATAATAAGCGGGTGGTCAAAATGTTATGCCTGGTTTGTGTATGGTTTCTTGTAGCCACGTCGCTAATAGTTTCATCCTATTTCAGTGATGAGGTAATTGCACATAACTTCCAAAACTGAGACAGGAATGTTACTGTAGGCAATGCACAGTATCAGTAATACATTATACTGTTCGTACATACCATCACATACTGTAAGTTTCTGAGTCAACCTGCTTTAATATTCTCTATTATTTTGCAGGTGACGACCCTGGTGAACACCAGCAACAAAGGGCCATCTAGTAAGAAGAAGGGACGCTCTAAGAAGGCCCACGTCCTGGCTGTGTCTGTTGAGCAGGCTACCCAGAACTTTCTGGAAAAGGGTGAGCAGATTGCCAAAGACAGCCAGGACCTCAAAGAGGAGCTCATTGCTGCCGTGGAGGATGTTCGTAAGCAAGGTGAGATTATAAGTCCTTATGTAAATGCTCTGTTCACTCACACTAGTCAGAAATACCTAGGTGTGCTTCATCCTGAATTATCTATTTCACCACTACCCTCTAATAATTCCCTCTTTCCCTCAGAACTATTATTACTGTTTTTCTCATTCAAACAGAAATATCTGACTCACCACCTTAAGTCTCATAGCACAGTGTATGATTGTGGTTTATTTAAGCAACTTAAGGTAGGACACGTGAAGACCGTATGTAAGCATGAGACCGTTGTTCTTCAGACATAAGAAATGAATAAGAAAATCATGATCTGTTAACTTGCCATCCTTTTGTGAAAACGTATCATAACTCATGACCTTGGGAAAAAAAAAAATGGACAGAAAATGTCCACCTACGAGGTCAAGAGTACCACAAGAGGCAAAAGACGTGGCTGTCCGCATAGTCTTTTCTTATGAACACAAAAACAAAAACAACGATTTAAGGCAGCATTAGACGTAGCCTGACAGCTGCTGTTTCAATCTACGACACTTCCACTGTCAAATAAAGACAAAGATGCCAAAAATACAATAATAAAATTTACTGCATGTTGTAAGAGTGTAATAACCTACCGGGAGAGGCGCAAGTGAAATGACCAGATAACAGTGAAAGTGCCAGTTTTTCCAATAGTGCAGACCGTGACGTAATTACAGTAATCCAAAGAGAGCTTGCGCAAACGTGCCCCTCACGATACATTCAGTTTTAAAGGGTTAAGTATCATTATAATTGAAAAGAGTAGCCCTGCTGACACCACTTTTTGTCAAAGTGTTAGTGGCATTAAATTCTAAGTACAGAGAGTAATTGACATTAAACTGTAATGTTTCGGAAAACCATTAAGTGCTTCGAATGTCAGAGCATGTCAAGTGTTTGCAGAACTTTAGATGGATGTAGAGTTAGAGTGGCGAGGCAAATCCATTAAATATAACAGAGTAGTACTCATTAGTTTAGGGCTTCACTTGGTGCACGCAGTCTCATGAATGTAATGAGCTTAGTTTTGGAGCTTTGTTTACTCTATGGCCATGCATTGTTAAAGCTTCGACTGTTATATAGAAGGACTTTGCTGAATGTTAAGACATCATTGATGTCTATTCTCATTAGCAACAATTTGAAAATTGTTCTGTTGGCGCTGGAACTTCTCCGTGCATGCAGCACTTAACTTCAGCAACGACTTATGCTCAGTTTTCCCCCGGAGGTCTTACTCAAACCGAGCAATGTCACAGTTGTTTGTCAGTGAGCCTTTATGTGAGTCAAATGTCAGTCCCCCAGAATGGAATTGGATTCCCCATTCACTAACCACATCAGCAGAAAGAGCAAATGGAGCTCAGCGTATGTTGTGTTGGAGTCGTATTCCTCATCCTGCACTGTCAGCTCCACTTGGCCGCTGCTGCTGTTGAATGCTGCCTTGACTGCTTCGGTGCGCAGCTCTTCTGATGTGTGAAATAGTCTGTTGCCATACAGGCCATCACTACGGCTGACATCAAAAGGGACAAGATCAATCTTCCCACTTGTTAGGCATGCGAGCCAAAATCTAAGGAAAGCCATCTAGATCTAGATCTTCAGGCTGCGTTTTGAACCAGTACAGCAGGTTTTTGCATTAGTGTATCAAATGTGCACGGGCCTTTCTGATTCTTTTAACGGCAAGGCTCTGTCCTCTTAAAAGGGCCAACTAATTCCTGTTATTAACAACGGAACAGAAGATGAAAGTTAACACTTTCACCCCCTAACCTTTTAGTAGCAAAAGTTCTCCAGCTCAGAAGTGCATTGCTAATGGGCACAGTTAATTCTCTCTTTACTCTTCTTTCCTAGGTTAGATCTAAGTACCTTTCAGGTCATTAATGAAAACAGTTAATAATAATAATTGTAAATTTATGAACATGTAACTATGCCATGTTGACTATATTCAGCATTTTAAGAGTAGCTCGATGTGTCTCCTGCTAAAAGGCGTCCTCTGCCTTTTCAAATCCGTCATCGCCCCATCAGCAATTACCTCATCACCTCAAACCCCTTTATCTCGTCATGATTAAATTAAACTTACTGATTTTAAGCCAGAGGGGAGCTTCAGTAATGAGACCCCTTTCGCTGTCACTCTTTACTAGCTCATCCCTGGGCCCGACAGACTTATAGCACAACGGGCAGTATCAGTGTTTATGAGCTCATTTGCAGAACAGTGTTTTTTTTTTTTTTTTGTGCAGTAATTTAAATTTATGCAAAGAGAAGCTGGCACTGCTGGTGTGTTGACTTGCTGCTGCTTTCCTACTGACCCAGATGGAAGAATTTCATTCTTTTAAAAAAATCACCTTATGGCTCAGAAAAGGTTGCATATTTGTATCAACATCTAAATTTTACTTGTATATGAACGATGAAACTGTGGCTGATTTAAATAAAGAAAAGAGCATGCGTCCCTTGGAGATGTGAGGGAGGATTTAATCACAGGAATTTTTTCTAAATGTTACTTGACTGGAGGTGCTTAAGGAAGGTCAGAAACCATGAAACCTTGTTGAAGCATGTTCTGCACAATTCACCACACAGGGCAATTATAAGCCCTCTGTTTTCTAACAACATGGGTTTTGTACTGGTGTTAAAAAGATAACCGTGCTTAGAGACTTTTACATGATGAACTGTTTTGTATATTTCATTTTGCACGGACAAAAGTTCTTATTTTGCATAGATAGATAGATAGATACTTTATTAATCCCGAGGGAAATTCAAGGAGCATACCAGACCACAAACCGTTAACCACAATGAATATTAAACCTGTTAAATCTCTCACACCGCCAGCCCTCTCCAACATAGATTGTAGTGCGATAACCCCCATACACATTCCCTAGTCCATCTGCACTCTATAGAAAAGTGTGCACTACTATAGAGCACTATTATGAACAAATTTGCACTGTTGTTCATTCATTCATTCATTCATTCATTCATTCATTCATTTTCTGGGGCTGGAACCCATTCCAGCTGTCATTGGGCGAGAGGCGGGGTACACCCTGGACAGGTCGGCAGCTCATTAGTTACACCTTACTAGTACTAGTACAAGGCAAGATGGATCAAGTTATTTATGCAGGAGTCTGATCCTATCATCCGAATGTTGCCGCAGAAATCAACACCAGGCAATATTTATTCAAATGTTCAGTTGTCCAGTAGCCTCAGTTTCCCGTTCTTAGTTGACAGGAGTGGCACTGTGTGGTTTCCTGCTGCTGTAGACCATCTTCCTGAAGGTTCGACTTGTTCTGCACTCAGAGATGCTTTTCTGCATACTTGGATGTAACAAGTGGTAATTTGAGTTACTGTCACATTTCTGTCAGCTTGATCCTGATCTGACCTGATTCTGACATCTGGTATCAACAAGACATTTCTGCCCAGAGAGCTGCTGCTCACTGGATAGTGTCTCTTTTTCAGACCAACCCCAGAGATGTTTCTTTCCAGCCTCTACACTGTCTACAATTCCACAGTCTCTAGCTTCACACACCAGGAATGTTGAACACGCACACACATCCACACAGACAGATAATAATAAACTGTCTGCAACGTTTTTTTCTTTCTTCTCTCTTGCAGGAGAGACGATGCGCATCGCCTCATCGGAGTTTGCCGACGACCCGTGCTCCTCTGTGAAACGTGGCACCATGGTGCGGGCTGCTCGTGCCCTCCTGTCTGCTGTCACCCGTCTGCTCATCCTCGCTGACATGGCCGATGTCATGAGGCTGCTGGCTCACCTCAAAATTGTAAGGGCAATCATTGACACCCAGCGATGTTAACACTTCTCAACAGCAGCTCGGTGACGTCTGTCAGCTCTCTGACAAACCATTCTGCAGATGTTAGAATGAAGCGCATTGTTTTAGTCTCGCATGCACGATCTGCCTAAAGATGGACAGATGTAAAAGAAATGGACAGATTGACAGATTTAAAAGAAAGGACTTCCTGCTTCTGTATATCCCACACAGTTTTATTACAGCCTCTACGCACATTAGCATATAAATGAAGCATGGAGGAGAATCCCACATCTGATTATACCGTATTAATATCATACTACAGCACCCTGGTGTGAATGACTGCACACTTACTCCTTCACATATTTTGACAGTAGCTCGGGGCTTTGTATCACAAGTTATCACAGTGTGTTACAGAGAATGATATGCATTTAGTTATAATCTGAAACAAACTCATGCCTCCATTCATTTTCAGTCATTTTGCCCCTCTCTCTCTCACAACTGCACACTCTGAGTCTTTTTCACCAGATTCACTCTTGAGGCCCAGTGAAGGGCTTAACTCCAGCCTGTATAAGCCACACCATCAAAGGCCACTTAAAAGTTCTCTCTCTCTCTGTTCTTTTTCATTAGATCATCTGCAACACTTTCATTAGGGATAAACAGAGTTTACATTCAGGCCGGACCTATGAAATGAATGGAGATTGCTGAAATGAGGCTAAAATAGCACAATTAAATGTTGTGTTGCCTCTTCTAAACCCAGTTGCAATTAGGGGGAAAAAAAACTGAAAGATTCATTTGGAGAAAAAAATCACTTTCGCTTCTTCCAATTTAACGTGTTATGTTATTGTTTAGTTTACATATTGGTTCACTAATAGGGCTTAAAATACATAGTTAAAGACTGTCAGCACATTTTCCCGTGTGTCCAGGGTTTTGGAAAGGTTCAGCTTGTGTTTGTGTGACAGGTGGAGGAATCCCTGGAGGGAGTAAAGAATGCAACCAACGAGCAGGACCTGGCCAACCGCTTCAAGGAGTTTGGGAAGGAGATGGTGAAGCTTAACTATGTGGCAGCCCGGAGACAGCAGGTAACTGGAAGCCCCCTACTGACTTGTGTGCCCCAAGGGAGAAACTCCCACAAGTGCCTGCACTTACTCGTTCTTGGTTATTTCTAGTACGTTCCAAGTAAGTTTTAGGCTGGTAAATAATGAAATATTGTAGTTTGAGCTACTGTATAAGATAGAAACTCTAAACGCAATGCAGAGTTTAAAGCAACTTACAAGTGTACCCATAATGTGACTTGTACAGTTAGAATCTGGACTGACACATCAGTCACTCACAAGCAAGAAATGATGGATGTCAGACTCTGACAGAAACTCCACAGTTAAATGCAGTTTAATCCGTTTCACATAAAAGCCATCATCTCGTTACGGCACCGATGTGATGTGATGGAACGTATTGGGATAAATATTAAAGACGACATGAGCTGCAACTCTATTTTTTTTTTTTTTTTTTTTATTTTTTTAATGCAAAACCAACTTATTTTTTCATTTTTTGTAATACTAATCATTCTGACAGTGGCAGCACATTCAGGAGGCCATGAGTTGTGTGTACTTTGTAACATAGAAATAGTAGACGTAGTGTCCATATCAGAACTTGACTCTGAACAGTAAAGCATCCAAGTGTTTTTTAAATACGACCCTAGTGTGACCAAAAAAAAAAGTTTTCCTGCAAGTTACTGAAACTGAACTCTGTCCAGCTCAGTGGCTGCTGATTTGCTGACACCGCCTTAACACTGTGTGTTGGAACAAAACCAATTCATCAACTTTTTTGTCTCATTTTTTGTTTTTTAATAGAAGATTTATTGAACTGGAACTTGCATTTTTCTGAGTTTGTTCTATTATGAATGACAGATGCTTTTAAAAGTCCCCATGTGTCTTTTTAATATCTTGAAACAACTCTGACTGTTTTCCCCTGTACATATTCACCGATCAGCATTAAAAACATTAAAACCACTGACAGGAGAAGTGAATAACATTGACCATCTTGTGATAATTCAATGTTCTGCTGGGAAACTTTTGGACCTGGCATTCATGTGGATGTTACTTAGACATGTAGCACCCACCTAGACCAGACCAGGCACCCCCACCCCATAGCAATGACGCTCCTTGATGGCAGCAGCCATCCCCAGCAGGATGACTGACTGCAACAGATTGTTTAACTGAGAACCGTTGTCACCTTTTCAGGAGCTGAAAGACCCCCAGTGTCGAGATGAGATGGCGGCTGCACGTGGGGCCCTAAAGAAAAACGCCACCATGCTGTACACGGCCTCACAGGCCTTCCTGCGTCACCCAGATGTGGCAGCCACACGTGCCAACCGAGACTACGTGTTTAAGCAGGTCCAGGAGGCCATAGGAGGCATTTCCAGCGCTGCTCAGGCCACCTCGCCCACCGACGAGAAGCACGGCCACGCTGGCATCGGAGAACTGGCTGCTGCCCTCAATGAATTTGATGTAAGTCAGACAGTGATCTGTTCTTCTTTGGAGATACTTCACTTAGCACATACACTCTACGCTCTCTATGACCTTTTCAATGTGATATTGTAATGAACACCTATATTTTCATTGTGTTTTAAAGTTCAACGAGATAAAGGTTTCTGCGAGAGAGACACTGAGAGCAGTGAGGCTTGCTTTACAGTATGCACATCAATATGATCTGACATTTCCCAGTTCCATTTTTAAGAGACCTAGGTTTCCTTCTGTCATATCCCTTTTAACTTCAACAGAGAAAGACATAAATACTTTCTGGTAAGTGCTGTTCCACAGACTAGATTCAAACTATTTCTGTTATCTAACTAACAATTATTGTTCGTTAACTCAGCCCATGATCATCTGTGAGCCAACGCACCTTATTTACCATTGGAAAGCTTAATTTCTTGAGATTAGAATGATGCACACCATTTCTGGGTACAATCATAACTACTGGTCCAGTAAGCACTGATGTCAGACCAGTCACTAAAATGTATACAATTTATCTATTGAGCCTCACAGTATTCCAAGATCAGATGGAAAAATGTGAAATGTGCAGATGCAATTATTATGTTGCCAAGGGTCCAGTAAATGTCCTCCAGTGAAGTAGTTAATCCACACCAAGCGTTTGATCTATAAAGACACAATGTAGGCTTCATCAAACTTTCACAGTTTTGGTTAGAAGCACATACTTTCCACATATTCTGGATCGTAACTTCACTTATCTTGAATGTATTAGCCAACCGTCATACCACAAATGCTCTAATCTCTGAATTTGTGTCTTGATTGACACCTCACTTGACCCAATAGACGACTGCTTACCATGTCTTTGGCATAGTTTTGGTACCCTGGTGCTATCCTTTGAAAAAATAATGTAAAATATTCATTTGAAATGGGACTAGGTAAGACTTCCAGCTGTGCTCCCATTGTGCTTTCCAGTCCACACCACCAAGTTACAGTCATTTTGAATTCAAATATTACTGAAAAAATTAGGCCGACACAAAAACTTCTTTTTCAGTCTATTACTTAGTGCCATTAGCACTGAGACAGATTCCACTGAGACAGTGATAGTTACCCATCTTTATTTAAATCCACACAACACGTCAAACTTAGTTTGTGCTTTTGAGCAGTTTAATCTGTAAACATGATTCTCTGCTGCCATCTAGTGGCCACACACTGACAGTGAACTGCTGGTACCTACTACATTTACTACTTTTTTGCTTTTAAGCACATATTGTCTTCTAGACGTTGCACCACGATCAGTCCCGCTGTGTTTCTTTACAAAAAAAAAAGTTGAAAATTGATAGTATAGGAAACCAGCAGCACTCGTTCCACTAAGGAGCAGGCTTCAGAACCGTTGTTCCAGGGCAAACCCTGTGCTTTGATTCATGTGTCAAATATTCTAAGGCATACATTTGCCCTTCAGCTTGAGTCCTGACTGATGAGGCCCAAACTGCATTAGCATATAGATTTAAGACATTTTGCTGACACGTACAGAACAACTTTAAATGAATGCTGCACCTTTTCCTTCAATTCTCCCTACACAGTACATGCACAGTGCAGCTTAAAAGTATTTGGACGCCTCAGAATTTTCTTCATTTCTGCATTAAAATGACTCAGAGCATCAGTGGACTCCTGACAGAACACAAAGAGAAGCCAATCAAACGGTAAAAGATTACATTTGTATTTCTTTAGTGCTTGTATATTATCATTTTCCTAAACCCCGAACTCCTACATACTAAATCCTCTTACTTGCCACAGCGGCCTCTGATGGAATCCGTATATCTATTGTTGTCGACTGTTTAATTTGGACCCACCTACACAGAATCTGATCAGTTGTTTGTTACAAACCCAGTTCTTACAGCTGTACCTTAGCCATAGACTTCCACCAATAGACTCGATTTTGCAGTTTTGCTCCTCTGTATTTCACCTTTTACTTTAAGGCAGTATTCTTGGGCTACCTCCTTTAGCTGCAGTTCCACAATTATTCAGAATGGAAGAAGAGGAAGATACCCAATAATATACTGCTTCTGATAGTCCCGTATTATAGCAAGTTCATTTTAAAAAATACTGCAGAGCTTGTTCACTTTGCCATCCTTGTTTCATATAATCTGAAGTAGGACGGTAACGTTGTTTTTATTAAAATTCCAATATGAATACTTCAGAAGCGGTAAAGAACGGCAGCTATTGCTGTACTCCTAACTACAGAACAGAATATGAAACACATTTATTGCACTTAGTGCAAAACTGCAATAATATTTGAAAGGCGTACCCACCAAATTTCCATCGGTACTTAGCAAGTCCATTGATGTTTGCAGAGGTTTTTTTTTTTTTTTTGTATTTCTCATATTGCATGTTTTTAATTTGTATTACCAGCCATAAAACAAGATTTTGGAAGTGCAAAGCAGTAGTTGAAAGTGGTCACTGGTTAACATGTCATAGTAACTGTGTAATTACACTGTGTGTTGGCTTCCCATTTTGCAGTTTTTCCACAACATTATAGCTTCGTAATTTAGCCACAAATGCCTCTTGGGGAAGGTAATGAAGTTAAATCAAGAGTTATACTTTAGTTTAAATGTTTATTCCCGCATATTTCCATACGCGATATAACTATAGTGATTTAGTTTTAACCATTATCAGCATGACACTCCTGTACACTATACATTGATCAGCCACAACATTGTGACCACTCAGAGAAGTAAATAACATTGACCATCTTGTGACAATACAATGTTCTGCTGGGAAACTTTTGGACCTGGCATTCATGTGGATGTTACTTAGACATGTACCACCCACCTAGACCAGACCAGGCACCCCCACACTATAGATCTCAAACTGATCAAGTATCTGTGGGATGCACTGGGACAAGCCTGATCCACAGAGGCCCCTCCCCTCAACCCACAGGACCCAAAGGCCCCCATGAACAACATTTTCTTGCCAGACAACACAGTACACCCTCAGAAGTCCCATGTCCATTCTCTGATGAGTCGCAACTGTTTTGGAGGCACAAGGGAGACCTACACAATATTAGGAAGGTGGTCATAAGGTGGTGGCTCCACCTGTAACCCACCATGTTATGCTCGATTGGTGTATATGCTCTTTTTTAAAACCAGTTTGAAGGCTGTCATCTATTATGACCACTGACAGGAGAATAATAACTGAACAACCCTCATAAAAGCAACCCTCTTGTTTTCATGGCACCTGTCAGTGGGTGGACTATATATGGCAGCAAGTGAACATTTTGTCCTCAAGCTGACATGTTAGAAGCAGGAAGACTGGACAAAAAATGCCCACAGTGAGCATGAGAGCATCTGAACAGGACCACAAAGCGGTGGAGGAAGGTGGCCTGGTCTGATGGTCACGTGGAAGACCGGGTGCGTGTGTTTCGCTTCACTGGGGATCACGTGGTGCCAGTATGCTCTGTCGGCACTAGCAGTGTGTGATGCTTTGAGAAATGTTCTGCTGGGAGACTTCAGGTCCTGCCGTTCATGTAGATGTTACTTTGACTTACTGTCATGGAAACACAATTACCTGATGGCCTCTTTTAACCTTTTGCCCTGGGTTATGTTTAGGGTCCTTGAAAGGTCAGATGTTGAGATTTTTCAGCAAAAAGGGGGCCTTTACAATATTAGGAAGGTGGTCATGATGCTATGGCTGAGCCCCAAGATTGTTAGTTTACAGTATGTGAGTGACATCTTGTGGTAATGTTTGAAAGTTACAAGAACTCTACCGACCAGTGGGTTTGAAACAGATAATAACATATCACATGAATGACTGAAGCTGTCCAGAGCTGAGGGAGTAGACACTTTTGGAGAAACTTGTTGTTGTTTCTCCTGAACCTGTTGTATTATTTTGCATGAGGGCAAGGCCTTCAGTAATCACACGGACTGTGTTTTATGTAAAACTGCCTGGCTTTTTAGAGACATGCATGATTCGATCCCATTCGGCAGGCAGGCAGCAGTTAAATGAGACAAATTGCCCTTTGCTTAGCCCTGTGTGCTTGCCTGAAGCTGGTGCATGTTTAATTCCTAACTTACCACAGAGGCAGACTATGATGAGGTCCTCTCTGAATAGTAATGAGCTGATACACTAAGCTATGAGGCACATCTTTGACTTTGTGCCTTGAGCACACATGGGTTCATGTGAGATTGTGCTTGGGGCTGAAGCACGCAGCCACATACGTCATTTAGCAGTACACTGTTTTCCTCCCTGTTTGCCTACATCCACACCGATCCCCAAGAACAGATATGTGCGCTCGCTTTGCGTTTCAGAGTGAAGCTGCTTTGAATGCTGCTGAGTTGGATGATTGTGCTTGTCTATTTTGGAGTGCTGCTCCCTGTCCTAAGTCTGCATTGATCTGGTTCTTTGACATTTCTGGAATGGTTGATGCTTGGATGGTGGACCTGACAGATTGTGATGGCTACACTGACAAACAGCTTTGAATATTGGATTTCTTCTGTGTGTGTGTGTGTGTGTGTGTCTCACTGCTTCTCACAGTCTCAGACATTACCGTCTCACAGATATGCAGATGTGTGACTAAAGGACACAATGATGTATATCAGCCTCACACATACTTAGACGTAATCTCCATCACAGTATGAGCAAGCACTTTATTTTTGGTGAGACGGAATTAAAGAACGCAGAGTACCTCTCACCATCTCTACCTCAATGCCAAGAATGTGCAGTCATCTATAAAAGCAGTAAAAACACAGGGTAATTGCTGCAGTAAATGGATTTTTCCATATTAAAAAACAAAAAAACAAAAACAAGTATATGAACTAAAACTGCCAGGAGCGTTTATGCATTACCTCCTGAACATGCCCCTGAACATGATCAGTTCCTGACACTAAAGGTTAGGCAACATTTTTACATGCGGGGGACAGAGTCAGGTCTGTATGTAGAGAGAAAGGGCATGTTATGAATAAGACTGGAAAGAGGTAATGACCTCATTTATACTTCTTTTTTTTTTTTTTAAACTGACACCCAGAATTATTTTGGAATAAGTCAGTTTAGGACACTGGGGTACACCGTCTATTTGAGAGAAAAAGCGGAGGTCAGCATCAGTTCAGATGAACTCAATTTCAGCTTTGTGTGACACATCACCCACCTTTTACCTTTAAGAGTTTGTCATTGGGTAAATTGAAAAGGCTTCTTTCAGAATGCATTCAACACATCGGGGAAAGGTTTAATTCAATAATAGTTACTTTTCCGCATCATTTTAAGTAACATTAATATTCACTATTGAATGGAATTGGCTGTGCAAGTGTTTCCAGTGATAAAAATGAGATTCATTCTACTCCCCATTGATTCGATTAAAGCTTGTCTCAACGGATGTGCATCTGCCTACTGCACTAACTATGACAGACGTATTGATAGTTGGGTTGTAAGTGATGCTGTTATAGTAACTCTATAGCAAACAATCAATATTATAAAGGATACCTAATGGACTACCACATCTATTATATAAACCTAATGAGAAGCATAACTCCTACACTGCCTTGCAGTAGGTCAGCAATAGTGACATTTTGTTCTCTTGTTACTTCAATAGTTAGTTGAAAATAACCTCTTTTGACACAAATAAAAGTGTGAATGTCAATAATAATTTTTATTATTGCCCAGTGCTAATTAGCTACTTCAAAGCCTCCTGGTCCTGATTCCTGTGTTTTCACCTTTGCACCAACCTCACCTGATTGTACTTACCTTAAAAATATCTGGAAGTGAGGGATGCAAATCTCAAACATAAAAAAATATGTTTTATTAGTGCAGACATGATAAGGGTTTGTAAAAAGCAGCATCTGAGGGGACGGTCACGTTTAAATTGGCTGTGCAGGAAAAGCTTTATGTGGAGATCTGATCTCAGCGCGAGGACAGATGGAGTCAGGGCCCTACGGAAATCTGAGAAAAGACCAGAGCACATGCACTTAGATTTTTAGGTCACAGCACAGATACACAATGCAGCGACTGTAATATAGTTAAAGAACTCAAAATAAGACAGAATTATTGTGGAAAATATTGAGCTGTACGACGAGCAGGTTTGATTATTGCAGGTTAGACGGCCGCTTCACAGATCGTAACCACAGGCTGTATGTAAAAGATGGACACGGTTCTAGTGACGTGGAGTTTTACAGTTGGTTGTCGCCATCCTGTCAATTTGGAGCTGCAAGCGACCATATTTGGATTAGAGGGAGGGGCTGGGGAGGAGCGATGGGTGGATCAGACTGAAAACCAGAGGATGTCTTAACAGTCAGCTAGATCTAATAAGAGCATAATGAGCATCATTTTTAAAGCGGAGTCTGTAAGAGCTAGTGACGGCTGCACTTTAAGCTACTTCACATTGACTTCACTTTTCCGACAGTGGGTGTTTATCAGCATGCGTTCTTGCCTGTACTTCTCTACTTGTGTTCTTGTTGACTTGTGAAACGTCAAAGTCATCACTGGCTGTCCAAGCACTGTCCCAGTTCCAAGTATGTATCTGACAAAGTATCAAGGAGGTAATCGGGAAGTAACTTGTATGGACTTTTGTCTGTCTCGTATCCCAGAATGCATTTTGTGGACGCTACCAACCCTGATGTTTACATTACAGAATGAGCGTATTACGTCCTACTGTCTGTGCTACAAAACCTACAACACAAATCCAAAGTTCGTGTATTTGGTTTTGATAAACGGCTTCTCTGTCTTTTATGTACTTGTAGACATGTCTATTTCTGAGGCCTGGTTGAACCCTGTGAGGTTTTATACACAGGGAGGAAACAGACAGGCTGTCACATTAGCCTGGTAACTGCAGAGCACATTTTAATATGCAAAAAGAATCCATCTTTTGCATCCATGTCATCCTCCCACTTTGAGCCTCCTTATCTTTGCGCAGTCACAAGTGAGAAGCACCTGATGCAGCCTTTTAAAACTGTGACTGTGTTGGTCTTTCCTGCTCGCTCACATTTGTTTGAAGTGTCACATAAAGGCATCAGCAGTGCACAGCAACAAAGTAAGTACTTCTCACAGAGACCTTTTTTTAGTATCAAGAAATACACGATACACTACGACGCGGGTAATGTAACTGAGCTGGGAAAAGCCTGCCAACTCAAGTATGAGTTATAGATGGTCTTCCTTTTATTCCTCGGCTGCTGCTGCCGCCTTCGATTAGATGGGCCAAGAGGGGTGGGGTAAAGATTGGGTTGGTGTCTTTTAACATAATTGTGATTGCATCAAAATGATTGCCTCGTCCTCGGCTTTCATTCTTCTCTCTCAACCAGCAAATTAAATTTGCCTTCTTCTGAGCAGTGATACACTATTGCACTGTTCGAGTTCAGAGCTTTATTTATTTTTTTATTATTGCGTCGAGTTTGGCCCAGTGCTTTGTCCTTTGTGTGTCACATCAGCTTTGTGCTGCTCAATGCAAACAGGTGGTCATAGGTGCAGCTGTTCACATGGATTAGCCTCAGCCTCGACCCACGCAGTAGGTTCATGCAGTGGCCAGCAGATGGCAGTGTTTAATTACTTTTAATACTTGTTCATCTTTCCGCTCTCTCATTCCCCACCCTCTCTCTGTCTTTTCCATTTTTATCCCCTTTTCCTGCAAGTCCTTAGAAACAGAGATTTTCTGTCCTGCTCAGAGGAAGAGTCTGCACCACCACGTATGGTTTTGTACCATTAATGAGATGGAAACAGTTTCCTCATTCAGAGATGTTTTCATGTATGCAGATCATTGAATTGAGCTTTGCCAAAGAAAATTCAGTGTTAGATTACCAGATACAGCTCACACGTGTTGGACAGTTATTCTTTTCTTCTCCTTTACATGACTACAAAGAGAGAATGACACAGTTGGCAGACCTTTCTTAACCCAACAACTTTTATCTACCTGACTTAAGAACACTGTGAGCAGTGCTCAGTGCCTGTAAATGTACTGTCTACACGGACAGCCTCACACACACAGACACACAAAACGCACGTTTCATTCACACACATTGCAGACATGCACACTCTGGTAGAGCAACGCTTTGAGCCTGCGGCAGAGATCCAAGTCGCATTGAATCATTTTACCATGGTTTATATTTCCATCTGCTTGTCCTCTACCTCTTTCTTCTATTTTTAGGGGGTTATTTGCACAGCGTCTTTCTCTCTCCCCCTCACCTCTGTCTTTTTTTTTTTTCCGTTCCGCTTTTTTTCTCTTTATCTCTTTTTGTTCGCATCGTCTGCTGCGTCTTGAACCTGTAGAGGTGTTTTGAAATGCTAGCATGCCTACGTGCATATTCTGAGCCCTTTTGGTAGCAGCATTTTATTTTTATGCAAAACTCCCCTCCATGTATTGCAGGGCCTGTAGTCACACTGCACCGGCGTGTGCCGGTCCTCACTCTGCATACATTATGTGCTAACTACAACCGGATTTACTTGCTAGCTCAGGGAAAGTGTGCATGACAGCCAGCCCTTTGAATCTCACTGTGGCAAGCGGTGCCTCCAAGTGTAAGTCGCTTTCTGATGCTGCATGCGTCCGTCTCCGTAGTGACAGGTAATTGGACACGTTTATTTGTATAAGATGACGCACTGAGACGTTCCTCGAATGCAGCCGATGTGGAACTGCCAATAAACATTGTGCACATTAGAACAGTGGGGGGAAGCAGATCTTCCTCTTTGTGTCTTTCACTCTTTTTTTTTTTTAATTATTTTGTTTTAATATACCCAGTTATATACCCATTTTGACAGTTTTCATTCTTTCCTTGTCAGTGTGATGGAGTTCTGTGTCTGGGTCTGTGAGCAACATGCGCAGTAGATGGTGGTCTTCATTGTTAGTGTATTACTACCCAGAGATGACCTTTGCGAAAGGCTCCGTTTGTGTATGAGATACTGCAGGACTAGGCTCAGAGACGGTGGCTGGGGAACAACCTGGCTCTAATGTATGTAGATGTATTCCTAACTGAGGGATAGCTTTCTTGGTAATTGCTATATCAATCTGTGCATTCATCCTTGCTGTCTCATTTCAGGCTCTCTCTTATTTTTCTCCCACTTTCCTCTTCGCACACGCACACACACACATGCATGCTCACGCACAGAGTCTGCCATTTCCTGCCTCTGTAGTGTCCCTCTTTCCCCTGTTTGGGACACATGGGTGTCCAACACATTCTGTAGTTACCTGTGAAATGCTGGCAGAGACCAAAGCTCATATCCTGAATGTTGCGCCTACCGACACTTTGATGGGGAAGGTCGGACATAAACATGATACCAGATGCCCAATAATGTACGGATCCACACAAGACCCCAAGCATTAATAACGCCAACCAAACACAATGCCAAGTGTCTCCGTTATCGACGACAACCCCGTTATGTTCAATAAAACTCCACTCCCACTGTCATTTTCACCTTGGCTGAGCCACGTGTTAGCCCAGAGGTACGCCGCTTAATTACAACATCCTCTGCCTACCGATTACAACGCTGCCTCATTCTCCATGGACAGATGCACCTGTCAAGAGAAATATGAATAGGCGAGCTAAGCTGAAGTAATGGGACATGACCAGGGAGATAGAGAAGTATTGGTTTGTTTGTTGCTGTTGTAGCAGTAATTAGCCACTGCCTGCCTTGTCCTGGTGGCAATAAGGCTGAAGGAGCAAGCTGTGGAGGATGCAGAGGGCGAGTGGGGGTGGTCATCGTTAAACAGGATCCATAGTAGTTACGGTCAGAGCTTATAGCCTAATGCCCATTGTGGCTCTCCAGATACTCCATATAGCACAGTTTGAAGTTTCCAGGAATTGTTCAGCTCTGCTGGTTTAGTTCTAGGTTTAGTCCTGTTAGATTAGGTCCACTGCTGTTCTGCCAGTGTGGTTTGGCAGTTTGATTGTTGATTGTTGTTTCCACACAACACAGTGAACTCACTTTGGGGCATTTATATAATATATTAGATGGTTTATCATAACAATATATCATCAAATATCCTGCTTGTCATCAGCAAAATTCACAGTTTTTCTTGGCTCGGTTTGACTGAAAGAAATGATAAACAGACTGGTTAGAGTATGTTCTGCTCTCTCTCCATATATGGACAGCCACTCTAAATTAAACAGCAATACCTCACTGCATCTTCAAGCCTTTCTCAGCATAAAACTCTTCGGACTTGATTTCTGAGTGGGTGCAGCAAATTATTTTTTATTTTGTATTTTTTTAAGGTGTCTTGCCTTCAAGTCAAGGTCTTCTCTGTCGGGGCCTCACATGCCAGCTTGCCCACTCAGCTCTCTTCAGTCTCGTAGATGCGGGGGCACGCTGGCTTCTGCGCGTAGAGTACATGTACTGTATGCAACCAAGCAGTTAGCACTGTTGCGAGTTGTCTAATGTCACCAATAGTAGCAAAGGCTAAAGTTTGTAACACACTCTCTTCTAGTCAAATTAAATGCACAAAGAGGCAAGATCTCCGCTTAAGATCCACCTGGCTGTCCTTCCTCGTCACATAACTCAGCAGTGGGAAAGGCTTTTATGACTCTCTGAAATGCACTCATTCCTCCCACACACTTTCCACTTTGACCAATAATACAGGCGTGTGTGCGTATACATTAGGGATACAGATAACGGTATCGGGTCAGATCATGCACTCACTTGTATTTATCAAATGGGTAGACAGAGGAGTACCAGTGTCTGGAAGAAGTGACCATGACACAAGTAAAGAAGACTGCAAACTATGCTCTGCAAGATGAGTAAAAGCACTTTAATACAAGCAATTTGCAAGAATATCTCTAACAGTGAAGTTTCCTAACAGCAACAACTAACTTTTTAGCAATGACTGGAGAATCAAGGAAAAAATGTCCAGAGAGAGCTCAAGATATGTTAACATGCTGAAAGCTCTTAACCAGTACATTCATACCAGCTTTTGACGAGCACAGCATGATTCTGTTGCCTCTTCCAACATCCAGCAGCATACACATTTCCCAGCCATAACCACATCACAGAAACTGTACTACCAAACCTGCCGGTCTTATTGAGAAAGTGCATCAACTGCCTGTTGCAGGAAATTTTAGCCCTCAGGTTCACCAGTGACATTTGGACTAGTGGTGTTGGCCTAATGATTTTCATCATTTGAACAGGGCAGTGGATTTATGAGGATTTGACTCCATTCATCCATCTTCTGTACCCGCTTATTCCTGTTAAGGGTCGCGGGGGAGGATTTGACTCGTGCAAAGAAATTGTTCTACAAGAAGAGCAACTTTGGCATTTACACACTAACTAAGCGACGTGTGCTTAATTAAATGCTTGAAACAGGGACATTCCAAAAAGTTATATTGGGTTATGCTGTCAAAAACTAGTAATCATATCAATACTCAGGATTGGGAAGTGCCAAAATTAAGTAAAAATCTGACAAAAGGGGGTACTGGTGTATTCTAAACACATATAAGTCCTGCTGTCCAAACTTATATATATCTGGCAGGGAACTCCTGGTGGATCTCGGACAAAACCTCAACAAATGACTGTAAATGAGCTGCTTGTCTGATTAGTATGCGTGTTGCTAAGCTAAACTCCCTGTGTGATAGAGCTGAAATGAAAAGTAGCTTCTTTTCTCTTGATATAATTCTACAGACATGATTTGTATAAACATTTTAGAAGACCTAAGACAGTGAAACTTGAACATAAGATTCCACATGTATTCTTTAGTCAGATATGTGTATCTATGACAGATGTATGTTTATCTCGTTTCTGCTGTTCTCTTCTCTCTTCTCTGTCTCTACCCGGGTGGCCTTAGGCAGATGGGTCCCTCCATATGAGCTGGGTTCTGCTCAAGGTTTCTTCCCGTTAAAAGGGAGTTTTTCCTTGCCACCGTCGCCTTTCAGGCTTGCTCTGGGGGTTTCAGGCCGGATTTTGTAAAGCGTCTTGAGACAATTTGTATCGTTATTGACGCTATATAAATAAAATTGAATTGAATTGAATTGAATTGATGTCAAAATCTCTTTGGACTTTAGCTGACATTTTTTCATCCGCATTGGACTTCTGTAAGTCCGTGAAGGTTCACAGTCATCCATGTCATGGTATATCCAGAAGCATTAAAGAAAGGCAACCGGACTTTTGAAGGTTCTGGAAGACATTTCACCACTCATCCTAGTAGTTTCTTCAGTTCTAAAGGACTGGTGGGGAGTTATAATTTAAATGGGAATATCTGTGGGTGTTGCCCATTAGAAACTCACTTGACAAGTGAGTGACTCAGGGGGCTGTTTGTCCCTGTCCTCTTCCCCTAATGAATGGCGCTCTAACAACCCATTATCAGTCAGGGGCTCCAGTCTCAAGGTGTCAATGAGGAAGAAACCTCTTGAGGACAGAAGTTAAGATTGTATTGTAAATTGATGGGATATTATGAGTCTGTTCAGACCTTGCGTTAAGATCCGTTCTGGGCGATCCATTCATGTAAAAAAAACAGGTATGTACACCCCTAGGACACACTGAGATCACACTTGAGAGATCTGATCTGACAACATTTGGAGTTGGTCTAGCTAACGTCAGGGCGGAGATCAGTCAACGTATGTTCCAAAGTCAGACACACACACATACAAGAGTGCTGTTCTCGGTTCTGGAGCAGTGGTAGAGATCCACTAGAGACATCAGCTGTTAAAATATTTTACTGCACCCCAGGTGATGTTGGGGTTTATTTGCATAGAGAGCGCGAAACTGAGATCGGATCTGGAGACACATTTTTAGACGCATGTTAATGCCAGGTCTGAACACACATACCTAAAGCTGCCATCGGATAGCCTAGATCGGCGCTTAATGCAAGTCTGAACAGGCCCTATATCTCAGTCCACCTCCTGTCTTCAGAGAAGGGCTTTCCAATTTGACATTGATGGCTTCCTTTACACCTCTTTCAAACCATCTGTCTTCTCTGGCTAAAATGTGGACATTGTTGTCTTCAAAGGAGTGTCCTTTGTCCTCCAGGTGTCCTCCAGATGTGGACCACTGAATCGTTTCCTGACTAGCTGGCTCTCCCGCGTTGGTACATGCATTTGTGGATGGGTTATTTTGTTTCCCCAACATGCGAGCCTGTACATTGGACTTTATAGCACGCAATTAGCAAAGCTATACAATTTGTCAAACGTTCAATTCACAGGTGGTGTTACTTCAGTTGGCTAGCTTCAGCTACTTGCCTTCTGTAGATAAATCAGTGGATGCAAAGAAAAGTTACTCAAGCTTTATTATTTAGCAACATTTATGTTGAAGGACAGTTGTTGACTGAAATCATAAATGGACACCTGCATATAGATTGATCTATGGAGTGAAATTCACTGCTCTTCACAGGAGCAACAGTGGAAGCTAAAATTAAAACAGCCAAAAGCCTTTGAATTAATAACACACCATCAGTTGCGTCCCACCATTCTTCACTGGGGTATTGTTCCTTTGATGTGCTGGGTTTATTGTTCCACTTTGACTTTAGGCATAAAATACTCAAGTTGCCCAGCAAGGACTTCGATAGGCCACGGGAACCAAACAATGGCCAAGCATGCTTGTTTGAATAGTGCAGCACTCAGAAACTCTCTTAATTTCCCCCTGTGGCTCCGAGAATGGAAGCGATGCCCCATATCCCTCATCTATGTTTGTATGATGCACTAATGCACCAGTGAAGTTGCTTAGATGAATGTAGCTTTGTTGACAGGCCAATTTAGCTGTCATTTTGAGATAATGGAGAGTTCTGTGGCAGTAAGTACATCCACATACAGTCATGATCCAGAGCCCAGCTCTCCCACATTCTTATGGAAGCCAACTCCTCTCCTTTGGCTTATCATTCAAAAAACAATAATATCTTAACAACAAATGACAGGGAAGTTCTGCAGATTGGTCCTAAATATATTAAAAAACATTGTGGTGTACTTCAATAATAATCGCAATTAAAAAGTAACTTCCCATTTCCAATTTGTTGATTTTCTTGTGAATTTCTGTTTTTTTCAACTCAAATAATAATTCACTATTCAGCTTGATGCATCTCCCTTCATCAGCAAAGCTTTCACTTTCAAGACTTCTTTTGCTGCAATGAGACTGACTCTTCTCTTTCGTAACCTTGCTTTCCCGGCATTATGTCTTCATCTCATTAGTTCCACATCTTTTGCCTTTATCCCTTTTCCAGTCTTTTAAATCTTGTAATGGTGCCTACTAAAGCATCCGCAGTGTGTACATTGCTACTGTGTGCAGTTGTTCTCTCACTTTCAGCCTCAGTGGCATCCAATGCAAATATGTCTTGGCACAAGGTTGTGAGCTTCTTCTGAATGCTGTCTTGCAAAAGCTACGGCAGTGAAATTAGAAACTTCTGAAAATGAACCTTCCTCCTTTGCCAAGCTCACTGGCTGCCTGTTCTCCTTCCTCTATGCCTCTCCACACAGAGGTAAATATGCAGCTGTATATTCAATAGGAGATATTCTGATTATAGATCTCATGTTTATGTGAAACACAAGCAAACAATTGAACATAAAACACAAGACGGTAAATCTTGAGACCATGTTATAATCTGTCTACATGCAGGCAGTGTGCAGTTTCACTGATCTAAAAGAAATTCTGCTTTGTAAACAGAAACGTTTAAAATATTGCTTGCAGATTTACAAGCTTGTCTGTCAGCATTTAACAACCTGTCACTTAATGTCCATAAAATAATATCAATAATACATAAACTAATTAAAAATACTGTAAGGGAATATTGAGGTCGCTGCTCTGAATAAAAACTTGGTGGGGGCAAAAAAAACTGTTTATTTCCATCCTTTCCACATGGGCAAGTACATTTATTTCTCATTATTTCCAGTCATAAAGTGTAAACAGTGCACATAAAGTATTGTCAGCACATGCATGGATGGTGCCCAGGGGAGCAGTTTGGGTGCTTTCTCTAGGCACCTCAGGCGTGGATATAGAAAGGATTTGAACCAGATAGTCCCAATTCTGCTTCCACTCGTCTACAGTGACCCTTTTGGACAGCCTGGATGACTTCTCATTGTGTATGACCTCAGTCGCCGTACATTGACTCGGGTTACATCCCTCTGTAGATGCATCGAAGTAGAGCTGCGACAAGCGATTCTTTTTTCCCCTTGATTAACCTGTCTTTTATTTTTTTTGATTAGTTGATTAATCTATCGGTTACATTTTTCAAATTAATGTATTGACTATTTTCTTAGTAGTCGATGAATCTTTTGGTTATCTACTAAAATATAGCAGAACTTTTCCTGATTTTATTGAAACATAATGATGACATATACGACACATATATTTCAAAGTTTTTGCCAAATGATACTATTTAACAAAAGTTCAGATTTACTCAGTGTAATTAGGTTTTTACTATATTCTGTCATTAATTAGCATACATTTAATATGATGTAACTTCAGTGACTTGGAAATGCATGTGTGTTATCCTGTAGGGTCACCATTGACTCACACTGCCCTAACATGCATGTCTATGTGAAAGGAAATGCTACAGAAATGGAGAGAACATGGGAACTCTATGTAACTAGCCAACCAGCAGTATAGAACCCAGAACTTTCAAAAACAGAGTAATGTGGTGTATGCTGTTGAGTGCAGTGAGGAATGTACAGACTTGAATATTAGCGAAACCAAACAACCCATCCACAAAAGCATGCACCAACACAGGAGAGCCAGCTCATCAGGAAACAAATCAGCGGTACACCTACACCTGAAGGACAAAGGACTCTCCTTTGAAGATATCAACGTCCAAATCTTAGCCAGAGAAGACTGATGGTTTGAAAGATGAGTAGAGAAGCCATCTATGTCGGACTGGAAAACCTACTCTGAACAGAGGAGGTGGACTGAGATATAATCTGCCATCAATTTACAATACAGCTTTAACTTCTGTCCCCAAGAAGTTTCAACCCCATTCACATCTTGAGACTGGAGCCTCTGACTGATAATGAGTCGTTAGAGAACCATTCATAGGGAAAGAGGACAGGGACAAACAGTCCCCCCTCAACAGGTAAGTATCTAGCCATTAATGGAATTTAGCTGCACCAGCTTCTGGTGGTTAACAGAAACTAGTCAAGCAAGTTTCTGATGAGTTATAACCATCTGAAACTATTTAAACCTCAAACTTCCCACCAGTCCCCTAGAACTGAAGAAGCTACTCAGATGAGTGGTCAAACGTCTTCTCAAAAACTCCAAGTCCAGTTGCCTTTTTTTAAAACACTTTTTGGATATACCATGACCTAGATGACTGAGAACCTTCACACACATATATAGTTGTATATCTCACCAGTCAACACTGACAATGAAACCCAAGCTGGAAAAATATTGAATTTGCCTTTTTATTTCCTGTCCTATACAGGATACACTTTCTCAACATTTTTAAAGAATGGATAGTTGAGTTCTGATTTGATGATTTGATGGAAAAAAAAAAAAAAAAAAGAAAGTGAAAGGGCCTGGGTCATTGGGAGGGACAGAGGCAGAATGATTTCTATTGAAGGGGAAGCAGTGAGTGAGGCTTAGGGTTATGGCTTTGCTCGACAGAATTTGAAAAAGCAGAAAATGAAAAGAGAAGTGCATTCATATTCAAATAGAGACAAGTCCCTACGTGGCTGCACAGTTTTCAATTATGGGAGATATGTATATTTATGTCCGCTCCAAAGGAAACTGGGCAGGGCCTCCTGATGTTTCTGTGAGGCTGAGCATCTGCTGGTGTGTTATTCTCCCAACCGTCTGATGCCTGATTTTATAACAATGGTCAGATGAAATATTTAGATTTATGTAAAAAAAAAAAAAAAAAAAAAAAATGTATAAAGAAATATACACTGTATACAACTGGAGATTTTTCAGTTCTGACTCTGACGTGGTGATGGTATAGAGTAAACAAATTGTATTTTAAGTGTTGTTCGATATGTCATGTTTTATATTGTACTATTCCAGCTATTTCTGACCATTCTTTCAGAGTTTTAAAGATATCATTTTAAAATTTAGCACAGAGCTTAATGCGTTTAACTTGCATTTTTGTTGTTTCTCTAGTTTCACAGCTTTTTTTGTTGTGATGAAATGATTTCATCTCTCACCCCTTAGACTGCTTCCTTCATCTTATCTTTCAACTCGAACATCTGCCATGCGTGTTTGATGTAAGGCTGCCAGTTTGTTGCAAAACACAATGAGGCATTTGGAAACTCTACGATTATAATGATAAATGATTAAAAAAACAGAAATATTAGACTAATCTAAATCTTGCAATTCCAAAATATTATGTTACAGGCTTTCATTATCAATTTGTTTATATAATTCAATTCCTACATGCAATTAATAATGATTCAAGACCATCTACTTTAACTCGTAAAACCTTAAGGTATACATCAAAGTACTGGTAATGAGGGCCTTGCATCGCCTGTGTCTGGACCAAAGACTGTAAAAAAAGTGGGCTCCATGACAGCTCTTTTAAAGTGAAGCCAAAGCGTGTGGAGCTCCCCCTGGTGGCTGGATCTAGCATACAGTAGATCATAAGCCACACCTCCTCCATGTTAGTGGATGGGACTTGGGCCAAACTAAAACACGAAAGAACACGTCAAATGCATTTTTTCAAAGATGGTTTCTGTCATTTTGGGTAGTTAATGTAATGCTGATGGATGTTCAAATGTCCATCTTTTGGGGAAGTTTAGTTTTATTTAGTTCTTTTGACGGTATAAAAACAAGATATGACGTCTTGTAGGGCTGTGAGTAGGGAAAACAAAATTTTTGTAACTGACTGCGGTTGAGCAGTGCGCAGTATTAATCAAACGTTAACACGAGTGAGTCTAGCAGAAATATGAACCGTACATCACTGATAACGCAACAGTTTTTCTGTATTTACACTCAGTGGTCTGGACCAAATGGTTGCGACTGAACTCATGTGAAGGTTCTGATCAGATGAAGATATAAAATAATGAGGTTCTCCCCTTGTGCACTGGTTTGCAAAGCCAAACAGTCAATCAGAGGGTTATCTCTCACCAAGTTATTCCAATATGCTGGAAAAAACGTTGACAGAGGTCCAACCAGCACCCGACGCTGGGCAAAGGCCGACCATCCACTTGGTCTTTCGCTGATTTGAATAATTTCTATTGATTTATTAATTAAACTCGTTGTGGATTATTTGACAATAGCAATGTGCAGACCGGGGGAGTAGCACCGGTAGTTGGGTGAGATGGAAAAAGGCTTGTCAACCTCAATGCAAGATGCATGAGAAGGGATACATACCTGTCTGATAAACAATCACAGCGTTGGACATGAATTAATTTGTTTTCATTGGTGTTCCTTCTTTCACTGTCAGCACACAGGTGAAGCAACCCGCTGAGCAAAGTCTCAGTACTCCAGACACCCAACCTGCCGCAGGGCGTGCTAGTAAAAACCTAGAGGCTGCATCCTTAACAATTATTGTGTTGAAAATCTCTACCTCTCTGCAGCTCCTCTTTCTCTCCCATCTTCTCTTTTTCAGCACGTGCTGAGCTGTATACGTGCATTTCAGTAAAAAATAACTAACAAGTAGGAATGGAGATGACAGAGCGAGGAAAGATTGTCCTGGGCATAATTAATCACTTTACTCTCTACTGTCTGACGTGTGTTTTCAGACAAACAGAAAATACAGGTAATTTAGGTTTAGTAGATTTTTAATGTCTCTAAGTATTCATATTTGCAAACCTCGGAGGAAATGACGATGTCAGTGTTAATTGCATAGCATTATGTTGTACAGGTTTTGGATTGTTTGTCTCAGGTGCACAGACTACGGTATTTACACTCTGATGCTACCAAAGCATGAACATTCTTTGAGCAAGTTTGTTAGGCTCCTTGCCAGTTGCCTCAGTTAGCTCATCACAACTGCTCTCTGCAAGTCCATAAGAACCAGTTCGTGTGATGTGGTCTTGAGTCGGTGTTGCATAATTCTGCACTGAATGAACTCTTAATGTTACAACAAGGCCAATTCCAGATGTAAGGAACGCTCCTACCCTCCTAAGACCTCCACCGCCGGTAATCTGAAAATCATTTCAGCCTGAAGGCTCATAGTGTAACACGTAAACAGAAATGAATCGATCTTCACAGCCCCGTTCCATAACTGCCCATCGGTAGTATATACATTTGTACTGCGGCAGCTATATTGGCAGCAAAAGCCCTGGTTACTGTTTGCCTGCATGTCCGATAGCACACCAAGATATAGACGGTGTCATGGCAACACCTTCGGCCACCGAAACGGAGCGTGTCTGCAGCGTGTAATGTAATATCCCCTGGTCTCCGTGGAAGTTTAGACACCTCGCAGTGTTGTGAGTGGTCTTAAACTTCATTAAGACACAGGGGAATCAGTCGGAGCATATGAGAAAGCCTACTCAAGCTCCCACTGAGTAATTAATAATTTCCTCTTTTTCTTTCCAACCCCGCTTTCTGCTCAGCGAGCCCTCATAGAGCAGAGAGGATCAAGAAACATAAATTGAAATGATAATTGTATTTTTATGTCCCTGTAATTTCTAATTACTTTAACTATTGTACATGCAGTAAACAGTGGTTAATGAACGGGGATTAGTAGGTAAGGCACAGTGGCGATAATTACCTCTGGAAACCTCTATGGCATATTTCTCTCTAGTCTTTTGTGAGTGGAGGCATATTGCTGTTAGCGGGGAAGTGGTGAGGTAGGTAGTCCTTGAAAATGAAATCTCCTTGAATTTTCCCGACATGTACCGATACGTTTTCTATTACCTTTTACAGCTCCACAGGATCTCAGGGCCGAAGCCAGGAATAAACTGCATTGTCATCTACTATCTCTGCATTCCCAATTTTCTATGCCACCTATATAATGTGCATCACCAGAGTGCAGGCTTCAACGGCTGCGTATTTCGCGCGCCGTGCTCAGCTGGAGGCACGGAACATTATACACCACTTTACCTTATACTCCAAGATCATGTTGTCTCCTCCGACGCTCCCCTCATTACGGTGTTCTGTAGACAGTTAGAGCCTGGAGTTAACACCAGCACACAGAAGACCCCCCAGCTGAAGAAGTAATGTCATGCAACGACCCTGTGCGTGTAATATAAAGGTCTTTGTATATTAAAGGATAGCTCTGAAAACAGGCAACTCTATGTGTGTTCTTAATAGCTAATGTGTGAAGAGCACAGGTGAATATGAGCCACTGGAGAGAATGGTCTGTCACACTTGATGAGATAACAGAAAGAGCAATATTCCATTATTATCTTTTCTATTCCCGCTGTTCTTTCCGTGAAGGCTGGCAGGTATGGCACGATCTGCACTTTCACTTACTGTCGTGGTCCCAGCTAAACTGTGAAGGCCACTGTCACAGGTATTTAACCATTGCTTCTGAGAACGACGGTGAGATTTCAGCCTGTAACAAGATATTATGGGTGACACAGAATCACTGACCCTTTGCTAGAGGTCAGTTAATCGCCTCTTCACCTCGAGCGCCGTTGTGGCCTCCACGAATCTCGACAGACTGATTGATGTGCAGTTGCTGTCTTTGCGCTTCATTTCTATTTGTTTTGTTCACTGTTGTTAGAAGGCAGACATAATCACTACCACTTCCAACAATGAGTTTCTGTGAGGGACACAAAACATGACAATTGGTCCCAGTGTCTCAATGAATACATGCTGTACAATTTGTCTTCTGTGAGGCTTTCATTTATTTAACCTGCCCTTTTTAATCTTCTAAGTTGTCGTGGTGTGGTTGTTTTTTTCATTTTCCAACTTGATTGCAGTTTTTACACAATGAAAACAAACTGTCGGGCTATACTTAAAATCTGAATTAACAATATAACTGCATATACTCACATTTTACTTTTTTCATAAAATGTGATTAATATAACACACTGTATATTTAGTGTGTCCAGTTATATTCAGATCAGTTGTTTCCTTTTGTGGCAGTAAACTGCGGAGAATTGTGAAGGGTACAGCATTTTTTATTGAAGATAAGGCTGCACAGACCAGGCATAACATTATGACTACCTGCCTGATATTGTAGGTAGGTCTCCCTTGTGCCTCCAAAACAGTTGTGACTCATCAGAGAATGGACATGGGCCTTCTGAGGGTGTCCTGTGGTGTCTGGCAACAGAATGTTGTTAGTGGGGGCCTTTGGGTCCTATGGGTTGAGGGCAGGGGTCTCTGTATATCAGGCTTCTTCCAGTACATCCCACAGATACTTGATCATTTTGGGATCTAGTGAATTTGGAGCCCAGGTCAACACCTTGTA